>NC_080694.1:69151353-69777560 GCF_030445035.2 Dasypus novemcinctus | reverse complement strand
CCTCAGAGAAACTTTCCTTTTTCCAAGGCCCAGTCAGGAATTGGTTTTTGTAAGAGCACATTCATTTTAAGCTTATGAAAGAATCCAAATTTTACATCATATGTAGCCCATATTAGCTCACCTCACCTATACAGACTTAACATTAAGCTATAATCTTGATTTGTTATTAAAAGTTAAGAGTTGAAATCATGGTCAGTCACTTTGGCATGGCTTAAAAAGAAATGAATACAATAGAAGGGCTAAGTTTTCCAGCTTTCTTTTGCTTGCTGATAACTTTTTTGAATAAGAAACTGGAATTTAAGCCCTGGGGTTCAGACTGCTATTACCTTAAATTGGCAAGCCCATGCCTAAGTCTCCTGTGCTGGCTGGAGTTGCTACTCGAGCTTGAGATCCCTGAAGAGTAGAAGTCTGGAGAGGCTGAAAAAAGACACAGGACACCAAGTCCAAGAAGACACTAGGGACACATTTCTCCCAAAATGGCAATTAATATCCTTTTCCTTCATAATCAAAGATGAACTGTCCTGGGAGATCTTTCCATGAGAATTACCTGTGCCTCTGTGACCTTTCACTCTAATTTAGGTCCCAGCAAAACTGCAAAGATATTCTCACTTCTACCACATTCATGTTAAATTTCAGTCAGTAATCTGCTATATATTATATATAATGAATATATACTAATAGATGTGTATATATACTATCTATATCTCCCATTGATTGATAACATCAAGATCTTTTTGTTATAAATTTAAATTCCCTGTCACCTTGTATTTTCTTCACATTTGCCCGTAAAACCATAGGAGCCATGGAGAGTTCTATCAGGACCTTCTGCCCCACTACCTGTGGCTACCGGAGTGTTGCTGGAGATAGAAGTATGAATCTGTTGAGTCAGGCTGCTAGAAATGCCTGGTTTCCGTTAACTTCAAATGGATTCTCAGGAATCTTCGTATTTTTCTCCTATTGTTTGTTTCTTCCATCTCCATGACAAACATTCAAGAAATTGTTAAATCCTCCCATCCTACCTCCTACATCCCTCCAACTAAATGGTCTTGCTTCTGACTTCCATGGTTATCCTGAGGCCAAAGACTAAAAAGCTCCATTGACTTCCTGCTTGGACCTATGAACATATCCACGTCCATATGTATCCTTCATGCTTCCCTTAGGTCTCAATAGTAGATGTGAACTCATTTTTGCCTAGAGTTAATACTTTTCTCAATATTTTATAGTCCATGTAACAAAATCATACACATTCAGATCTGAGGCAGATGGCAGAAAGGTCTAAGTGGTTCATGTATAAGAAAAGCAACCACAGTAGTAAATGCGGAGATGAATGGTAACATCCTTAGCTAAGGTGCATGTTCAATAATGAAGAGTGGTAGAGACTTGACAAATGACACAGCACATGCTCCATCTGAAGAAACAACTGTTCAGCTCTACTTGATTAAATTTCTAGCATTGTGTGACAGAATTGGATGCAATGTGGGTTTCACTACACATGGCTCTTCTGCCCCTTCTAATTGAATCTGTAGTTAGTGCTAGAGTTGATAGGTGTATGTCCAAGAGAATTAAATCTTTGGACTGTCCACGGGCCAGTTTGGCCCTGAATCTCAACAGAGTTGCAACACCTATTCTCCAGTTCACTGGACTCACCCAGGAAAATTAACAAGGAAATGATGATGATGGGCATCAACCAGCTCAAGGATCAGAGAGTGTCTGCAACTTCAAGCAAGATAGCCCCATCCATCTTCCCCATGGGATCTAAGCCCCTCCCAATTAGAGATGGAGTGGGCATTTCCAGAATCCTTAGGATAGGGGAGTGAACAATGAACTAAGGTAGATTTACTGGTATTCTACTACAGACTATTTTTTTTTATTTTTTTTATTCATTTTTAAAAAATATTACATTCAAAAAATATGAGGTCCCATTCAACCCCACTGCCCCCACCCCACCACTCCCCCCACAGGAACACTCTCTCCCATCATCATGACACATTCATTGCATTTGGTAAGTATATCTCTGGGCATTGCTGCACCTCATGGTCAATGGTCCAAACCATAGCCCATACTCTCCCACGTTCCATCCAGTGGAGGATCTAAAATGTCCGGTAACTCTCCCTGAAGCACCACCCAGGACAACTCCAAGTCCCAAAAACACCTCCACATCTCATCTCTTCCTCCCATTCCCCGCACCCAGCAGCCACCATGGCCACTTTACCCACACCAATTCCACATTTTCTCTGTGGACCTTGGATTAGTTGTGTCCATTGCACATCTATGTCAAGAGGAGGCTTAGATTCCACACGGATACTGGATGCAATCCTCCTGCTTTCAGTTGTAGGCACCCTAGGCTCCATGGTGTGGTGGTTGACATTCTTCAACTCCATGTTAGCTGAGTGGGGTAAGTCCAATAAATCAGAGTGTAGGAGTTGAAGTATGTTGGGGCTCAGGGCCTGGCTATCATATTGTCAGTCCAGAGATTCAGATCTCCTAGACATATCTTAAACCCCAGCACCAACTACAATTCCAGTAAAGTAGCATGAAAGTCTTGTGAAAAGAGATCCCATCTGTGTCCAGCTCCATCACGCAGAAACACCAGCTCCAAAGAAGGGCCAACTGACATGGCAGTGACCCCCATCTACCATGACCGTAGAAACTGTGGGTCTCTTTAGCCCTCAAAAGAACCAATAACTGGGGTTGCATCTACTTTATCTGTCTCTGAGACTCTGCTCAGGTGTGCATAAGGGCAATATTTCTGACAACCTCCAGACTCTTTTTTAGAGACTCATAGCCATATAAACTCATTTCTCCTTTCCATTTCCCCCTTACATTAGGTCAAGCAGCATTTTAAACTCCTGTTATTATATGTAGACAGGGATATTCTGCTGGTCCATGTTGAACCTTTAATTCAAGGTCATTTTCTAGTTGCATCATCAGCTGGTACTTGGTAGTGATCCCTCGGTGCCAGGGAGGCTCATCTCCAGGTGTCATGTCCCACGCTGGGGGGAATGCATTGCATTTACATGCTGAGTTAGGCTTCGAGACTGGCCAAATTTGAGTAACATGAAGGCTGTCAGGAGGAAACTCCTAGGCACAGTGCTGCTCTAGGCCTTGTTCTTATTTCAGGCGTATAGGCTCACAAGCATAGTCATTAGTATCAGGGGCTCACTGTTGGACCCTCATTCCTTCCTGGTCCTTACCGTTGCTCCTGGGGGACTGCCGCTGCTCCCCTAGGGACCACAACAGAGCACCCCAGGCCAGGAACCCAGTACCCCCCCAGCTGTTGTTTTTAATTGTTGCCACTATGAGTATATCCAAACATTACCATGCACTCTGGACATATGCCCTGTATAGCTCCCTGTCAGCCATATATCACCTGTCAATAACATCCTATACCAGTATTCCTCCACTGCCATTGTTGAACCACTCTGTGATCCAAAACTTCCTGAAAAGTGAAGCCCAATATAATGTCAGGATCCCTTACTAGTAAAATGGAATATAGCGATGGGTTTAAAGGTTAGATCTAGAATACATATTGATTTGGAAAAATTCTACATCCTATCTTTTTCTTTTCTTTTTTCCTAATTATTGAGCTTCTCTTCACAAGAGCCTTAGATCACAGTAATTCATATATACAATATACAGTACTCCCACACATCCATCATAAAACCTTTCCCTTCCACAGCGATATTCTTATAACTTATTCATATCATATTTACTTAAACTGATGTACAGACTCTAAGACAATAGCTTTCAAACAAGGTGACATCTGTGGTTACATTGTGGTCCATAATTTAGGATACACAGTTTTCTAAATTTTTAGTTATCCTATGTTTTACATTATGGTTTACATGATTAGTCTGTCATCCCCTATATGTTTTTGGTGTAATATTACATGTTTTATATCCATCCTTGTGTACTCTTGTGAAACTCCTCTCTTATCCCCACATTTACCTTGGTTCCATCCATTCAACATCCATTTTCCCCTCCCCTTGGGGCCCACAGCTACAGTAAATCTCTGTTTCCCGAGGAGCCATGTTCAGAGATAATTGCAACAGTTTTCAGGGCCTGACATGCTCAACTACCCTAATGCCCTGGGAGCCATCCTTTCTCTTGAGAGATACAGTTCCCTCTTTTCGGATGGCATTAGTCCTCCCCAGGATGTGGGTCAACCCCCACTCTCACTATTTGGGTCTCTATCCAATGGTACAACCCACCCTGGCAAAATGAGCATTCAGACATTCCCCAGAAGTCCGTCCCGTGTCAGACCATCCCCTCTGAGCATCCTAAACAGGTAACCCTCTTAATTATATTTTGATACGATTTTCTCAGCATTTTACTCTCAACCAATACCTGACACTCTCGTATGTTGCCCCTCCCTCCCCCCAATTTTTTGGGCACTATTACCAATCCGCCCATCCCCAGCCCCCCTCAAACCCGAAAATCCCCACCCAAAGGCAACCCCTTGCCCCCATTTTATCTCTTCTTTGTGCTCATACTTACCATCAGCTCATCATAGATTCCACCCCTGCAGACGTTTGCTCACATCCTTCCTCCAACCCCCGATTTCCTGTAAGCCTATCTTCCAGTCTCTACCTCTCTGAGGGAGCTTGCTTATTTCATATAATTGATGTCATGTAGTATTTGTCCTTCAATGCCTGGGTTGCTTCACTCAACATAAGGTTCTCAAGATTCATCCATGTTATCACGTGTTTGTAGTGTATTTGTTCTTAAAGCTGAGTAGTATTCCATTGTATGTATATACCACATTTTATTGATCCACTCATCTGTTGATGGGCATTTGGGTTGATTCCAACTTTTGGTGATAGTGAACAATGCTGCTATGAACATTGGTGTGCATATATCAGTTTGTGTCCTTCTTTTTAGTTCTGCTGTGTATATACCAAGCAGTGGTATTGCTGGGTCATATGGCAAATCTATGGTTAGTTTTTTGAGAAACTGCCAAACTGTCCTTCAGAATGGTTCTGCATTCCCACCAGCAGTGGATGAGTGTTCCCATTTCTTCACATCCTCTCCAGCATTTGTATTCTTCTTTTTTTTTCATAAGTTGCCAGTCTTATGGGAGTAAAATGGTATCTCATTGTCGGTTTGATTTGCGTTTCCCAGATAACTAGAGATTTGGAGCATTTTTTCATGTGCTTTTTAGCCATTTGTATTTCTTCTTTGGAGAAGTGTCTGTTTAATTTTTCCCATTTTTTAAATGGGTTGTTTATCTTTTTATTTTCAAGATATATGAGCTCTTTCTATATGCAAGTTATAAGTCTCTTATAAGATATATGGTTGCCA
The DNA here is from genome assembly GCF_030445035.2 of Dasypus novemcinctus. Lineage (NCBI taxonomy): Eukaryota > Metazoa > Chordata > Mammalia > Cingulata > Dasypodidae > Dasypus > Dasypus novemcinctus. The sequence continues at coordinate 69,772,259 of NC_080694.1, read as the reverse complement.
AATATTTTCTCCCATTATGTGGGTTCCCTTTTTACTTTCTTGACAAACTCCTTTGAGGTGCAGAAGGCTTTAATTTTGAGGAAGTCCCTTTTATCTATTTGTTCTTTTGCTGCTCATACTTTTGATGTGATATTCATGAGGCCATTTCCTATTACAAGGTCCTGTAGATGTTTCCCTACACTGCTTTCCAAGGTCTTTATGGTCTTGTCTCTTATATTTAGGTCTTTGAGCCATCTTGAGTTGATGTTTGTATAAGGTGTGAGATGGTAATCCTCTTTCATTCTTCTACATATGGATATCCAGTTCTCCAGGCACCATTTGTTGAATAGGCCATTCTCTCCCAGTTGAGAGGGTTTGGTGGCTTTATCGAATATTATATGGCTATATATATGAGGTTCTATATCAGAACTTTCAATTCAATTCCAATGATCTGTGTGTCCATCCTTATGCCAATATCACGCTGTTTTCACTATTGTAGCTTTGTAGTATATTTTGAAGTCAGGTAGTGTGATTCCTCCAATTTTGTTTTTCTTTTTCAATATGTCTTTGGCTATTCGGGGCCTCTTTCCTTTCCAAATAAATTTCATAGTTAGTTTTTCTAGTTCCTTAAAGAAGGCTGTGTTGATTTTTATTGGGATTGCATTAAATGTGTAGATCAGTTTTGGTAGGATAGACATCTTAATAATATTTAGTCTTCCTATCCATGAAAAAGGAATATACTTCCATTTATTTAGGTCTTCTTTGATTTCCTTCAACAGTCCTGTATAGTTCTCAGTGTATAAGTTTTTTACATGTTTAGTAAATTTATTCCTAAATATTTGATTTTTTTAATTTACTATTGTATATGGTATTTGTTTCTTGATTTCTTCCAGATCTTGCTGATTATTGGTGTACAGAAATGCTCCTGATTTTGGCGCATTGATCTTATAACCTGCGACTTTACTAAACTCATTTATGAGTTCTAGAATCTTTGTTGTAGACCTCTCAGGTTTTTCTATGTATAGGATCATGTCATCTGCAAAGAATGAAATTTTGACTTCTTCCTTTCCAATTTGAATGCCTTTTATATCTGGTTCTTGCCTCAGTACTCGAGCAAGTACTTCTAAGACAATGTTAAATAGAAGGGGAGACAATGGGCATCCTTGTCTTGTTCCTGACTTTAGAGGGAAGGATTTTAGGATTACCCCATTGTAAACAACGTTGGCTGTAGGTTTTTCATATATACTTTTATCATGTTCAAAAAATTTCCTTGTACTCTTTTCTAAGAGTGTGCTGTTTAATTTCCAAATCATGGTGTGAAATCTGGGCCTCTGACCCTTGCAAATTTCCAGCTTCCCTCCAATGTGGACAGAGATATTATTTTGTATGATTTTGATCTTTCTGAACTCATTAAGCCTTTCTTTGTGGCCTAGCATATGGTCTATCTTGGAGAATGATCCATGTGCACTTGAGAAAAAAGTATATCCTGCTGTGTTTGGGTGTAATGATCTATATATGTCTATTAGATCCAGCTCCTCTAATATACTGTTCAAATGTTTTATTTCTTTAGTGATTCTCTTTTGAGATGTTCTGTCCGGAGTTGATAGTGGTGTATTAAAATCCCCCATTATAATTGTAGATGCATCTATTCTTTCACTTAGTTTTTCCAGCATTTGCCTCACGTATTTAGAGGCACCCTTGTTAGGAGCATAAATATTTATGATTGTTCGATCTTCTTGACAGATTGTCCCTTTCACTAATATGTAGTATCCTTCTTTGTCTCTCACAATTGTTTCGCACTTAAAGTCTATTTTGTCTGATATTAATATAGCTACTCCTGCCTTTTTTTGGTTATTGTTTGCTTGTATGATTGTTTTCCAACCATTCAATTCCAGCCTCCATGAATTTATGGGTCTAAGATGTGTCTCTTGTAGACAGCATATAGATGGGTCATATTTCCTTATCCAATGTCCCAAGTCTGAATCTTTTGATAGGTGAGTTTAGTCCATTGACATTCAGTGTTATTACTTTCAAGGAATTAGTTGTGTTACTCATATTTTAATTGGACTTGTGTTAGTCATATTTTGTTTGTTTGTTTGTTTTTCCTTCTCTTTTTGTCTTTTTTGTTGCTCTTACACTCTCCTCCAACTCTGCCTGTCCTGTTTTTTCCTTTCTTCCTGCAGAACTCCCGTTAGAATTTCTTGAAGGGGAAGTTTCTTGTTGGTATACTCTTTCAGTTTCTGTTTATCTGAGAATATTTTGAACTCTCCATCATTTTTGAATGCTAGTTTAGCTGGATAGAGTATTCTTGGTTGGAAATTTTTTTCTTTTAGTACCTTAACTATATCATACCACTGCCTTCTTGCCTCCATGGTTTCAGATGAGAAATCAGCACTTAATCTTATGGAGCTTCCCTTGTATGTGATGGTTTTCTTTTCTCTTGATGCTTTTAGAATTTTCTCTTTGTCTTGAGTGTTGGATAATTTGAAAAGTATATGTCTTGGGGTGGGCCCATTGGGGTTTATGATGATTGGGGTGCGCTGTGCTTCTTGGATATGTACATCTGTCTCTTTTAGTAGATTTGGGAAGTTTTCAGCCATTATTTCCTGCAACACTCCTTCTGACTCATTTCCCTTCTCTTCTCCTTCTGGGAGGCCTATAATACGTATGTTGGAGCATTTTGCATTATCATTCAGGTCCCTAATTCCTAGCTGGATTTTTTCTATCTTTTTATTGACCAATTCTACGATCTGTTTGATTTCCGATATACTGTCTTCCACATCACTAATTCTCTGCTCTGCCTCTTCTAGTCTGCTGATATTTGCTGCAATTGTATTTTTGATTTCTTGAACTGTGGTGTTCATTCCCATCATATCTGTTATCTTTTTGCATATGTCTGCAATTTCCCCTCCAAGTGTTGTCTTCATGTTGTTAGACTCTTCCTTTACTTCATTAAATTTGTCGGTGATAAATGTTCTGAGATCTTTCATTTCTTGTGTGAAGTTTTGCTCCCCTTCCTGATTTTTAGTTTGTTCATTGGATTCAGCCATGTTTTCCTGATTACTGGTTTGGTTTGTAGATTTTTGTTGCTGTCTGGTCATCATTTTATCTTGATGGGTTTAATCAGTTCCTTAGCTTCTTTGTCTAGTCTTGAGGATTAATTAGCTGTTGTTTTTGCGTAAGTGTTATATCTTCTCTTTGTCACTTTGTTCTTCTTATTCTAATTTCTTATTGCTGGTTGGGTTCACTTTAAAGGAAATTATTAGGTCCAGGGAAAGGCAACTGTTGTAAGTAAGGAAAAAGTGTAAAGTAGTATTGGTGATAAATGTTAACAGAGCAACAATATGAGATCTGGGAGGATAGATATTAGATTCATGTAAGTTGTGTAGAGTTATAGCAGTAGGTAGAGTACCTATAATGAGGTAGTCGACTGAATATGGGAGGAATATGGTTTGAATTAAAAAGCTAGTATTTTCGTGAGAGAGGGAAAGAGGAAAGAAAGGTAACAGTTTCAAGAGTGGATAACAGACAGAAAAGAAAACAAAGGTATTAGAAATTAAGAGTTACAGGCTTTGTGGATCAAAGAAAGGGAGGTGGAATATAGGAGAGACAGTAGATGATGGAGGATATCAATATGTAGGGGAAAGGGGATAGTGTAGGTAGCCAAAATCAATTCACACAGAAATGAGGCAGTGGAGGATGAGGAAACCCAGCAAATGTGAGGTGTTCCCTGCAGCACCTATTGTATAATTAAGATAAAATAAAATAAGAAGAAATTGAGGGGCCAGAGAGAGAAAAAAACAGATAAAAAAAGAGAAGAAAGGAAGAAAGAAAAAGGGGGTGGGTAAAGGGAAGGAAACAGGTAGGGAAAAGAAAAAAAGAGATATACACCAACCACAACAGCAACAACAACAAAAAAAACCCTAAATAACTGGAAAAAAAAGACTTTGGGGAATACACTGGGAGAAAAGACTAGGGGATAATGCAATGTTAGCAATCAGGACATTAAAAAAATAAAAAATAAGATAAAATGAAAATAAAAACAAAACAGAATGAAACAAAAAAGAAAATATGCCAACGTTGAGGGCTAGGACATTCAAGGACCTCAGATGGACCTCAGGGCATGATGGATTCAGGGATGGAAAGTCTGAGATATTGAAGACTCAAGAGGTGTGAGTCTCTGGTGTGCGGGCCACCAGGGTTTAGGGGACTCAGACCTGGCAACTTCAAATCTGGTCAACAGGGAGCCTGGGAGCACCACAGTGTAACACAGCCTGCAGGGATCCCCGCAGATGGGTGCTAGCCCTATGGGGGATGTCAGATCCGCAAACTCTATCTTATGCATCTGAACCCCACAATTCATTCACTCACTCCGGTCTATTCTGTGGATGTATCATCAATTCAGCTTCAGGACACCTCCCACCCTGTAATTCCCCAGAACGGCCACCTGAGGGTGCCTCTACACTGCAGCCAATTTAATGACGCAGATCAGAAGCTAGGCCCAAGGGTGGGGCTCCTGCCGGGAATGCTCCAGCTGGGAACGCCAGAACACCGACAACAGAGTCCAAAACCGAAATTCCCAAGCTTCACAAAATATTCCCCCAATCTGCTTCCGGACGTGTGTCCACCCCCCACCCCCACCCCCGCCACATCCTGTAACAGCCTCCCAGTTACGTCCCTTTATTGCCAGCAATCTAATTCTGCTACAGATTGGCAGCTGGGCTTGTGGGGGCGGGGCTCCATGCAGAAGCGCTATTACTTGTGTCCACAATCAAAAATTCCCCGCTTCACAACAAAACCCCCCTTTGTCTACCCAAATCGGTCTGCAAAGGTGTCCCATCCTGTCAACCCCTAACAGCCTGCCCAGGGCTCGCGAATTCCCCAGTACTGCAGAGCCTCCAAAGGCAGAGTCTCCAAAAAGTGCAGCCACAGCACTGGTTCCATGGCTCCACCCACCCCAGGAGGGAGTGTCCGGGCGCAGCTCTCACCTCCATGCAATAGAGTTTCAAGTGTATCTTATAGACTAATCCTCTCCGTTACTTTCCTACCAAATCGATGTCCAGACACCTGCCCTGCAAAAATCCTGAAACAGCCTGGTCCCGGAGAACCTCCAATGCTGCCCAGCTGCTTCTTTGCAGGAGAGACAGTCAGGTAAGCTCACTCAGCCACCATCTTGCCCCGTCCTCCTCTACTACAGACTTATTGTGAGTCTAGCAATAGAAGAACTTTCAACATTAATGTGGAGGCAGTGGCCACTGGAAGTTCTGAGGGTAGGGAGAAGTAGAAATAGGAATAATATGAGAGCTTTTTTGGATTTGGGAATTGTCCTGTATACATGGCAATGACAGATACAGGCCATTATATATCTTGTCATAACTTTAAAAATTGTGTGGGACAGAGTGTAAACTATACTGTGAACTCTAATCCACACTTAGGGGCAATGTTCCAAATTGCATTTATCAATTGTAACAAATGTACCTCACTAATGAAGGATGCTGGCAATGTGGGAAAATGTGGGAGGGTTGGGAGCAGAGCTTTTGGGAATCCCACATATTTTTTATGTAACTTTTATCTAATATAACTATCTTTTAAAAAATTAAAAAGTATGTTATCAAAAAAAATTCTGGGGAGTGGGTATGGCTCAAGCTGTAAAGGCATTCATCTCCTATGTGGTAAGACCCACATTCAGTTTTCCATGCCTCCAGAAGAAGGCAAGCAAATAATGAGCATTCAGACAAAGAGAACCATCTGGGAGTGGGTAGGAAGGGATAAATTAAAATTAAATAAATAAGTCTCAGAAAAAAATCCATGCATTGTGTCCTCAGACTAAAACATATTCCAAATCTTTAAAAGAATCTTGATTAATGAAATTTTTTCATGAAAGTCAATTGAATTTTTAAAATAAATTATTTTATGTACCTAAAGGTAAAAAATTCATAAAGGTGCAGTTTAATGAATCATTACAAAATGAGCACACCTTGATCAAGAAATAAAATCTAAGGATCACTCTAGAAGGACCCGACCCTCCATTTGTCACTTTTTCCTATACCCACATGTAACCATGATTTTGATTGTTTTGAACTACATAATAAGTGAAATCCTATACCATTACTTCCTTTGTTTCTGCCTTCATTCACTCAATATTAAGTTTGTGAGTTCCATTAATGCTGGTGAATGTAATGGTAGAGCACGTTTTTCATTGTTGCATCATATTTCTTTAAGTGATTGCACTACTGAACAACTCTGGGAAAACACCACTAATGGCTTTCAGGGCAAACAAATCAGGATCAGCGTGCCTGTCAAGGAGTTTTATACCATTTTCACACTATATTTGATAAAACAAATTATAAAAGGAGGTAACTAAAAGAGTCCATGCCACTATTGTTTCCAAAAGTTTCAGGACATGGAAATTCAGAATAACAATATCTTTATATTCGGCTCATATGCAGGTATTATTCAATGAATATATTTATATCCTCTGTAGACTATAAACCAAGAGATGAATTATGAAAGATTGAAATTAAATGTACCTAAAATTTCTGGTATATCCTTTCTGTATGCAAATGGATCGTTATGCACAAAATTTGGAATGCACACCATTTTCATTGGAGATGATTTCAGAAAAACATTGCCTATTTTTTAGGAAGTGATACTAATGATGCTTAATTCCTATGTGTTATGTATGGCTTACCTTTAACAAGTCTCAAAAATTTAAATAATTTGCAATTCATGCTATCATTTTATACTCGATAACACAACTCACTTCCTTCTCATCAACTCCTTTTTCATAATAGTCTATAAATAAGTCCTTGGCTCATTAATAGTGTGTGCTAGTTTCATGCATTCACACACAGATAGGTGCATATTGACACACATGTACAGCACATGGTTCATTAACATAAGTATTAAAATCACTTATTTAAAACAAATATTTTAAGAAGCTATCAAAACAGCATTGACAGATTAATGGGACCTCCTCAAAATTAAGCACTTTTATTCTTCAAAATACTTTATCAAGAAAGTAAAAAGGCAGCCTACTCAATGGCAGAAAATATTTGGAACCCATGTATTGGACAAGGGTCCATGTTACATGAAGAGATAATACAGCTCAAAAATATAAAGACAAGCAACTGAATTTAAAAAATGAGCAAAATAATTGAATAGACACTTCTCCAAAGAAGAAATGCAAATGGCCAAAAAAGAGCATGAGAAAATGTTCAACATCACTATTAGGGAAACATAGTTCAAAACTACAATGAGTTCTATTTTTTTTTTCTTGTACATATTGGATATCAAACTTGATACCACAATTTTATAGTTTTATTTTTCTTCACTAAATATTCTGGCATAATCACTGTCCCAACTTACCAACTCATCAGAATATGCCTATGTATGTCACCATAATTTAACAGGAATTCTATTGCTGAATACACGGTTAGAGTGTTAATAGAAGTGCTAGAAAAGAGAGCAGAAGGAATTATGACAAGATGCTAGCAGTTGTCATTTTTGAGTAATGGGATTTTTGTTTTGCTTTGTTTGAGGAGGCACCTGGACCTTATACATGGGAACAAGCACTCAAACAATGAACTACACCTGTTCCCCATGAGTAATGAGAATTTACTAGTTTTTATTTTCTTCCTAAACATTCCAATCATTCTAAAATTAATATGTTATACTGAAGTTTGGCTAATTATCATCAAAAAGCATTTAATGTTTTAAAGTGATTGCTTCCACCAACCATATGGGTTTTAAGCCTCCTCTAGATATAGAGGTGGAGAGGATATCACCAACCCAGGGTCCACAGGATGGAGGAATGAAATATGGATTAGAGTGAACTTAATGGTATTCAACTATAGAACTATTGTGACTAGTAGTGGAAGAAACTGTAGCATTGATATGGAGAAAGAGACCACGGTAGTTGCTGAGGGAAGGGAGAGAGAAGAAGAGATGCAATGTGGGGCATTTTCAGAACTTGGAGTTGTCCTAAATGATATTGCAGGGACTGGCTGGGATATGTTCAACCAGAGTGTAGGAGTTGCAAGTCTGTTGAGGCTCAGGGCACGGCTATCACATGGACAGTCCAGAGATTCAGGTCCCCTGAGTATACACCAAACCACAGCTCCAAGCACAGGTCTGGTAAAAGTAACAGGAGGGGCTTGTGAACAAATATCGCTTCTGAGTCCAACTCCATCACACTCAGGAGCACAAACTCCAAAGTAGGGCCAACCCACATGGCACTGAACTCCATCTGCCATGACCATAGAACCCATGGTTCTCTGTAGCCCTCAGAAGAACCAATACCTAGGCTTGCATCTACTTTGGCTGTCTCTGGGACCCTGCTGAGGCATGTGTAAGGGCAACCCCTCTGATGACCTCCCAACTATTTTTGGAAGACTCATAGCCATACAAACTCATTTGTCCTTTCCATTTCCCCTTTTATTGAAGGTCAAAAAGCATTTTTAACACCTGATATTACATATAAGCTGAGGCATTCTGCTGGTCTGAGTTGGCCTTTTTATTCACGGTCATTTGCTAGTTACATCATCAGCTGGTAATTGTTAATAATCCCTCGGGGCCAGGGAGGCTCATCCCTGGGAATCATGTCCCATACTGGGGTGGGGGGGGGGGAAGGTAAAGCAGTTACATACTGAGTTTGACTTCGAGATTGGCTACATTTGCACAAAATGGAAGTTCTCAGGAGGTAACTCTTAGGCACCCTGCAGCTCTAGGCCTAGTTCTTATTTCAGGCACACAGGCTCACAACTATAGTGATTAATATCAAGGCCTCCTTGTTGTACCATCCTTCTTTATTGGTCTTAGCCATTTCGCTTGGGGGATTGGTCCTGTTCCATTGGGGAATGTGATAGAGCTCCCCCGGCAAGGAACTCAGCACTCTCTCAGTTGTCATTTTTAACTGTAACCACTACAAAAATAACCAAACATTTTTATGTACCCTGTATACATGTCCTGGAGAACTCCCTCACAACCATGTGCCCCCTATCAATAACACCCCACACCAGTATTCCTCCCCTGCCATAGTTGAACCTCTCTGTGGTCCAAAACTTTTTGAAAAATGAAGCCTAATATATTGCCAGGTTCCATTAATAGTAAAATGGAATATAGTGATGGGTTTAAAGGTTAGATTCAGAATGCATACTAAGTTATAAAAATTAAAGTAAAAATAAATTGGGTTATGAATAAATTTTAAAATGAACAAGTTTTATTTTTGATGTTTTGCCTTTTATCACTGCAGTAAGTGTTGCCCTGTATGTACAGTGGCAAGGCAATTTCTTCCATTTCTTCCTCAGTGTCCACATCCATTCTTTTTCTCTTTTTTTCTAATTATTAAGTTTGTCTTCACAAAAGTTTTAGATCACAGTAATTCATAAAAGAATTGAAATCTCCTTGTAGCACATTGGGGCCCATTGCCCTTCACTTTATACTTGGTAGAATTGGCAGGTCAAAATCTTCTTTGTCCCATAGATGGATGGTTTTGGCCAAAGCTTGCTTGATGGAGTGCAGCTATTTGTTTTGGAAGAGTAATTGATTTGAAGAATGCAGTGCCCAAGCAGAACACAGTCAGAACCATGGAGTACCTATCCCCTTAGATATGCTGACTGGAACTGGAGCTTATGAACCTTTACAGCAGCAATTGTTGAATAGATTACAGGAAAATTGATAAATAAAGCCCTTGTTAGTGAAATCACACTTGTAAGAAAACTCTCTATTAAAGGGTTGACTAAGATAAGGGAAATATTCTGGCAACAACTGTGCAAACCCCCTGCTGCCTACCGTGGTAATGTGGCTATGGGCTAGTGGGAGCTGATAGAATTAAGCTGCTGGAAGAGGAGGAAAACATGACAGCATTAGCATTCTGTTTTGTTTCCTTGCTGATTCTAATTGGGCCTCTTTGGCCAAATTAGTAAAATTAGTACAAAATTTTTATCAAGGTGTTAAAAGGAATTTTCAGTCTTGAATCAAAAGCTTACTCCTAAACCTCAGGTCGCAGTGAAGTTTTAAAAAGCAGTAATCTAAAAAATGTGTGTTAACTGTCTGTCTAAACTGGTAAATAAAAGCTTAACTGCATTTATGCTGCTCAAGTTATCTCACCTGGTTGCTGATAACTACCAAAAGTGTTTCAAAAAACAAGCTTGCATGTTACAGGCAACATGGATTCCAGAAGAAATCTTAAAAGCAGTAAAATCTAAGATGTAAAATGATGGAGAGCTTAAAAACAGCTATACATATAATGCCAGGAGTTAAAAACAGTTTTTGACCTGAATCAAGGGGGAAATGGAAAGGACAAATGAGTTTATATGGCTATGAGTCTCCAAAAAAGAGCTGAGAGGTTATCAGAGGGGTTGCCCTTAAGTACACCTGAGCAGAATTCCAGAGACAGATAAAGTAGATACAACCCTAGTTATTGGATCTTCTGAGGGCTACAGAGACCCACAGGTCCTATGGCATGGCAGATGGAGTTCAGTGCCATATCAGTTGGCCCTTCTTTGCAGTTTGTGTTTCTGTGTGATGGAGCTGGACTCAGATGTGATCTTTTTTCACAAGCCTCTCCTGTTACTTTTACCAGAACTGTAGTTGGTGCTGGGGTTTAATATACACCCAGGGGATCTGAATCTCTGGACTGACCATATGATAGCCAAGCCCTGAGTCTCAACAGACTTCAGCTCCTACACTCTGGTTTATTGAACTTACCCCACTCAGCTAACATGGAGTTGAAGAATGTCAACCACCACACAGAGCCTAGAATGCCTACAACTGAAAGCAGGAGGATTGCATGCAGCATCCATGTGGAATCTAAGCCCCCTCTGGATATAGATGTGGAGTGGACACAACCATTCCAAGGTCCACAGGATGGAGGAATAGCATATAGATTAGAGTGGACTTACTGAAATTCTATTCATAAACTATCATGATTAGTAATAGAAGAAAATGTGGCATTGGTGTGGATAAAGTGGCCATGGTGGCTGCAGGGTGTGGGGAATGGGAGGAAGAGATGAGATGTGGAGGCATTTTCAGGACTTGGAGTTATCCTAGGCGATGCTGCAGGGACAGTTACCAGACATTGTACGTCTTCCCATGGCCCACTGGATGGAACGTGGAAGAGTGTAGGCTACAATGTAGACCACTGTCGATGAGGTGCAGTGGTGCTCAGAGATGTATTCACCAAATGCAATGAATGTCTCATGATGATGGAGGAGATTGTTGCTATGGGGGGAGGAAGGGGGTGAGGGGAGTGGGGGGTACATGGGGACCTCATATTTTTTAATGTAATATTAAAAAACATAAATAAAGACAAAAAATATTAGCTAATAAAAAAAACAGCTATACAAAAAGTAAGAAGGTAAGAATTATGAGTCAAATCATAAACTTTATGTTTCTGTTAGTGTGTTGTAATTATTTTTGTGTTTGTCTTTTTGTTTCAATGTCAGTGCATATTTTAATACCTCTGGATGGTAATATAAATTGATAAATAAAAAGTTCTGAAAGAGCTGTATTCAAATGACCAAAAATTAAATAAGTGCTTATATTAATACTTAAGTTTAAATGTAAATGAGATATCTGTAATGATAAAAATTGTATTTCTTAATTAATGAAATTACTATGTCTCTTCATAAAAAATGGTTCTTACCTAAATTGAAATGAATAGGTTATTTTTCTTCACAAAATAAAATAAAGGATGTAAAAGTTAAATAAGTATTTTAAATGGTAAAAGTTTGTAGAAGTGCAGACTAAAATTAGATAAGTTTGTTCAAAAAAGTGTGTTTTGTCCTAAAATAAGACAACTGATTTTCATAAAATCAGAAAGAACATATGCAGGATGGAACTTGAATGCATGTGGCAAGTTATAGATCATTTTTTGGTAACCTTTGGGTAAGGGAATATATTCTGTGAAGGTAAAATTTGTCTTAGGATAATATAATTATAGTCTTTATGTTTATAAATAATGTTTGTGGAAGCATTGTTTAAATTAAAGTGTTTAAATGGCTAATTCCAAGAAGTCATTATTAAACAAAAATTGAATTGATAATAATAGTGACAAAAAATAATTTTATAACAGGAAAGCATGTTGGCAGCCAGCCTCTTCTGTCAACATGTTTCTAAAAACTGTTTCTAGTATTGTGTGCTACTAGGTATTTGAAAGAAAGAAAACTTATATTTGCATATATTCAAATTGAATCATTATTTTAACAAATTTGCTTATGGCTAAAGTTAAGTAAGATTTGATGGGTCTGTCTATAAAATTTTTAAAACTTTAATATCATTTAGTATACTAATACAAAGTTAAATTTTGTTATTTCTCAATTTCTCAAATCATTAGTCTGTTTTAGTAAAAGTTTATAAAGAGTTTTTCTCCTGAATAATCAGTATACAAAGAAAGTCTATTTTATCAAAATAGCTTCTTGTAGTTTAACCTTATTATTTCCTTGGTTTTCTAAGAAACAAGTCTTATCATTTTTAAAGGAACATAATGTTCAAACCTGCTTTCTCAAAGGCAATCCTGAAAAGTATCTTTTCATTTCAAACTCTTGCAAAAGATTTGTTCTTTTACCTTTAAAAAAGTAAAGTAATAAAATAGTTAAGTTCCTTTAATATGTTATAAGTAGAATGGAAAGTGTTTAAAAGTATTATAAAATTAAATGGAATTCTTTAACCCTCTGTTAGTTAAAGTTGTAAGAGTAAAAAGTTCATATGAATACTTAAAGAGTGTATAAAATTCCTGAAAATTTACCAATGTTTCAGCATAATATTAAACAAAAGTACAATGTGATTATTGTGGTTTTATTATTAAAAATAGTATGTGTCACCAACACAACCTCTTATAAATTAAATTAACACCACTGCGGTATGCACCAGCCCAGATATTGCTAGCTTGTTGCTAGAAATTAATATCCAACTGTGTCACTATCACTTTGTGGGTTTTTTAAAAGATTTATTTATTATTATTTATTTGTTTGTTTGTTTATTTCTCTCCCCTCTCCCCCCGGTTGTCTGCTCTGTGTCCATTAGCTCTGTGTTCTTCTGTGTCTGCTTCTATTCTTGTCAGTGGCACTGGGAATCTGTCTCTTTTTGTTGCATCATCTTGCTGCATCAGCTCTCCATGTGTGCAGTGCCACTCCTGGGCAGGTTGAACTTCCTTCCTCCCTGGGCAGCTCTCCTTATGGGGTGCACTCCTTGCATGTGGGGTTCCCCTATGCAGGGGACACCCCTGCCAAGCAGGGCACTCCTTGAACTGTGTGTGGGCCAGCTCCACACAGGTCAGGAGGTCCTGGGTTTGAAACTTGGACCTCTCATGCGGTAGGCAGTTGCTCTAACCATTGAGCCAAGTCCACTTCCCACTATCACTTTGTTTTGCAGCTTGCTAAGACTTTCTTTAGTATTTCCTTAGGCAAGTCAAGCCAGGCCGCATTCCCCTACCTGTAGAAAACCCAACAATGAACTTTTGCAGTGCTTACCCAAGGCTGTGTGCATAGCCCAGCCATCTGTCCTGGCATGGTGGTGAAAAATCTAGCACAGAAGAAATCTGTGACTTAAACCCTACTAATGACATTACCTTAACCAGTAATTCTTTTTCAAAATTAAAAGAAGCATCAGAAACAATAGTATCTTATCTTAAGAGCCTAAAATAGGCAAACAATTGGGACAGGCTGCAAGATCCTGCTGCTCTAACAAATTCTTAAATGTTGTTTGGTTGGGTAAGACAAAAACTGTGCATACACTTGCAGGAATAATTCAGCAATCTGAAGACATAAAAGAATGGATATATTTACCTAACAAAGTTCAAAATAAACTTTTCACTTATACTGATAAAATTGTACTCTTGTGGGAAAAGTTCACTGGCGAATTTAACAATTACTGGCTAAGGATCCAGAAAAAATTTTCATTCCCATGGAAACAAAAATATTTACTGAATTATGGCAAAACAACTTATTATGGTAGGCTGCTCTTTCTAATTTTATTGGGATACTTGATACACATTTACTATCAAATTAATTTCTAACTTTTTTTCAAAACACAGCTTTTGTCATCAAAGTAATAGTAGGGGACCAGCTAATAAAAAATCCTAGTATGTATTTTACAGATGGAAATGGAAAGGGAAAAGCTGGATATTATGGGCCCACCATAAAAATTGATACTAAACAAACCTAACCCCAAAAAACAGAGGTGTCAGCCATTATTCAATTACTTTCTAATGTACATGAGCTCATTAATATAGCAGCTGATTCTGTGTATGTTTGCTATACTGTCAGTCATATTGAAACTGCTTATCTTTCTGAAAGCTTGGAAATTGATTTAGTTTTGGCTAAATTACAAAATCTTATTCATACTCAGCCACAACTCTTATATATTACATATATCCAATCACATTCTGCTCTCCCTGGACCATTAGTTCATAGAAACAATATTATAGATTCTTTAATTGGACATGTTTTACAAGATATACTTCATTTTCATTATATGATGCACACAAATGATAAAGGCTTAAAGGCAGGCACACTTTCCTTCACTCACTACAAAACAATCAAATTATATCATCCATCAATGATCTCAATGTAATCAATATACTCATTCCTCATTTAATGAAGGTGTTAATCCACGAGGTTTAACTAGTGGTCAATTATAGCAAATGGATGTCACTCATTTTCTTCCTTTTGGCAGATTAAAATAGATCCATGTAACTGTACATACATGTAGTGAATTTACTTGGGCTTCTGCTATGACAGGAGTAACTGCAAAACATGTTATTCCTCATTGTCTTGCCACTATGGCTATTACGGGTGTGTCTAATAAGATTAAAACTGACAATGGCCCTGCATATACTAGTAAATCATTTTCTAATTTCTGTAAAGCATGGAATATCCAACATAGTTCTGGAATCCCCTATAATCCCCAAGGACAAGATACCATTGAAAGAACTAATTGTATTTTAAAAACATATTTATATAAATTTTTAAATATAAAAGGGGGAAATGAAGGGACATTCCCCATAGACATAACAGAGATGGGTTTCATTAATGATTTTTGGCCAGCAATTATATTAAGCAAAGCCCTTTGCACTCTTAACATTCTTAACATTCAGCCTAATACTCATATATCAGTGGCTGAATGGTTCTGGGAAGGAAAACCAGGACATTGTAAAAATCTTCAATAACCGATATATTAAAAAAAGCTTTTAGATAATACATGGTACCCTGCTATGGTAAAAGTGTAGGGTCGAGGGTATGCTCTTGTTATTACACAGGATGGAGAAGAGTGTTGGATATCTTCTCATCATGTTAAACCTTATGGCTGCTCTGCATAAAGCAAGTACAAATGAAAATTATACATATTGGGCTTACATTCCAAATCCTCCCTTATTGGAAGTTCTTACATGGGCAGATACTTCTTATCCTGTATATCTCAATGATTCTTTGGGTTTTCTGGGACCTATTGATCATTGTTTACTATTACATCCAGAAGAAGAAGGGCAAAATTTAGAAAATGCTACATTTCATTTTATACATCATCCTTAGTGTGTCAGCCTTTCCCCTTGCTTCATGCCCCATAACAGAAGTTTAATTACTATTGAAGGTACTGCATTATTTGTCATTACTTACTTATCTAGGCCATTTACTAATATCAGTTGGCTCAATCATTCTTGTGAGTCATCTCAAATGTCTGCAGTCAATGATTGGTTTTATTGTCATGTATTAGTGCTGTTCAGTATTTTAATGATTCCTATGGAATAGTATGGGATCAGGTCCCTGTGGGAGCTCTGATACCAACCAGACGGAATATCTCTTGGAACATTGGTATCAATAATACTACTATCATTACTACTACTTCAAAATATATCCTTCAATAACTATGGAAAATATATCAGCCAGCAGTGATAAAATAAAATGGCATAATTTGGGAAAATATATACCTCAACCTTGGGATGATTCTGTTAATGTCACTCAACACAACTTATGGAAGTGGCTTTGGCTTTACAACCTATTTAGTGCATAAAGGATATCATAATGAGTCCAATCAAGTAAAATTGGAAAAAGGAGAGAAAAAGGTTTTGGTGGAATATGTTAGGGATCCTTGGTTTTTGTGATTGGTTACAATAAATGTATCAGATAAAAGTTTTCAATGCTCTAACTGTTTTCTCGGAACTTGTGTGTCTTCCAGTAGCTGAATGTTGCAAAATGAAACCATCTTGTTAACCCATGAGGAGTATGGTTACCAATTCAAATTCCAAGACCTTAGCAGCTTAATCCTGAATCACAAATACGGAATTTTTAACATCATTATATAAAAAGGACTAAATGATTTTTTGGATTGTTGATTGTAGGAATTATTGGATTGATCATGATTATTAAAGCTGCTTCTGTTGCTGGAGAAGCTTTACATGATTCTATTAACACAAAAGAATATGTAAACAGTTGGCACAAAAATGCAAGTGACATATGGCCTAGTCAAACTAAAGTAGATTTAGAATTGAGTAATCGTGTTAATCACTTAGAAAATGCTATTATACAATTAGGAGATACAGTATATAATATAAAGCAAATGCTGAAATGTGATTGCAATGAATCAAAATTTGTATCACTCCCTTGGCTTATAATAACAGTGAATATAATTGTCCTGAAGTGTGAAATCACATTTTAAGATATAGACATAAGTTATCATTAGATATTCTAAAATTACAAAAACAAGCTTTAGACATGTCTGAGAATACTTCAATTCCCTGACTTTTGGGATGAATTAACCACTAATCTAAATAAATTAAATTTATTGCATTAGCAGAGTGATAAGACATCCCAAACTCCCTCTCTGGCAGTGATTGGAGGACTCCTACTACTATCTGTGAGTCTTGTTATTATGTACAACTGCATGAAAAGGCATCTATGAGCACAAATACAGCCCTTACAACTGATCCAGGATGGTTTAACATAAAAGTACTCCTAAAATAATCATACCTTGGCTCTTAGTCAATGATGGGTAAGACTTTCAGAGGAAAGCAAACTAAGACAGGCACAGTTGTTTAATTAAATAAAAAAAGAATTGTAAGATGCTGTTTCCTTGGTTAAGGCACAGTTATTATCTGGGAAAAGGGCACAAAGAATGATGATCCAGAAAATAAAAGTGGGCATACTTAAGATTAAGAGGAACTCGGCATTTTCTGTATCCAAGAGCATGAAGGAGAGGAAGTGGGAGTGACAATCATTGCCAGAATCAGATAAGGAGAATTTTTTTTCTTCATTTAATTCTTTAATGTTACATTCAAAAAACATGAGGTCCCCATATATCCTCAACCCACCCCCCCCCACACCACTCTGCCCACAACAACAACCTCCTCCATCATTGTGGGAAAGCCACCACACCTGGTGAAAACATCTCTAGCACCACTGCACCACACAGTCAATGGTCCACACCATAGTCTACATTCTCCCCCAGTCCACCCAGCTGGCCATGGGAGGACACATGATGTCCATAAACCATCCCTGCAGCACCACCCAGGACAATTCCAAGTCCAGAAAATGCCCCCACATCACAACTCTTCCTCCCACTCCCTACCCTCAGCAGCTACCATGGCCAGTTTCTCCACATCAATACTACATTTTCTTTGATTACTAATCATAATAGGTCATGAATAGAATATCGGTAAATCCACTCTAATCCATACTCTATTCCTCTATCCTGTGGACCCTAGAAGGGTTATGTCCACTCCACATCTATATCAAGAGGGGGCTTAGATTCCACATGGATGCTGGATGCAATCCTCCTGCTTTCAGTTGTAGGCACTCTCAGCTCCATGGTGTGGTGGTTGACCTTCTTCACCTCCATGTTAGCTGAGTGGGGTAAGTCCAATAAACCAGAGTGTAGAAGTTGCAAGTCTGTTGAGGTTCAGGGCCTGGCCATCACATGGGACAGTCCAGAGATTCAGGTCCCATGAGCATACACTAAACCCCAGTGCCAACCACAAGTCTGGTAAAAGTAACAGGAGAGGTTTGTGAACAAAGATCACATCTGAGTACAGCCCCATCACACAGGAACACGAATTCCAAAGTAGGGCCAACTGACATGGCACTGAACTCCATCTGCCATGACCATAGAAACTGTGGGTCTCTGTAGCCCTCAGAAGAACCAATACCTGGGTTTGTATCTACTTTATCTGTCTATGGGACTCTGCTGAAGTGTGCATAAGGACAACCCCAGTGATAACCTCCCAGCTCCTTTTTGGAGACCCATAACCATATAAACTCACTTGTTCTTTCCATTTCCCCATATGATTCAAGGCCAAACAGCATTTTTAACTCCTGATATTATATATAGGTTGAGATATTCTTCTGGTCTGAGTTGACCCTTTTATCCAAGGCCATACTCTAGTTACATCATCAGCTGGCACTCTGTAGTAATCCCTTGGCACCAGGGAGGCACATCCCTGGGATACATGTCCCATGCTGGGGGCAAGGCAATGCCTTTACATGCTGAATTTGGCGTCAAGACTGGCCACATTTGAGCAACATGGAGGCTCTCTGGAGGTAACCTTAGACACCCTGCAGCTCCAGGTCCAGTTCTCATTTCAGGTACACAGGCTCACAAGCATTGTCACCAGCATCAAGGGCTCATTGCTGGACCATCCATTCTTTTTGGTCTTTGCTGTTGCACTTGGGGGATCATTGTTGTTCCTTTAGGGAATGTGATAGAGCTCCCCCAGCTAGGAGGTCAGCACTCCCTCAGTTGATGTTTTTAACTGTAACCACTATGAAAATATCCAAACACTTTTATGTACCCTGGATATAGGCCCTGGAGAACTCCCTGTCAACCATGTGTCCCCCATCAAAGGCATCCCACACCAGGACTCCACCCCTGCCATTGTTGAACCTCTCTGTGATCCAAAACTTCTTCAAAAATGAACCCTAATAGATTGCCAGGTTCCATTAATAGTAAAATATATTATAGTGATGAATTTAAAGGTTAGATATAGAATACATGCTAATTTTAGAAAAATTAAGTTAAAAATAAATTTGAGTAACAAAACATTTAAAAATGAAAAAGATTTGTTTTTGATGTTTTGCCTTCCATCACTGCAATAAGTGTTGCCCTGTATGTAAAATGGCATGGCAACTTCTTCGATCTTTTCCTCAGTGTCTATATCCTTTCTTTGTCTTTTTTCACTAATTATTATGCTTGTCTTCTCAAAAGTCTTAGATCACAGTAATTCATATATACAATATACAGTACTCCCACATATCCAACATAAAACATTTTGTCCCTTCCCCAGCAAAAATCATTTTACGTGTTCACACTATATTTCCTGCAACTGATGTACAGATATTGAGACAATATCTTACAAACAAGGTAACACCTGGGCTTACATTGTGGTTTATATTCCAGACTATACAATTTTGTAAATTTTTAGTTATCTTATGTTTTATATTATGGTTTACATTTTAGCCTACAGGCCCCTATATATTTTTGGTGTAATTTAACGTGTCCTATATACATCCATGCATAATCTTGTGGAACACTTCCATTGACCCACAGCTACATTGATTCCATTTATTATTCCATTTCCCTCTCCCCTCAGGGCCCACAGTGACAATCACTCCACATTGCTTGAAGGGCCATATTCAGAGATACTTGCAACAATGTTGAGGGCTTGACATGCTCGACTGTCCTAATGCACTGGGAGCCACCATTTCTCTTGAGAGGTACAATTCCCTCTATTTGAGTAGTGTCCAACTTTGCCTTTCACAATTGTTTTGCATTTAAAATCTATTTTGTTTGATATTAATATAGCTACTCCTGCCTTTTTTGGTTATTGTTTGCTTATAAGATTGTTTTCCAGCCATTCACTTTTAACATCCTTGAATCCTTGGGTCTAAGATGTGTTTGTTGTAGACAGCATATAGACGGCTCATTTTTCCTTTTCCAATCTTCCAGTCTGAATGTTTTGACAGGTGAGTTTAATCCATTGACATTCAGTATTTTCACTTTCAAGGTATTATTTATGTTAGCCATATTTTCTTTGGACTTGTCTTTGTCATATTTTGGGATTTTTTTCTCTTTTTTTCTTTTTAGTTGCTCTTACACTCTCCTCCAACTCTGCCTCTCCTGTTTTATTTTTCTTTCGTCCTGCAGAACTGCCTTTAGTTTTTCTTGAAGATTTGGTTCTTGTTTGCATACTCTTTTAATTTCTGTTTATCTGTGAATATTTTGAACTCCCCATCATTTTTGAATGGTAGCTTAGCTGGATAGAGTATTCTTGTTTGGAAATTTTTTTCTTTTAGTACTTTGGCTATATCAGACAAATGCCTTCTTGCCTCCATGGTTTCAGATAAGAAATCAGCACTTAATCTTATGGAGCCTCCCTTGTATGTGATGGTTCTCCTTTCTCTTGCTGCTTTTAGAATTTTCTCTTTGTTTTGAGCATTGGATAAATTGACAAGTATATGTCTTGGGGTAGGTCTGTTGGGATTTATACTGTTTGGGTTATGTTGTGCTGCCTGGACATGTACATCCATCTCTCTCAGTACATTTGGGAAGTTTTCAGCCATTATTTCCTCCAAAACCCCTTCTGTCCCCTTTCCCTTCTCTTCTCCTTCTGGGATGCCTATAATGCATATGTTTGTGCATTTTGCATTGTCATTCAGGTCCCTAAGTCCCAGCTGGGTTTTTTCTTTTTATGGATCAGTTCTACTATCTGTTTGATTTCAGATATACTGTCTTCCACATCAGTAATTCTCTCCTCTGCCTCTTCGAATCTGCTGAGAGTTTGTTTTTGATTTCTTGAATTGTGCTGTTCATCATCATCATATCCATTATCTTTTTGCCTATGACTGCGATTTTTTCTGTATTATCTCCATGTGTTTTCTTCATATTCTTAATCTCTTCCTTTACTTGATTAAATTTGTTGCTAATATATGTTTTGAGAGCTTTAATTACTTGTCTAATGTTCTGTTCCTCTTCCTGGTTTTTAGTTTGTTCACTGGATTCAGCCATATTTTCCTGATTATTGGTTTGGTTTGTATTTTTTTGTTGCTGTGTGGATTATTATTTTATCTTGATGGGTTTAATCAGTTCCTTGGCTCCTTTGTCTAGTCTTGGGGTTTAATTTTTAGTTGTTGTTTTTGCATGTTATGTCTTCTCTTTGTCACTTTGTTCTTCTTACTCTATTTTCTTGTTGCTGACTAAGTTCATTTTGAATGAAAATATTAGCACCAGGGAAAGCAAAATGAGCAAGAAAAGAAAATGTATAAAGTAGTATTGACAATAAATGTTAACAAAGCAACAATGTGAGACCTAGGAGAATGGATTTTAGACTCATGTAAGTTGTGTAGAGTTATAACAATAAGTAGAGTACCTAAAATGAGATAGTCCACCGAATATGGGGAGGAATATAGTATGAATTGAAAGACGAGTGTTTTCATGAAAGAGGGAAAGAGAAAAGAAAGACAATAATATAAATAGTGAATAAGACAGAAAACAGAACAAAGGTATTAGATATAAAAGGTCAGACAATTTGGGGGCCAAACAAAGGGAAGTGGAATGTAAGAGAAACAGTAGGTGAAGAAGCATAGAAAGATGTGGAGGGAAGGGGATAGTGTAGGTGGCCAAACTCAATACAACAGATAAGAGGAAATGGAAGATGAGGAAACACAGCAAATTTGAAGTTCTCCATGCAGCAACTATTATATTTTTTAAAAAATAAAAAAAAAGAAAGCAAGAAAAAGAGGGAAAAAAGAGGAAAAGGGGAGACCAAAAAAGATGGGAAGCAAGCAAGAAAAAGAGAAAAAAACTAAAGAAAAGAAAAGGGCCTTGTGGGAAAAAATGGAAGAAAAAACCAGGAGACAATGCAACAATAGCAACCACGAGGGAAAAAAAAAAAAAAGAACCAAAGTTTCATGCTAGGAATCCTCTTTGCAGTTAAATAAAATGCTTAGGGATCTGACATTCTCCCTTTTTCCCTTCCTCACTTCCCTCTCTCCCAGGGCAAGCAGGAAAGCTGCATGAGGTGTCCAGTAGGAGATTCAAGTGAGTCCTTGATGAATCAACTCAACACAGAAGACAGTGATTCTTTATTTCCAGTGTGAGAGCACCTACACCTCACCAGAAACCCCATATATGCTATTGGAATCTTTGATAGCATGTCCTATAGTCCCTCCTCTTTAGGTGCGCTAGGGTAAGTCTAATTGATTTTCTGACTCCACCTTCTCCCAGACCACGTTTCATCTCAGGACATTTAGGTCAATTGGGCTTTCTCAGCAGATTCACCTCTCCTTTCTTCCCAGATCTCCCAAATCAGCTGGTATGCTCCTACAAGCTCAAAAAGAAAAAAAAATGCAGAGGGCTAGGGTAATCATGGACTTCAGACAGACTTCAGTGTGTGCTGGATTTGGGAATGGGAAGTCTGGGATATTGCAGACTCAAGGTATTTGTGTCCATGGAGCATGGGCTACTGGGGTTTAGGGGATATGGACCTGGGATTTATCAGATTTATGCATCCGATAAATCTGAGATTTGGAACGCCACAGCACAACAAAGTTTTCAGGGATCACCACAACTGCCAGTCCTAGGGTGAAGAGTCCCACCCACAACTTCTGACTTCTGTGTCAGAAACTCAAAATTCTACCTCTTGCAAGAACCTCTTCTGTCACTGTCTCACCAAATCAACATCCAGACACCTCCTACCCTGCAAGCCCCTGAAACAGCCTGCTCCAGCAGGACTCCAACCCTACTCAGCTGCTTCTTTGCAGGAGAGATTGAGGTGCACTCACTCAGATGCCATCTTGCCCCACCTCTCAGGAGTATTTATTAAGTAGGTCAGCAAAAGATATAAAAAGACAGTTTAATCAAGAAAAATTGCCTCATCTCTTTAGCGATGATGACCCCTGAACCCCGTTATGTTGTGTCTTTCTTTTCACCTCCATGTTCATACATTTTCTCCTACAACATATCCGTTCATCTGTTGATGGACATTTGGGTTGTTTCCAACTTTTGGCAGTACTGAATAATCCTGTTACAAACATTTGTTTGCATATATCTGTTCATGTCCCTGTATTAATTCTTCTGGTTCCCAGCAGTAGGATTACTGTATCATATGTCTGTTCTATAGTTAGCTTCATGAGAAATGGCCAGACTGTCCTCCACAAATACTACAACATTTTGCATTCTCACCAGCAGTGGGTAAGGGCCCCCATTCCTTTACATCCTCACCATTTGTAGTTTTTTTTTAAATACCATAATTCTAATGGTTGTGAGATGATATCTTATTGTGGTTTTGATTTACATTTCCCTAATAGCTCGTGATGTTGAGAATTTTTTCATGTGCTTTTTAACCATTTGTATTTCTTCTTTGGAGAAGTGTCTATTATAATCACTTGCCCATTTTTAAAATGGATTTCTTTATATATGCTGGATATTAGGGCCCTATCAGATATATGGTTACAAAGTATTTTCTCCCATTGAGTAGGCTACCTTTTCCTTTCTTGAGAAGCTCCATTGAGGTGCAAAAGTTTTTAACTTCGAGGAGGTCCATTTATCTATTATTTCTTTCATTGCTCATGCCTTGGGTGTAAAGTTCATGAAACCATTTCCTAAAATGAGATCCTGTAGCTTCTTCCTAACTTCATCTTCCAAGATCTCTATGGTCTTGTGTCGAAGTCGTGCACCCAAAGGGTAGTGGGAATGAAAGACAAGAGAGATTGGGATCAGGGGTTCTGAGAGCATTGAAGCCTCAAGCTCATCAGACAACTTTATTGTTTACAAGGGACTCTTTATATACCACAGTGTACATGTCAAGAAGCAGGCAAAGGTAGCCTACATGCCAATAAGCACAAACAAAGCATACATGACATTAAGGAGCAACACGTATTAACTATCAGCATTACCCATAGTCTAAGGAAATTTAAAAAATCTTATCTCAAGGTACAAAGTCTAAGTGTTCTATTCACTACAAAAGGTACGAGCTCATCTTGTCTTTCAACCTTTAACAGCTTCAACCCATTTGCTGGGAACTCCCAATCAGGGCATTCCTTAGGTTGCAAGCATAGTCATGGAGACAGCACATCTCTCCTTGAGAGGCCATTGTGCCTCAGTTTCCAACAGTCTTGGTTCCTATACTTAGATCTTTGATCCATCTTGAAATAATTTTTGTATATGGTGTAAGATGGTGTTCTGCTCTCACTCTTTTGGCTATGGATATCTAGTTCTCTAAGCACAATTTGTTTAAGAGACCATTCACTCCCAGTAGATTGTGCTTAGTGGCCTTTTCTGATATCAGTTGACTCTATATGCAAGGACCTATATCAGAACTCTCCTTTCAATTCTGTTGGTCAGTATGTCTATTCTTGTGCCAATACCACGTGGTTTTGACCATTGTAGATTAGTAGTGTGTTTTAAAGTCAGATAGTGTGATTCCTCCAATTTCATTTTTCTTTTTCTTTTTTTTTTCCTTTTTTTTTTATTGACTTTGTAATAATATTACATTAAAAATATATATGTGTTTTTGTTTTTTTTTTTTTGATTTTTTTTTGATTTTTTTTTTCTTTTTTTTTTTTTTTCTTTTTCAATATGTCCTTTGCTATTCGGTGCTGCTTGCTCTTTCAAATAAATTTCATATTTACCTTTTCCAGTAAAAAAAATACTGTGGTAATTTTTATTGGGGTTGCATTAAATCTATAAATCACTTTGAGTAGAATAGACTTCTTAATGATGTTTAGTCTTCCTATCTATGAACAGGAAATATTTTTCCACTTAGTTAGGCCTTCTTTGATTTCCTTTAACAGTTTTGTGTAATTTTCTGCATACACTCATTTACATCTTTAGTTAAGTTTATTCCAATGTACTTAGCTCTCTTAGTTGCTATGGTATATGGTAATTTTTTCTTTATTTCCTCCTCACATTGCTCATAATTGTTTTACAGAAATGCTATGATTTTTGTACATTAATCTTATAACTTAACACTTTACCGAACTCATTTATAAACCCTAGAAGTTTTTTGTAGATTTCCCAAGGCTTTCAAGGTATAGGATCATGTCATCTGCAAATAATGAAATTTTACTTCTTCCTTTACAATTTGGATGTCTTTTATATCTTTTTCTTGCCTAAGTGCTCAAATAATTACCTCTAACCCAATGTTAAATAAGAGTGGTGACAGTGGACATCCTTGTCTTGTTCCAGATCTTAGAGGGAAAGCTTTTAGGATTTCTTCATTGACTATGATGTTAGCTGTGTGTTTTTCATATATTCCATTTATGATGTTGAGGAAGTTTCCTTCTAATCCTATCTTTTGAATTTTTCTTAATGGGGAATGCTGCGGTGTTTTCGTAAATGATTTTTCTGCTTCTATAGAGATTATCATGTTATCTTTTTCTTTTGATCTGTTTATGTAATATAGTCATTGATTGATTTTCTTATGTTGAACTAGCCTTACATAGAAGGGATGAAGCCCACGTGGTCATGTTATGTAATTTCTTTGATGTGTTGTTGAACATGATTACCAAGCATTTCGTTGAGGATTTTAGGATCTGTGTTCATTAGAGAGATTGGTCTATATTTTTCATTTCTCGTGGTGTCTTTGGCTTTTGTATTAGGGTGGTGTTGGCATCAGAGAATGATGAACTCCCTTCAGTTCAATTTTTGGAAGAGTTTGAGGAGGATTGGTGTTAGTTCTTTCTGGAATTCTTGGTAGAATTCACCTGTGAAGCCATCTGGCCCCAGGTTCTTAGCTGGGAAAACTTTGATGACATATTCAGTCTCATTACTTGTGATTGGTCTGTTGTGTTCATAAATTTCTTCTTTTGTTAATGTAGGATAGCTGTTTGTTTCTAGGAATTTGTCCATTTCCTCTAAACTAGCCATCTTGTTGGCATACAATTTTTTAAAATATCGTTTTATGATACTCTTTATTTCAGTGGGGTTGGTGATATCCCCTTCTTCATTTCTTATTTTATGTATTTGCATCTTCTCTCCATTTTTCCTTGTCAGTTTACTTAAGGATTTGTCATTTTATTAATCTTCTCAGTGAATCAGCTTTTGGTTTTGTTTATTTTTTTTCTGGTGCTTTCTTGTTTTCAATTTCATTTAGCTCTAGTCTAATCTTTGTTATTTCATTCTTTCTGCTCTTTTTAGGGTTTTTTTTTTCCTAGCTCCTCCAGGTATAGAGATAGGTCTTTGATTTTAGCTCTTCTTTTTTTTTCATATACACATTTATGGCTATGAATTTCTCTCTCAGTACAGCTTTTGCTGAATTCCACAGGTTTTGCCACTTTGTCTTGTCATTTTCATTCTTTCAAGGTAGAATCAGATTTCTTTTGCAATTTCTTCCTTGAACCACCAATTTTCTAAGTGTGTGTTGTTAACTGCCATATATTTGTTCCTTATTTGCTTCTCTGACTCTTACTGATTTCTAGCTTCTTTCCATTGTGGTCAGAGAAATTGTTGTATAATTTCAATCTTTCTAAATTCATTGAGAGTTAGTCTATGGCCTCTCATGTGGATTATCCTGGAGAATTATCCATGTGCTGCTGAAAAGAATGTGTATCCTATTGTATTTGGGTGTAAGTTCTGTATGTATCTATTAGTTCCAGATCCTCTAATGTATATTCAATGTTTGTTTCTTTACTGATTCTCTGTCAAGATTTCTGTCCAATGGTCATAATCGTATATTAAAGTCCCCTACTTTAATTGTAGAGGCATCTATTTCTCCACTTAGTTTTTCCAATGTTTATCTTATGTATTTTGAAGCACCATGGTTAGGTGCATAAATGATTATGATTGATTTTTCTTCTAGATAGATTTCACCTTTTATTAATATATAGTGTCACTTTGCCTCATATAATAATTTTGCCTTTAAAGTCTATTTTCTCCAATATGAGTATACCTATTCCTGCCCTTTTCCATTATTTTTGTAAGTAAAATCTTTTTCCAACCATTCACTTTTGGCCTCCTTGCACCCCGGGTCTAAGGTGTGTTTTTTGTAGCATATAGGTGGGTCATAACTTTATCAGTTCTGTCAATCTGTTCATCTTAGTTGGGGATTTTTAGCCATTAACACTCAATTTTATTATTGTCATGGAATTACTTATATTAGTCATATTTTCCTTAGGTTTATGTATGCTATATCTTGTTTTTATTTCTCTTTTATCTTTTTAGTTATTCTTATATACTTCCCCAACTGTCTTGTTCCTGTCTTTTACCTTCAACCTGTGGAAATCCCTTTAGTATTTCTTGAAGGACAGGTTTCTTATTGACAAAGACTCTTAATTCCTGTTGATAAATGAATATTTTGAACTCTCCCTCATTTCTGAATACCAACTTTGCTGGATAGAGACTTCTTTGCTGAAAGTTTTTTTCTTTTAACACCTTAGATATGACATACCACTGCCTTCTTGCCTCCATGGTTTCAGATGAGAAGTCATAAATCTTTTTGAGCTTCCCTTGCATGGGATGGGTCTCTTTTCTCTTGCTGCTTTCACTATTCTTTCTTTGGCTTGAGAGTTGTGCAGTTTGACAAGGGTATGTCTTGATGTGGGCCTGTTAAGATTTATACTGAGTGTGGTATGCTGTTCTTCCTAGACATATACATTCATTTCTCTCAATAAAGTTGGGAAATTTTCAGCCATTATGTCTTCTAACACTCCTTCTTCCATCTTTCCCTTCTCTTCTCCCTCTGGAATGCTTATAATGCATATGTTTTTGTGTTTTGTTTTGTCATTTTAGTCCCTGCTTGACTTTTTCTAACTTTTAACCTATCTGTTATACTATCTGCCTGATTTCAGATATACTGTCTTCCATGTCACCAATTCTTTCCTCTGCCTGTTCAAATATGCTGCTGTATGCTTCCAGTATATTTTTAATTTCTTGTATTGTGCCATTCATCATCATCATATCAGTTATCTTTTTACATATGTTTAGAATTTCTTTGGTATGTTCTCCAAGTGTCTTTTTACTATCCTCCATTTCTTCCTTCATTTCATTAAGTGATTCATGGTATTTGCTCAGACATCTTTGATTAGTTGTTCCATGTTCTTCCTCACCTCCTGTTTTTTAGTTTGTTTTTTAGACCGGGCCATGTCTTCCTGTTTCTTAGTATGGTTTGTAATTTTTGGCAGGTATCTACACATCTGTTTATCTTGATGTATTTACTCAGTTCACTAGCTTCTCTTTCTATGCTAGTGTTTTATTTTGTTGTTTTTTGTGTGTTCTAAGATTTCGCTTTGACACTTGTTTCCTCTTATTTTATTTCCATGCTTTTGTCTGTGTTCCCTTGAAAAAATAATTATGACCAGGGAAATTAAGTGATAAGAAGAGAAAAGAATAATAGTAATAATAATAAAAAATCTATAAGAGGAACCACACAAGACTTAGGAAAATAAATAATTAACATAAGTGAAAAATATAAGAAGTACAGAGGAATAAGATTTAAAAAGTGGAATAGGAAAAAATTAATAAGAAACAAAATCAAGTGAAGATATTTAGAATGAATTAAAAGGTCAGAATAATGAGAAGAGAGGAAAAGAAAAAAGAAAAAAGGTAAATGTAGAAAATAAGGAAAGAAAATTGATTTTTAAAAGATGAGTGAAAGAATCAAATAAATATAATAAATTTGAAGAGCAAACAGAAAGAGGTGGGATTAATGAAAAACCATGGAAAATGGAAGATAGAAAAGTAAGTAATAAAAGAAATGAATTATGTAGAAAAAAAATGGGTAAAAGAAAAAAAAGTTGCAGACATCAAAGAAAATGGAAACCCACCAAACAAGAAACAAAACAGCAGCAGCAAGAGGAACAAGAATAATAAAACAACCAAGAAGAAACAGCCTTCACTTCAGACCCCTAAGGTGCTTCTCAGACTGCTGGTTTTCATCAGTCAGTCACCTTACAGCCTGTCCTCTGCAGGTGATGTACCAACTTTGTGATTAAAATTTTAAAACTTAAAATTAAAAAGTAACCTTTAAAAAAATAAAAGATCCAATAAATCATTTTCAAAAAGAATGTCTATATGTTTCCTGTCATAAAGTATCAGCTGGGTGCCTGATAACCAGGTGGATCACTGTCTTGAGAGACCTGGGAAGTGAACAAAGGACTTCACGTATGCAAGGCAGGAATTCCTCCACTGAGCCAAATTGTCTCCTAGGTCTATTAGCCCTTGGAGAGCTATTTACCATTTGCCCCAGGCTTTTTTAGACTTCTACAGCTTACTAGAGTTCTGTGTATTAGGCACTTGTCCCCACCCCTCTTAATCTCTTTCTCTCCCCTGGCAGGCAGGTGGGCATGACGGCCTGCCTGAGTGGATCCCTTGTAAAACTTTGCCATTGGGATGGAGAACCTCTGCGATTCAAGGGGGTCATTTGTCTGAACTAACCACAGAGAAACCTCTCTACACCCTCTGCCAGACCCTCTTTCTCCTAGGCAAAGCCCCTCTGAGTCCCTTTTCAGCTGGGGCAATGAGGCTACTTGCTGTGAGGGTGGGGTACATGTGCCATTTCCAGCCACAGGAGCAGCAACTCATGGTTTCCTTCTTTATCTTTCCAGAACCCTCTTAGAGGACTCAGAGCACCTCTCATTCTATATATAACCAAAGCACTTCCTTCAGATAAGTATCTGCTTTCTCCACACTATTCTTGAGAGATAGTCAGTCATTGCCTACCTACTCCTTTGCCATTTTTATGGAATTCCTTTCAGTGATTATATTTGTTTTATAATCTGCTAGATGAAATATTAAACACACCCTACTTTTAATTTGTTTTATAAAAACTTTTCTAATTCCAAATTTATGCAAGTATTCACTCATATTCCCACCTCCTATTGCAATATTTATTTTACAGTGAATTCTTTACAAACATCTTCTTAGGAATATTTTAGTTTAATTGATGAATCAGAGATCTATTTATTACCACTATTGTGAGTGAGTTAGTATTTACCCTAATAATTTATTATGTCTTCACTAATTTGCAATGCCAGGTTTTATCCTTCCAGACACTTATATTTGTATTTGAAAGTTTATGTTAAGTGATATATCCTCCCAGAGATAAATACCAAAGATACCCAGCAATTGCATTAATCCATGGAAATTCTATTCTGCTTTTATTCCTGTTGCTTTTTCAATGTCTTAATTTCATATGTTTTTATAAAGCTTAGGTAGGCCCATTTTTCAGAATTGTTATCCAATGACAGTTTTAAAATTACATTTGAGAGTTGTGGTAGGTAATTTTATGTTTCACCTTCTCTAGGCTATAATATCAACAACAATCTAAGTGTTACTGTGAAGATATTTTATAAATACGAGTATTGCCTTCAATAATTTGGTGGCCATTATCCAATCACTAGAAAAGCTTCATAGTAAAATTGACATATCCCAGAGAAGAAGAAATTTTGCCTCAATGTAGCAGTATCAAATCTTACTGTGGAAAGGCTTACTGATACAGTAGAAAATCCCCCCCCCCTCAAATTATGATGAATGTTTCCTTAATAAACATGCTGCTAGATTTTTTCAGAAGAACATTATAGACTTATTGGTAAACTTCCCTTACTGTTCCCTTCTATCTCAAAAAGTGTCAAAAATTAGTAATGTATTTTGAATTTAATATTATTTCTAGAATATTTCCTTCCTCTTTTCACCATTTCAAATTTTGATCTGTTGTAACAACCTTGATTTATGAAATAAGTTTCATATGACTATCATTCATTATTCTTCTATTTAGTCTTGAATTTCATATACAATATTTCCATTATGGTTTTTTATTGCTATACATGGGAGATATTAAACTCTATTTGTATATTTCAACTATTTTGTCAGCTTCTGCATTAGTGTGAAGCTTGTAATAATGAAGTTTTCCATTTTTCCAGTTAAAAAATCTATTAGAAAATGAGAAGCAGTGACAATAGTAATTAATAATTACATGTGTCTTGGAAATAGAGTAATAAAGCAGAAAACCTTTGAAAACAATATTTTTAAAGGTTTATAAAGTTTTAAAGGCTTATACAATTTACCAAAGGTACAATTAAAGAAAAGTTTTACCAATAGGGTATTCTTTAGAGTTTTATAGGTTTTATAGGTTTTCACAAATGCATAATGTTCATATTTCAGTCATTACAGTACCAAACAGAAAAATCCCATCCCCTAAAAGTGCCCTGCATTCCATACATTCTTCCCTTCCCTTCTCCTTAGAAACTCTAGTAGTCACTATCTTTATATCGGAGTCATAAGTTCTTACTTTCCCTCATGATAGTATCTACAATAACAATAAATCAACTTTGGACTGTGGTTGCATTCCCCCTTATATTCATTCCTCAATCTTGAAGAATTTGGGATGATGTCCACTTTGCTTCAGATTAAGAGAGGGATTAGCTATTATAGGTTAATAGGAGAAATTGTCTTACTTTCAGCTGGATATACTCTGTTTTTAGAATGAAACATATCTATTATCAAAAATATTTTAATATATTATAATGAAATTTATCTTTCATACCTAAACATACTTAAACAATAAGTGTATAGTAAAAGTTGAGAACTTACAAAATAAACATGCATAACATCATATAGGGATCCCATATATCAGCCCTCCACCAAAACCTTGCAATGTTGTGAAATATTTGTTACAAAGTGTTAGTTGTCCTGGGGAAGTTGGAAGATATGGAGAGTAGGAGTTGACTACAACTCTCCTGAGATTCAGGGTTCAACCAGCATATGATCAACTGAATATTTAAGTCTAAATATTTAATAGGTATAGTGATAAACTATTGGGTCATAAAAGGGACAAAAGAACCATATGTAGGGAAATTATAAATGATACTAACTCTGTTATATTGGGGAGATAAATTATCATACATTTCAAAATAAAGTCCATTGGTGGAGTGCTGAATTCATGGGATTGTGTGCCTTGACTTTAGTGTCTGGTTGTGTCTAGAGTCCTTTTGTTCACAATGGCATTAGTGAAATCTGCCTGAGACTTGCATAAGCATAACCTCAAGAATGATCTCCTGATTCTCTTTGAAATATCTTAGACATAAAAATGCTTTTATATTTAATGTTCCCCCTATTTGGTCAACATCGTTTTCCAAATGCATTCTTGGTTGGTGTTTGGTATAAATCCCTTAATGCATGGGAGGTTTATCCATGGGAGTCATGTCCCATGCCAGGGGGAAGGTAATGCATTTATTTGCTGAGCTTGGTTTAAAGAGAGTCCACATTTGGTAACAAGGAGAATTTCAGGAGGTAACTCATAGGCATTGGTTATTATTAGGCTAAGTTTCAATTTTACAAGAATAAGCTTCATAAGTACAAGCAATCATATCAAAACCTTGGCATATTGACCTGTTTTATTTTATTAATTACTTCTTATATGCTCTAGAGGTTTTTGCCACTCTATTTGAAAAAGTAGCAGGACTCCCCAGGATGGGAGTTTAATATTTTCTTGGCTATTGTGTGGGTTGCCACTCATGGAGAAAACACAATTATGACAACACAAAGGCATTCATATCCTGTAGAGGCATGATCCTGGTGGACCTATCCATACACACCCCTGCAACCAACACCCTGCACCAGTGAAACTTCCATGCCATAGATCCTGAAAGAACACCCCCACAATTGTATCCTCAACAATACTTGCCCTCTTCAGAGTTCAATGATTCGCACATTCACCTGTCATAAACCCATACCATGCCCCAGCACTGTGAATAGATCAAACCCCCAATCTTGCTCAAACACACACTCCAGCAACATTGATCACATTGATATTGCTACACAACCATCACCTCCATCTGCTGCCAAACCACAACCATTGACCTTATCAAAGGTTCTGCCAGGATTGAACATCAGCATCGGAACAGTATGGAGGCTTTAAGTTTCTGAGGAATAAATTTAACAAGTAAATTGAAAATTATATTTTTATATTAATTAATATAAAAATAAGTAGAAGCGTCATGATTAAGGGATTGGTAAGTGAATATAATATAATCACTTCAAATTGGAAAAATGGCCTTTTGTGAAAATCCTAGATAGAACCCATGAAAGGGGTGCTCATTCTATGTAGCCATGTGGCTTATTTATGATGTCTCGATGTTCTAAGAAATTTTAGGAAAAATTTTCTTAAGACTTTGTACATTGTAGCAGTTTGTGAGACCTGCATAAGAGTAACTTCTAGAATGAATTCCCAACTTATTTCAAATGTCTTATCCTTAGAATCTTTATTTTGTTTCATTTTATTTACTATTTCTCCCTTTTGACTGAAGTTCTTCTCCAAAAGCATTGCAGATCAGCATTTGGTATTAATCCCTCAACACCAGGGAGGCTGATCCCTAGGACTTATGTCCCATGTTTTAGAAGGAAAGGTATTGAGGTATTTGAAAAGTTTGGCTTAGAGAGAGAGAC
The DNA here is from genome assembly GCF_030445035.2 of Dasypus novemcinctus. Classification (NCBI taxonomy): domain Eukaryota; kingdom Metazoa; phylum Chordata; class Mammalia; order Cingulata; family Dasypodidae; genus Dasypus; species Dasypus novemcinctus. The sequence goes on along the minus strand of NC_080694.1, from coordinate 69,738,914 downwards.
CACATTTGAACAACAAGGAAGTTTTCAGAAGGTGACTTTTAAGCATTAATTATTATCATTATAATTAATATATAATATTCACTAAAATTAGACTTAATTTCATCATTATACAAATGAATTTTATAAGTGCAAGACTTAAGATCGAACACTTGGCTCATTATTTTTTATGAACTAATTGCCTCATTTCCTTTTGTGAGGCAAGGCTTATATATCCCACAGTTTATTTTACTAAGACTCCCTCTTTGTAAGTTCACAGGGGATAATTTATTTTATTCAAAAGAATGGACCTTAGGTTTAGACATGCAAAGTTCCTTGATTACAGTTTCTGTAAATTGGGAGTTCCTATTTCTTGAGTGATTAGCATGAATTCCTCAGGTGGGGAAGTCTAATAATTCTTAGCTACTGTGAGCGCAGCAGTCATATGGGAAAGAAAAGCATCTATCCATCCAGGGAACAGACATACAATAACAAGGACAAATTTACATTTCATTAAAACACATAGCTGTATAAAGTCTATAGAAGATGTTTAAATGGACCCTGTTAGTGGAGGCAACTGACCCTGTCCTACCTTTACACTCTTACCAGGGTTATGTTAAATGACAGGTAGATCATGATTTATATAATTGTCTTGCTTCTTGTTTAAAGTTCCTTTTTGCTGAAAATGATACACTGAACTATAGGTGACTGCATACACTTTCAGGGAAGCAGCAGAGTAAAACAATGTAGCTGACAAGAAATTTGGTTGTTTCTGTGACATAACATATTTTTAAAGAATAACTGAAATTATGAATGGTACCATTATATTATTGTCTAATATTATGCAGATAAGTATCAGGATATTATATGGACAATGAGAATATTTTTAAATCTTTTGGGAATTTTATACAATCTCAAATGTTTATATGAATAAATTTTCACCTGTACAAATTCAACTAACAGAGAGTTAGAAAATCCCTTTTAATTTTTATAATACTTCCCATGTAACTCATAGAATATCAAATTAGTTTAACTATTTCTGGTATTTTCTTTTTACAATGTGAAAGAACAAATCCTTTGCAACAGATTGAAATTCAAAAAATAGCTTTTGGTTTGCTTCTGCAAAGACAAAATGCCAAAAGTTGCCAGGTTTGAACATTATGTGAAACTAGGAAGTGTGAAGCAATAGTTCGTTCCATATTTAACCAAAGTGATAATAAAAGAATAAATAGAATAAATAAGACTTAAAATGTTTGTGAGAAAATAGTTCTTTAAGTGAGAAAAATTTTCTCTTGAAATATAAAGAATAAGATTAATATAAACAAGAAGGAGGATATTATTCTCATAGGACATAGGGTCTTTGTCATTTAGGCAAATAACAAGAAAACTTTCAGATGGTAGGAAAACTTTTTATAAAATCTCACTGAAAACAAACCAAAAACTTTAATGTTTTAAAACAGAGAGAATGAAATTCTAATTTTGCATGAATATATTGTTTGGCATGAAGTCTCTTAAAATATTATAAATAAGCTCATTAAATTTTAGTCAGCATTGACCATAATAAATAGAATTCATTTCCATAAACCTTCCACAATTTTCTGTATCTATTGTTGTCCTATATATTCCTGCTTCTCATTTGGGAAAACTAATCATTTTACTTTAGGACAAAGCTATATTTCTTTTCAAAGTGTAGTTTGTGTAGTTTACATACCTGCATACTTAAGTCATCAGGAAGATAGTTTGTATTGATCTCCTCTCACATTTATACTGCACTCTCAGCACCTGGTTTCACACCTCCCAAATAGACTCCAAGCTTAAATTCCTGGTTCTGGCTCTGTTTCCAGAAGACCAGTCTGAGATGGGGTTTACTGATGTCTTTATTTTAGGCCTTCTACCTCCAGCTCAAATATTCTACACTTTTAAATTTGTGTTTGTCTTTGATCAATCTTAGGAAACATTTCAAGTTGTATTAGTATCACTAATTTACATGTGAGGATTTTTATTATATGGATTATTATTTTATTTGCCCTAGGCCCAGAAATAAGAATTGTTCCAGGAAATTTAAATTCAATCTACCCACTTTAAACAAAGCCACACATTCAACAATTTAAACCGGTTTAATATTCTGTTGACAAACAAACCCAGGACCAGAATACCTGGCAAATAATTTTATCTACTGTTGGCACTAGAGTTGAAAGAGCTTCTTTAGGAAGGAGGCATCTGATGGAATCTATGTTCCTGTGTTTTTCTAATTGTGTGCAGTCAAGCACATCAACAGAAAATGTTTTTGGACACACAATCCCATTATGTGAACATCTTCATACCCAAATAAGATGCATGAAACTCTATAATATGTTCATCTCCTTTATGAAATACAAACTTAAAGGGAAATGAAGCTCAAAAATGAATGTGATATCAATGTTGCCTACTTCCTAATTGGTATGAATATTTACCTTTAAGGATTTCTCAAAAGTTAATAAATTTGAGATCCTGTCTCTTCTTTTACATTTGATATCACAGTTTACTTCCTTCTTTTCATTTTTTCTTTCTCAGCTGTCTATAGTTCAGTTGCTAGGTCCTCAGCAATTGTGAATAACTCCATGCATGTGTACATGTATATGTGCAGGTCTACACATATGTAGGCATACAGAATTCAACTAACCAAAAATTTGCAATTTATATTTTTGAAAGAAAATTTTTAAGACGCTGTCAAGACAGTATTCACAGTTTTAATAGCATATGGGATCAAATTAGGTTTTGCAAATTTCAATGAGTAGAACAGAACAACATTCTCACAGCCTGGAATTTTAAATGTGTTTCCATTATGGAAGCATTTACACCAAGACTGTACTTGTTTGTTTTTATATTTTTATTTTTTAATTAATTAATTAATTTTTTCTTTTAAATGTTACATTAAAAAAAATATGAGGTCCCTATATACTCCCTACCCCACCCACGCCACCCCTCCCATCTTCCATCATTGTGGCACATCCATTGCACCCAGTGAATACTTTCTGGAGAACCATGGCAGCACATGGACAGTGGTCCACATTGTAGTCCACACTGTCCCCCAGTCCACCCAGTGGGCCATGACAGGACACACAACATCCAGCATCCATCCCTGCAGCACCACCCAGGACAACTCCAAATTCTGAAAATGCCTCAACACCGTATCTCTTCTTCCCTCTCCCCACCATCAGCCACCCTTGCTACCCTCTCCACATCACTACTACAATTTCTTCCCTTACTAATCACAATAGTTCCCCAGCAAGACACCAATAACTCCACTCTAACCCATACTCTATTCCTCCATCTTGTGGACCTGGGGTGGCTATGTCCAGTTCCCCTCTACATCAAGAGGAGACTTAGATTCCACATAGATAATGGATGCAATTCTCCTGCTTGTAGCTGTAGGCACTCTTGGCTCCCGGGTGTGGTGGTTGACCCTCTTCACCTCCTTGTCAGCTGGCCAGGGTAATTCCAATAAACCGGAGGGTAGGAGCCACAAGTCTGCTGAGGCCCAGGGACTGACTGTCACATGGACAGTTCAGAGATTCAGGTCTCCTGAGTATACACCAACCCAAACACCAACCACAGGTCTGGTAAAAGTAACAAAAGAGGCATGTGTAGAAAGGTTATATCTGAGGCCAACTCCATCACACTCAGGAACACAAATTCCAAAGTAGGGCCAACTGACATGGCACTGAACTCCAGAGCTATCTGCATTGACCATAGAACCTGTGGGTCGCTGCAGCCCTCAGGAGAACCAGCACCTGGGTTTTCATTTACCTTGGCTGTCTCTGGTACCCTGCAGAGGTGTGCATAAGCATCATCCTCTGATGACCTCCCAATTATTTTTTGGAGTCTCTTAGCCATATAAACTCACTTGTCCTTTCCATTTCCCACTTTTTATCCAAAGTCAAAAAGCTGTTTTTAACACCTGATATTACATGTAGACTGAGATATTCTGCTGGTCTGAGTTGACCTCTTTGTTCATGGTCTTTTTATGGTTACATCATCAGCTGGTGCTTGGTAGTAATCCCTCAGTGCCAGGGAGATTCATCCCTGGGGGTCATGTCCCAAGCTGGAGGGAAGGCAATGCATCTACATGCTGACTTTGGCTTAGAGAGTGACAATATTTGAACAACATGGAGGCTCTCAGGAGGTAACTCTTAGGCACCCCACAGCTATAGGCCAAGTTCATATTTCAGGCACACAAGCTCATAATCAGAGCCATCAGTATCAAAGGCTCATCATTGGACCACCCATCTTTATTGGTCTTTACCATTGCACTTGGGGGATTGTTATTGTTGTTGTTCCTGTATACATGCCCTGGAGAACTCCCTCCCAACTGTGTGCCCCCCCCATGAATGACACACCACACAAGTGCTCCTCCCCCACCATAGTTGAACTTCTCTGTAGTTCAAAACTTCTCCAAAAAGGAGGCCCAATATATTGCCAGGTTCCATTAATAGAAAAATGGAACATAGTGATTGGCTTAGTGGTTAGATACAGAATACATAGAAATTTAGAAAAATTAAATAAGGGAAAAATAAATTGGGGTATCAAAGAAATGAAAAAATGAAAACCTTTGTTTTTGACACTTTGCCTTTCATCACTGCTACAGGTGTTGCCCTGTATGTACAATGGCAAGGCAATTTCTTCCATTTCTTCCTCCATGTATACCTCCTTTCTTTCTTTTTCCTGATTATTAAATTTCTCTTGACATAAGTTTTATGTCACAGTAATTCACATATGCAATATATGGAACTCACACGTATCCAACATCAAACCCTTTGTCCATTCCCCAACAGTGATCATTTTACATGTTCATAATATATTTGCTGTAGCTAATATACAGATGTTGAAATGATAGCTTTCACATACGATTCCCTTTGGGTTTATTTTATGGTTTATATTTAAGACTATACAATTTTCTAAATTTTTATTTCTCTTATTTTATACATCATGGTTTACATTTTAGCCTATAGACTTTTATACACTTTTGGTGTAATTTAACATGATCTATATCCATCATGGCATGATCTTGTGGAACACTTCAACCGCCCTACATTTACCCTGATTCCATGTATTCAACACCTCTTTTCCCCTCCCTTCAGGGCCCACCATGACAATCAATCTTCATTATTTGAGGGACCATATTCAGGGATACTTGCAAAAATGTTGGGGGCTTGACATACTTGACTGCCCTAACCCATCAGGAGATACAATTCCCTCTGTTTGAGAACATCAGTCCTCACCAGGATATGAGTATCCCTTCACTCTCATTGTATGGGTACCAATACAATCGTATAATCCACTATGACAAAATGAGCACTCACACATCCCCAGAAGTTTGCCCTGTGTCAGATGCCCCCCCTTAAGCATCCCAAAAAGGCAACCTTCCATATTATATTCTCTAAAGTGTTTTCTCTGCACCACAATTTCAACCACATACCTGACAATCTCCCATGATCAAATATTCCCCCCACCCTCTCCCCAATTTCTTGGGCAATCTGACCCATCCTCCCATCACTAGTGCCCCTAAAGCCCATGCAGCCCAACCCAAAGTTACCCCTATGTCCCCATTTTATCCCTTTCCTGTACAAATACTTACCTCCAGCTTATCATAGATTTCAAACAAGTCGCTGTCAGCTCACAACCTTCCTCTACCCCCAAACTACCTTAAAGTTTATCATACAGTCTCAAGCTCTCTGAGAAAGCTTGGTTTATTTATTTCATATCATTGAGGTCATATAGTATTTGTCCTTCAATACATGGGTTGCTTCACTCAACATAAGGTTCTCAAGAGTCATCCATGTTATCACATGTGTTTGTAGTGTATTCGTTCTTAAAGCTGAGTAGTATTCCATTGTATGTATATACCACATTTTATTTATCCATTCATCTGTTGATGAGCATTTGGGTTGATTCCATCTTTTAGCAATAGTGAATAGTGGTGCTATGAACATTAGTGTGCATACATCAGTTTGTGTACTTGTTTTCAGACCTTCAGGGTATATACCCAGCAGTGGAATTGCTGGGTCATATGGCAAATCTGTAGCTAGTTTTTTGAGAAACTGCCAAACTGTCCTCCAGAATGGCTGGATCCATCTGCATTCCCACCAACAGTGGATGAGTGTTCCCATTCCTCCATATCCTTTCTAACATTTGTAGTCTTCTGATTTTTTGATAGCTGCCAGTCTTATGAGAATAAGATGGTATCTCATTGTTGTTTTGATTTGCATTTCCCTTATAGCTAGGGAATTTGAATATTTTTTCATGTGTTTTTTTTTAGCCATTTGTATATCATTTTTGGAGAAGTGTTTGTTTAAATCTTTTCCTCATTTTTTAAATGGGCTGTTTGTCCTTTTATTTTCAAGATATAGGAGTTCTTTATATATGCAAGATATAATCCTATCAGATATATGGTTACCAAATATTTTCTTCCATTGTGCAGGCTCTCTTTTTACTTTCCTGATAAACTCCTTTGAGATGCAGAAGGCTTTAATTTTGAGGAAGTCCAATTTATCTAATTGTTCTTTTGCTGCTTGTGCTTTTGGTGTGAAGTTCATGAAGCCATTTCCTATTACATAGACCTATAGATGCTTCCCTACATTGCTTTCCAAGGTCTTTATAGTCTTGGGTCTTATACTTAGGTCTTTGATCCATCTTGAGTTGATCTTTTTATAAGGTATAAGTTGGTAGTCCTCTTTCATTCTTCTACATATGGATATCCAGTTCTCCAGACACCATTTGTTGAAGAGGCCATTCTCTCCCAGTTGAGAGGGTTTGGTGGCCTTGTAGAATATAGGATGACTGTATATATGAGGATCTATAGCAGACCTCTCAATTCGTTTCCATTGGTCTGTGTGTCTCTCCTTGTGCCAATACCATGCTGTTTTCACTACTGTAGTTTTGTAGTATGTTTTGAAGTCAGTTAGTATTTTTCCTCTAATTTCATTTTTCTTTTTCAATATGTCTTTGGCTATTCAGGCCCTCTTTCCTTTCCAAATAAATTTCATAGTTACTTTCTCTACTTCATTAAAGAATTATGTGTTGATTTTTATTGGGATTGCATTGAATCTGTAGACTAATTTTGGTACAATAGACATCTTAATAATATTTAATCTTCCTATCCAATGAACAGGGAATATTCTTCCATTTATTGAGGTCTTCTTTGATTTCCTTGAACAATGTTGTGTAGTTTTCTGTGTATAAGTCTTCTACCTCTTTAGTTAAATTTATTCCTAAATATTTGATTTTTTATTTACTATTTTGAATGGTATTTGATTCTTCATTTCCTCCTCAGATTCCTCATTAATGGTGTACAATAATGCTACCGATTTTTATGCATTTATCTTGTAACCTGCAACTTTACTGAACTCATTTATGAGTTCTAGAAGCTTCATTGTAGACTTCTCAGGGTTTTCTATGTATAGGATCATATCATCTGCAAATAGTGAAATTTTGTCTTCTTCCTTTCCAATTTGGATGCCTTTTATGTCTGTTTCTTGCCTCAGTGCTTGGGCAAATACTTCTAAGTCTATGTTAAATAGAAGGGGTGATAGTGAGCATCCTTGTCTTGTTCCTGATCTTAGAGGGAAAGATTTTAGGATTTCACCATTGTAAATTATGTTAGCTGTGGGTATTTCATATATACTCTTTATCATGTTCAGAAAGTGTCCTTCTATTCTGATCTTTTGCAGTTTTTTATCATGAAAGTGTGCTGTATTTTGTCAAATGCTTTTTCTGCATCTATAGATATGATCATGTGATTTTTTCCTTCAACCTGTTTATGTGTTGTATTACATTAATTGATTTTCTTTTTTTGAACCATCCTTGCATACCAGGAATGAACCCCACTTGGTCATGGTGTATAATTTGTTTAATGTGTTGTTGAATACAATTAGCCAGTATTTTGTTGAGGATTTTCACATTAAGTTTCATTTGAGAAAATGGCCTGTAGTTTTCCTTTCTTGTGGTGTCTTTGTTTGACTTTGGTACTAGAGTAATGTTGGCATCATAGAATGAGTTAGGCAATGTTCCTTCTGTTTCAAATTTTTGGAAGACTTGAGCAAGATTGGTATGATTTCTTTCCAGAATGTTTTGTAGAATTCACCTATGAAGCCCTCTGGCCCAAGGCTCTTTTTAGCTGGGAGGTATTTAATGAGTGATTCTATCTCTTTGCTTGTGGTTGGTATGTTGAGATTGTCAACTTCTTATTTTGTCAATGTAGGCTGCTTTTGTGTTTCTAGGAATTTGTCCATTTCCTTTAAATTGTCATTTTTGTTGGAATATAGTTTTTCAAAGTATCCTTTTATAATATTCTTTATTTCTGTAGGGTCAGCGATGATATCTCCTTTCCTGTTTCTTATTTTGTGTATTTGCATCTTCTCTCTTTTTTTCATTGTTAATATGGTTATGGGTTTGTCAATTTTATTTATTTTCTCAAAGAATCAGCTCTTGGTTTTGTTCATTTTTTCAAGTGCTTTCTTATTTTCTGTTTTATTTAGTTCTGCTCTGATCTTTGTTATTTCTTTCTTTCTTCTTTCTGGGGTTAGCTTGTTGTTTTTTAACTAATTCCTCCAAGTGTGCATTTAGTTATTCAACTTTAGCTCTTTCTTCTTTTTTGATGTATGAATTTATGTCTATAAATTTCCCTCTCATTACTGCTTTTGATGCATCCATAAGTTTGGATATGTTGTGTTATCATTTTCATTAGTTTCAAAGTAGTTATTAATTTCTTTTGAGATTTCCTCCTTTACCCACTTTTTTTCTAAGAGAGTGTTGTTTAACTTCCGAATTTTGGTGCCAAATCTGGGTCTGTGGCCCTTGCAGATTTCCAGCTTCATTCCACTGTGGTCAAATAAATAATTTTGTATGATTTCTATCTTTCTGAATCCTTGAGACTTTTTCTGTTACCTAGTACGTGGTCTATCTTGGAGAATGATCCATGTGTACTTGAGAAGAATGTATACTCTGCTGTATTTGGGTGTAATGTTCTGTATATGTCTATTAGGTCCAACTCCTTTAATATAGTGTTCAAAGTCTTTGTTTCTTTACTGAATCTCTTTTGAGATGTTCTGTCCAAGTTGATCGCAGTGTATTAAATTCCCCCACTATAAATGTTGAGGCACTTATTCCTTCACTTAGTTTTCCAAGTGTCTTTCAGACAGCATATAGATGGATATTTCCTTTTCCAATCTTCCCATCTGAGTCTCTTGACAGGTGTTATTACTTTCAAGAAATTATTTATATTAGCCATATTTTCTTTGGATTTGTGTTTGTCATATTCTATTTGATTTTCTTTTTCTGTTTTTGTCTTTTTAGTTGCTTTTATACTCTCCTCCAACTTTGTCTCTGTTGTTTATTGCTTTCTTACTGCAGAACTCTCTTTAGTATTTCTTGAAGGGCAGGATTCTTGTTGGCATACTCTCTTAGTTTCTGTTTATCTGCGAATATTTTTAACTCTCCATCATTTCTGAATGCTAACTTTGCTGGATATGGTTTTCTTGTTTGGATATTTTTTCTTTTAGTACCTTGACTATATCATACCACTGCCTTCTTGCTTCCATGGTTTCAGATGAGAAATCAGCCCTTAATCTTATGGAGCCCCCTTTGTATGTAATGGTTTTCTTTTCTTTTGCTGCTTTTAGTATTTTCTCTTTGTCTTGAGTGTTGGGTAACTTGAAAAGTATATGTCTTGGGTTAGGCCTTTTGGGATTTATGCTGTTTGGTGTGTGTTGTGTTTCCTGAACATGTACACCCATCTCCCTCAGTAGATTTGGGTAGTTTTCTGCCATTATTTCCTCCAACACCACGTCTATCCCCTTTCCCTTCTCTTCTCCTTCTGGGATGCCTATAATACATATGTTTGCATATTTTGCATTGTCATTCATGTCCCTAAGTCCTGGCTTGATTTTTTTCTATCTTTTTATCGACCAGTTCTACTATGTGCTTGATTTCAGATGCACTGTCTTACACATCACTTAATCTCTCCTCTGCCTCTTTGGGTTTGCTGTTATTTGCTGAGAATGTATTTTTGATTTCTTGAATTGTGCTGTTCATCACCATCATATCTGTTATATTTTTTGCATATGCAATTTCTTCTGTATTCTCTCCAATTATTTTCTTCATATTCTTAATCTTTTCCTTCACTTCATGAAATTAGTTTGTAGTATATGTTTTGAGATCTTTAATTACTTGTTTGATGTTCTGCTCCTCCTGGTTTTTAATTTATTCATCGGATTGGGGCATGTTTTCCTGACTATTGGTTTGGTTTATAGTTTTTTTCTGCTGTCTGGTCATCATGTTATCTTGATAGGTTTAGTCAGTTGTTTAGCTTCTTTGTCTAGATTGGAGTTTAATTAGTTGTGTTTTTTTGCATGCATGATGTCTTCCCTTTTTCACTTTTTTCTTATTCTATTTCCTTGTTATTAGCTAAGTTCACTTGAAGGAAAATATTAGGACCAGAGGAAGCAAAAGGAGTAAGAAAAGAATGAATAATAGTAGTATTGATAGTAAATATTAAGAGAGGAACTATGTGAGATATAGAAGAATATATATTAGACTCATATAAGGTATGTAGAATTATATAAAGAGTGAATATAAGGCAGAAAACAGAACAAAGGTGTTAGTTGTAAAAAGTCAGAAAAATAGGGACGGCAAAGAGAAGTGTAATGTAAGAGAAACAATCAATGATAGAGGATAGAAAGAAGTAGAGGAAAAGGAATAGTGCTGGTGGTCAAAAATTAATATAGGTGGCGGACATGGCCCAGTGGTTAGCGCATCCGTCTACCACAGGTGAGGTCCGCAGTTCAAACCCTGAGCCTCCTTGACCCATGTGGAGTTGGCCCATGCACAGTGCTGATGTGTGCAAGGAGTGCCATGCCACGCAGGGGTGTCCCCTGCATAGGGAAGCCCCACGCACAAGGAGTGTGCCCTGTAAGGAGAGCCACCCAGTGTGAAAGAAAGTGTAGCCTGCCCAGGAATGGCACCGCACACATGGAGAGCTGACACAACAAAATGATGCAACAAAAAGAAACACAGATTCCCGTGCCACTGACAATAACAGAAGCGGACAAAGAAGAAGACACAGCGAAAAGACACAGAGAACAGACAACTGGAGTGGGGGGTGGGGGGAAGGGGATAGAAATGAATAAATAAATATCTTTTAAAAAATCAATATACACAGAAAAGAGGAAATGGAGGATGAGGATATACAGCAAATGTGAATTACTCCCTGCAGCACCTAATATAAGAAGAATAAGAAAACAGAGAAAGAAAGAGAAAAAAAAGAACAAAAGAAAGTGGGGAAGTAAGCAGGGAAAAGAGAGAGAAAGAAAGAAAAAAAGGGCCTTGGGGGGATAAAGAGGAAGGAAAAACAAGGAAAAATTAACCAAATACTAGGGAATGTTTCAAGCAAGGAATCCTGTTTGTAGCTAAATAAAATGCTTAGGGATCTGATGTTCCTCCTCTTCTCCCTTCCTCACTTCCCTCTCTCCCAGGCAGCAGGAAAGCTGCCTGAAAGGTCCAATAGGAGATTCAAGTGGGTCCTTGTTGAATCAGCTCTGCACAGAAAGCATTGACTCTTAATTTCCAGAGAGAGAGCACCCACACCTCACCAGGAGCCCCAAGTATGCTATTGGAAGCTTGGAAAGCACCTCCTATAGTCCCTCTCCTTTAGGTGTTCTATGAGAGGGCTATTTAATTTTCTGACTCCACCTTCTCCCAGGCCAAGTTTCCTATCCCAGGGTATTTAGGTGAATTGGGCTTTCTCAGCAGATTCGCCACTCCTCTCGTCCCAGACTCTCCCCAAGCCTGCTGGTATGCTCCTCCAAGAAGAAATAAAGAAAAAATGAAAAGAAAAAAGATGGGGGTAAACACCAGAAAATCGAACCCATGCTAGCCAGAGCTCCCTACTGCACCCCCCATTGAATCCCTCCCACAGACAGAGTCAGTCCAAAACTGGAGGGCTAAGGTAATCCCATACCTCTGGGAATGCTGGACTTGGGAAAGGGAAGTCCGGGACTCTGTAGACCCAGGGTACACAGGTCCGTGGAACACGGGTTATGGGGACTCAGAGATCACTGATCTGGGGACCATACATCCAGGGACCATAGGACCCAGGAATGCCACTGCATAACTGACAGTTCTCAGGAAACACCGTGGCTGCCAGGCCCAGGGGGAAGGTTCCTGACAGTCCACAGCTTCCAACCTCAGTACTTGTAAGCTGCAATTCTACCTTTAGCAAGCACCACCTCTGCCACTTTCTCTCCAAATCGTTGTCCACACACCCTCCACCCTACAAGCCCCCAAGACAGCCCATTCTGGCAAGACTCCAACTCCACTCAGGCACCTCTTTGCAGGAGAGACCTTAAGGTGCACTCACTCAGATGCCATCTTGCCCCATCTCCTGTACTTGTTTGTAATCATCCACAAGGGTGTCTGCAATTGACTGCATTCCTGTAGAAAGGGAAGCACAAGCCTCTGAGGTTCCAGAGACCAGTGTCCCTTTCCAATATAGCTATGAGAAGTTGCTGGGAAGGAGAGTTCCAGAGATGTGTGCTGAGTAAACAAGCTGAACAGCATCCATCCGAAGGTAGATTGAGTCATGAGGTTGCAGGAGAGTTTGAACTATCAGGGGACCCACACATGGTTCTTCCACTGTGAAATCCAACTGTGACCCTATCTGAACTGTTTACCAAGTTATCAATATCTTCTGCAGCTAATTGTTTTTCTTCCCAGAAGTTTGGTTTTAAGTTATCATGCCATGAAGAAAATGGAAATTTTGCTTAAAGAGTTGAGGAAATCTAGAGTTGGGTTCCTATTTCCAGTAAACTGAAGCAGCTTTTCCTATGTAACCCAACATTTTACAGTATTCATAGTCATAGAAAATTGACTACTTTCTCAATTTTGAAGACATAAATACCTTTATTAACAATTAACAAGAAAATGAAAAGAAAATGATTAACAAGAAAATGAAAGAGGAGGGAGAACTTTGGCATGGGTCTCCTTGGAAAATATTGGTTACTTTTTGGCCACAGAAATCCATATGGCAATAATTGTGACCATGTAAAGTTACACCAAGAAATGGCAGGCACCCATGGTCTCTCTTCAGTTGACACCCAATCCTTCAAAAGCACAGTTCTTTTGCTCCTTTCCTGTACAGTAGAGGAAATTGCACCCACTAATGTTTACATCAATTCTGGTGCATACAGCATCCAGGGAATATATTTTACTGCCAAAATACTTAGAAAAAAGTAACATGACCAGAAGTGTCAGTTTCATTTGTTATTATAATTCCAGAAGAGGCTTATCCTCCACTCTGAATACTTAATAGTCAATCTGGAAAATTTCAGAATTTCATTATTACCACCAATGAGAAAGAAAATAAGTCACATGTTCTATTTAAATTGTACTCTGCAAAAAATTGCTTAAGTCCAGGCCTCAGATTAACACAAGTAAATTTTGTTTTTGTTTGCTAGATAGGATTTGAGGAAAATAAGAGATTTCCATTGAAAAGTTGATTTTTTGTTACCTTTTTACCTTTAAAGAAGTTGCTTAGACTTGATTCAAATAAGGTCAACATGTTTAGGTCATTTTGGGAACTCCATAATTGAATATTCAGGGAACAATTTTCATAACATATTTTCCAATTAAAAAATTTTTGTGGAAGTATATCATTCAAATGTGAACATACATAACAAGAAGTGTATAGCAAAAGTTGTAAAATGACAAAACAAACATGCATAACATCATGCAGAGCTCTGATGCCACATATATCTTGCATTGTTGTGAAGTATTTGTTACAAATTATGAAAGAGCATCATCAAAATATTACTGTTATCTATAGACAATCTCTTATATTTGGTGTATTTTCCACCAACCTACCTGATTATTAACACCCTTTGTTAGTATTATATACTTGTTTATGTTCATGAGAGAATATTCTCATATTTGTTCTCTTAACTGCAGTCCACCTTCCATCATAGGATTCCTGTGTTATACAATCCCATGCTTCATACAATCTATTCAACATGTACACTCAGTGGCTCTCATTTTCATCACAAAGTTGTACTGTTAATCCCCTCAGTCCATTTTAGAATGCATAACACATTAAAGAATAAGAAATCTTTTCAAGTTAATAGACCAAACTACACTTATAAATTCTATAAAATATACATTATGAAATGTCAATGGCTTGAATTAGGTGACTGAATTCATGGACTCATAATAAAATCACCATAAAGTATGTTGAGTATGGGTGCCACAGGGGGAAATAGCTTACTAATTAAAGAGCATGAATTAGATTCTAGAGAGCAATATTTATACTGCTGATCAATGACTTCAATAAGAAGAGCAAAGCATTTTTTCTTGCCCTATTACCAGCTCTATCTAGAGTTGTTCTGTGTTAAAAGAAAAACAAATAATTTTATATTAATTGTACTTGTAGCTAACTCTCCTGTTTAAATATTTCTAACTATTAATTTAATGACTGTCTCCAATTTTTGTATCCTCTCTCATTCTCTTGCTCAACTGACAAATCTTTCAATTAATATATTATTTCTTTTATCTCACTATCATATATGTATTTATGTGGCAATCTTTTTTTCAATTTTTTTGCTTTCCACAGCACACACATTGAAGGATTATTATTTTAAAGATATTTATACTAAATAAATATTTCTTTAAAATATAGACAATTCACATACGCCCCATTTCCTTCCCTCCCACATTTTCACACATTAACAACATCGTTCATTAACGTGGTGCATTTGTTATATTTGATGAACACCTTTTGAAGCATTGCCACTAAGCATGCATTATTGCTTACATTTTAGTTTACATTATCTCCCACACATTTTTGTAAGTTTTGACAAGATATATAATGGCCTTTATCTGTCATTGCAGTGTCATTCAGGAAACTAGCAAGTCCTGAAAATGTCCCCAAATTATAATTATATTTCCCTTTCCATCCCTTCAGAATATCCAGTATCCACTGCCTCCATGTCAGTGATAAAAGTTCTTCCTTTGCCAGAAATGGGATAAATCTATAGTAGAGTCTACTCTACTATAGTAAGTCTACTCTACTTCATTGTCCATTCCCCAATCCTGAATATTCTGGGATGGTAATTCCCCCTCTGAATCAAGTTAAGAGAGGGCTTAGATTTTATGGGGAAGATGGATAGGCCAATCTAGCTTGCAATTTCATACTCTCTCTGTTCTTTGAGATGGTTGTTATCCAACATCATCTCCTTCTTAGTTGTCCTAGGTGAGTCCAAAAAAATTGGAGAGTAGGCAGACAAGTCAGTTGGACAACTGAGTCCAACTCTGTCACACAAGGGAATAAAAATTCCAAAGTAGGGCCCAAAGGTAGGGCACCAAACACCTGAGCTGTCTGCCATGCTTATAGCATCTGGATGTCCCAAGAGACCTCAGAAGCCCCATTATTTGAGGCAATACTTACTGTGGAAGTGAATGTGATCCTGCTGAGATGTGCATAGTCATAACCTCTGGAATTACCTCCCAACTCACTTTGAAGTCTCTTATCCATATAAACTCATTTGTTTTTACCCTTTCCTCCTTTGGTCAACATCTTTTTCCAGTTACATTGCTAGGTGGAGTTTAGGAGTAATCTCTCAGTACCAGGGAGGCTTATCCCTGGGAGTGATGTCCCACCTTGGGGTTGGTAATTCATTTTTTTAAAAAGTTTTTTATTTTATTTAATTGTCTTTTTTTGATATATAGATCACAAAAAAAAGTTACATTAAAAAGTATAAGAGGGAAGTGGACTTGGTCCAGTGGATAGGGTATCTGTCTACCACATTGGAGGTCTGCAGTTCAAACCCTGTGCCTCCTTGACCCATGTGGAGCTGGCTCATGTGCAGTGCTGATGCATGCAAGGAGCACCCTGCCATGCAGGGTAGACCCACGCACAAAGAGTGTGCCCCATAAGAAGAGCTGCCCAGTGCAAAAGAAAGTGCAGCCTGCCCAGGAATGGTGCTGCACACAAGGAGAGTTGATATAGAAAGATGATGCAAAAGAAGCACAGATTCCTGTGCCACTGACAACAACAGAAGCAGACAAGAACATGCAGCAAATGGACACAGAGAACAGACAATGAGTGGGTAAGGGGAGAGAAATAAATAAAAATAAATAAAATCTCAGACGATGCGGGGCAAGATGGCATCTGAGTGAGTGCACTTCATAATCTCTTCTGCAAAGAAGCAGCTGAGTAGGGTTGGAGTCCTGTTGGACAGAGCTGTTTTGGGTGCTTGCAGGGCAGGAGGTGTCTGGACATCAATTTGGTATGACAGTGACAGAAGAGATCCTTGCAAGAGGTCCTTTTTCATTTATTTAGTTTTTTTCTCATTTTCATTTTCTTGCTTGTTTCCCCCTTTTCTTTGCCTCCCCTTTTTCTCTTCTCTTTTTTCTTTTCTCTCTTTCTCTTCTTTTTTATTTTATTTTCTTTATATAATAGGTGCTGTAGGGAGTGCTTCACATTTGCTGTGTTTCCTCATCCTCCATTTCCTCTTTTCTGTGTGTATTGATTTTGGCCACCTACACTATCCCCTTTCCCCTACATCTTTCTATCCTCCATCATCTACTGTTCCTTTTACATTCCACCACCCATTCTTTGGACCCAAATTGTCTGACTTTTATTTCTCATACTTTTGTTCTGTTTTTTGTCTTTTATCCACTCTTGATATTATTATCTTTCTATCTTTTCCCTCTCTCATGAAAACACTGGCCTTTTAATTCATACTATATTCTCCCCATATTCAGTTGACTGTCCAATTATAAGTACTCTACTCACTGTTATAACTCTACACAAATTATATGAGTCTAATATCCATTCTCCTAGATCAAACATTGTTGCTCTGTTAACATTTATTACCAATACTGCATTATACATTTTCTTTTCTTACTCATTTTGCATTCCCTGGCCATAATATTTTCCTTCAAAGTGAACTTAGCCAGCAACAATAAAATAGAGTAAGAAGAACACAGTGACAAAGAGAAGACATAACACTTACACATGAACAACAACTAATTAATCCTCAAGACTAGACAAAGATGTTAAGGAAATGATGAAACCTGTCAAGATAAAATGATGACCAGACAGCAACTAAAATCTACAAACCAAACCAATAATCAGGAAAACATGGCCAAATCCAATGAACAAAGTAAAAACCAGGAAGAGGAGGAGAACATTGGACAACTAATTAAAGATCTCAAAACATATATTAGAGACCAATTTAATGAAGTAAAGGAAGAGATTAACAATATGAAGAAAACACTTAGAGAGAATACAGAAGAAATTACAGACATATGCAGAAAGATAACAGATATAAGGGTGATGAAATCCACAGTTCAAGAAATCAAAAATACTCTCTCAGAAAATAGCAGCAGATTAGAAGAGGCAGAGAAGAGAATTAGTGACGTGGAAGACAGTACATCTGAAATCAAACAGATTGTAGAAGAGATTGATAAAAAGATAGAAAAATTCCAGCTGAGACTTAGGGACCTGAATGACAATACAAAATGCACAAACAAGTATTATAGGTATCCCAGAAGGAGAAGAGAAGGGAAAGGGAACAGAAGGGGTGTTGGAGGAAATAATGGCTGAAAACTTCCCAAATCTATGGAGGGAGATGGATGTACATGTCCAGGAAGATCAACATAACCCAAACACCATAAATCCCAACAGGCCAACCCCAAGACATATACTTGTCATATTATCCAATGCTCAAGACAAAGTGAAAATTCTAAAAGAAGCAAGAGAAAAGAGAACCATCACATAAAAGGGAGTCTCCATAGATTAAGAGCTGATTTCTCATCTGAAACCATGGAGGCAAGAAGTCATTGGTGTGATAAAGTCGAAGTACTGAAAAAAAAATTTCCAACCATGAATACTCAAGTCAGCTAAGCTAGCATTCAAAAATGATGGAGAGTTCAAAATACTCACAGATGAACAGAAATTAAAAGAGTATGAAAACAAGAAACCTTCCCTTCAAGAAATATTAAAGGGAGTTCTGCAGGAAGAGAGAAAAAAACAGGAGAGGCAGAGTTTGAAGAGAGTGTAAGAGAAACTAAAAAGAAAGAAAGAGAAGAAAAAAAAAATTATGACAAAGATAATTCCAAACAAAATATGGCTAACATAAACAATTCCTTGAAAGTAATAACACTGAATGTCAATGGATTAAACTCACCTGTCAAAAGATTCAGACTGGAATATTGAATAAGGAAATATGACCCATCTATATGCTATCTACAAGAGACACATCTTAGACCCAGGGATTCAAGGAGGTTGAAAGTGAATGGCTGGAAAACAATCTTACAAGCAAACAATAACCAAAAAAGGGCAGGAGTAGGTATATTAATATCGGACAAAATAGACTTTAAATACAAAACAATTGTGAGAGACAAAGATGGGTACTACATATTAGCAAAAGGGATAATCTTTAAGAAGAAAGAAAAATCATAAATATTTATGCTCCTAACAAGGGTGCCTCCAAATACATAAGGCAAACACTGGAAACAATATGTGAAAGAATAGATGTCTCTACAATTATAGTGGGGGATTTTAATACAACATTATCAACTTTGGACAGAACACCTCAAAAGAAAACCAATGAAGAAACAAAAACTTTGAACAGTATATTAGAGGAGCTGGACCTAATAGACATGTACAAATCATTACACCCGAATAAAGCAGGATATACATTTTTCTCAAGTGCACATGGATCATTCCCCAAGATAGATCATATGCTAGGTCACAAAGAAAGGCTCAATGAATTCAGAAAGGTCAAAATCATACAAAATAATTTCTCTGACCAAAGTGGAGTGAAGTTGGAAATCAACAAACCAATCACGAGTAAAGAGATAGAAGCAGTCATTTAAACCTCCCAACTAAGAAGAGCCCCAGGCCAGACGGCTTCACAGCTGAATTCTACAGAACATTCTGGAAAGATCTAATGCCAATCTTGCTGAAACTCTTCCAAAAAATTGAAACAGAAGGAACATTACCTAACTCATTCTATGATGCCAAAATTACCCTAGTACCAAAGCCAAACAAAGACACCACAAGAAAGGAAAATTGCAGACCAATCTCTCTAATAAACCTAGATGCAAAAATCCTGAATAAAATACTTAATAATCGTATTCAACAACACATTAAATGAATTATACACCATGACCAATTGGGATTCATTCCCGGTATGCAAGGATGTTTCAACCTAAGAAAATCAATCAATGTAATACACCATATAAACAGATTGAAGGGAAAAAAATCACATGATTATATCTATAGATGCAGAAAAAGCATTTGAAAAAATGCAGCACGCATTCAGAAAAACCATTGCACAAGATTGGAATAGAAGGAAACATTCTGAACATGATAAAGAATATATATGAAAAACCCACAGCCAACATCATTTACAATAGTGAAAGCTTAAAATGTTTCCCTCTAAGATCAGGAACAAGACAAGGATGCCCACTATCACCTCTTCTATTTAACATTTTTCTTAGAATTACTTGCTCGAGCACTGAGGCAAGAGAATGATATAAAAGGCATTCAAATTGGAAAGGAAGGAGTCAAAACTTCATTATTTGCAGATGACATGGCCCTATACATAGAAAACCTGAGAGGTCTACAACAAAGCTTCTAGAACTCATAAATGAGTTTAGTAAAGTCACAGGTTATAAGACCAATGTGCAAAAATCAGTAGCATTTCTGTACACCAATAATTAGCAAGCTCAGGAAAAAATCAAGAAACAAATACCACTTACAATAGTAAATTAAAAAATCAAATACCTAAGAATAAATTTAACTAAAGATGAAAAAAACTTATACACAGAGAGTTACACAACACTGTTCAAGGAATTCAAAGAAACCTAAATAAATGGAAGAATATTCCCTGTTCATGGATAGGAAGACTAAATATTATTAAGATGTTTATCCTACCCAAACTGATCTACACATTCAACACAATCCCAATAAAAATCAACACAGCATTTTTAATGAGCTATGAAAACTAGCTATGATATTTATTTGGAAAGGAAAGAGGCCTTGAATAGCAAAGACATATTGAAAAAGAAAACAAAATTGGAGGAATCACACTACCTGACTTCAAAACATACTACAAAGCTACAGTAGTGAAATCAGCATAGCACTGGCACAAGGAGAGACACACAGACCAATGGAACTGAATTAAGAGTTCTGATATAAATCCTCATATATAGTCATATAATATTCGATAAAGCCACCAAATCCTCTCAACTTGGAGAGAATGACCTCTTCAACATATTGTGCCAGGAGAACTGCATACCCATATGTAAAAGAATGAAAGAGCATTATCAATTCAAACCTTATACAAAAATCAACTCAAGATGGATCGAAGACCTAAATATAGGAGCCAAAACCATAAAGACTTTAGAAAGCAGTGTAGGTAAGCATCTACAGGGCCTTGTAATAGGAAATGGCTTCATGAACTTCACACCAAAAGCATAAGCAGCAAAAGAACAAATAGACAAATTGGACTTCCTGAAAACTAAAGCCTTCTGCACCTGAGAGGAGTTTGTCAAGAAAGTGAAAAGAGAGCCTACACAATGGGAGAAAATATTTGGTAACCATATATCTGATAGGAGACTTATAACCTACATATAAAAAGAACTCCAATACCGGGAAAATAAAAAGACAAACAACCCATTTGAAAAATGGGAAAAAGGTTTAAACAGACACATCTCCAAAGAAAAAACACAAATGGCTAAAAAGCACATAAAATATGCTCCAAATTTCTAGCTTTTAGTGAAATGCAAATCAAAACTACAACGAGATACAAGCTTACTCTCATAAGATTGGCAGCTATGAAAAAAAAAAAACAGAAGACTACAAATGCTGGAGAGGATGTGGAGGAATGGGAACACTCATGCACTGCCAGTGGGAAGGCAGAAGAATCCAGCCATTCTGGAGGACAGTTTGGCAGTTTCTCAACAAACTAGCTATAGATTTGTCATACGACCCAGCAATTCCACTGCTGGGTATATACCCAGTAGAACTGAAAACAAGGACACAAACTGATATATGCACACCAATATTCATAGCGGCATTGTTCACTATTGCCAAAAGTTGGAATCAACTCAAATGCCCATCAACAGATGAATGGATAAATAAAATGTGATATATACATACAATGGTATACTACTCAACTTTAAGAATGAATACACTACAAACACATGAAAACATGGATGAATCTTGAGAACCTTATGTAGAGTAAAGCAACTCAGGCATTGAAGGACAAATACTACATGACCTCAATGATATGAAATAAGTAAACCAAGCTGCTTCAGAGAACTAGAGACTGGATGATAGGCTTAAAGGAAATTGGGGGATAGAGTAAGGATGTAAGCTGACACCTACATGGGTGAAATCTATGATAGGCTGGAGGTAAGTGTTTGTAGAGGGAAGGGATAAAATGGGCATAGGTTTACATTTGGGTGGGGCTTTGTGAGCTTGGTGGGGCTAGGGATGGGAGGATGGGTAATATTGCCCAAGAAATTGGGGGGAGGGTAGGTCAACATATGAGCATAGGAGGTTGTCAGGTATTTAGTTGAGAATATAATGCTGAGAAAGCTTTTTCAAAAATATAATAAGGAAGGTTACCTGTTTAAGATGCTTGAAGGGGATAATCTGATGCAGGACAGGCTTCTAGGGAGTGTGTGAGTGCTCATTTTGCCATAGTGTGTTTTCACTGGATAGAGACCCATAAAATGAGAGTGAAGGTATACCCACATCCTGGGGAGGACTGATGTTCTCTAATAGAGGGAATTGTATCTCTTGAGAGAAATGGTGGCTCCCAATGCATTAGGGCAGTTGAGCATGTCAAGCCCTCAACACTGTTGCAAGTATCCCTGAACATGACCCTTCAAGCAATGAAGATTGACCATCACTGCAGGCCCTGAGGGGAGGGGGAAAGAGGTGTTGAATGGATGGAATCAAAGTAAATGTGTGGGCAATAGAAGTGTTCCACCAGATTATGCAAGGATGGATATAAGACATGTAAAATTACACCAAAAATGTATAGGGTCTGATAGGCTGAAATGTAAATCATAATGTAAAACATAAGGTAACTAAAAATTTAGAAAATTGTATAGTTTAAAATACAAACCACAATGTAAACCCAAATGTTACCTTGTTTGAAAGCTATTGTCTCAATATCTGTACATCAGTTTCAGTAAATACATTTTGAATATGTAAAAAAATTATTGCTGTGAACGGGAACAATGTTTTATGTTGGATATGTGGGAGTACTGTATATTGTATATATGAATTACTGTGATCTAAAATGTTTGTGAAGATAAGCTTAATAATTAGGGGGAAAAAAGAAAAAGAAAGGACGTAGACACTGAGGAAAAGAGACACACAGGTTCTTTGGTCATGGCAGATGGAGTTCAGTGCCATGTCAGTTGACTCTACTTTGGAGTTGGTGTTTCTATGTGATTGAGCTAGACTCAGATGTGATCTTTGTCCACAAGCCTCTCCTGTTACTTTTAATGGATCTGCAGTTGGTGCTGGGGTTTAGTGTATACCCAGGGGACCTGAATCTCTGGACTGACCATGTGATAGCAAGGCCTTGAGCCTCAACAGACTTGCAACTCCTACACTCTTGTTTATTGGTCTTACCCACTCAGCTAACATGGAGGTGAAGGTCAACCACCACACCAAAGAGCCAAGAGTACCTACAACTGAAAGCAGGAGAATTGCATCTAGCATCCATGTGGAATCTAAGCTCCCTCTTGATATAGATATGGAGTGGACATAACGTTTTAGGGTCCACAGGATAGAGGAATAGAGTATGGATTAGAGTGGTTTTACTGATATTCTATTCTTGACCTATTATGTGGAATCTAAGCCCCCTCTTGATATAGATGTGGAATGGACTCAACCATTTCAAGGTCCACAAGATGGAGGAATAGAGTATGGATGAGAGTGGACTTAATGATATTCTATTCAAGAAATATTGTGATTAGTAATTGAAGAAAATGTGGCACTGGTGTGGAAAAAGTGGCTATAGTGGCTGCTGTGGGTAGGGAGTGGGAGGAAGAGATGTGATGTGGGGGCATTTTTGGGGGTTGGAGTTGTCCTGGATGGTGCTGCAGGGACAGCTAAGGGACATTGTATGTCCTCCCATGGTCCACTGGGTGGACTGTGGAAGAGTGTGGGCTGTGGTGTGGACCATTGACCATGAGGTTCAGTGGTTCTCAGAGATGTATTCACCAAGTGCAATGAATGTCTTACGATGACAGAAGAGGTTGTTGTTATGTGGGGAGGAGTGGGGTGAGTGGTTGGGGGGTATATGAGAACCTCATATTTTTTTGAATATAACATTAAAAAAATAAAGACATAAAAACTAATACAGAGATAAGACTTCAGTCCAAAAAATAATAAAAAATTTAAAAAATTAAATCTTAAAAAAAAAGTATAAATGCCCTTCACCCCAGCCCCCCACTCCTGCCACATCAAAAACCTCTTTCATGATTGTGGTACACATTCATTGCATTTGGTGGATACATTTTGGAGGACTGCTACACTGCATGGATTATAGTTTACATTGTAGTTTACACACTACCTCAGTCCATTCAGTGGGTTATTACAGAATATATAATGTCTTGCATCTGTCCCTGCAATATCATTCAGAAAAACTCCAGTCCTCAATATGTCCCCACATCTCATCTCTTCTTCCCTCTCCCTGCCTTCAGCAACTACCATGACCACTGTCTCTACATCAATGATACAATTTCTTCCATTGCTAGAGTCACAATAGTTTCTATAGTAGAATATCATTAAACCCACTCTAGTCCATATTTTATTCCTGCATTCTGTGGCCCTGGGATGGTGATGTCCACTCCACATCTAAATCTAGAGGGGCTTAGATCCCACATGAGAGATGGATGCAATTCTCCTACTTGCAACTTGAAAAAGACCTTGAATGAAAGGAGGTTATGGTAAAGACACGTGAGTTTTTATGGCTAAGAGATTTCACAGTGTGTCAGGAGGTCATCAGAGGGACCATGTTTATGCACGTCTCAGCAAGATCACAGAGACAGCCAAAGTAGATTCATCTGAATGCACTGGTGCTCCTGAGGCTACAGAGACACACGGGTTCTCCAGTAAGGGCAGATGGCTCTGGAGTTCAGTGCCTTGCCAGTGAGTGCTACTTTGGAATTTGTGCTCCTGAGTGTAATGGAGTTGGACACAGATGTGATCGCTGTACATATGCCTCTTATGTCACTTTTACTGAACCTGTGCTTGGCCCTGGGGTTAGTGTATATTCAGGAGATTTAAATCTCTGGACTGGACTGACCGTGTGCCAGCTGGACCCTGAACCTCAGAAGAGTTGCAGCACCTACTCTCCAGTCCATTGGACTTACCTAGGTCAGCTAACAGTGAGGTGAGATCAACCACCACACCAGGAAACTGAGAGTTCTCAAACTGCAAGCAGGTAATCCATTTTTATGCTGAGTTTAACTTAGAAAGAGTTGACCAATTTAGATCTTTTTCAGAGTTTTTGGTATATGCCTGGAATATATTGTGTTACATGATTCTGACATTTATTCTCTGTCCATGTACATTTTTTCAATGAATACATATTTTCATGACTAGTATTTGCATCCCTTTCACATAAGACAGCACCTTATTCCATAGTTTTTGCATTAGTTTATCTCTGTTGTCTCTCCCTATGATACCAGTCTCCAAATTTTCAACCTTGAACCAGTTTGTTATTTTTACATTGGTGATGGTATCTGATTTCCTCCCTACAGGAATAAAATAGGAATGACCTAGAAAGGTGACTCACAATGAAGAAGCAATGAAAGGGACACATTTTAGGAATCCAGCAGGTTTCATCCTCCCGGGCTTTTCTGACCAGTCCTAGCTGGAGATGGTTCTCCTTCTGGTCATCGATATCATTTATGTTCTGACTTTCATGGGGACCACAGCCATCATGCTGGCCTCATACCTGAACCCCAAACTCCGCACACCAATTTATTTCTTCCTCTGCAATCTCTCCTTCTTGGACCTCTGCTTTATGATCAGTATCGTCCCCAAATGCTTTGGAACCTTAAGGCTCAGAGGAGAACATTAGGTACACTGGTTGTGTGAGCCAGCTGCACATGGCTTTGGGGTTGGGCTCCAGGAATGCGTCCTCCTGACTGTGATGACTATACAACGTCTTTAACGCCATCTGCTGGACACTCCACTACAGTGTAACAATGTACCCAAAGCCTCTTCAGCAACAGTGTTGGTATTCTAACTACCTGCTTGATATTTTGTATTGCTACCAGTCACCATTTACCTTGCAAAATTCAAATGGTGCCATAATAATAATATAAAAGATTGCTAAATGAGGTGCAGTGCCTATTTCAGTTGAGGTTCCAAAGATCCAGAGGTACTTCAGAAGCACATCCAGACTCTATGTGGAGGTGATCAATCTTAAACAAGATTTCAAAGGAAGTGGATTGACAACTGCTTTTGTGCTTATATCAGAAATAATTTATCCTATCAGAAATGTAGGCTATGCTATAGTGATAAAAGATGCAACAATCTCCATGGTTTAAAGGAGCATATATTTATTTCATGTTCACTATATGTCTATTAAGTCCAGGTAGGGGCTATGAATGAGTTCCTGGATTTGCTTCAGGATTCCTTTATTTCATGTGTTAGTTAATTAGCATATGGAAAAAGACTTTTCAATGCAGGGAATAAGAGTTACAATATCATTACCATCACACATTGTAGGAAAGATGTCATTTAAGCATATATATATAAGCATATATATATATATATATATATATATATATATATATATGTTGCAAAGTGCATGAGGCCAAGAAAAAGAAAAAAGAATCAGAAACTGCTGGGCTTCTACTTATTATTTAAACATATAATGAAAGAGGGCATGCTGTGGAAGATGTGAGATCAATTGATCATGTTGATGGAGAAGCTGGAATTCCATGGTATGATTTTAGACTGCATTCTTGAAGCATTGGAAGTCCCTTTAGCATCAGATTGCATCAACACATTTGAAATTTAATTCGTGAGGAATAACCAGTCATCATGGGAAACAAACAAAAGATGAAAAGAAGAGTTCGGAACTTTAAAACTTAGGCCAGAGGTACAAACACTTCAAATACCACAGCAACTTAGAGGCAAACCATAAGATACCCTGAGCCATCTGTGAAGGTCTGTGGTAAATAGAGAGCACATTATATAGTGGAGGATATTCATGGTCACTCAATTGGATTTAGCTTTGCAAACAAGAGTGCGCATGAATCCATTCATGCCCGAGGGCCACAAGTTTGCAAAGTACATTAGTACTAAGATAGAGAATCTGAATTAGAGCAGTGGTCTACATTTGAGGTGGAGAGAATGTGTGGAGGATGGTACAGATATGACCTTTATATAAATATAAGTGAATATGAACTCATTTTAAGGTAGGGGTAAACTTATGGAGGGCACACATTTAGAGCTTTATGAAGGAAAGTGGATAGTAAGATATATTTGAAGGTTATTGGGAGAACTTTGGTAGTGTTTAAAATTATAAGAGGGTCTTTATCATATGGATAAGGTCTATTGGCTATGGTGAGGCTTGGAGTCATTTAAAAGAAGTAGAAGTTTGGATATTTTCATAATGGTTACAATTAAAAACAACTGATGGAGTGCTGAGTTCCTATCCAGGGGAGCTCTATCATAGTCCCTAAAGGAACAGCAACAAACCACCAAGTGCAATGGCAAAAACCAAAAAGGAATGAAGGTCCAACAATGAGCCCCTGATACTAATGACTATGCTTGTGAGCCTGTGTACCTGTGCACCTGAAATAAGAACAAGGCCTAGAGTAGCAGTGTGCCTAAGAGTTCCCTCCTGAGAGCCTCTGTGTCGCTCAAATGTGACCAGTCTGGAAGACAAACTCAGCATGTAAATGCATTGCCTTCCCCCCAGCATGGGACATGACTCCTGGGTATGAGCCTCCCTGGCACCTAGGGAACACTACCAAGTACTAGCTGATGACATAACTAGAAAATGACCTTGAATAAAAGGTTCAACTCGGACCAGCAGAATATCCCTGTCTACATATAATAACAGAAGTTAAAAAAACTTTTTGACCTAAATCAAGGGGGAAATGGAAAGGACAAATTAGGTTATATGGCTATGAGTCTCTAAAAATGAGGTTGGAGGTTATCAGAGGGGTTGCCCTTATGCACCTGAGCAGAGTCCCAGAGACAGATAAAGTAGATACAACCCAAGGTATTGGTTATTCTGAGGGCTACAGAGATGCACAGGTTTTATGGTCATGGCAGATGGAGTTCAGTGCCAAGTCAGTTGGCCCTTATTTGGAGTTGGTGTTTTTGTGTGATGGAGCTGGACTCAGATGTGATCTCTTTTCACAAGCCTTTCCTGTTACTTTACCAGAATTGTAGTTGGTGCTGGGGTTTAAGATATATATAGGGGATCTGAATCTCTAGACTGACCATATGATAGCCAGGCCCTGAGCCTCAACAGACTTCAGCTCCTACACTCTGGTTTATTGGACTTACCCCACTCAGCTAACATGGAGTTGAAGAATGTCAACCACCACACCATGGAGCCAAGAGTGCCTACAACTGAAAGCAGGATGATTGCATGCAGCATCCATGTGGAATCTAAGCCCCCTCTTGACATAGATGTGGAATGGACACAACCAATCCAAGGTCCACAGGATGGAGGAATAGAATATGGATTAGAGTGGACTTACTGATATTCTATTCATGAACTAATGTGGTTAGTAATCGAAGAAATATGGTATTGGTGTGGAAAAAGTGGCCATGGTGGCTGCTGGGAGTGGGGAATGGGAGGAAGAGATGAGATGTGGAGGCATTTTTGGGACTTGGAATTGTCCTGGGTCGTGCTGCAGGGACAATTACTGGACATTGTAGATCCTCCCATGGCCCACTGGATGGAACATGGGAGAGTGTGGGCTATGATGTGAACCATTGACCATGAGGTGCAGCTATGCTCAGAGATGTATTCACCAAATGCAATGAATGTGTCATGATGATGGAGGAGAATGTTGCTATGGGGGGAGTAGTGGGGTGAGTGGCATGGGGGATACATGGGGACCTCATATTTTTTTAATGTAATATTAAAAAAATAAATTAAAAATAAAAAAAGAAGTAGAAATAGAGCAATTATTGGGTGGTTGTTGTTCATAAGTAACAGGATTTGGACTAAACTCTACATCCATTAACAGATTTAAAATTAACCTCAACCTGTAAAATTAGAAACTCTTGTAATGACTCTTGTACAAGTGAGGAAACTGAGACTTGACACAGCACACCTGGGTACTTAAGTACCCAGACATAATCATCAGTTCCTAACAGAATTGTGCTTTGATCTCTTACACTCAGACTCAAAGAACTGCCATCCAGAACCAGTACTTTAGAGCAAAGTTTCCAGGTCAAACGATGCTTTTGAAACTCAGTGTGAAGTTGAGAGAGGGATTGTGGCTGTAGTCAGTGTTTCCAAGAAAGCAAAAACAAAAAAATTAATATAGACCAGCAAACCACAAGTTGGAAAGGATGGAGGGAGAAGGAAGAACTTGGAGACTTCAAGGCACAATTCTGTTTCTGAGATGTATTTTAGTAATTGCTGATGTTTATTTGGCATTTACCACTGCCAGACATTTTTTAAGCACTATATGTGAATAATTTTATTAAATACTCACCACAAATATGATGTTCTTGTACTTAAGAACATATAGGTTAAGTACAATAAAAAAAAAAGTCCAAGAAAAGAAAATAGAGTGATGGATAGTATTCAATAAAAGGTATTTCAGAGCAAGCATTTGGTCAGCCTGAACCTAGATAATATGGTTGTTTACTGAAACAAACACTTTTTATGAATATATATAAAATTTTATTTAATAACATTTCAAGTAGTTTTATTTCCCAGATTAATTACTACAAACCCTCCTTATACATATTTTCAAATTATGTTTTCTTTATATTATTTTTGAAAGAACTGGGATAATGTGTACAAAAAGGTTTTAAGTAATATTACATCAGTGTTGTTCTTTAAAGGAAATGCTACAGTAATTTCCTCACACTAATAAGTATACTTTCTGAAATTCTTAAAAATTTAAGCACTGTTTTAATTCTGGAACTACATATATAGGCATAGGAGTTGTGTGAAAAGATTTGTTATGCACAACCACACATTCTCCCAAAGGAAGTTCCATGAGCTATACAACTTGAATTGGTATGTGTATCATTTTTCAGTTTGTTTTAGCCTTATCTCTGTATATACAGTCAGAGAGGTAAATGACATGCATGGAATACACTTCGGAGTAGGTATTTAACATCTTGCCTCTTGAGTACATTTCAAGAAGAGGAAGGCCCCGGTTCCTGACTTTTCCTTAGAAATTTTGCTCTCTCCTCAGCAACCTCTTCAGGGCTCCTTTGACATCCTTGTTCCTCAGAGTGTATATGAGGGGATTGAGGGTGGGAGTCACAACTGTGTAGAAGAGGGTGAGGAACTTGCCCTGGCTGTGGCCATAGGATCGCTTGGGTTGGATGTAGATGGCTGAACTGGGCCCAAAGAAGAGGGACACCACTATTAGATGGGATCCACAGGTCCCCAGGACCTTGCGCCAAGCCTTGGTTGACTTAATTTTTACCACTGCTTGAACAATGAGTCCATAGGAGACCAATATCAAGGCCATAGGAAGAAGGAGCAGAACTAGGGTGGCCACAAAGAGCTGGACTTCATTGGCATGGATGTTAACACATGCCAGCTTGATCATGGCAGGTACCTCACAGAAGAAGTGGTGGAGATGGCGATGCCCACATCGGGGAAGCTGAAGAGTTATGGTACTCTGGATGAGAGTGTTTCCCACTCCACTGAGCCATGCTATTCCTGCTGAGGCCTTGCAAAATGAAGGGTGCATGACGGCAGTGTAATTGAGAGGTCTGCACACAGCCACATAGCGGTCAAAAGCCATGACAGTAAGGAGAACACAGTAGGTAGAGCCCAATGAGAGTGACACATAGAGCTGAATGACACAGCCAGTGGAGGTGATGGTTTTGGCTGGCCCCTTCAGATTCCACAAAAGCTGGGGGACAATGCTGGTGGTGAAGCAAATGTCGAGAAAGGAGAGATTTGTGAGGAAGAAATACATAGGCGTGTGGAGTTTGGAGTCCAGACAGCAGACCAGGATGATGACTGAGTTGCCGACAAGTGTCAGAAGATAGGATATCAAGACTACCACAAAAAGGACCAGCTCCAGTTGTGGCTGGTCTGAGAACCCAAGCAAAATAAAATCTCCCCAAGATGTCAAATTGATTT
The DNA here is from genome assembly GCF_030445035.2 of Dasypus novemcinctus. NCBI lineage: Eukaryota > Metazoa > Chordata > Mammalia > Cingulata > Dasypodidae > Dasypus > Dasypus novemcinctus. Next base: position 69,708,552 of record NC_080694.1, on the reverse strand, counting down.
TCTCCATTGCCTTACTATAGAAAACAGAAAAAAATGATCATTTAGAAATTCGGTTTAGGCAACTATCCTTATTACTGTTTATTTATTTGAAATATAATTAAATAATACTGGAAGTAAAACTATAGATGAGTTTTTATTGGGTCTTCATAGAGAGAGGAAAATTAATAATTAAGAAAAGGTGTCCTTAAGGTATTGTTTTGTGTCATTTTTTAAGTCTTCAATAAATGTTTAACCCATCTTTCTTCATTTACAGGACAACTCTCTCTTCCCCATTTCCTGAAAAAATTTTTGGAAGTAGTCTACTTGAAGTACTCCTAGTTGTAGCATCTATGCAATACTTTTAGTGGCAGAGTCAAGAGGATGTGACTAGTGAGACTCAAATAGTAACCAGATGAATAGTCACCATTGTCCTTTATTTTAAAAATTAGAGCACAGAAATATGGAGTGAAGTGAGTATTGGATCAGAAAAATAACTGGGATGTATTTGATGTTTTCTCTATCTCTTAGACAGGTACGTTGAGTTTCTTGCACTTATTTATCTGGTTATAGTGTGTCTATTGTCTGTCTTAGGCCAGTTATAGTTTAGAGGGGAGATAAATTATATTTAATAGTCTTTAGCAACTGACTTATGGTATTTACAAGCTAATTTTATATTCTTAAATTAGGTAGAAATAAGATTCTTCTGGTATATTGACATAAGATTATACAAACTAACACAGACATGCACATGTTTGCCAAGATAGGAAAAAATAAAATGTATTTGATAAAAAGGAAAAAAAAAACTCACCGACAAATACTCAATGGTTAAAGACAAAGGACTGAATTTGGAAAAGCCATGAGAAGGCAAAATATGTCTTGGTCAGTTATTTTATATTATTCTGCAAAATAAAAAAAAAAGATATAGTTCACCTTACCTCTTTATTTACTCTTTTGTATAATATAATCATCATTGCCCTGAATTTACCTGCTGATAAAATAGTATCTGACTGAATCATTTGTTATAAGGAATAATGAATGAAGGCTCAATTTGTAATTCTATTCAAGCATGTTAATATTTCATGAGTAAACTGTATCTTAAATAGAGAGAATAAGATTTTAGAATTTTAAATTCTAGACCTAAATATTCATGTTCCTTTAACTAATAACATACTTCTCCAAAAACTTGATAAACATGCATGTAAATTCCCACATGTTGCTTATTTCTAAAGTTGCTTAATGTAAAATGCCAATTTATCCCAGATTGATGTGTTTTAGTTTCAGTATTTAAAAATCACATTTCAATTAATTCAAACATTCTTTTCCTGGCATCAAATGGGAACATAAGAAAGTATTTGCAACACCTCTAGAAAATAGCACAATTTACATATTTTAAAATATAAAATTCATCTTAAATTGAACTTTTTGTCCCCATATGAAGTTATATGTTACTCAGCCTTCATTAATCAGTAATCTACTATTTACCAATTTCCTAATTTAGTATTTAATTACAAAGTCACTTAATCTAATATGATGTTAGATTTGGAAGCAGCTTGAGAAAACATCTTTTTTTAATATTCAGATTAGCAAAGGAAAATAACATTAATATAAGTGCTGACAAGTTCCTGACTTATGTCAGAATCAGACATGAAATCAAAATAATGTAAATAATATTTCTAAGTCTTCCATTACAATATTCTAAATTATTTTTAAACCTCGTATTATGAGGAATCATCTGAGGTGGGCTTACCACTACAGCCCCTTCTATCCTTCGTTTACATTTTACCCTGTTTATGATGAATAGTGGCTACTCTCTCCCATCCAGTGGAACTGACTTATTACCTGATATCTTATGAAATCTGAAATATGAGCAATAGCTACCAAGTGCTGTTTGGAACAGGAAGAATTCCCAGAGCAATATACTTTTCCTTTTCACAGAAAGATCAAGAATATTCTCTCCCCAGCAAGCATCTTTTGTGATTCTTCTTGTGCTCTGAATAAGAATTATTTCATTTGCTTTAGATTCATAAAGGTTGAACCTCAGAAAGCAATACTGAATTTCTGTAGGAGAGACCAAGGGAGCTGTTGAAGGAAGGGGCTGAGTTGGATGATGTTGATCAGTGTAACTGGGAGATGTGGGGAGATGAGGAAATAAGGCAGGGGAATCCAATCCTCCAATTCTCATGCCCCTTCTCCTTTTTACCTTTCCCAGTATGTATAGAAGAAGATAAGCAGTGATGTGAATTCAGCACACATAGTTTCTGTCACTGCCCAATACCATGAATGAGGTTAAAGTAAATATTTCTTCAGCCATGTTCCCTGGAGGAAAACACATCATGAAAATGAGAGGTCCATGGAATACCCAATCTCTTAAGACCTTGGAGACTGTAGCTCCAAGTTGCTAATTAACCTGGAGTTTAATGGTGTCAAAGCAGGGTTTTCTCATGAAAAAGCATGAATGAAGGCATTTTTAAGTGGGTATTTGCAGAACATCCTTCCAGAGAGTATCACTGACCAACTGTCCCACCCAAACCCAAGCACCTCAAATACATATATTCTATATTCAGTATTGTGGGGGTTGAAAAGGAAAAAAAAACAAGGTTGTGCTATTAGATGTTAGCCATATATTTGGTTTTCATTTTGTAAGTAAATATTCATTAATAAGCATAAACATTTTCCATATCTGTAAACATTATCCATTAACACTGGTGATCGAATTCATTATGGGAAGGTACCAAATTATTTGAATTAATTCCAAATTATTGGTCATTAATTTTGTTTGTAATTTGTAAATTCAAAATTGTAATGATTAATAGTTTTTTAATTAAATATATACACAAATTATTATATATTTACTTCTGGACTATGTGTGTATAAGGCACAGATACAATATAGCTATATTTAAAGGAGTTTAAAAATAATCCATCTATTTCTCAAGCTGTTCAAAAGACATCACCTACACATTTCAGTTCAGTTATTAAATTTGTTTCACAATCTGTTATGTGAAATATTAAACATCACACTAGTTTTAATGTTTTATAAAAACTTTTCTAATCCCAAATTTATGCAAGTATTCATCCATATTTTCTCCCCATTCTCCTATTACAATTTATATTTAGCAGTGAATTCTTTACAGAATCTTCTCAGACATATTTTAGTTAAATTGATGAGTTAGAGATCTAATATTACTACTATTGTTAATGAGTATATATTACGCTATTAAACAATTTTAAACAATTTTTCATTTCCTCACTGATTTGTAGTGCCAGATTTATGACTTGATTTCACAGTTCACTTCCTTTTTAACATTTCCTCTTTCTCAGCTGTCTATATTTCAGTTATTAGGTCCTCAGGAATTGTGTTTAACTCCACACATGTGTACATGGATATGTGCATATCTACACACATGTATAACACACAGAAATTAACTAACAAAAAATCTGCAACATATATTTTTGAAATGAAACATTTAAGAAGCTATCAAGACAGTATTGGGAGTTGCCAGAAAATGGCTTTGAAGTAGGTAGGCAGAGTCTGACACTCTCAAAAAAAAAGAAGTGGAGAGAAGGCAGAGACCTATCCCAAGGAGCTGCTTTGCACATATATAGAATGGGAAGGTGCTCTGAGTCAGAGATAAAGAAGCCAAAGGAAAGTGTTGTGTTGTTCGTGCTCAGGGCAAGTAGGGTAAGTGGAGCACCCAGCTCCCTGTTGAGGAAAGACAGGGAGGGGGTATTCCCTGGGAGGCACAGGGTCTGGGAGGGTGGAGAGTGGTTTCTTTGCAGTGAGTTTGGCCAGGTGAGCCCCTTTTGAATCTCGGAAGGGATCCGGACCCAATGGGGAGAGGAGATGGGGTTTCTCCTCAGGCAGGCTATCATGCCCAGGTACTCAGAGAAAAGAGAGAAATTAGATTAGAGAGGACAGACAGGCACCTAATCAGCAGGATTCTGGCAAACTGCTAGGAATCTAACCTGCCCAAGGAAAAGGGGGCTGATTACTTTCTGAAATCTAACTAACTGAGGGAATGAATTTAGCTCAGTGTAGGAATTCCCACCTGGCACATATGAGGTCCCTGGTTAAAGAACTGACCCAACAGGTTATCAGGTATCCAGCTGATACCTTACAGCAAGAAACATATAAAGAGACTTCTTTTTTAATAGCTTTTCTTGGATCTTTTATTTTTTTTAAATAAAAGTTCCTCTTTTTTTCCCTTATTTTACTTGCTAAAACCCAATTCATCACCTAAAGAGGGCAGGCTGCATTGCAGGGTGATTGACCAATGAAACCAGGAGCCTAAGAAGTTCATTAGGGGCCTAAGAGGGAAGACTGTTTTTCCTTGTTTTGTTTTTTTCCTCTTTTTAAAAATGAGTTGCTGCTGTGCTGTTTCTTGTTTCTTGTATTCCACTGTCTTTGTTTTCCTTTTTTTCTTTTACCATTTTTTTCTACATACATATTTCTGTTATTTCCTTCATTTTTCTATCTTCTGTTGTTCTTTCTTTCCACCACTTTTTTTTTGTCTTCATTTTTTCTTGTTTTTATTGATCTCTCTCCCTTTTTCTCTGTTTTCTTTCTTTTTCAGCTATTTTTCTTTTTGCTTTTCTTTTAATCTCATCATATTGACCTTTTAATTCATTCTATACATTCATTCTATACATTTTTTCTCTATTTTGTTTCTCATTTCATTGTTTCTATTCCAATTTTTATTCTTATTCCTCTGTATTTCTTACTCATGTTAATTATTTATTTCCTAGGTCTTAAAAGGTCCCTTTTATTATTATTATAGCTATTAGTCTTTTTCTCTTCTTATAGTTCTCTTTTTCTGTAGTCCTAACTTTTTTTCAAGGGAACATAGACAACAGCAAGGAAATAGAATAATAGGAATGAAGTGTCAGGGAAACCTTACCGCATGCACTAAAACAACAATAAAATAAAACACTAGAGTAGAAAGAGAAGTTAACCAACTAAATAAACTCATCAAGATAAACAGATGCCAAGACACCAATAAAAAATCACAAGCCATACTAAGAAACTGGAAGACATGGCACATTCTAATGAACAAACTAAAAAACAGGAGGAGATGCAGAACATGAAACAGCTAATCAGAGATGTCCAAACAAATGCCATGAATCAAGTTAATGAAGTAAAGGAAGAGATTAAAGATATTAATAAGACACTGGGAGAAATTAGTGAAAAAATTATAAACATATGTAAAAAGATGATGGATATGATGGTGATGAATGGCACAAAGCAAGAAATCAAAAATACACTGGAAGCACATAACAGCAGTATGAACAGACAGAGGAAATATTTAGTGATATAGAAGACAGTACAGCTGAAATCAGACAAGTAGGAGAATAGATAGATAGAAAGATTAGGGGAAAAATTCAACAGGAACTTAGGGATTTGAATGAAAACATGAAATGCACAAACACACATTAAGGCATCCCAGAGGGATAAGAGAAGGAAAGAGGGATAGAAAGACTGTTGGAGGAAATAATGGTTGAAATTTCCCCAACTCTATTTTGTGACAAAGACATACATGTCCAGGAAGTACAGTACACCCCAAACAGTATTACCCTAGCAATCTACTCCAAGACATATACATATCAAATTGTCCGATGTTCAAAAACAAGGGGAGAATACTGAAAAGAGCAAGGGAAAAGTGATCCATTACATAAAAGGGAAGCCAGGTAAGATTAAGTGCTGATTTCTCATCTAAAACTGTGGAGTCAAGAAAGCAGTGATAGGACTTTGTTAATGTGATATAAGAAAAATAAACTCCCATCCAAGATTTCTCTATCCATCAAAGGTGGCATTCAAACATGAGGGAAAGTTAAAAATATTCACAGTAAAAGAGAAATTAAGAGAGTTTACCAACAAGAAACTTGTTCTTCAAGATATACTAAAAGGAGTTTGCAGATTGAAAGGAAAAAAAAAATAGGAAGCAGTTGGAGGAGAGTGGAAGAACAACTAAAAAGATTAAAAGAGAAATAAAAGTACCATATGGCAAACATAAAAGTAAAAATATATAAGTAAAAAAATATAAGTAAAAATATATAGCTAATGTAAGTAAGTCCTTGACTGTAATAATATTGAGTGTTAATTAAACTCTCCAGTCAAGAGACAAAGACTGGAAGAATGGATGTGGAAATATTACCCTTCTATATGCTGTCTTCAAGAAACCCACAGGGACACAAGGAGACTTCAAATGAATGGTTGGAAAACAATTTTACATACGAACAATAACCAAAAAAGGCAGGCATAGCTATACTAATATCAGATTAATTAGATTAATTAGATTTTAAATGCAAAACTTTTGTAAGAGACAAAGAAGGGCACTATATATTAATAAAAGGGGTAATCTATCAATAAGAAAGAACAATAATAAACATGTATGCAACAATCCAGAGTGCCTCAAAATACATGAAGAACACGTTGGCAAAAATTAGTGGAAAAATAGATGACTCTACAATTATAGTGGGGGACTTTAATACACCATTATCACCATTAGACTAAGCACCTCAAGAGAGAATCAATAAAGAAAAAAGACCTTGAATAATACATTAGAGAATCAGGACATAATAGATATATACAGAATAATACACCCAAACTCCTAAGGATGCACATCTTTCTGAAATGCATATGGATCATTCTCCTGGATAGACCACATGCTAAGCCACACATTAACTCTCAAATAATTCTGAAAGTTTGAAATTATACAAAGTAATTTCTCTGAATGCGATGGAATCAAGCTAGAAATAAGTAAGGAGCAGAGAACCAGATTAGGCACAAAGATATGGAAGTTAAACAACACACTCTTAGAAATCAGTGGGTCAAGGAGGAAACTGCAGAAGAAATCAGTAACTACCTTGAAATAAATGAAAATGACAACAAAATTTATCAAAACCTGTGGGATTCAGCAAAAGATCAATCTCTCTAATGAAATTAGATGCTAAAATCATCAACAAAATATTTTCTTATCACATGCATCAATACATGAAACAAATTATACACCATGACCAAGTTAGTTTCATCCCTGGTGTGCAAGGATGGTTCACATAAGAAAATCAAATAATGTAATACATCACATAAACAGACTGAAAGAAAAAAAAATCATATGATCATCTCTATAAATGCAGAAAAGGCATTCAACAAAATAAAGCACAAGTTCCTGATAAAACACTTCAAAATATAGAAATAGAAGACCCTTCCTCAACCTAATAAAAAGTATATATAAAAATTCCACAGCTAACATCATAATCAATGGTCAAATAGTAAAAGCTTTCCCTCTTAGATCTGGAACAAGACTAGGATTCCCACTTTCACTGCTCTTACTTACCCTTGCGCTAGAAGTACTGGCTCGAGCACTTAGACAAGAAAAAGATATAAAAAGCAATAAAAGCATCCAAATTAGAAAGGAAGAAGTAACAATTTCACTATTTGCAGATAATATAATCCTATACATAGAAAACTCTGAGAAATCTACAAGAAATATTCTAGATCATATGAATGAGTTCAGTAAAGTGGTAGGCTATAAGATCAATGTGCAAAAATCAGTAACATTTCTATACATCAATAATGAGAAAACTGAGGATGAAAGAAGAAAAAAATCCCATTCACAAAAGCAATGGAAAAATCAAATACCTAGGAATAAATTTAACAAAAGATAAAATTGACTTGTAGCAAAAAACTGCACAACACTGTTAAAGAAAATCAAAGAAGAACTAAATAAGTGGAAAAATATCCCTAATCAAGAATAGGAAGACTAAACATCATTAAGATGTCTATTCTACCCAAAATGATTTACAAATTTAATGCAGTCCTAATAAAAATTACCAAAGCTTTTTTTACTGAATTGGAAAAGGAAACTATGAAATTTATTTGGAAGTGCAAGAATCCCCAAGTAGACAAAGACATATTGAGAAACAAAAATGAAATTGGAGGAATCACACTAACTGACTTTAAAACATACTACAAAGATACAGTGGAAAAAACTTAATGGTACTGGTGCTAGATTAGACATACTGACCAATGAAACCAAAGTGAGAGTTCTGATATACACCCTCAACTCTACAGTAAACTGATATTCGACAAGTGCACCAAGCCCTTTCAACTGGGAGAGAATGGCCTCTTCAACAAATAGTGCTTAGAGAACTAGATATCCATAAATGAATGAGAGAGGAAATCCAAATCACACCTTATACAAAAATCAACTCAAGGTGGATCAAAGATCTAAATATAAGAGCTAATACCACAGAGATCTTGGAAGATAATGTAGGGAACCATCTATAGGATCTTGTATTAGGAAATAGTTTCCTGAAATTTATACCCAATGCATGAGCAAAGAAAGAAAAAAATAGATAAATGGGACCTTCTCAAAATTAAACATTTTTGCACCTCATATGTCTAAGGTTCATGGGGCATTGTCATGGTGTGTGAAGATTCATACAATAACCAGAAGTATATTGTTTTCCCATCCTGGGGAGCTCTGCCACATTCTCTAATGGGACAGCAAGAATCTCCTGAGAACAGAGGCAGTGACTATTGAAGGAGGTTGGATGATTGATGGATACTTGATAGTGATAAAAGTGCTTATGAATCTTTACTTTTGAAAGTGAAAATGAGCCTACTATTATATTCCCCAATAGTTACCTCCTGAGAGCCTCCTTGTTCCTCAAATACGGCTTTTCCCTAAGCCTAACTCAGCATATAAATGCACTACCTTCCACCCAACATGGGATGGGGATGACCCTCCCTGGCACTGAGGGATTACTGCCAAGCACCAACTGGTAATGTAAGTGAAAAAAGACATTGAACCAAAGGGGGGAATGGATAAAGACAAATGAATTGATATTGCTAAGTTTCAAAGTGAGTCGGGAGGTCATTTCAAAGAATATAATTTTGTATGTGTCAGCAGGAATTCATTGACTGTCAAAGTAAATATTACCTCAAATAATGGGGTCCCTGATGGCTCTGGAGAAATACAGACACTATAAGCAGGGCAGACATCTCAGGAGTTTGGCACCCTACCAGTGGGCCCTACTTTGGAATTAATTCTCCCCAGTGTGACAGAGTTGGACACAGATGTGGTTTCCCTACACAAGCCTTTTCTGTACTTCTATTTGAACCTATAGTTAGTACTGGAGTTGATAGATGTGTGTCGAAGAGACTTGAATCTTTGGGCTGTCCATGTGCCAGTTGGGACCTGAATCTTAACAGCATTGCAACACCTACTCTCCAGTTCATTGGACTCACCCAGGATAACTAACAAGAAGATGATGGACAATGACCATCTCAAGGAACAGAGAAAGTATGCAACTGCAAGAAATATAGTCCCACCCATCTGCCCCATGGGATCTAAGCTCCCTCTGAATTAGAGATGGAGTGGGTATCACCATTCCAGAATACTCAGGATTGGGACATGAATGATGGACTAGACTAGATTTACTGGTATTCTACTATAGACTTAGTGTGATTCTTGCAATGGAAGAATTGTTATCATTGGCGTGGAGGTAGTGGCCACTGGATGTTCTGAAGGAAGGGAGAAGGAAATATAGGTGTAATATAGGGATATTTTTGGGACTTGGGAATTGTCCTGAGTAGTATTGCAATGCAAGATACAGGCCATTATATATATTTATATTGTCATAACTTATAAAATTGTGAGACAGAGAGTGTAAATAATAATCCAAGCTTAGTGGCAATGCTCCAAAATGTGTTCATCAATTGTAAGAAGTGTACCCCACTAATGAAATATGTTGTTAATGTGGGAAAATGTGTGATGAATAGGGAGCTGGGCATATGAGAATCCCACGTATTTTTCATGTAGACTTTATGTAGTCTAAGTTATTACTCTAAAACATTTTAAAAGTATATTATTTTAAAAATGGATGAATAAATAAGACAGTATTGACAGTTTTAATAGTATACATGATATAAACAGATGTTGTAAGGCTCACTGTGAGTAGAACAGAATGTTGTTCTCCCTGCCTGGAATTTTAAATACCTTCTGTTATGGATGCCTTTCAATAAGAATGCATGTGCTTGTAGGTGTTCACAAGGAGGTCTGCGATTGACTGCATTCCTGTGGAAATGGAAGCACAAGCCTCTGTGGTTCTTTGCTTTCCAGAGTCCAGTGTCCCTCTGCAATACGGCAATGAGAAGTTTCCTGGGAAGAAAAGCTCCAGAGACATGTGCTGAGTAAACAAACTGAACATCTTCCATCTGAAGTTAGATTGAGCCACAAGATTGCAGGAGAGTTTGAACCACCAGGAGACCAACACACAGTTCTTCCATGCATGTCATCAAGCTGTCACCATAATTGAACTTTTACCAAAGCTACCAATGTCTTCTGCAGCTAGTTGTCATTCTTCCCAGAAGATAGGATTTTCTTTCTTATGTTATGGAAACAAAATAAAGGACATTTCATTTTAAAAGTTAAAAGGATACAGGCTGTTTCATTTATCCAGTGAACAGATGCAACTTTTCCTATTTAATCCAACATATTATTATATTCATAGTCATGGGAAATAGATTCCTTTCTCATATTTGTGGACATAAATACCCTTATCTTTATTCTGATTAATAGGAAATTGAAAGGGGAAGGATGACTTTTAACATGGGCTACTCTTGGAAAATAATGGGTAATTTTAGAGGCACAAAATTCCATGAGGAAAAGATGTGTTACCATGTAAAGTTTTACCAAGAAAATGCAGCTGCTCATTGTCTCTCTTGAGTCAACATCCAACTCTTCAACAAAATTCTTAGATGAAAGGTAATGTGACCAACAGTGTCAGTTTTCCCTTGTTAATATAATCCAGAAGAGGCTTACCCTCCACTCAGAACATATAACAGTGTCATCTTGGAAAATTTAGAGCACATTTGATTATTATCAACATTGTGGAAGAAAATAAGCTCATATTTTCTTAAAAGTATACTCTGCAAAAATTGCCTAAGACCAGGCCTCAGATTCAAACAAGAAAGCTTTTGGGTTTTGTTCTCTAGTTAGGATTTAAGGGCAAATTTGAGATTTTCACTGAAAATTGTTTTGGTTAGTTTATTTGTCTTTCTAAGAATTTGCTTGGACTTGGATCCCATGAGTTCAACATGTTCAGATCATTTTGGGAACCTCACAACTGAACATTCAGAAGAGCAACTTCTGTAATGCATTTTTTATTTTGAAAAAAATTTAATAAAGTGTATCATTCATATATGAGCATAATCAATATGTATACAGTAAAAATTATGAACTTATAAAAGAAACATGCTTATCATACAGAGATCCCATACATTGCCCCATCAACAACTTGTTTTGCTATAAAACATGTTACAAACTGTGAAAGTGCATAGTAAAAATATTAATACAATCTGTAGCCCATAGCATATATTTGTTGTGTTTTTGCCCAACCCACCCAATAATTAACACCCTGTATTAGTATTATATATTTGTTATAGTTCATGAGATAACATTCTCATATTTATTCTGTTTATCACAGTCTATCATTCACCACTGGATTCCTGTGTTATACAGTCCAATGCATTATAAAATCCTTTCAACGTGTATATTCAGTGATTCTCACTTTCATCGCAGATGTGCTATCTTCCCCTCAGTCAATTTTAGAATGCATAACAGATTTCTTTCTCTTTGGGATTAATAGTCCAAAAACACTTAAAAATTCTACACAATCTAATTCTGAAAGATCAATAGCTTACATTAGGTGACTGAATTCATGGACTATCAATAAAATCATCCTAAAGCATGTTGGGCATGGGTGCCACTGAGGGAAATAACTTGCTAATTGAATACAGTGAATTAATTCTAGAGGACAATATTTATATTGTAGATCAACAGATCAAATATAGAAGGCAGAGCTGTTTTCCTTACTCTGTTACCAGGTCTACCTAGAGTAGTTATGTACTTCATAGAAAAAAAAATAACTTTATATTAATTGTAGCCGTATCTAACTTTCCTGCTTAAATTTTCCATTATAATATTGTTTGTGGCCCCATCTGTGTGTACCCTCTCTCTCCTACTTTTGTTCACTTAATGTGTCTTTCAATTAATATATTACTTCTATTGTCTAAAATAATGTATCTACCTATGTGGCAATATTTATTTTTCAAGTTGCCTTTTGACAGCACGCAATTTAGAGACCTATTTAGATCATTTTTAGAGCATTTGGTAGATACCTCAAATATATTTCATTACATAGTCTTAACATTTATTCTCTGTTTATGGACCTTCTTTCGATGAAATGACTATTTTCAGGACTGAAGTACTTGCCTTCTTTCTACATAACAAATCACCCTATTACATAATTTTTACTTTAGCTCATCTCTGTAGTTTCTCTCTCAATGATTCCAGTCTCCAAAAGTACAACCTTGAAGCAATTTGTTATTTTTCCATTGGTGATGGTATCTGATTTCCTCCCTACAGGAATAAAATTGGAATGACCTAGGAAGGTGACTAAAAATGAAGAAGAAATGAAAGGGGCACATTTTAGCAACCCAGCAAGTTTCATTCTCCTGGGCTTTTCTGACCAGCCCAGCTGGAGATGGTTCTGCTTCTGGTCATTGCTGTCATTTACATTCTGACTGTTAGGGACCACAGCCATCATGCTGGTCTCACACCTGAGCCCCAAACTCTACACGCCCATGTACTTCCTCTTGTTCAATCTCTCCCTCCTGCACCTCTGCTTCACCACCAGTATCATCCCACAGATGCTTTGGAACCTCAAGGGCACGGAGGAGGCCATTAGCTACACTGGTTGTGTGACCTACCTGTACACGGCTTTGGGGCTGGGCTCCAGGGATGTGTCCTCCTGGCTGTCATGGCCTTGACCATTTCAACATCATCTGCTGGCCCCTCCACCATGGTGTAACCACGCACCCAAAGCCTTTTCAGCAGCTGGCAGCTGTAGTCTGGATCGGTGATTTTGTGGGATCCATGGTGTAGACCATCCTTGTTTTCCAATTGCCTCTCTTCTGCCACCACAGGGTGGATGTCTTCATGTGTGAGGAGCCTGCTCTGATGAAAATTGCCTGCGTGGACACAACCTTCCTGGAGAATAAGCTCACCATAGCTAGTGTGCTTTATGTGGTCAGTTCTCTGGGGCTTATTCTCATCTCCTCTAGCTGCATTGTTAGAAGTGTGCTGAGGATGAAATCTGCTAAAGGCAGGAGGAGAGCATTTGAGACCTGTGGGTCTCACCTGATCACTGTGGTCTTGTTCTTGGGGACTATAATTTCTGTCTACATACAGCCCAAGAGCAAGTACAAGCAGAATCACAGTGAAGTCCTCACTCTTTTCTACACTGTAGTGACACCACCCTCAATCCTCTGATCTACACCCTGAGAAACAAAGAGGTCAAGTAGACTCTGAAAAGACTGCTTAGAAGGGGCCCAAGTTAAAAAGAAAGGGGAAATATATTCAAGAAATCTCTCAGATGTTGGGGACTTTCAGGCATCATCTAATTATGGATTTTCATGTAGGAGAGCACAGCTCAATCACTAAAAAAAAGTAGGTATGAAATTTCATTTCAATGTCATCTGGTAGTTATCTACTATAAATTCTTCTCCTTCTTTCTGGAAATATTACACGTCCCCCTTTTGAGCTACTTTGTAACAGGCATGAATAAATAAATATTTATAGGTTAGTTAATATAGATTTATGTATATATATTTTCATGAATCTTCAGGTGTTTGTTCTAGACTGACATTGGTATGACAAGTCTATTTTCACATCATAGAGTAAATCTTCCCCATGGTGGTTGACATAGGTATGACAAAGCTGTTTTCACACCATAAGGTAAATCCACCCCAGATATCTGAGCTGAGATCATAGCTGCAGACGCTTGATTTACTGGGAATGTTTCCTATTGCTTTCCAAGTCACACATTTAAGACTAATACAGGCAGTCTGTGTTCTATCCATAGTTTACATGAGAAGTGAAAGCCTTGTAACATCCACAATTATATAACAGTTGGCCTTACTTGTGGAATTATTGATCTTGTTCATTCAGAAGTGGTCTATGGGACTAAGTAGACCAGGGATTTTCTCATCTCTCCTATCCACAGAGGAAACATGAAAGAGGTGCAAGGAGCTTAATGTTTCTCTTTTCTTCATCTCATAGCATAAAACAGCTCTCATCTCTTTCAATCAACAGTTTAACTCTATACCTGGGATCTAAGACAAATTGCAAATACATTTTGAATATTGTCATTAAGTCTGAATGTTAAATTTAAAAAACAAAATTGCTTAACAAATAAGAAAAATGTCCAAGTTTACCATTTATATTGTATTCATTTTTTATTAAATAGTCCTTCTTTAAAAGACACATAGATCACAAAAAAAAGTTACATTAAAAAATATGAGGTTCCCACATCTCCCACTCCTCCCACATCAATAGCCTCTTTCATCATTGTGGCACTTTCATTGAATTTGGTGAATACATTTTGGAGCACTGCTGCACCACATGGATTATAGTTTACATTCATTTTTGAGAATATTATATATGGTAAAAATTACAAAATTGTTTTTCTTTATATAGACCATAAAATTTTTACCTATTCTAAAACCATACTTAACAACTTTGGAAACTTTTTAATTTAAAATCTATCTTCCTCACTCTAGCTCTGTGAGTCAGCATGACATTGCAGTGATGGATACATGCCATTGTATATTTTGTCATAACCTACAAAATTGTGTGGGACATAGTGTAAACTATAATGTATACCATAGTCCATGGTTAGTATCAGTGCATCAATATTCGTTAAAAGAAAACTTTCCCTTATTTTCCATATGTTCACAATAGATGTTTTTTTACACAATATTATCAAGATTACTATTGAATTTAATCCTAGACTCTGTTCAGGCGTATATGCAACATGCAATTATTTTATAGGTTTAGTTGTGCTAGAAATAAATACTTTTAATGAATATTATGAAGTTGAATGAGGTCGTATAAAAAACACCATATTGGAGAAGATGAAGGTGATCTAGTCAGAAGACAATTATAAAGTGACTTGGGGGGTAGGCTATGAAAACCTTGTATTTCTCTGTTTACTAAATATAATTGGATTGACATTAAGAATTATAAGTGTAGTGTTAAATGCAAATCTGGACTTAAGTGAGGAGTGATTTCATAGAAAAGAGTATTACAGCAAGGAGAATGCTTTGAAAATAGACATGAGAAAAGGGTTTGGTAAATAATCCTATTACTTATAAGGCATTTATGTCCAAATACTAATAAAAATTAGCTTGTCTATCATCATTGTCAATGCTGAACTGTACTCGAGCCCTGTGATCCTGGAAAACTGTTATGGGTAAAACAATGCTCCTGTGATCTTGAGTTTGAAAACAGATTCCTGCAAAGTCATAGGGGAAGGTTATACTTTGATTCCATTGAACTGGAAGTTATGACTGCCACCTGGCCATGTTGGGCTCCTGATGCCTCTAAATCAGCAAGCCAAGAAGGGAACTACTTCTACTTGTTGGAGTGATTGCTCCTGAATACCAAGGGGAAGTAGAACTGCACTTATACAAAGGAGGTAAAGAAGAGTTTGCCTGGAATACAGGAGATCCCCTAGGGTGTCTCTTAATACTGCCATGCCTTGTGATTAAAGTCAGTGGAAAATTGCAACAACCCGATCCAGACAGGAATAACATATCTTCAGAAGTGAAAGTTTGAGTCACCCACCAGGCAAAGAACTGGAGCCAGCTGAAGTGCTTGCTGAGGGCAAAGGGAACGTGGAATGCCTAGTGGAAGAATATAGTGGTACGTACAAATTTTGACCACATAATCAATGCATTAGTTAGCCAAGGGGGTGGTGTATTAGTCAGATAAAGGGGTGCTGATGCAAAATACCAGAAATTGGTTGGTTTTTATAAAGGGTATTTATTTGGAATAGGAGGTTACAGATACCAGGCTGTAAAGCAAAAGTTACTTCCCTTACCAAAGTCTATTTCCATGTGTTGGAGCAAGATAGCTGCTGATATCTGTGAAGGTTCAGGCCTCCTGGGTTCACCCTTCCTCAGGTTTCTTTTTTCTGGGCTCTGTATTTCTCTTTTCCTGGGATTTACTTCTGTTTCCTCTGTGAGCTTACTTCATGGGGCTCCAGCTTAAGCTTCAGCATCAAACTCCAACATCAAAAACCCTCAACTCTCTCCTTTGCCATCCTTTTATTCGTGAGCCCCCACTCACCAAGCGGCAGGGACTCAATGCCCTAATCATAACTCAGTCAAGCCCAGGTACATATCAGATTACAAACATAATCCAATATTTCTTTTTGGAATTCATCAATAATATCCAATTGCCACAGGTGGTGATGCAAAGTACTAGAAATTTGTTGGCTTTTATTTAGGGTATTTATTTAGAGTAGAAGCTTATAGTCACAAGATCCACAAAAGTTCAACTGAAGGTACCATGAAAGGTACTTCCTTATCCAAAGTCTGTTGCCCCCTGGTTAGTACATGAGTGGTAGTTTTGGAAGAAGCACTGCATGCAGTGAAGGCAAACCCATATCCAGAGTATGTGTCTATTCCTGTTAGAATAAAATCACAGGATATCCCATGATGGAAGTGGTCCAAAGTAATTAACTTTCCAGCAGGTAGCAGGCTGATCACCTTGGGGAATGCTGCCATATCAGGTGCTGAGTGTGGGTCTCTGCTGCTGGCAGATTGGGCATTCAGCAATGGCTGTAGCCATGTTGGGCTTGGGGAGGGCAAGTTTGTGTTGCTGAGGCTATGCATAACTGCCATGCCTAAAACCATGGCCAGTTAGTTCATGAACCTCTTGGACAATGACAGGAGTGGCTGGGGAAAGAAGCTGAGTGCTACCCACAGAGTGTATCATCTCATCCATTTGATTATTGAAATCTTCCTGTGCTGAAGTCACCCTCTGGTGGCCATTTACATGGGGAATAAACATTTTTGTGCTTTTTTCCCACTCAGAAATGTCTATCCACATACCTCTTCCCCAGACCTCTTTTTCACCAATTTTCCAATCATGTTCCTTCCAAGTCCTTGATCATCCAGTCAAATCATTGACTACATCCCATGAATCATTGTACTACTTCTCCTCCAACCACTTCTCTATCTAAGCAAAATGAACAATCAGAAGCAGTGCTTGAAGTTCTGACCACTGAGAGGATTTCAGCCCTGTCCTTCAAGGACATTCCATAAAGGGACTGCAGTACTACACCTTTCCAACTTCAAGTGATATCTGCATATCATGAAGAACCATCTGTAAACAAATCCCAAATATTCTCTTTCTCAATCAACTGATTGTAAGGAACTCTCCAACCAAGAGTCTGGAGCTGTGGGTTCAGATAAAAGAGGGTAATTTGGCAGTAGTGGTGACCATGGGCATTTGAGCCACTTTCTCATGTAACTTGCTTGTACCCTCTGGACCCATTCTTGCCCTATCTCATATATACCACTTCCACTTTATGATGGACTGTGGCAGTGCACACCCAAATTTATGGTTTAGTGAATCAGACACAGCTCATGCTCTCATGGTAACTCAGTGAACTATAGTTAAGCATTGGTCTTTACTAAGGCCCAGTAGCCTGCCTTCTGATTCCTACTCAAAACTAGCAGCTTTCCTGATCACTTGGTAAATGGACTGAAGTAACACACCTAAATAAGGAATGTGTTATCTTCAAAATCTGAAGAGACCAACTGAGCATCATGCCTCTTTTTTGGTCATAAGGGGAAGCAGATGAAACAACTTATTTTTCACTGTAGAAGGGGTATCTTGGCATGGCCTATATCACTAGACACCTAGAAATTTTACCGAACTGGAAGGCATCTGTATTTTTGCTGGCTTTATCTAGTATTCTTTTTCTGCAAATGCACTACCAAAAAGTTGAGAGTAATTGTTACTTTTGATGGCTAATTTCTATTAACATGTTATCATCAGTATAATGGATCGATGTGATGTCTTGTGGGAGAGAGAGATGATCAAGGTCCCTGTGGAAAATATTATGATATAGGGCTGGAGAGTTGATATACCCGTGAGGCAGGAGAGGGTAGGTGCATTGCTGGCCTTACCTGGGGAAAGTCTTTACTAACTGCATTTGAGAAAAACCATTTGCCAGATCAATGGTTGCATAGCAGGTACCAGTGCTGTGTTCATTTGCTCAAGTAATGATACCATATCTGGGATGGCAGCTGTGATTGGGTGGCCACTTAATTAAGTTTACAATAATCTCCTGTCATCCTCCAAGATAAATCTGTTTTCTCATGGCCATATAGGAGAGTTGAGTAGGGATGTGGTAGTATCTCATGTCTGCATCCTTCAAATACTGATGGTGGCACTGATCTCTGCAATCCAACATGAATCCAGTATTGCCTTTGACTTACTATTTGGCTGAGTTGGGAGAGTTCTAGTGGCTTCCACTTGGCCTTTCCTAACATAATAGCTCATACTCTACAACTCAGGGATCCAATGCAGGGATTCTGCCAGTTGTTGAGCATATTTATTACAATTATGTATTCTTGAACTGGGAATATAATCACAGCCTCAGAGAAAGGTGTGTCCTCTGGACATTCCTGGAATAGGTGGGCAAGTGTTAAATGGTAAATCCATTCTAGCATTCCAATCGCTCTAGCCCTTTGAATCCCCTCATCTTCAGTATATCAGGATAAACCAGGCTTCTCAACCTCAGAAATTCTAAGCCATCTTTTGGACCATGTTTCAGAAAGCCACACAAATTGTTATAGACCTTTCTAACCCCAAAATCTAGAACATTGAATCCACAATCTCTGTCAAGTGGGGCCATATCAATAAATTCAAACTAATCTAAATTTATATTCCTTCCACCCTTATCCCATTCCCTTAATGTCCAATCCTACACAAATTTCCCTGATTTCTCTTTGTACAAATCATAAAACTCATGCAGGTCTTTAGAGTATCACCTCATATATACTCATGAGTAAAACTTTGTACATCACTTTGGAGTCTTGTTTGGAGTTTAGTTATAGTTCTGGAAGAGAAGAGAGGAGGTGTGGTGGGTTAGAAGGAGCATTACAAGTGTCCTGAAAGCCAATTACCTCAGGGCATTACATTGCAACTTCATCTGGTGAGACAGGATTAATCTATTCAGATGGCGTTTGGATAGCAGATTCCTCAGGCAAGGTGGAGATTGGGTGATGGTTTCTTCAGGGTAGGGAAAGGTCTAGACTCCTTGGGGAAGGCTGGAGTTTTGGAGGTATGGGCTTGAGGTTGTATGATACCTCTTCAGTTAGAGGATAAGATTGGAACTCCTTGGGGATGGCTGGAAATTAGGTAGTGCAGGCTTGAGATGAGGTAGTACCCACCTCAGGACAGAGATGGGATCTGGACTGTTTGGTACAGGCAAGAGGTTGGGTAATCAAGCTTGATATTGGGTGGTCTCTAAGGGCAGATCATTACGGGTTTATCTGGCATAGTCTTATTAGAATTTAGTGTTTCGATGTTCCTTCCAATATCACCATCAATCCTTAAGTCTGGATCCCAATTTCCAGGGTTCCAATACTGTCCAAACAATGCCCTCACTTTAAAGGCAGAAACCCTACAAGGTTGAGATTTTAGTTTCTGTTGTAACTCTGCTACTCATACAATGAGACTCTGAGTCTGTTTTTCAGAGATTTCAAGTTTGCAGCTGAACAAAACAAGATTTTCTTTCAGAGCACACATAGAAGCTGTCACACCATTGATAATGGTGCTTAATTTACACTTTTGAAACCTTCAGTTCATTATTTTCCTTTGTAACTGTAACCAGTGTATTTAGGAACAGCCAGTCAACATCGCTGTGGCTTTTAACGCCATGAAGCACTGTTCAGGTGTTACAAACACTTTCACCCAGGCCCTTTCCTCTTATAAGCGTGGCAGTAGTCATATCCAGTGGTGATATTTTGAGTATGTCTATTGCCAACTTACACTATGGACAGCCAGTGGCCTCTTGATTATTGGTAACAGAGACATTAGTGCCCTTGAATATTTTCAGAGTAGAAATCCTATTGCAAAATCCCCAGAACTATTCAGAAATCCCATTTTTAAGATTCTTTTTCTTAAGAACAACTTCCTGAACCAAATTGTCCTAGTCAAAGTACTCTAGGGGAACAGAACAAGAAGAGATATATAAATAGTATGAGATTTTATAAAATTGTCTTACATGACCGTGGGGATACACAAGTCCCTATTCTGTAGGACAGTCTGCAAAACAGGAACTCTGGTGATGTTCAATGCATTCCCCAGGAGAGTCTGGCTGTCCAAAGAGAGATGGGAATTCTCTCTCTGAAAGCTGAAATCACATCTCCTTTTTAGGCCTTCAGGTGCTTGGATAAGAAGTTACTCATAGCTGGCAGCAATATCCTTAGTTGATTTTAGATGTAATCTACATCTAAGCAATCTATGCAATCAACTCACTGATCATTAAAGTCCATGAAATGCCCTTGTATTACAATTACCACACTGCTTGCTTGCCACACATCTGGGCATGATTACCTGACTGAATTGATACATTTGCCTAACCATCACCCCTAGAAGTTACTTGGGAAAGAATTTTTTATTGTTATATGTGGTTTTAATATTGTATTTATAAATTATTTTAGGTGTACAGGAAAAGACACAAAAATAACACAGAGAGATATGATATTCCTGTCAACCTGCCTTCCTCTTGATAACATTTGACATACCCATACCAGCTACTATCAAAACCAGGAAATTAACAATTAACATGGGTACTGTGGCAGTTTGATATTATTGATGAATTCAAAAAGAAATACTGATTATGTTCATAAACTGCTCTGTTTTTCTGAGGTAGTAATAGCCTTCAATTATGTTGAATTAATGGTTTTCAATTTTCCTGGATTAAATTGTGACTAGGGTTTTGATTGGCTATATCAATAGAACATCAAGCTCTGTCCCCTTGGTGGGCAGGGACTCACAGAAAAAAATGACAAGGCAGGGGAGACAGTGGGAGTTTTTATGCTGGAGCCCCAAAAGTAAATACACAGAGAAGCAGATATATGAGGAAAGACAGAAGACCCCACTAGACATGGCAGCAGCCCTGGGAAAAGAGTCTAGCTGCTTTCCTGATAGTTTGCAGATGGCCTTGTGGAAAGAGCAGAGCAGTTGAGCCTGAGATAAATGAGATCCAGGAGAGAGATGAAATTTTTCCCACCTAGAGCTGATACTGGAAGAAGCTGGGACCATGGAGCCTTAAGGGTAAGAGGAATCCTGAGCCCTTACAGGCTTGACAGCATCTTGCTCCAACAAGTGGTAATGGATTTTGATGAGGGAAATAACTTATGCTTAATGGTGTGGTAACTGTAAACTTTTACCCCAAATAAATGCCCTTTATAAAAGCCAACAGATTTCTAGTATTTTGCATCAGCATGTCTTTGGCTCAGTAATACATAATTTTGTACTGGAGAGTGGGGTTGTGCTTTTGCAATTACCACTGGAAGAGTTTTATAAATGGGTAAGGGATATTTTTCAGAGGCATTGTGAAATGCTTCAAGGAAAAGGCCTAGATTGCTTTAAAGAGGTCTTTGAAGTAAATGATGAAACTTTTATTGGAAACTGGAGGAAAGGTTATCTGTGTTTTAAAGTTGCAGAAATATTAGCAAGATTAACTCCTGGTGTTTTGTGGAAGACAGAATTTGAAAATGGTATGCATTCAGATGAACTTTCCAAAATAAACTCAGACAATGTGACTTGGTTTCTCCTTCCAGCTTAGAGTGAAATGGTAGATGAGAGACCTAACTGAGAACTGAGCTGTTAGGAACAAAGAAAACAGACTGATTCTGGAAATCCAAGCCTCTGGAACTCAAGCCCCCAGATGATAGCACCCCATTTGAGGTCTTAAATAAACTTGGAACTTGTAAATCAGGATTTAAAGGGCAGTTATCTAGGAAAGACTTGTGGAAAGACTTACAGTCTGATTACTTAGACCCCTGCTTCCTGTGTACTAAGCCAACAAACATTTTGAGAACTGTATGAACAAAATCACTGCTAGGTTGGACTAAAAGAGACATGTAGTGGAGATATGGAAGTGAAAACAGTTTTAAGAAGAAAACAATGGAAGATCAGATCTGGAATTAAGACTTCACCTTGGGTCAAGAGAGGAACTCCATCCATGTGTACAGAGAAGATGAGTTTGCCCCAGCAGGTGAAGAGAATGGGTATTCTTGCCCACTCTTCATGGAGAGTTTTGCCTCCCCAGGGTAGAGAAAGGGTTGAGCACATTCATCAATGGTTTTGCCAAAGGTTATAGAGAATGTTGTCTTTATTTCACTATACTAGGGGGCTAAGACTAAATCCCAGAGGTCAAGAAAGGTGTGACCATCACCCCAAGGTACTTGGAAGGTGAGTTCCGAAACTTGGTCACCACCTAGCATCTTGGTAAGGGTGAAACCAAGAATATAGCCATTGGGGAAGCCTGTAGAAAGACAGGGTCCCCATGAGGCCCCTGAGAAAAGAAATCATCATTTAAAAAAGATCTCTCAGTCTTTGGCATCTAATAAAGTATATTCTGGAGTTTTTCAGAACTGTTCTAGACCTGTGACTCATGTTTCCCTTGCAATTTCTTCTTATGGAAGTGAAAATGTTTATCTTTTGTCCATTTGTGTACTGGAATCAAATAAATGGCTTTGTAACTTTCAGAGGTCTCAATCATACAAGACTTTCCCAATACAAACTATTTCTTTGAAGTGATTGTGATATGATGTTGAGCTTTGACTTATTACTGATTTAGGATTTTCTGAATATAGTAATTTTTCTTTTGGAATTCAGGGGGTGGAGGGTCACAGTTTGATATTTTTGATGAATTCCAAAGGAAAGACTGATTATATTTGTAAAGTGGTCTATTCCTCTGGGCTAGTGGTAGCCTTAGGTTGTATAAAATACATGGGTTTCACTTTTATTGATTAAATTATGACTATGGCTTTAATTTGGAAACATCAGCAGGCCATTGAGTCCCACGCCCTTGGTGGGTAGGGACTCACAGAGAAAATGACAAGACAGATGAGACAGTGAGAGTTTTAATTCTGGAGCTCTGGGAAGTAAATACACAGAGAAGCATATATATGAGAAAAGATAGAAGTGAGGAATAGAGTAGTGGAACATGGGGCATTTTGGGAACAATGAGAGTGTTCTACATGATCTTTCAATGATGGATACAGGCCATATTAAATTCCATTACAATTTATAAAAGGGTAATGTAAATCTTTGAGCATGTTTAGTAGCAAGTTATCAATATTTATACATCAATTTTAACAAATATACCATTCATTTGTAAAATGTTAATAATAGGGGAAGGGGAAAAGGAGAGGTTGTTGTGTGTATGAGACTATATTCTCTACAAGACTTTTCTGTAACCTAAAGCTTCTTTGAAGACAAAATGAAAAAAGAATAAGACACTGGGGAATAAACAGAAGAAAATGTCAATATGCACACAGGATAACAGATCTTACAGTGATGAAAGACATAATGTGAAATTTTTAAAAAATATTTTTTATTTTACAAAATTTTTAAAAAATGTATTTTATTTGTTATTCTTAAAATTAACCACTATTATTTCATTTTCTTATTTTTTTCTTCTTTATTTTCTCTAAAATGTTACATTCAAAAAATATGTGGTCCCCATATACCCCTCCACCCCACCAATGCCACACCTCCCACACCAACAAACTCTTCCATCATTGTGGCACATCCATTTCACCTGGTGAATATTTTCTGGAGAACTGATACAGCACATGGACAGTTGTTCATATTGTAGTCCACACTCTCCCCCAGTCCAGCTAGTGGGCCAAGACAGGACACACAACGTACAGCATCAGTCCCTGAAGCACCACCTAGGACAACTCCAAACTCTGAAAATGCCCACATGCCATATCTCTTCTTTCCTCTTCCTACCATCACCAGCCACCGTGGCCATCCTCTCCACATCACTACTACCATTTCTTCCCTTACTAATTACAATAGTTCCTCAGCAGAGCACCAGTAAGTCCAATCTAATCCATACTCTAGTCCTCCATCTTGTGAACCTGGGATGACTATGTCCAGCCCCCCTCTACATCAAAAGGGGTTTAGATTCCACATGGATGATGGATGCAATTCTCCTGCTTGCAGCTGTAGGCACTCTTGGCTCCCTGGTGTGGTGGTTGACCCTTTTCACCTCCCTGTCAGCTGGCCAGGGCAAGTCCAAGAAACCAGAGGGTAGGGGCTGCAAGTCTGCTGAGGCCCAGGGCCTGGCTGTCACATGGACAGTTCAGAGATTCAGGTCTCCTGAGTATACACCAACCCAAATGCCAACCACAGGTCTGGTAAAAGTAACAGAAGAGGCATGTGTAGAAGAAAGGTCATATCTGAGTTCAACTCCATCACACTCAGGAACACAAAACCAAAGTAGGGCCAACTGACATGGCCCTGAACTCCAGAGCCATCTGCCTTGACCATAGAACCTATGGGTCACTGCAACCCTCAGGAGAACCGGAACCTGGGTTTCCATCTACCTTGGCTGTCTCTGGTACCCTGCTGAGGCATGCATAACATCGCCCCTCTGATGACCTCCCAACTCTTTTTTGGAGACTCAGCCATATAAACTCATTTGTCCTTTCCATTTCCCCCTTTTATCGAAAGTCAAAATGCAGTTTTTAACACGTGATATTACTTGTAGGCTGAGATATTCTGTTGGTCTGAGTTGACCTCTTTGTTCATGGACTTTTTTTAGTTACATCATCAGCTGGTGCTTGGTAGTAATCCCTCGGTGCCAGGGAGACTCATCCCTGGGAATCATTTCCCAAGCTGGGGGGAAGGTAATGCAGTTACATGCTGAGTTTGGTTTAGAGAGTGGTCACATTTGAGCAACATGGAGGCTCTCAGGAGGTAACTCTTAGGCACCCCAAAGCTCTAGGCCTAGTTCATATTTCAGGTACACAGACTCATAATTGGAGCCATCAGTACCAAGGGCTCATCGTTGGACAATCCATCTCTATTGGTCTTTGCCATTGCACTTGGGGGATTGTTGCTGTTCCATTGGGGAATGTGATAGAGCTCCCCTGGTCAGGAATTCAGCACTCTCTCATCTGTCATTTCCAACTGAAACCACTATGAAAATATCCAAACCTTTCTATGTACCCTGTCTACATGCCCTGGAGAACTCCATCCCAAACATGTGTGCCCACTAATGACACCCCACACAAGTGCTCCTCCCCCACCATAGTTGAAACTCTCTGTAGACCAAAACTTCTTCAAAAAGGAAACCAAGTGTATTGCCAGGTTCCATTAATAGAAAAATGGAATATAGTGATGGGTTTAAAGGTTAGATAATGAATATATAGAAATTTAGAAAAATTCAATAAATTGGGGTATCAAGGAAATGAAGAAATGAAAAAGCCTGTTTTTGACATTTTGCCTTTTATCACTGCTACAGGTGTTGCCCTGTGTGTACAGTGGCAAGGCAATTTCTTCCATTTCTTCTTCATTGTCTACCTACTTTCTTTCTTTTTTTTTTTTTTTCCTGATTATTTTCTCTTGACATAAGTTTTAGGTCACAGTAATTCACATATACAATATATGGTACTCCCACAAATCCAACATCAAACCCTTTGTCCCTTCCCCAACAGTGATCTTTTTACATGTTCGTATTATATTTGCTGCAGCTAATGTACAGATATTGAAACGATAGCTTTCAAACATGGTTCCATTTGGGTTTACATCATGGTTTATATTTTAGAATATACAATTTTCTAAATTTTTAGTTTTCTTATGTATTACATTATGGTTTACAGTTTAGCCTATAGACTTTTATACATTTTTGGTGTAATTTAACATGACCTATATCCATCATGGCATGTTCCTGTGGAACACTTCCATTGCCCCACAGTTACCCTGATTCCATGTATTCAACACCACTTTCCCCCTCCCCTCAGGGCAACACCATGACAAGCAATATTCGTTACTTGAGGGACTATATTCAGAGATACTTGTAAAAATGTTGAGGGCTTGACATACTTGACTGCCCTAACCCATTGGGAGCCACCGATTCTCTCAAGAGATACAATTCCCTCTGTTTGAGAACATCAGTCCTCCCCAGGATGTGGGTATACCTTCACTCTCATTGTATGGGTCTCCACCCAAAGATATAATCCACTATTACAAAATGAGTACTCACACACTCCCCAGAAGCTTGCCCTGTGTCAGGTGCCCCCTCATAAGCATCCCAAACAGGCAACCTTCCATATTACATTCCCTAAAGAGTTTTCTCTGCACCACAATTTCAACCACATACCTGACAATCTCCCATGATCAAATGTTCCCCTCACCCTCTCCCCAATTTCTTGGGCAATCTGACCCATGCCCCCACCCCAAATGCCACAAAAGTTCATGCAGCCCCACCCGAAATTATCCCTATGCCCCCATTTTATCCCTTCCCTGTACAAATACTTACCTCCAGCTTATCATATATTTCACCCAAATAGCTGTCAGCTCAAAAATTTCCTCTACCTTCCAACCACCTTTAAGTTTATCATCGAGTCTCTAGCTCTCTGAGACACTTTGGTTAACTTATTTCATATCATTGAGGTCATGTAGTATTTGTCCTTCAATGCCTGGGTTGCTTCACTCAACATAAGGTTCAAGATTCATCCATGTTATCACATGTGTTTGTACTATATTTGTTCTTATAGCTGAGTAGTGTTCCATTGTATGTATATACCATATTTTATTTATCCATTCATCTGTTGATGGTCATTTGGGTTGATTCCAACTTTTGGCAATAGTGAATAATGCTGTGATGAACATTGGTGTGCATATATCAGTTTGTGTCCTTGTTTTCAGATCTTCTGGGCATAGACCCAGCAGTGGAATTACTGGGTCACATGGCAAATCTATAGATAGCTTTTTGAGAAACTGGCAAACTATCCTCCCAAATGGCTGGATCCTTCTGCATTCCCACCAGCAGAGGATGAGTGTTCCCATTCCTCCACATCCTCTCCAACAATTGTAGTCTTCTGATTTTTTAATCGCTGCCAGGTTAATGGGAGTAAGATGGTATCTCGTTGTTTTGATTTCATTTCCCTAATAATTAGGAATTTTGAGCATTTTTTCATGTGTTTTTTATCCCTTTGTATATCATCTTTGGAGAAGTGCCTGTTCAAATGTTTTCCCATTTTTTTAAATTATTTATTTATTATTTTTTTAAATTACATTAAAAAAAATATGAGGTCCCATTCAACCCCACCGCCCCCGCCCCCCACTCCCCCCACAGCAACACTCTCTCCCATCATCATGACACATCCATTGCACCTGGTAAGTTCATCTCTGAGCATCACTGCACCCCATAGTCAATGGTCCACATCATAGCCCAGACTCTCTCACGTTCCATCCAGTGGGCCCTGGGGGGATCTACAATGTCCCGTAATTGTCCGTGAAGCACTATCCAGGACAACTCCACGTCCCGAAAATGCCTCCACATCTCATCTCTTCCACCCGTTCCCCACACCCAGCAGCCACCATGGCTACCCTTCCCACACCCATTCCACATTTTCTCTGTGGACATTGGATTGGTTGTGTCCATTGCACACCTATGTCAAGTGAGGGATTAGATTCCACATGGGTACTGGATGCACTCCTCCCGCTTCCAGTTGTAGACACTCTAGGCTCCATGTTGTGGTGGTTGACCTTCTTCAACTCCATGTTAGCTGAGTGGAGTAAGTCCAATAAATCAAAGTGTAGGAGCTGAAGTCTGTTGAGGCTCTGGGCCTGGGTGTCATATTATCAGTCCAGAGATTCAAATCCCCTACATATATCTTAAACCCAGCACCAACTACAATTCCAATAAAGTAGCATGCAAGTCTTGTGAAAAGAGATCCCCTCTGAGTCCAATTCCATCACGCAGAAACACCAGCTCCAAAGAAGGGCCATCTGTCATGGCAGTGAACCCCTTCTGCCATGACCATAGTACCCGTGGGTCCCTTTATCCCTCAAAAGAACCAATACCTGGGGTTGTATCTACCTTATCTGTCTCTTACACTCTGTTCAGTTGTACATAGGGGTATTCCTTCCGACAACCTCCAGACTCTTTTTTAGAGACTCACAGCCTTATAATCTCATTTCTCCTTTCCATTTCCCCCTTACATTAGGTCAAACAGCTTCCTGAAGTCATGTTATTATATGTAGACAGGTATATTCTGCTGTTCCGCATTGAATCTTTAATTCAAGGTCATTTTCTAGTTGCTTCTTCAGCTGGTATGTGGTAGTGATCCCTCGGTGCCAGGGAGGCTCATTCCTGGGTGTCATCGTGGGGGGGAATGCATCGCATCTACATGCTGAGTTTGGCTGTGAGAGTGGCCACATTTGAGTAACATGAAGGCTGTCAGGAGGAAACCCCCAGGCACAATGCTACTCTAGGCCTTGTTCTTATTGCAGGTGTATAGGCTCAAAAGTGTAGCCATTAGTATCAAGAGCCCACTGTTGGGCCCTCCTTCCTTCCTGGTTCTTGCCGTTGCACCTGGAGGATTGCCGCTGCTCTCCCAGGGCCCATAACAGTGACCCCCCGGCCAGGAGCCCAGTACCCCCCCAGCTGTTATTTTTAATTGTTTCCACTATGAGTATATATAGACATTACCATATACCCTGGGCATATGCCCTGTATAACTCCCTGTCAACCATATATATCCTGTCAATAACATCCCATATCAGTATTCCTCCACTGCCATTGTTCAACCACTCTGTGATCCAAAACTTCCCATAAAGTGAATCACAACATAATGTCAGCTTCAGAAGCGTCTTAGATCACCGAAATTCATATATACAATATACAGTACTTCCCCAGATCCACCATAAAACCTTTTCCCTTCCACAGCAATAATCTTTTAACTTATTCATATCATATTTCCTGAAACTGATGTACAGATTCCGAAACTATAGTTTTCAAACAAGGTGACATCTGTGCTTACTATGTGGTCCATACTTTAGGTTGTACAGTTTTCTAAATTTTTTAGTTATCCTATGTTTTGTCTTATGGTTTTCATTATTAGTCTGTCATCCCCTATATGTTTTTGGTGTAATATTAGCTGTTTTATATTCATCCTTGTGTACTCTCACATAACTCCTCTCTTGCCTCCTTACTTACCTTTGTTCCATCCATTCCACATCCATTTTCCCCTCCCCTTAGGACCCACAATGCCTGCCAATTTAATGCCCTGGGAGCCGTCCTTTCTCACGAGAGATACAGTTCTCTCTATTCGACGGCATTAGTCTTCCCCAGGATATAGGTCCACCCCACCCAATGGTAGAACCCACCTTGGCAAAATGAGCCTTCAGCTATTCCCTCCGGAGTCCGTCCCACATCAGACCATACTCCCTGAGCGTCCTAACCAGGTAACCCTCCTACTTACACTTTGATGCGTTTTACTCAACATTTTGTTCTCAACGATCATCTGACACTCTCCCATGTTCGTATGTTGCCCCTCCCTCCCACCTATTTCTTGGACAATATTACCCCTCTGCCCATCCCCAGCCCCCCTCAAACCCAGAAAACCCCACCCGAAGGTAACCCCTTGCCCCCATTTTGTCCCTTCTTTGTGCTCATACTTACCGCCAGCTCATCACAGATTCCACCCCTGCAGACATTAACTCACATACTTCCTCCACCCCCCAATTTCCTGTAAGCCACTTTTCCAGACTCTAGCTCTCTGAGGCAGTTAACTTATTTCATATCATTGAGGTCATGTAGTATTTGTCCTTCAATGCCTGGGTTGCTTCACTCAACATAAGATTCTCAAGGTTCATCCATGTTATCACGTGCGATTGTAGTGTATTGGTTCTTACAGCTGAGTAGTATTCCATTGTGTGTATATTCCACATTTTATTGATCCACTCATCTGTTGATGGACATTTGGATTGATTCCAACTTTTGGCGATAGTGAACAATGCTGCTATGAACATTGGTGTACATATATCGGTTTGTGTCCTTGTTTTAAGATCTGATGGGTATATACCCAGCAGTGGTATTGCTGGGTCATATGGCAAATCTATGGATAATTTTTTGAGAAACCGCCAAACTGTCCTCCAGAATGGTTGGATCCTTCTGCATTACCACCAGCAATGGATGAGTGTTCCACTTTCTTCACATCCTCTCCAGCATTTGTATTCTACTGTTTTTTTCATGGCTGCCAATCTTATGGGAGTAAGATGGTATCTCATTGTAGTTTTGATTTGCATTTCCCTGATAGCTAGAGATTTGGAGCATTTTTTCATGTGCTTTTTAGCCATTTGTATTTCTTCTTTGAAGAAGTGTCTGTTTAAATCTTTTTCACATTTTTTAAATGGGTTGTTTATCTTTTTGTTTTCAAGACATATGAGTTCTTTATATATGCAAGTTATAAGTCTCTTATCAGATATATGGTTGCCAAATATTTTCTCCCATTTTGTGGGTTCCATTTTTACTTTCTTGACAAACTCTGAGGTGCAGAAGGCTTTAATTTTGAGGTAGTCCCATTTATCTATTTGTTTTTTTGATGCTCGTGCTTTTGGTGTGATATTCATGAAGCCATTTCCTATTACAAGGTCCTGTAGATGTTTCCCTACACTGCTTTCCAAGGTCTTTATGGTCTTGGCTCTTATATTTAGGTCTTTGATCCATCTTGAGTTGATCTTTGTATAAGGTGTGAGATGGTAATCCTCTTTCATTCTTCTACATATGGCTATCCAGTTCTCCAGGCACCATTTGTTGAATAGGCCATTCTCTCCCAGTTGAGAGGGTTTGGTGGCTTTATCAAATATTATATGGCTATATACATGAGGTTCTATATCTGAACTTTCAATTCGATTCCATTGGTCTGTGTGTCTCTCCTTATGCCAGTACCATGCTGTTTTCACTACTGTAGCTTTGTAGTATGGTTTGAAGTCAGGAAGTGTGATTCCTCCTATTACGTTTTTCTTTTTCAATATGTCTTTGGCTATTCGGGGCCTCTTTCTATTCCAAATAAATTTCATAGTTAGTTTTTCTAGTTCCTTAAAGAAGGCTGTATTGATTTTTATTGGGATTGCATTGAATGTGTAGATCAGTTTTGTTAGGATAGACATCTTAATAATATTCAGTCTTCCTATCCATGAACAGGGAATATTCTTCCATTTATTTAGGTCTTCTTTGATTTCCTTGAACAGTCTTGTATAGTTCTCGGTGTATAAGTTCTTTACCTCTTTAGTTAAATTTATTCCTAAGTATTTGATTTTTTTATTTACTATTGTGAATGGTATTTGTTTCTTGATTTCCTCCTGATCTTGCTCATTATTAGTGTACAGAAATGCTACTGATTTTTGCGCATTGATCTTATAACCTGCGACTTTGCTAAACTCATTTATGAGTTCTAGGAGCTTTGTTGTAGATCTCTCAGGGTTTTCTATATATAGGATCATGTCATCTGCAAATAATGAAATCTTGACTTCTTCCCTTCCAATTTGAATGCCTTTTATATCTGGTTCTTGTCTCAGTGCTTGAGCAAGTACTTCCAAGACCATGTTAAATAGGAGCGGAGACAATGGGCATCCTTGTCTTGTTCCTGAGTTTAGAGGGAAGGATTTCAGGATTTTGCCATTGTAAACAATGTTGGCTTTAGGTTTTTCATATATACTCTTTATCATGATCAAAAAGTTTCCTTGTATTCTGATTTTTTGGAGTGTTTTTATCAGGAAGGGGTGCTGTATTATGTCAAATGCCTTTTCTGCATCTATAGATATAATCGTGGTTTTTTTTCTCTCAATCTGTTTATATGGTGTATCACATTGATTGATTTTCTTATGTTGAACCATCCTTGCATACCTGGAATAAATCCCACTTGGTCATGGTGTATAATTCGTTTAATGTGTTGTTGAATACGATTAGCAAGTATTTTGTTAAGTATTTTTGCGTCTAGGTTCATTAGAGAAATTGGTCTGTAATTTTCCTTTCTTGTGGTGTCTTTGTTTGGCTTTGGTACTAGGGTAATGTTGGCATCATAGAAGGAATTAGGCAGTGTTCCTTCTGTTTCGATTTTTTGGAATAGTTTCAACAGGATTGGTGTTAGTTCTTTCCGGAATGTTTTGTAGAATTCACCTGTGAAGCCGTCTGGCCCTGGGCTCTTCTTAGTTGGGAGATTTTTAATGACTGATTCTATCTCTTTGCTTGTGATTGGTTTGTTAAGATTGTCAATTTCTTCTTTTGTCAATATGGGCTGCTTATGTGTTTCTAGGAATTTGTCCATTTCCTCTAAATTGTCATTTTTGTTGGAATATAGTTTTTCAAAGTATCCTCTTATAGTCTTTATTTCTGTGGGGTCAGTGGTGATATCACCTTCCTCATTTCTTATTTTGTGTATTTGCATCTTTTCTCTTTTTTTCTTTGTTAGTCTCGCTAAAGGTTTGTCAATTTTGTTGATCTTCTCAAAAAACCAACTCTTGGTCTTGTTTATTTTTTCAAGTGCTTTCTTATTTTCTATTTCATTTAGTTATGCTCTTATCTTTGTTATTTCCTTCCTTCTTCTTCCTGTTGGGTTACTTTGTTGTTGTTTTACTAATTCTGTCAAATGTGCAGTTAGTTCTTCAATTTTTGCTCTTTCTTCTTTTTTGATGTATGAATTTATGGCTATAAATTTCCCTCTCAGTACTGCTTTTGCTGCATCCCATAAATTTTGGTATGTTGTGTTATCATTATCATTTTTTTCAAGGTAGCCATTGATTTCTTTTGAGATTTCCTCTTTGACCCACTGTTTTTCTGAGTGTGCTGTTTAATTTCCAAATTGTAGTGTGAAGTCTGGACTTCTGTCCTTTGCAAATTTCCAGCTTCACTCCACTGTGGTCAGAGATATTGTTTTGTATGATTTCGATCTTTCTGAATTCATTAAGCCTTTCTTTGTGGCCTAGCATATGGTCTATCTTGGAGAATGATCCATGCGCGCTTGAGAAAAATGTATATCCTGCTGTGTTTGGGTGTAATGATCTATATATGTCTATTATATCCAGCTCTTCTAATATACTGTTCAATTGTTTTGTTTCTTTAGTGATTCTCTTTTGAGATGTTCTGTCTAGAGTTGATAGTGGTGTATTAAAATCTCCCACTATAATTGTAGATGTATCTATTTTTTCACTTAGTTTTTCCAGCGTTTGTCTCACGTATTTAGAGGCACCCTTGTTAGGAGCATAAATATTTATGATCATTTGATCTTCTTGGCAGATTGTCCCTTTCACTAAAATGTAGTGTCCTTCTTTGTCTCTCACAATTGTTTCGCATTTAAAGTCTATTTTGTCTGATATTAATATAGCTACTCCTGCCTTTTTTTGGTTGTTGTTTGCTTGTATGATTGTTTTCCAGCCATTCACTTTCAACCTCCATGAGTCTCTGGGTCTAAGATGTGTCTCTTTTAGACAGCATATAGATGGGTCATATTTCCTTATCCAGTGTCCCAGTCTGAATCTTTTGACTGGTGAGTTTAATCCATTGACGTTCAGTGTTATTACGTTCAGAGAATTATTTGTGGTAGCCATATTTTGGTTGGATTTGTGTTTGTTATATTTTGTTTGTATTATTTTATTTTCCCCTTCTCTTTTTGTTGCTCTTACACTCTCCTCCATCTCTGACTGTCCTGTTTTTTCCTTTCTTCCTGCAGAACTCCCTTAAGAATTTCTTGAAGGGGAGTTTCTTGTTGATATACTCTTTCAGTTTCTCTTTATCTGTGAATATTTTGAACTCTCCATCATTTTTGAATGCTAGTTTAGATGGATAGAGTATTCTTGGTTGGAAATTTTTTTCCTTTAGTACCTTGACTATATCATACCACTGCCTTCTTGCCTCCGTCGTTTCAGATGAGAAATCAGCACTTAATCTTATGGAGCGTCCCTTGTATATGATGGTTTTCTTTTCTCTTGCTGCTTTTAGGATTTTCTCTTTGTCTTGAGCATTGGATAATTTGACAAGTATATGTCTTGGGGTGGGCCTGTTGGGATTTATGACCAGTGGAGTGTGCTGTGCTTCTTGGATATGTACATTTGTCTCTTTCAGTAGATTTGGGAAGTTTTCAGTCATTATATCCTGTAACCCTCCTTCTGACCCCTTTCCCTTCTCTTCTCCTTCTGGAATGCCTATAATACGTATGTTTGAGCATTTTGCATTATCATTCAGTTCCCTAAGTCCTAGCTGGATTTTTTTCTACCTTTTTATTGACTGCTTCTACTATCTGTTTGATTCCGATGCACTGTCTTCCACATCACTAATTCTCTGCTCTGCCTCTTCTAGTCTGCTGATGTTTGCTGCAAGTGTATTTTTGATTTCTTGAATTGTGGTGTTCATTTCCATCGTATCTGTTATTTTTTTGTGCATGTCTGCAATTTCCCCTCCAAGTGTTGTCTTCATGTTGTTAACCTCTTTCATTACTATATCGAATTTGTTGGTGATAAAAGTTCTGAGATCTTTCATTGCTTGTGCGAAGTTCTGCTCCCCTTCCTGATTTTCAGTTTGTTGATTGGGTTCAGCCATGTTTTCCTGATTACTGTTTCAGTTTGTAGATTTTTGTTGGTGTCTTGTCATCATTTTTTTTTCCCCCTTGATGGGTTTAATCAGTTCCTTAGCTTCTTTGTCTAGTCTTGGAGATTAATTAGCTGTTGTTTTTGTGTAAGTGTTATATATTCTCTTTGTCACTTTGTTCTTCTTATTCCAATTTCTTATTGTTGGTTATGTTCACTTTAAAGGAAAGTATTAGTGCTGGGGAAAGGCAATTGTGTAAGGAAGGAAAAAGTGTAAAGTAGTATTGGTGATATATGTTAACAAAACAACAATATGAGTTCTGGGAGGATGGAGGTTCGATCATGTAAATTGTATAGAGTTATAGTAGTAGGAAAGTACCTATAATGAGGTAGATGCCTGATTATGGGAGGAATATGGTACGTACTAAGAAGCTATTATTTTTGTGAGAGAGGGAAAGAGTAAAGAAAGGTAATACTTTCAAGGGCAGATACCAGATGGAAAACTAAACAAAGGTAGTAGAAATTAAGAGTTAGACACTTTGTGGATCAAAGAAAGGGAGGTGGAATATAGGAGATATAGCAGATGGTGGAGGATATCAAGTTGTAGGGGAAAGGGGATAGTGTAGGTAGCCTAAATCTATTCACAGAGAAATGAGGCAGTGGAGGATGAAGAAACCCATCAAATGTGGGGTGTTTCCTGCAGGACCTATTGTATTGTTAAGCTAAAATAGAATAAGAGGAATATCCGGGACAAGAGCAAGAGGATTAAGGAAAGAAAAAAAAAAATACAAAGAACAGAAACCCCGCTGCTGCCTCAGCAGCCCGGCCTGCCCGCGCCCCCAGCGCTGCTGCTGCCTCAGCGGCCCAGCCCACCCGGCTACCCCGGCCGCCATATTTTCTTTAGATTTGTGTTTGTCATATACTGTTTGATTTTCTTTTTCTGTTTTGGTCTTTTCAGTTACTCTTACACTCTCCTCCAACTCTGTCTCTCTTGTTTTTTCTTTCTTCCTTCAGAACTCCCTTTAGTATTTCTTAAAGGGCAGGTTTCTTGTTGGCATACTCTCTTAGTTTCTGTTTATCTGTGAATATTTTGAACTCCCCATTATTTTTTAATGCTAATTTTGCTGGATAGAGTATTCTCAGTTGGAATTTTTCTTCTTTTAGGTCCTTGACTATGTCATACCACAGTCTTCTTACCTCCATGGTTTCGGATGAGAAATCAGCACTTAATCTTATGGAGTCTCATTTGTAAGTGATGGTTCTCTTTTCTCTTGCTGCTTTTATTATTTTCTCTTTGTCTTGAGCATTGGATATCTTGACAAGTGTATGTCTTGGGGTAGGCCTGTTTGGACTTATGCTGTTTAGAGTGCATCGTGCTTCCTGGACATGTACACCCATCTCCCTCAATAGGTGTGGGAAGTTTTCAGGAATTATTTCCTGCAATATGCCTTCTGTCCCCTTTCCCTTCTCTTCTTCTTCTGAGATGCCTATAATGCATATGTTTGGGCATTTTGCATTGCCATTCATGTCCCTAAGCCTCTGCTGGATTTTTTCTATCTTTTTACGGACCATTTCTACTATCTGTTAAATTTCAGATGTGCTGTCTTCCACATCACTTAATCTCTCCTCGGTCTCTTTGATTCTGCTGTTATTTTCTTAGAGTTTATTTTTGATGTCTTGAATTGTGCTGCTCATCACCAGCATATCTGTTGTCTTTTTGCTTATTTTTGCAATTTCTTCTGTATTCTTTCCAATTGTTTTCTTCATATTCTTAATCTCTTCCTTCACCTCATTAAATTTGTCCCTAATATATGTTTTGAGATATTTAGTTACTTGTTTAATGTTCTGCTCCTCTTACTGATTTTTAGTTTGTTCATTGGATTGGGGCATGTTTTCCTCATTATTGTGTTGGTTTGTAGTTTTTTGTTGTTGTCTGGTCATCATTTTATCTTGACAGGTTTTGTCAGTTGCTTAGCTTCTTTGTCTAGTTTGGATTTTAATTAGTTGTTTTTGCATGCATGTTAAGTGTTCTCTTTGTCACTTTGTTCTTCTTATTCTGTTTCCTTGTTGTTGGCTAAGTTCATTTGAAGGAAAATAATAGGGCCAGAGGAAGCAAAAGGAGTAAGAAAAGAAAATGAATATTAGTAGTATTGGTAGTAAATATTAATAGAAGTACCATGTGAGATACCGGAGAATGGATATTAGACTCATGTAAGGTTTGTAGAGTTATAACAGTAAGAAAAGTAGAGTATATAAAAAAAAATAGAGAGAAAAGAGAGGACAATAATATAAAACAAATATAAGGCAGAAAACAGAACAAAGGTATTAGTAGTAAAAAGTCAGAAAATTAGGGGGGCAAATAAAGGGAGGTGTAATGTAACAGAAACAATCAATAATGGAGGACAGAAAGATGTAGAGGAAAGGAAAGAGTGTTGGTGGTCAAAATCAATACACACAGAAACAAGTAAATGGAGGATGAGGAAATACAGCAAATGTGAAGCTTTCCTTGCAGCACCTAATATAAAAAGAATAAGAAAGCAGAGAAAGAAAGAAAGAGGAAAAAAAGGGACAAAAGGGAGTGGGGAAGTAAGCAGGAAAAAGAAAAAGAGAAAGAAAGAAAAAAAGGGCCTTGGGAAAATAAAGAGGAAGGAAAAACAAGGAAAAACTAACCAAATACTAGGGAAAGTTTCAAGCAAGGGATCCTGTTTGTATTTAAATAAAACACTTAGGGATCTGACATTCCCTCTTTTCTCCCTTCCTCACTTTCCCTCTCTCCCAAGCAACAGTAAAGCTGCCTGAGAGGTCCAGTAGGAGATTCAAGTGGGTCCTTATTGAATCAGCTCTGCACAGAAAACATTGACTCTTAATTTCCACAGAGAGAAAACCCACACCTCACCAGGAACCCCAAGTATACTATTGGAAACTTGGAAAGCACCTCCCACAGTCCTTATCCTTTAGGTATGCTATGACAGGGCTAGTTGATTTTCTGACTCCACCTTCTCTCACACCCAGTTTCCTCTCCCAGGGTATTTAGGTGAATTGGGCTTTCTCAGCATATTCACCACTCCTCTATTCCCAGATTCTCCCCAAGCCAGCAGGTATGCTCCTTCAAGCACAAGAAAAGAAAAAAAGGAAAGATAAAAGGGTGGGGAGGGGGACACCAGAAAATTGAACCTACACAAGTCAGGCCCCGTACGGCTCCCCCCCCCATCAACTCCCTCCCACCCATAGAGTCAATCCAAAACCAGAGGACTAAGGCAACCCTGGATCTCTGGGAGCACTGGACTTGGGAAAGGGATGTCTGGGACTCTGTAGACCCAGGGCACATAGGTCCATGGAACACAGGCTATGGGGGCTCAGGGGACACTGACCTGGAGACCACGCATCTGGGGACCATGGGGCCCAGGAACACCACCACACAACTGACAGTTCTCAGGAAACACCACAGCTGCCGGCCCCTCGGGGGTAAGGGTCCCTCCAGTCCACAGCTTCCGACCTCTGTACTTGTAAGCCGCAATTCTACCTTTGGCAAGCACCCACCTCTGCCACTCTCTCTCCAGACTGATGTCCACACACCCTCCACCCTGCAAGTCCCCAAGAGAGCCTACTCTGGCAAGACTCCAACCCCACTTGGCAGTCTCTTCGCAGAGAGTCCATAAGGTGCACTCACTCAGATGCCTTCTTGCCCCGACTCTCATCTCATTTTCTTATTAATTGTATTCAGTCATTTTCCTTGCTTCATTTTTTAAGAAGTTTTGAATCACAGAAGGTTTACAACTATGGCACAGGAGATCATGAATGTGGGATGTCAGTGATGGGGATACTTGGGAAAAGGTTCACCTGGAACATAGCTATAAGATATATAAACTTGTTCAAGCAGTCATGGGGCATTATCACAGTGGTGGAGATTCACACTATAACCAAAAGCTGCCATATTCTCTAATGTGACAACAAGAATCCCCTGAGTTTAGGGGCAGTGACTTGTGAAGGAGGAAAGACTATTGATAGGCCCTTGATATTGATACGTATACTCATGAACCTTTACTTTTGAAATTAAAACTTAGCCTAACATTATAGGGTGCCTAAGAGTTACTTCTTGAGAGTCTCCTTTTTCCTCAAATGTGGCCTTTCTCTAAGCTGAATGCAGCATATAAATGCATTACCTTCCCCCCAGCATGGAGCATGACTCCCAAGGATGAGCATCTCTGGCACTAAGGATTACTACCAAGCACCATATAGCAATGCAATGCAATTGAAATTAAATGTTGACCAAAAGGAGGAAAGGGTAAAGACAAATGAGTTTATTAGGCAAAAAGACTTCAAGTAAGTAGGGAAGTCATTCCAGAGATTACGTTTATGTACATTTCAGCAAGATCTCATTGACACCCAAATTAAATATTCCTTAAAATTACAGAAATATTCAGATACTATAGGCAAGACAGAGAGCTCAGGAGTTTGGGGCCATGCCAGTGGGCCCTACATGGGAACTTATGCTATTCAGTGTGACAGAGATGGACTCAGGTGTGGTTTCCCTAAACATGGCTCTTCTACCCCTTCTATTTGAACCTATAGTTAGTGCTGGAGTTGATAGGTGTATGTCCAAGAGACTTAAATCTTTGGGCTGTCCATGTGCCAGCCAGTCCTTGAACCTCAAGTGTTCCACCACCTATTCTGCAGTTCATTGGACTCACCCAGGACAACTAACAAGAAGAGGATGCTGGGCAATGACCATTCCAAGGAACAGAGAGCATCTGCAACTGTAAGCAAGATAGTCCCATCCAGTTGCCCCCATGGGATCTAAGCATCCTCACAATTAGAGGTGGAGTGGACATCATCATCCCAGAATCCTCAGGATTGGGGAATGAATGCTGGACTAGAGTAAACTTACAGGTATTTTAGTATAGGCTTATTGTGATTCTATCAATGGAAAAACTTTTATCAATGATGTGGAGGCAGTGGCCACTGGAGTATCTGAGTGGAGGGAGAGGGAAAAAAACAAGTATAACACAGGGACATTTTTGGGTCATGGATATTGTCCTGAATGACATCGCAATGACAGATACAAGCCATTATATATCTTGTCATGACTTACAAAATTTTGTGGGGGAGAGTGTAAATTGTGATGTAAACTATAATCCACACTTAGTGGATTAATGCTCCAACATGTGTTTATCAATTGTAACAAATACACCACACTAATGAAAGATGTTGTTAATGTGGCAAACTGTGGGAACAGTAGGGAGTGGGGAATATGGTAATCCCCTTTATTTTTTCTGTAACATTTATGTAATCTAAGTATCTTTAAAAAGAAATAAAAATAGCAGAGGGTTATTCACAAAAAGTCAATAGAAGAGATGAATTTCAAACACAGGCAGTCTGGTTCCAGAAACCATGTGCTATCTCAACAAAAAGTCCAAGGACACAAAATAGACTGACAAATAAGATTGAATACAAGGTATCTCAGAGCAGGCCTTTGGGCCATCTGCACATAAATAATATGATTGATTAGTGGTAAAAACATTTTTTAAATATATGTGTGTGTGTGTATATATATATATATATATATATATAATTTACCTTAGTAGCATTTCAAGTAGATTCATATCTCAGATTAATAAATACAAACCATTCCCACACCTATTTTCAAGTTTGAG
This sequence comes from Dasypus novemcinctus, assembly GCF_030445035.2. Classification (NCBI taxonomy): domain Eukaryota; kingdom Metazoa; phylum Chordata; class Mammalia; order Cingulata; family Dasypodidae; genus Dasypus; species Dasypus novemcinctus. The sequence goes on along the minus strand of NC_080694.1, from coordinate 69,668,436 downwards.
TTTGTTCTTATTTTCCTTAAAAGAATCAGCATAATGTGTACAAAAATGTTTTAAATAATATAATACAAGGGATATTTCAAAGACGATGCTACAGAAATTTCATCACACTAACATTTCTTTTTCTGTAAATTGTTTGAAATTTAAACTCTGCTTTAATTCTGGAACTACATATAGACACAGGAATTGTTGTACACAAACACAGACACTCACAAAGAAAGTTACAAGAACAGCACAAGTTTATCTGAATGTATTTCATTTCTCAGATTGTTTTAGCCTTATCTATGTATATACAGTCAGGGAAATAAATGACATACATAAAATAGACTTGGGAGCAGATATTTACATTGTGTCTCTTAAGGATATTTCCAGAAGACAAAGGCACTGAATCCTGATTTTTCGTTAGGAATTTTCTCTCTCCTCAGCAACGTCTTCAGAGCTTCTTTGACATCCTTATTCCTCAGAGTACGTATGAGGGGATTGAGGGTGGAAATCACAACTGTGTAGAGGAGGATGAGGAATTTGCCCTGGTTGTGACTGTAGGATCTCTTGGGTTAGATGTTGATGACAGCGCTGGGCCCAAAAAAAAGGGACACCACTATTAGATGGGATCCACAGGTCCCCAGGGCTTTGCACCAAGCTTGGGCTGACTTAATTTTTACCACTGCTTGAGCAATGAGCCCATAGGAGACCATTAACAAGGCCATAGGAAGAAGGAGCAGAACTAGGGTGGCCATGAAGAGCTGGACTTCATTTTTGTGGATGTCAACAAATGCCAGCTCGATCATGGTGGGCATGTGGCATCATCATGGCAGGTATGATGATGCCACATCGAGGAAGCCAAAGAATGATGGTACTCTGGATGACAGTGTTTCCCACTCCACTGAGCCATGCTATTCTTGCTAAGGTCTTGCAAAATGAAGGGTGCATGACAGCAGTGTAATTGAGAGGTCTGCACACAGCCACATAGCCGTCAAATGCCATAACAGTAAGGAGAACACAGTAAGTGGAGCTCAGAGAGAGTGACACATAGAGCTGTTTGGCACAGCCAGTGGAGGTGATGGTCTTGGCTGGCCCCTTCAGATTCCACAATAGCTGGAGGACAATACTGGTTGTGAAGCAAACGTCAAGAAAGGATAGATTTGTGAGGAAAAAATTCATAGGCATGTGGAGGTTAGGGCCCAGAAAGGAGAACAGGACAATTGCTGAGTTGCCTATGAGTGTCAAAAGACAGGATATCAAGACTACTGTGAAAAGGACTACCTCCATTTGTGGCTGGTCTGAGAACCCAAGCAAAATAAATTCTCCCTCTGATGTCAGATTAATTTTCTCCGTTGACCTACTCAAGTAAACAGAAAAATAGGCATTGGGAATTGAATTTAGGAAAATATCCCTATTATTGTTTATTTATTTGCAGTATATTTAAATAATATTGAAAGTAAACCTTTAGATGAGGTTTTTCTGTCAGTCTTCATAGAGAAAGGAAAATAAGTAATTACTAAAAAAAGGTATCCTTAAACAAAGGCATTTACCAGAGGTAAATAGATAATAATGTGTGTAGGCATTGATTTACAAAACTATTAATCAGTACAGTTTTGAATTTACAATCAAATTACAAACAAAATAACTGACCAATAATTGGGGTTTGATTCAAATAATTTGGTGCCTCCTCATAATGAAGCACTATTCAATCACCAGTGTTATGGATAATGTTGATTGATAAGGAAAATGTTTATGTTTATTAATGAAAATAGTTGTTTACAAAATGCAAACAAAATATATATCTAACATCTGATAACAAAGACATTACATTTTTCACTTTCACCTCCCACAGAACTGAATATAGTACATATATGCTTGAGGGGCTAGTGTATGGATGGGTGATTGGTCTATGATATTGTCTGACTAGAGATAGTGCAAATGTCCAGCCAAGAAATGCCTTTGTTCATTCTTTCTCTTGAGAAAACCCTACTGTGGACATTAGACAACTCCAAGTTAGTTAGCAACTTGAAGACACAGATCCCAAGGTCTTGAGAGAGTCAGTATCTTACAGATTTCTCATTTTTCATGATGTGTTTTCCTCCAAGGAATATGGCTGAGGAAATATTTACTTTAGCCTCTCAGGAGGGTATTGGGCAGTGACACTGGCTTCAGGAGAGAAACTGTGTATACTGATGTCATGTCATTTGTCTATCTTCTTCTCTACACAATGGGAAAGTAAAAGGGACAAGGAGCATGAGATTTGGAGGACTGGAGTCACCTGCCTTACTTCCTCATCTCCCCACTTCTCTCAGTTGCTCTGATCAACAACAGATGACTCAGCCCTTCCTTCAAAGGCTCACTTCCAGGATTTCTTCCTGAGGTCTGACCTTTTTGAATCTAACTCAAATGAAATCATTCTTGTTCATAGCACAGGGAGAGTCACAAAAGATGCTTGGGGAAGGGGGAGAGAAAATTCTTGATCTTTCTGTGAAAAGGAAAAGGATATTCCTCTAAAGGATTTCTTCCTGTTACAAACAGCCCTTGATAAATCTTGTTCATATTTCAGATCACATAAGATATCAGGTGGGGAAAATTGTTTTTTAAATCTTTGCTGGGTTAAAATTTCATGCACACACACTCCAAACTCCAACCTCTGGTCACTCTCCTCAAGTCTGTTAAGGCACAACTCTCAGACATGAGCCATGGAAAAGGCTAATGCCACCACATCCCACTTTCAATCAATAAGCCGGCTCCACTGGATGGAAGGGAATAGCCACTATTCACTGTAAACAGGATAAAATGTACACTAAGGAAGGGGATGTAGTAGTAAACCCTCATCAGATGATTCTGCAAAATCCAAGATTTAAAAATAATTTAGAATATTGCAATGCGAAGATATGGGAAGATTATTTGCAATATTTTTACTTCATGTCTGATTCTGACATAAGCAGGACACTTGTCAGCATTTATATTAATGCTCTTTTCCTTTGCAAATCTGAACATTAAAGAAAGTTCATTTCTCAAGCTGCTGTTTCCAAATCTAACATCATATTAGATTAAGTGATTTTAAAATTTGACACCAAATTAGAAAATTGGTAATTAGTAGATTTCTGCTTAGTGAAGGTTGGGTAACTTATGAATTCATATAGGGAGAAAGTACATTTTGAAAAAGTTCACATTTAACATGAATTTTACATTTTAAAGTATGTAAATTATAAATTTTCTGGAGGTGATGAAATAACTTCTTGAGCTCCCATTTGATCACAAGAGTAGAATATTTGAAATAATTGAAAAGTGATTTTTAAATATTAAAATCAAAACACATCAATCTGGTATAAAAAAAGCATATAATCCATCCCCTCTCCCAACCTCGTTTTTCCCTATTAATGACCTCTTATATTATTGGGGACAATATGTTACAGTTGATGAAAAATATTGAAGTATTGCAACTAACTAAATTCTGTAGTTTCCATTATGGTTCACATTTTTTGCTGTAGTGTTTTATAGGTTTTCACAAATGCATAAAGTCATGTGTCAGTCAATGCAGTACCAAACAGAAAAACTCCAAAGCCCTAAAAATGCCCTGCCTTTCCTGTTTTCTTCCCTCGCCCTCTCCTCAGAGCCTCGGCTAACCACTGTCTTTATTTGATTGTCACAAGTTCTTCCTTTGCCTCCTGCTAATAACTACAATAACAGTAAATCAGTTTTAGTCTGTGGTTGCATTCCCTTTATCTTTGTACATCCCTCAGTCTTGAAGAATTTGGAATGATGTCCATTCTGCTTCAGATTAGGAAGGGTCTTAGATATTATGGGGCAGATGGAAGAAACGGTCTTGCTTGAAGTTGTATATATGCTTTATTTTCTAAGGTGAAACTTGCCCATCATCAAAAATGTTTTATATATATATTTTATAGTAAAACATTCATACATCACCATATATAAACAATAAGTATATAATTACATTGGTTATTATTGTGCTAAGTTTCAATTTTACAGGAATAATGTTTGTAAGTACAAGCACTGATACTGAAGGCTTGGCGCATTGACCTGCTTATATACTCCAGAGATTTGGGCCACTCTCTTTGAGAAAGTAGAAGGACTCCCCAGGATGGGAGCTTAATATTTTGTTGGCTATTGTCTGGTTCTCCGCCCACTGAGAAAACACACTTATGACAACACAAACACATTCATATCTCATGGAGGTATACCCCTGGTGCACCTGTCCCCACACATCCTTGCCACTGAACCTTGCGCCAGTAAATCTTCCCTGCCATATATTCCAAAAGAACACTCCCACAGCAGTATTCTCAGGCACAATCCTCAGCTCTTCAAGTTCACTGAGACACACTTACACCTATCACATCTTCCATCCTTCCCCCCAGCACTATGGATAATTCTAACCCTCACTTACCACTCAACCTCACACTCCAGCACCATCGTTCACACTCACAATTCTACACAACCATCACCTCAGTCTACTGCAAAACCATTACCATCAACCTTATCATAGGTTCTGCCCAGATTGAAAATCGGTTCCCCACTTTCCACTCCCTTTCTATCTCCTGGAAATCTATCTTCCAAATGCTACCTCTTGAGTCTGCTCCACATTCTTAGCTCATATCAATGAGATGACACAACATTTGCTCTTTAGTGACTGGCTTACTGCACTCCACATAAAGTCCTCGAGGTTCATCCATGTTGTATGTGTCAGTACTTTTTTCCTTCTTATAGTTGAATAATTTTCCGTTGTATATTTATACCATATTTTGTTTATCCATTCATAAGTTAATGGACACTTGTGTTGCTTCCAACTTTTGGCAATTGTGACTAATACCACCATGAACATCAGTGCGCATATATCTGTTTGTGTCCCTGCTTTCAATACTTCTGGGTGTATTCCTGGTAATGGGATTGCTGGATCATATGACAATTCTATACTTAGTTTCCTGAGTAACCGTCAACCAGCTTCCACAATGACTGAACCATTCCATATACCCACCAATAGTGAATGAGTTAAAAACAACATTGTATAATTTGAAAAAGTTCATTATCTTGCTGCTTTAATCTTGTTACTGAGCAATGGGCTTGCTGTACTTTGTGCACAGTAGCTGATACCATAGCAGTGTTATTTTGAGAAAAGAAGAAATTTGTTGCAAGGTCAGCCAGCACAGAGACAGAAGATAAGACTCAAATCTGCCTCCCTAAACTGGGAGATGAGCAGGGTTTTTAATGGGTGAGAGTGTTGATAGCTTATGGAGGTGGGATGATATAACATGGGGATGGGTGAGATGAAGCAGTGTCATAGGCAGGGCTAGATGGAGTGTGTGTAGAAGGGGACATTGCCAGATCATATGTTGCGTGATGAGTAAATGATGCTTTTAGTATGACAAGAGGGTGGACAACAGGACAGTTTTTTTATTAGTTTACTTTAGGTTATACTGGCCATAGTGCATGATTTGGCTGAGGAATTTTTACAGACCAGTCTAGGACTGTTTGTCCCTGTATCAGACAGTTTTGTGGTAAAGACAGAAAAGGGGAGATAGAGCAACTTGTAATAAAGCAGAGAAAGGGGACAGTGTCCACAGTTTCAGCCCCACTTTGAGTTCCCCTTAATCTCATGGAATTCAGGATGCTGATGGCTCTGGCAGGTTGGGGCTGATTAAGGGCATAGATTAGGATGTGAAGAATGGATGTGTTTGCTTAGAGCTGAAGTCACTCATGAGTTTCTGGTTGTGGTACTTTGAGGGACAGGTACCTCTGAGTTTCAGGGATTAACTGGCATAGAAACAGTCTGGAAGCTTTAAGTTACTGAGGAATAAATTTAAAAAGCAAAATGAAAATAATTTGTTTATATTAATTAAGATAAAAAGAAATAGAAGGTCATGATTAGGAGATTTGTAAGTGAATATAATATAATCATGTCAAATTGGAGAAATAGGTTTTCATAGATTCCTAGATAGATCCCATTAAGGGGTTCATATTCTGTATAGCCATTGGTCTATATATGGTGTTTGCATGTTCTGAGAATTTTTAGAACTCTTGTTGCTTGAGACTTTGTATATTGTGGCAGTTTGTGATATCTGGCTGAGGTCTGCATAGGAGTAACTTCCAGGATGAATTCCCAACTTTATTTGAAATGTCTTAGTCATAGAAATTCTATTTTGTTTTATATTGTTTACTTTCTCCCTCTTTTGATTAAGATATTTCTCCAAAAGCAATGCTGATCAACATTTGGTATTAATACTTCAACACCAGGGAGGCTCAACCCTAGGAGTTATGTCCCATGTTGGAAAGAAGGCAGTGAGTTTATTTGAGGAGTTTGGCTTAGAAGGAAAGACAAAATTTAAGGAATTGGCTTAATAGCTTTTATGAGCTAATTGCCTCATTTCCTTTTATGAGGCAAGGCTTGAATATTTCACAGTTTATTTTCCTATGTCTCCCTGACATAAGTGAAAATGGGGAAAATTTATATATTTCAAGAGAGTGGGAGGAAGCAGACATGGCTCAACTGGTAGAGCATCCACCTACCATTTGGGAGGGTCCACGGTTCAAACCCAGAGTCTAATGACCCAAGTGGTGAGCTAGTCCATGTGCAGAGATGCTGGACACAAGGAGTGATGTGCCACTCAGGGGTACCCCTGCGTGGGGTTGCCCCACATGCAAGGAGTGTGCCCTGCAAGAGAGCTGCCCTGCATGAGAAAAGTGCAACCCACCCAGGAATGGCACCACACACATGGAGAGTTGACACAGCACACTGATGCAACAAAAGAGAGACATAGTTTCCTGATGCCACCAAGGGTGCAAGTGGACACAGAACACACAGCAAAAGGACACAGAGAGCAGACAATAAGGGGGAGGGAAGAAAAATAAATAAAAATAAACCTTTAAAAATAAAAAGACCTCACCTTTGGCCCCCACCATAAGTGGGGCCGCCAATAACCACTGGAGCCCATCCCCAAAAACAAAAAAAAAGAGAGAGAGTGGAGCTTCAGTTCAGAGTTTGTAAAGTTCCTTGGTTACAGTTTCAGTAAACTGGGAATCCCTATTCCTTGAGAGAATAGTAGGAAAATCCCAGGTTGAGAAGACTAAAAATTCTTAGCTACTGTGAGGGTATAGTCACGTGGGAAAGAAAAGCATCTATCCATCTGGGAAACAGACATGTAGCAACCAGGACACATTCATATTTTATTAAAATATGTAGTTGTATAATGTCTATTTGAAGACGTTTAAAAGGCCCCTGTTCACTGAGGCAACGGACCCTATCCCACATTTACATTCTTACCATGGTTATATTAAATGAGAACTAGAACATAATCTATATATTTGCTTTTTGTTTAAAGTCCCTTTTTTGCTAGAAATGAAGATCTGAACTGTAGGTGACTGCATGCACTTTAAGAAAGCATCAGAGTAAAAAAATGTAGGTGACAAGGAAATTAGGTTTTTTTGTGACATATGACATATTATGTAAGAATAATTGAAATGATGACATAATACATTTTGCTATTTTCTAATATCACGCAGTTTAATATCAGGACAGTGAGAAAATTGTTAAATCTTTACAAATTTTATACAATTTCAAATGTTCATAGGAATATCTTTTCACCCATACAAATTCAACCAGAAGAAGGCTAGAAAATCCCTTTAAATTTTTGTAATACTTCCCACGTAACTCATAGCAAACAAAAGAACTTAACTCCTTTTAGGACTTTTCTTTCTAAAAGCTGAAAGAACACATTCTTTGCAACAGTTTGAAATTCAAAAGATAGTTTTAGGTTTGCTTTTGTGAAGGGAAAATGCCAAAAGTTGTTCCATTTGAAATTTATGTGAAACAGAAAAATGGACTACTGTGAAGCAATATTTGGTTCCCTATTTAATCAAAGTGATAATGAAAGAGTAAATAAGAGTTAATGAGATTGTGAGAAAGTACTCAGTCCATTTAAAAGTGAGAAGGCTTGTTCTCTATAAAAGTAAAAGATAAGTTTAATATAAACATTAAAGAGGATATTATTTTGATATGACATAGAATATTTGTCCTTTAGAGAGTATACTCAGATGGCTAAGAAAACTTTTTATAACTTGTCACAAAAACAGATCAATAAACTTAATTATCTTAACAGAGAGAAAACCAAATTCTAATTTTGTGAGAATATTTCATTTTCTGTGAAAGCTCTAAAAATATTTTAACTAAGTTTATTAAATTTTAGTCAGTTTTGACCATATTAAATAAAATTTGTTTCCATAAACCTCCATAACTTTCCGTATCTATTTTTGTCCTACATATTCCTGCACTCATCTGGGAAAACCAATCATTTTACTTTGGGACAAAACTGCATTCCTTTTCAAAGCACACATTGCATACTTTATAGACCTGCATACTTAAATTATCAAAAAGTTATATATATTTTGGTCTCTCTCTCCCATTGAATCCTCACTCTTAGCACCTGGTCTTACACCTCCCAAATAGACTATCAGTGCTTAAATTCCTGCTTTTGGCTATGCTTTCTGGAAGGTCAGCCTGAGATGGGTGTTTTCTGATGTCTTTATTTTAGCCTTATATCTCCACCTCAAATATTCCACCTTTTTATTTCACTGTTTATTTAATTTCTCTTTTTTAAAAGATATATATATTATAAAAATGTTACATTAAAAATATAAGACATTCCCATATACCCCACACTCCACCCTACCCCACTCCTCTGACATTAATAACCTCTTTCATCATTGTGGCACTTTCATTGCATTTGGTGGATACATTTTGGAGCACTGCTTCACCACATGGATTATAGCTTACATTGTAGTTTATACTCTCCTCCAACCCATTCAGTGGGTTACAGCAGAATATATAAGTCCAGCATCTGTCCCTGCAATATTATTTAGGACAACTCCAAGTCCCAAAAAATGCACCACATCACATCTCTTGTTCTCTCACCCTGCCCTCAGCAACTACCGTGACTGCTGTCTCCACATGAATGATACAATTTATTCAATTGCTGGAGTCACAATAGTTCTATAGTAGAATATCAGTTGGTCCACTCTAATCCGTATTTCATTGCTACATCTTGTGAACCATGGGACAGTGATGTCCACTCCACCTCTAAATCAAGAGGGGCCTTAGATCCCACATGGTTGTTGGATGTGGTTCTCCTGCTTGCAGTTGTAGGCACTCTCAGCTCCCTGGTGTGATGGTTGATCATCTTCACCTACCTGAGAGCTGACCTGCATAATCCTGCAAACTGGAGAGTAGGAGTTACAACTCTGCTGAGGTTCAGGGCCCAGATGGCACATGGTCAGTCCAGAGATTCAAGTCTCCTGTTCACCAACCTCAGTGCCAACCATACGTTCAGCAATAGTCACAGAAGAGGTATGTGTAGAAAGTTCACATCTGAGTCCAACTCCATCACACTCAGGAACACAAATTCCAAAGTAGGGCCCACTAATAAGGCACTGAACTCCAGGGCCATCTGCCATGACCGTAGAATCTGTGTGTCTCCATAGCACTCAGGAGCACCAGTGTCTGGGGTTGTATCTACTTTGTCTCTGGGATCCTGCTGAGGCATGCATAAGCACAACCCCTTTGGTTACCAACTGACTCTTTTGAAGACTCTTAGCCATATAAACTCATTTGTCTTTACCATTTCCCACTTTTATTGAAGGTCTTTTTCTAGTTGCATCACCAGTTAGTGATTGGTAGTAAACCCTCGGTGCCAGGGAGGTTCATTCCCGGGAGTCATGTCCCACACTGAGAGAAAGGTAATGCATTTACATGCTGAGTTTGACTTAGAGAGTGGCCACATTTGAGTAACATGGAATCTCTCAGAAGGTAACTCTTAGGCACTGTTCAGCTCCAGGTCTAGTTGAAATTTCAGGCACACAGGCTCATAAGCATAGTTATCAGTATCAAATTCTCATCATTGGACCATCATTCCACAATGGTCTTTGCCCTTCTGCTTGGGGAATTGTTGCTGCTCCATTGGGGAATGTGACAGAACTCCCTTGGCTATGAATGCAGGACTCCCTAAGTTGTCATTTGTATCTCTAACTACTATGACAATACCCAATGAATATCTAAATGATTTATATACCCCATATACATGCCCTGGAGAGCTCCCTCCTAACCATGTGTCCTCATCAATAACACCCCACACCAGTGTTCCTCCCCTGCCAAAGTTTAACCCCTCTGTGGTCCAAAACTTCTTCAAAAATGAAGCCTAATATATTGCCAAATTCAATTAGTAGGAAAATGATATAGCAATGATAGATTTAAAGATTAGAAATGGGAAATATACTAATTTAGAAAAATTAAAATAAAATAAAAAATGAATTAGGACATTTTAAATGAAAAATATATAATTTTGTTTTTGATGTTTTGTCTTTCATCACTGTAATAGGTGTTGTCCTGTATATACAGTGGCAAGGCAAATTCTTTCATTCCTTTCTCAGTGTCAGCATCCTTTTTTTTTAATTTTTAATTTTCTCTTCAAAAAAGTTTTGGATCACAGTAAATTCACATGTACAATATATGGGACTCCCATATATCCAACATCAATCTCTTTTACCCCTTCCCCACCAATGATCTTTTTATGTGCTCATGCTGTATTATGTTGAACGAAGCAAGCCAGGCATTGAAGGATAAATAGTACATGCCTTCTCTAATATGAAATAAGCAAACCAAGCTGTCTCAGAGAGCTAGAGTCTGGATGATAGGCTTACAGGAATTGGGGGGGGGGGGAGAAAGGTTGTGAGCTGATGCCTACAAGGGTGAAATCTATGATAAAATAGAGGTAAGTAGTTGTACATGATAGGGATAAGACAGGGGCATAGGGATACTATTGGATGGGGCTTTGAAGGCTTGAGGGGGGCTAGGGTTGGGAGGTTGAGTCAGATGGCCTAGGGAAGGGGGGGTAGGTTTGAGGGGAGCAGATGAACATGGGAGGTTGTCGGGTATATGGTTGAAAATATAATGTTGAGAAAACTCTTTAGAAAATATAATAAGGAAGGGTTACCTGTGTAAGGTGTTTAATGGGGGACATCTGGCACAGGATTGGGTTGTTGCAATTTTCCATTGACTTTAATTACGGGTCATGGAAGTATTAAGAGACACCTTAAGGGATCTACTGTATTCTAGGCAAACTCTTCTTTACCCCCATTATATATATGTAGTCCTAGTTCCCCTTGATAGTCAGGATCAGTCACCCCAGCCAGTACAGTAAGTCCCTTCTTTGCCTGTTGATTCAGAGGCACAAGGAGCCCAAAGTGGCCAGATGGCAGTCATAATTTTCAGGTCAATTGTATCATTGTTGTGTTCCCTCATGGCAGCACTCTTCCTTTTGGAACTAAGACCTATAGACCAGCAGAGCTTAAGGTTGCAGGGACAGGAAGTGAAAGTTTTCCTAGTGGATCACTAGGGTAATAGGGAGTGCTGATACTCCCATTTCCACCCCTTGATTCCTGGACCCATGCATTCTGGCTATGGGAGAAACAGCACCATAGAGTTGACAGTGATTTAGAGTACACACAGTTGCCTGGAGAACATTTCCCCAGTCCAACAAGGTGTTGCTACTAGTTGGCACCATAATTGTGTCTTCAAAAGATCATTCCAATGTCTTATTTAATCCAGCTGCTTCAGGATGATGGGAAACATGGTAAGACCAGAGAATTCCATGGGCATGTGTCCATTCCTGCACATCATTTGCTGTGAAGTGGGCTGCTTGATTAGAAGCAATACTATGTGGAATATTATGGTGGTTGATAAGACACTCAGTAAGTCCACAAATGATAGTTTAGGAAGAAGCATTGCATGAAGGTAATTTGGAGTGTGTCTATTTCAGTTAAAACAAATCTATGCCCCTTCCATAATAGAACTGGTCCATGTAATCAACCTGCCACCAGGTAGCAGGCAGATATCTTGGGGAATGACACTATGTCAGGGGCTGACTGTGGATCTCTGCTGCTGGCAAATTGGGCATTCAGCAGTGGCTGCTGCCAAGTAGGTCCTGGTGAGGGCAAGTCCATGTTGCTGAGCCCATGCATAACCCCCATTCCTACTTTCATGGCCACTCTGCTCATAAGCCTATTGGGTAATGACAAGAAGGGCTGGGGAAAATGGCTGAGCATTAACCACAGAGTGGGTCATCATATCCACTTGATTATTTAAAACTTTCTCCTCTGAAGTCACACTCTGGTAACAATCATGTGGGACACAGATATTTTATTTTATTTTTGCCCACTCAGGAATATCTATCCATATATCACTTCCCCAGACTTCTTTGTCACCAGTTTTCCAACCATATTCTTTCAACTTGCCTGAACATCCAGCCAAACCATTGGCAACAACCCATGAATCAGAATACAAATGCTTCTCTGAGCATTTCATGTCCCAAGCAAAATGAAGAACCATGTGCACAGCTCAAAGTTCTGTCCACCAGGAGGTTATCACCCCTGTCCTTCAAGGACATTCCAGAAAGAGGCTGCAGTGCTGCAGCTGTCCACTTTAGGTGATACCTGTATATCATGTAGAATCATCTGTAAACCAGGCCTAAGTTTTCTCTCCCTCAATCAACTGATTGTAAGGAACCCCCCTAGATGCCCTAGATGTGGACTGGGAAAGAGAAAGTAATGTGTCAGAAGTGATGACCATGGACATTGGGACCACTTTCTCATGTAACTTACTTGTATCTTCAGGACCAGCTCAAACCCTTTCTTATATACACCACCTCTGCTTTATGATGGACTGCTACTGGGCACACCCAACTTTATGGTTTCGTGGGTCAGACAATACCCAGCTCATGATAGGCAAAACAGGTCTCATTGTAACTTGGTGGTCCATGGTTAAGCATTGAATCTTTTTTAAAATTTTTTCACTTTATTTTCTTTGTAAATGTTACATTAAAAAAATATGAGGTCCCCATATACTGCACACACACCCCTCACCCCACTCCTCCAACCTCTTTCATCATCATGGGACATTCACTGCACTTGATGAATATGTTTTGGAGCACTGCTGCACCACATGGTTAATAGTCTACATTATAGTTTACACTTTCCCCAAGTCCACCCACTGGGCCATGGCAGGACATACAAAGTCCAGCAAATGTCCCTGCAGTACCACATAGGACAACTCTAAATCCTGAAAATGCCCCCAAATCATAGCTCTTCTTCCCTCTCCCTACCTTCAGCAGCTACCATGGCCACTTTCACCACATCAGTGCTACATTTTCTTCCATTACTAATCACAATACTTCCATAATAGAGTATCAGTAAGTCCACTCTAATCCATATTCTATTCCCCCACCCTGTGTGCCCTGGGATGGTTATGTCCACTCTACCTATATATCAAGAGGGGGCTTAGATTCCACATGGATGATGGATGCAATTTTCCTGCTTACAGTTGTAGGCACTCTTGGCTCCCTTGTGTGGTGGTTGACCATCTTCGCCTTCATGTTAGCTGGCTGGGATAAGTCCAATAAACCAGAGGGTAGGAATTGCAAGTCTGCTGAGGCTCAGGGCCTGGCTGTCACATGGAGAGTCCAGAGATTCAGGTCCCCTGAGTATACACCAACCCCAGCTCCAACCACAGGTCCAGAAAAAGTAGCAGAAGAGACATATGTAGAAAGATCACATCTGAGCCCACCTCCATCACACACAGGAACACAAACTCCAAAGTAGGGCCAACTGACATGGCACAGAATTCCAGAGTCATCTGCCATGACCATGGAACTCGTGGGTATCTGTAGCCCTCAGAAGAACCAATAACTGGACTTGTATCTAATTTGGCTGTCTCTGGGACCCTGCTGAAGCATGTGTAAGGGTGACCCCTCTGATGACCTCCCGACTCTTTTTTGGAGACTCACAGCCATATAGACTCATTTATGGTTTCCATTTCCACCTTTTGTTCAAGGTCAAACTTGAACAACTGATATTACATGTAGGCTGAGATATTCTGTTGGTCTGAGTTGACCCTTTTATTCAAGGTCTTTTTCTAGTTACATCATCAGCTGGTCCTTGATAGTAATCCCTCAGCACCAGGGAGGTGATCCCTGGGAGTCATGTCCTATGCTGGGGGGAAGGTAATGCATTTACATGCTGAGTTTGGCTTAGAGAGTGTCCACATTTAAGCAACATGGAGCCTCTCAGGAGGTAACTCTTAGGTATCCTGCAGCTCTAGGCTTAGTTCATATTTCAGGCACACAGGCTCATAAGTATACTCATTAGTATCAAGGGCTCATTATTGGACCATCATTCTTTATTGGTCTTTGCCCTTGCACTTGAGGGATTCTTGCCATTCCACTGAAGAATGTGATGGAGTTCCCCTGGCAAGGAACTCAGCACTCCCTCAGTTGTTGTTTTTAACTGTAACCACTATAAAAATATCTGAATATTTTTATGTACCCCTTATACATGCCCTGGAGAACTCCCTCCCAACCATGTGCCCCCTATCAATAACACCCCACACCAGTGTTCCTCCCCTGTCATAGTTGAACCTTTCTGTGGTCCAAAACTTCAAAAATGAAACCTAATATATTGCCAGGTTCTGTTAACAGTAAAATGGAACATATTGACGGGCTTAAATGTTAGATACAGAATACATACTAATTTAGAAAAATTAAATAAAGTAAAAAAAAATTGGGATATCAAAAAATGAAAAAATTAGAAAGCTTTGTTTTTGATGTTTTGCCTTTCATCATTGCAATAAGTGTTGCCCTGTATGTACAGTAGTAAGGCAATTTCTTCCAACTCTTCCTGTGTCTACATCCATTCTTTTTCTTTTTTTCTGATTTTTCTAATTATTAAGTTTGTCTTCACAAAAGTTTTAGATCACAGTAATTCATATATACAATATACAGTACTCCCACTTATTCAACATCAAACACTTTGTCCTTTCCCCAGCCATTGCTTTTTACATATTCATATTATATTTGCTGCAGCTGATGTATAGATATTGAAACAATAGCTTTCAAACATGGTTCCACTTAGGTTTACATTGTGGTTCTTTACTAAGACCCAGTAGAAGGCCAAAACTGTTTCTCAGAAAAAGAGTAGTTGTCTCTAGAGGATAGCAGGGTTTTGTTCAAAATCCTAAGGATCCATGATGTGATTCTCCTATAGGGGCCTGCCAAATTCTCTAGATGGCATCTTTATTTGCCACTCACACTTCTAGCACCATTAGATCTCCTAGATCACATGGCCCAAGTAGCAGTGCCGCTTGCATATCAGCCTGAATCTGTCATAAAGCGTCTTCTTTGTGCTGGTTCTCACTCAAAGCTAGCAGCTTTTCTGGTTACTTGGTAAATGGGCTGGAGTAGCCCAAATGTGGAATATGTTGTCTCCAAAGTCCGAAGAGACCATCTAAGCATTGTTCCTCTTTCTGGGCATAGGAAGGGCCAGATGCTAATGCTTATCCTTCATTTTAGAAGGGATATCCCAACAAGCCCCAGATCCCTGAACAGTTAGAAATTTCACAAAGGTGGAAGGTCCCATTTTTGTTGTTGTTGTTGCACTTTTCTCCCATCCTCTATCAAGCCTTACCAATAAGTCTATAGTCATTGCTACTTCTTGCTCACTAGGTCTAATCAGCATGATATCATCAATTTAATGGACCATTTTGATGCCTGTTAGGAGGGAGAGATGATATATATCCCTGCAGACAATATTATGACATAGGGCTGGAGACTTGATATACCCCTAAGGCAGGATAGTGAAGGTATATTGCTAGTCATAACAGGTGAAAGCAAAATGTTTCTAGTGGTCCTTACTAATGGCAATTGAGAAAAAAGCACTTGCCAGATTAATAGATGCATATCAGGTACCAGGGAATGTGTTGATTTGCTCATGAAATGATTCCACATCCAGAACAGCATTTGCAATCAGTCACCCTTCGTTAAATCTATGGTAATCTACTGTTATCCTTCAAGATCCATCTGTTTCCTGCACAGGCCAAATAGGAGAGCTGAATGGGGATGTGGTGGGAATCACCTCTCCTGCACCCTTCAAAACCTTGATGGTGGCACTGATCTCTGCAATCCCTTCAGGAATCTGCTATTTCTTTTGATTTACTAGTTTACTAGGTAGGGGCAGTTCTAGTGTCTTCCATTTGGCCTTTCCTGCCATAATAGCCCTCACTCCACAAGTCAGGGATACAATGTGGGGATTTTGCCAGTTACTCAGTATTTCTATTCCAATTTTACATTCTGAAACTGTGGAAATAACCACAGAATGTGTCCAGGGACACACTGGACCCACTGTGAAATGGACCTCAGCTAAAACTCCATCAATCACCTCACCTCCATAAGCCCCTGCTCTGACTGATGGACCACAGGGATGTTTTGGGTCTCCTGGAGTTAATGTTACTTCAGCTCCAATTTCTAGAAATTCCTAAAATTTATTATCATTTCCTTTTCCCCAAAACACAGTTACTCTAATAAAAGGTCATAGGTCTCTTTAGGGAAAGCTGGGAGGAAGATTAACAGTATACATCTTTTGCAGTGAAACAGGATCCTTCCCTTTATCCAAGGGGCTCTGTGTCTGTAAACTGTCTCAAGTATGGGAATTGATTAAGGGGCTGTGGCTCTCTGTTTCTGTAATTCAAGTTAGGGTTTTGTTCACTTGACTTAGAATGCTTCTGTTTAAAGATCAAGTAGGAATTTAGTACACTGCCCATCTATTTCACTTCTAGGTACACCATGATCTACTCTCCAATGCCATGGTTCTATGTGACTTCTGCCTGTCCAGGATCTAACCACCCCCATATTGTTTAAGGATCCTAGTTTCATGACAACAGTCCCCATAATAATAAAATTCCTACAGTGAAGAGCAACCACAAAGTTCTTCAGGGAATTTGCTCCTCATAATCCTGGTAAATGTTTCTTTAGTCTCTTTTAATCTATCACAGTGTTAAGCAAAAGCCTGGATATTAACTATCCAAGATATTAAGAGAATAATATATTAGGCCGTCTGGTCATGTGGTCTCTGTAGAAATATCTAAACTCTGCTGTTACAGCATAAAAGCAGTCATAGATAGCATGTACATGAATGGGAGTAGTTGTGTTCCAATAAAACTTTATTTACACAAATAGGCAATAGGTCAGATTTGGCCCACTGTTTGTGGTTGCCAAATGAAGCCTGGTTTACAGTTGTGTGGGGAGAAAATGTAACCTGCAGAAGGTAATTGGATGTTACAATTTTATAACCTCACAAGAAAATAACCCTGAGAGCTATAAAGTTATAATGTTAACTAATTTGGGGAACTCTCTCTTCACATTTGGTCTCCTTATTCTCAAGCCTTGAACAACTCATCCTTTATCCTCTTCTGCTTCATTTTTAAGTCAACTAAACCTTAGCATATTTTAAAGAATATCTCTCAGAATTTTAAGTCAGAACTTACTTGTAACTGGATTTTTATGTAAACAGAAAATACGGTCAACTGAGAACAGAGGTTTAAAATGTGTTAACTTCAAAGATAGTAGAATTTAGATATCGTTTGGGTTTCTTTGGGATTACTTCCAAATATAAATCAAAGAAATTGTTTATAAAGCATATGCTCATTAAAACTAAAGGAGAGTGTTCAGAAAGAAAAACAAATGCAGCCAATATCACGAACTAGAAAGGAGCCTCAACACCAGGTCCACAGCTTCTAGCAAGCACGTCCTATGGATCATTGGGTCCCTTCTACGCTTACTTGTCTCAGGACAATATTTACAACCGACAACAATGGAACAAGCACTCAGCCCTCCCAGCCTAACGTCCGGGTTCTGAGCAGGCTGGGCAGGTCCTAAGCCAGTGTTTACCTGTGGTGAGGACAAGTGCTTGGATCCACCTGTATGGAGTGAAGACAATGGTAGAAGATGGAATTAGACAGCACGTTGGAGGAGCTCAGCTGTTCTTCCTGCACCCTCAGAGCTTAGTGACCTATCAGAGCTGGGAATGAGGGAAATGCACCAAAGGTTTCTGCAGCCAAACTCCAGAGTCTGAAGATCATGCATTCAGGAACTTCCACTGTCACCAGTGGTTGAGGAACATTTAATAGAGAAAGTACTGAGAACTAGTTACCTGATGATAATTAGCTACGCAAAGCTTCATACATTAAAATGTTCTAAAACACACATTTTTGGCACTTTTAAGGGTAAACTTTTTTGAAAACTGTATATTTTCATAACATAAGCTATAATGAAAAATGGTTTTTTGGTTGGCAGGAAGAAAATAGCTAAAATAAAATAAGTCAAATATTTTATTAGTTTTTGCTGAGTTATATGCATATAAGTGAATTAAATGTGAATTTTTTACTTTTCTGTATTCTATAAACTTTACTTAAATGTAAGTAAAAATGCCCACAATTAAATATTTTAACTATTTTATTATGCATGCACTACATTTTATTGATGAAACCTTCAAAATAGAGATAAGAAAAAAAATCACTGCTAATATGACTGCCTAGAGAAACTACTAACATTTCATTGGGATCCTATCAAACTTATTTATAAAGTTATTTGAAAAACAAAATGGGCAATGCTATACAAACTTCTCTAACTTACTTTAATACTTAAATAATTTATTCATGTCCTTCTGGATTAATAAACATACTTAAAAATAACTTTTCTATTTCATGTACATAATTCCTGCTTATTCTTGTGACATAATAAACTAGTCAGTTATATTTGCATGTTTTGATTGTTTCCACTGTTAATTTCTTTGTGTACATGAAAATTAAAACAACAAAGTATTATGTATAACAGAATGGGTTACACCATCTTTGATAAAATATGGATGGTGGGCAGAGCACACCCCTGGGTCATCATTGAGCACCAGTACAACTCCCTGACAGAGGGGATTGGACCAGACATAAGGTATATGGGGAGATGATCACATCACATCATTTGGGGATAGTCTTCAGGTAAACCATAGTAGAAGTCAAAGTTCTCCAATCTTTGTTACATTACAACTGAACTATGACCCCTTAACAAAACTTCCCATTTGAGTGCTGAATGGGCACCTCCCTGAGATCCAGATGCTCAAATCCAAGGCAATCCAAAATTGGTGCCTGGAGCTACTGGAGGTATTTCTCTTAAGAGAAAATCTATGGATGATCTTGAATATATTGAAACAGGATTCATCTGCCTGGATGTAATATGTTTTAAAGTATATAACAATCCAGAAAAGGGTTTATGTAATTATTTTAGTTTAGGTTTCTCCTTCCATCCTGAATTTTAATATTACTTCTTTCTTTTTAAAACATTTCCACACATGGAAGTCAGATAAATATTTCTGGTATTTTCCTTTTAATATTCTGTAACAAGTACTTCCACATTTAAGTTCTGGCTCTTTTATTATCTGCCCATTTTCATATTTTTATGATATCTGCAAATCACAAAAATAAGTTTCTGACTCAATATTGAATACCAATAAATAAAGCTGAAGAAATTTATTATAACATTAGGGAATTAAAAGTCACATGGGACAGATATGTGTAGGAAAAGGACAGAACTCAAATGTGCACCCAAGGGAGTAGAAAATCCCTGAGAGAGTAGAGTGAGACTTTCATGGGCTTCTGACATAGAACATGGAAATGTATACTCTGAACATAGACTAAAATATTTTGGAGCATCTGTCTAGTGTTGAGCTCACCTTGTAAAATTCTTCAGGAGCCAATCTCCTTCCAGAATTCGGCAATCAGAACACTGGCTCCGAGAGATGGCTCCAAAATTACAATCACTATTGATGAGTGTGAAGTTTTGGATTTGTTTTCTTTGTTTGCTCTTAGGTTAACATGCATCAGATTTGCATGACCCTCGAGAGCCTACCTTTGGCTCAGAGCCTTTTCCTGTCCAGGGTTCTCCAGAGGGCTGCTTTGACTTCGTTGTTTCATAAACTGTAGATGATGGGATTGAGCATAGATGTCACCAATGCATGGAAGAGGGCAATGAGTTTGTCCATGACTGGAGAATGGCTGGCCTTGGGACTCAGGTAGGTGATGGATCCTGAGCCATAGAAGAGTTTCACTATGAGTAGTTGGGAGAAACAGGTGGAAAGAGCTTTACAGCAGCCTTCCGGTGAGGGCGTGACCAGCACAGCAGCTAGACTTTTGCTGTAGGAAGCAATGATCAGCAAAAATGGGCTGGATATATAAAGGAGGGCCACAACAAAGACCGCAGCCTCATTATGGGATGTATCCACACAGGCAAGTGCCAGGATGGGTGGCAGGTCACAGAAGAAGTGATCTATCTCACAGGGGCCACAGAAGTCCAAGAAGAAAATACAGTTGGTCTGGCCCAAGCCCACCAGGCATCCGCCCACTCAAGAGACCCCTGCCAGGTGGACACACACCCCACGACTCATTTGTGCTGCATAGCGGAGTGGGGCACAGATGGCCAAATAGTGCCACAAGGCAGCACTCATGAATATTAAAATTCAGGACTTTTGGTGATCCCTGGAAAAATAAAAGAAATAGAGAAGGGAGATAAGATACTTTTAAATTTTAAGTGGTTTGGAGTCACCTGCCACTGTACCAGCCACAATATTCGAAGCAAGCACATTTTATATAGTTTTTTAGAGGAAAAATCCAGGAAAATGATGCATTTTGGGTCGGATCCACATAATTAGAAATGTCCTTGTACTGGCTCAATTAATTGTTCATCTGGTTTTCATAATAAAGGGTTATTTGTTTTCTATTAGCTATAAGAAAATATGTGAAGTATTTCAGAAATGAATATGAAACACTAAGTACAGTGCCAGACATAGAAGAAACACTCGATAAATGTTAACCTACATTATTATGTAATCATTATTTCTAGAAAGTTTTAATCGGATGTTTAACTTGCATAAATTTGTCATTAAGTATTATAAGAATGATCACCCATTGCTTGCCACAATTTCCCCATAGCAACTTCAACAAGGGCCTAATATTTAACTGGGTGACCCCTTAATATAGCCCAGCAGAAACTACTATATCCTTTAATGGGATAACCATGAAAAGGATAATCTAGGTGTTTCTATTCTCCAACAAAAGAGAGATAACTTCCAATGAAAGCATCGACTTTAGACTACATCGAGCAATTTCATTGCAGCAACACTAGGAAGTTGAGTGAATTATTATTTTCTTCAGAGAAGGAAAGAAAAATGAATTCAAATAATAGGCAGAACTAAAATGTCCTTTGGGCAGCAGCTGTCCATTTTCACACTTTATCATCTTTTGCAACCCTCTTTTCTTAGAACTTTAGCTAGATCACATCCCTTTAATGTTACATTTTAAAGGGAAAAAAAAGTGGATGTAATTTGCTTCAGGTGAGACACTCCCTGATATCCTCTGTACCTCCAACATTCAGGATGGAAAGCTGTCATCTTCACCTCTAAGACAGCTGGGAGAAGACTTTGCTGAAGTCAGGAGCCCATTTCCATCTCTTGAGGGAGTGTCCTGTCCCTCCCAGCAAAGCCCTCAGGTCCACACACACAAGCAAGCTTGTTAAACAGCCTTGGCAGTGGTGCTAATTGTTTAACAAGCAAGAGGAAGAAGCTCTGATCTGTAGCACTTGGTGTTTTCCCTTGTGTTTCTACATCTCCCATGGGTCATATGCAGCTACCTATGTTTTAAGAAGTGGTCCACAAAATTCCTGAAAATTTAACAATGATCTCCTTTGAGCTGTTGTTAGCTTGCCCAAGGTACTTACTGAGTGATATACTGGAACTGAGATTAAGTCAAGTCTATCTGCTTAAAGATCATTAGTTTTTTAACCATTCAACAGACCTTTCCAATATAGCAAGAATTTACCAAAACTGTAGGTCTTTTTAAACTGTTGATTATTTTATGGCCTATCTCCTGTTTTCTTATAATAAATCGCAAATTATTAAAAATAATTAGCAAATAAGTAGACAAATCCTTAAAATTAAATTGATGTTTCTTCTCCCAGTAATATTAAACTAGGTAATTAGGAGTAACCATCCTTCTGGGAACAGTACAAAAAGGTAAGTATCTTTTAGAAGGCATGGGAGAGCAACCAAAATAGTTCAGAATTATATGACCAAGATGAGGAGAATGAGGAAACTCATGGGCCTGCATTTGGGGATCCCTTTACCCTCAGGTACCTGCCACCACTAAAGGGATCAAGCGATGTTTGAAGCTGAGCAGTGGGCTTAGCAGGCTCACACCTGAGGACTAGCGCTTGAGTACTGGACCTACTGTGGAGCAGATGCTAGTAACCACACCAGCCTTTCTCCTTAGGACCCAGAAAAATTCGCCCTAGGAATAAGATTAGAGTAAATATAGACCATAAATCACAGGGCCTGAAGACCAGCTTTAAACCTTAGTCACGGAATGAATTTAAGTGAACTGCAATGAGTATAAAGTAATTCATTATACGCGATTATTAATATCCAAACATTTGCAGGACACTACAGTTATGTCCCCTCTTTCAGTCTTCATATATATCACTTAATTTGAGTTTTGTCTCTTTTTCTATATCAGCCTAGCTACTAAAAGTTTTCCTTTACCTGTCTTTCCAAGAAACACTGTTTGGTTTCATCAACATTCTCTACTCTTTGTCCATTTTTTATTTCATTTATTTCAATTTCTGCTATTATTATTTTATTTCTTATATATACTTTGGGTTTTATTTGTATATCTTTTTCCAGATTCTTAAGGTGAATCATAGGCTGCCTGAAAACTTCATCTATGCATGCCCTGGAGGGAGTTCTCCAGGGCATGCATATAGGGTATATATCTATGTTCAGATGTTGTTGGGTATTGACGTAGTGGGTAGAGTTTCACATGACAGCTAAAGGAGTGCTGAGTTCCCATTCTGGGGAATTTTGTTGCGTTTCCCCAATGAAGCAGCAACAATTCCCCAAATGCAAGGAAAAAGACCAGTGAAGGATGGTCCAAAGATGGGTCCTTAATACTACTGACTATGCTTAGGAGCCTGTGTGCTTGAAATTTCTACTATGCCTAGAGCTGCAGGGTGCCTAACAGTTACCTCCTGAGAGCCTCCATGTTGCTCAAATGTGACCATTCTCTAAGCCAAACTCAGCATGTAAATGCATTACCTTCCCCCCAGTGTGTGACATGATTCCCAGGGATGAACCTCCCTGGTGCTGAGGGATCACTACCAATCACCAGCTGGTGATGAAACTAGAAAATGACCTTGAGTATAAGGGGGAAATGGTAAAAACAAATGAGTTTATATGGCTAAGAGACTTCAAAGTGAGTTGGGAGATCATCAGAGGGGTTGCGCTTATACACATCTCAGCAGGATCTTAGAGACAGCTAAAGTAGATACAACCTCAAGTAGTGGTGCTCCTGAGGGCTACAGACACACCTAGGTCCTCTGTTCATGACAGATGGCTCTGAAGTTCAGTGCCTTGCCAGTGGGCTCTACTTTGAAATGTGTGTTCCTGAGTGTGATGGAGTTGGATTCAGATATGACCTCTCTACACATACCTCTTCTGTGACTTTTACTGAATCTGTGGTTGGCGCTGAGGTTGCTATATATTCAGGGGCCTTGAGTCTCTGGACTGTCCAAGTGCCAGGTGGGCCCTGAACCTCAGGAGAGTTACAATACCTTCTCTCCAGTTCATTGGACGTACCCAGGTCAGCTAAGAAGGAGGTGGGGATGGACAACCACCATACCAGGGAACCAAGAGAGTCTACAACTGTAAACAGGAGAATCTCATCCATCAGCCATGTGGGATCTAAGCCCCATCTCGAGTTAGAGGTGGAGTGGAATTGCCATCCCAGGGTACTTAGGATGGAGGAATAAAATATGGATTAGAGAGGACTTACTGGTATTCTACTGTAGAATTATTTTGACTCTAGCAATGGAAGAAACTGTTATCATTGATGTGCAGACAGTGGCCATGGGAGTTGCTAAGGGCAGGGAAAGGGAAGAAGAGGTGTGATATGGGTGCATTTTCAGGACTTGGAGTTGTCCTGAATGATACTAAAGGGACAAATGCAAGACATTATATATCCTGCCATAACCCTCTATTGAATGGTCTGAGAGAGAGTATAAACTACAATGTAAATTATAATCCATGCTGTGTAGTAGTGCTCCAAAATGTATACATCAAATGAAATGAATGTGCCAAACTGATGAAAGAGTTTGGTTATATGAGAGGAGTGGGGAGGGTGAGGAGTGGGGGTATATAGGAACTTCTTATACTTTTTAATGGAACATTTTGTATTATCTATGTATCTTTAAAAAATAAATTAAAAATCTATTATAAAAAATAAGCCATGATGCAACTAGAAAATGACCTTGAATTAAAGGTTCAACGCGGACCAGCAGAATATACCTGTCTACATATAATAACAGGAGTTTAAAATGCTGTTTGACCTAATGTAAGGGAGAAAGGAAAGGAGAAATGAGTTTATATGGCTATGAGTCTCTAAAAAAGAGTCTGGAGGTTGTCAGAAGGATTGCCCTTATGCACACCTGAGCAGAGTCTCAGAGACAGATAAAGTAGATACAACCCCAGGTATTGGTTCTTTTGAGGGCTAAAGAGATCCACAGGCTCTATGGTCATGGCAGATGGGGTTCACTGCCATGTCAGTTGGCCCTTCTTTGGAGCTGGTATTTCTGCATGATGGAGCTGGACACAGATGGGATCTCTTTTCACAAGACTTTCATGCTACTTTACTGGAATTGTAGTTGGTGCTGGGGTTTAAGATATATCTAGGGGATTTGAATCTCTGGACTGACAATATGATAGCCAGACCCTGAGCCTCAACAGACTTCAACTCCTACACTCTGATTTATTGAACTTACCCCACTCAGCTAACATGGAGTTGAAGAATGTCAGCCACCACACCATACAGCCTAGAGTGCCTACAACTGAAAGCAGGAGAATTGCATCCAGTATCCATGTGGAATCTAAGCCTCCTCTTTACATAGAGGTGCAATGGACACAACCAATCCAAGGTCCACAGAGAAAATGTGGCATTGGTGTGGGAAAAGTGGCCATGGTGGCTGCTGGGTGCGGGGAATGGGAGGAAGAGATGAGATGTGGAGGCATTTTCGGGACTTGGAGTTGTCCTGGGTGGCACTTCACTAACAATTACCAACGACATTGTAGATCCTCCCAGGGCCCACTGGATGGAACGTGGGAGAGTATGGGCTATGATGTGGACCATTGACCATGAGGTGCAGCGATGCCCACAGATATACTTACCAAATGCAATGGATGTGTTATGATGATGGGAGAGAGTGTTGCTGTGGGGGGAGTGGTGGGTGGGGGCGGTGGGGTTGAATGGGACCTCATATTTTTTTAATGTAATATTTTTAAAAAATGAATTTAAAAATTAAAAAAAAAGAAAAAAAAAGAAGCCATTAAAGCTATGATTTTCCAAGTATTATTGTAGAAGCATCTCACAAATGTTGATACATGTGCTTTCACTATTTTCTCAGTTACAACTATTTTCTAATTTGTTTGTTTTTTCTTTGACTTATAGATTCCATAGAAAAGTATTCTATTTCAAAATATTTGAGTATTTACCAGTTATTTTTCTATTTATGATATCTATTTTAATTCTATTGAGGTCAGAATCATGGTATGTATCATTTCAATCCTTTGAAATTTCTTGAGAAAACTTGTTTTATGACCCAGCATAAGGTCTACTTCTCAATATCCTCTGTGTGTACTTGCAAACTTTTTTTATGCTATTATGAATGGTATGTGCTATAAGTGCCACTTAGATCAATTTTCTTGGTAATATTGGTCAGTATTCCATATTTTTAGTGCTTTTCTCTCTTCTTTCTTTCAGTTACTAACAGAGTTGTGTGGAACTATCCAAATGTAATTATGCATTTCTTCATTTCTTCTTTCAATTTGTCAGTTTTTGTGTTAGGTATTGAGAAGTACTGTCATTAGGGGCATGCATTATTAAGATTATGTCTTTTTATTGAATTGATGTATTTATCATTATGAAATGTGACTATTTTCCCTTGGTGATATTCCTTTTCCTAAAACCCACTATGTCTACTCTGATTGGCTTTCTTATGAACAGTATTTGCATGGTATGTATCCTATTCCATCATTTAACTTTTAACTTTCCTTCATGTTTTATTTACTTCCTTCTCTAGTAGACAGTATGTAGTTAGCACTGCTTGTTATTGAGTCTAGCAAACTCTGCCTTTTAATTTGAGTGTTTAGATATATTTAAACAGAAGGCAAATAGAGAGGAAAAGGAACAAAGACCAGTTGGAAAAAGTTTATTTTCTTTAATAGCAAGATAGTAGATTTAAAATCCCTTTTTTGGAAGACTTTTTTTTTTTTAGAATTAAGTTAAAGCAGCATTTAATGGGAAGGTAAACATTGCATTTATCTACTATAAATTCAATGCTTTTCTTCATTTGTCGTTTTTTTTTGTAAAATTTATTGTTACATATTTTATTTTATTTTTGTCTTTATTTTTTAAAGTTACATTCAAGAAATATGAGGTCCCCATATACCCCCCACTCCTCTCACCCCACTCCTCCCCCCATAACAAAACCTCCCCAATCATCATGAGACATTCATTGCGTTTGGTGAATACATCTCTGAGCACCACTGCACCTCCTGGTCAATGGTCTACATATATTCACCACTTCTACCAAGTTCGGAAACATTTTCATGACCCCCAAAGAAAGTATTAGCCTTTAAGCCATCAGTCCCCTTTCTCCCCTCCCCAAGCCCTGGCAATGCCCAATCTACATTCTATAATTTTGGTTTTACCTATGCTAATATTCCATAAAATGGACTAATACAGTATAGGACCTTTTGTGTCTGGCTTTTGTCACTTAGAACTACGTTCTTCAGGCTCATCCAGGTTGCAGCATATATCAGTATTTCGACCCTTTTCTTGACTGATTAACGCTCCATTATGCATATGTACCACATTTTGTCCAACCATTCATCCATTGATGGGCATTTCAATCGTTTCCACCTCTTGGCTATTGTGAATGGTGCCGCTAGGAACATTTGTGCACAGCATCTATTTGAACACATGCTTCTAATTTGGGGAAGTATGTAGATAAGGGAGGCATTGCTGAGTTGCTGGGGATACAGTGACCTGCTCAGCGTCCATCTTGCAGCCCTTGACTACCCCCTCCTCTTCTTCAGGTGCAGATGTTTCAACATGTTTCCATTTTGGAGCCCCCAGAAAGCCATTAGGTCTAACGGGACAGCCAGACTGTAGCTGAACCCTGAACCCGGAACAAGCAGAGCCCGCTACTTACCAGGCAGGCACTCTGGTGGAGGACCCTCTCCTGGGCTGTGTAGATGCCCGTCCTGGGCAGCACAGATTTCTCTCTCCTGTCCACTGTGAAGTGGGCGAGGGAGCTGCCACCCTCCTCTGACCTGAGCAGTGGGGCTACCCTGGAGATGGAGACGATGCGACCTCTTTCCCTGTCCTACAGGACCCTTAGTGCTGGATGAGAAATAAAGCCTTCGTTTGCCAATCAAGTCTGTGTGCCGGAGCCTGTCCTCCAAAGTGCTGGGTAGCAAATTTACAGTAATTCTGCTTGACTGCCACTCTTTTCCTTCCTACTGGCAATGTCAGTAACTCCAATTTCTCCACATCCTCGCCAACACTTATTAGCCATTGTTTTTATTATTATAGCTTCGTGGTGGGTGGAAACTGGTCTTTTGTTGTGGGTTTGAGTTACAATTCCCTAACAATAATGGTGTTGAACATCTTTTCAGGTGCCTTTGACCATTTATATACCTTCTTGGGAGAAATAACCATAAAGACCTTCGTTCATTTTTAATTGGGGATATTTTTTGTCTTTTTATTGCTGAATTGTAGGAATTCTTTATATACCATGTTCAGAATAATAGAATCTTGTCAGATATGATTTCAAAATAATTACTTCCATTCAGTAAGTTGTCTTTTCGCTTCCTTAATAATGTCCTTTGATGCACGTCTTTGAATTTTGATGAAGCCCCGTTTATTTTTTCTTTGGTTGCTTTTTCTCCTGGTGTCATTTCTGAGATTCCTTTCTCCAACTCAAGGTCTTTAAGATTCCCCCCATGTTTTCTTCTAAGAGTTTTATCATTTTCACTCTTACATTTATATTGTTGACCCCTTTTGAGTTAATATTTGTATATGGTGTGAAGAAAGGGTGAAATTTTGTCTTTTACAAGTGGATATTTAGTTTTCCCAGCAACGTTTATTGAAGTCACTATTCTTTCCCTATTGGGTGGTCTCTAGAATCTATGTCAAATATAAATTATGAATTGGCAATACTGGTTTACTTCTGCACTCTAAGTTCTATTTCATTGGCCTAAATATCTAGCTTGATGCCTATACCACACTTATGTTATCACTGTAGATTTGTAATAAGTTTTGTGATCAGGAAGCGTGGTTCTTAAACATCATTCTTCTTTTCCAATTTTGTTTTCACTATTTAGGGCCTCTTCCAATTTGAATATAAGATTTTCCATTTCTGTCAAGGAAAGTCAATGGAATATTGATAGGAATAGCTTTGAATTTATAGATTGCTTTGGATGGAACTGCCATCTTAACATTGTCTCCAAATCCACAAACATGAGATATCCCTTCATTATTTTGAGCTATATCTACATATATGTATGTATATATTGTATATAACTATTTTCCTCTCACCTATTCTTTAATCTTTACTTTCTGAAAGAAATATATTACCATACTATGATTCCCGTGCCATATTAATTGTATATCTCTGATAGTTTCATCTTTATACATTTCTATTATAATTTTTATGAATAAAGGTTTGTAATTGCTAATGTTAACTTAATGATTAGCACCTTTTGCCAATTAAAACACTTCATCTTTTTATTGTTCAGTATTCCTGCCTCGAGTTCTACTTTTTACTCATTTCTTTTAGTGTTTATAAATTTGGCAATTTATTTCATGTATTTATGTTATTTGTATCTCTTTTAAGTATTGTATTCTTGTTTTTAAGTCTACATTGAGTTTTTTCTTTAATGTGTAAAAACCACCCTTTAATTAATTGATGACATTTTTATTCACTACTAGTTTTTAAATTTACCCTTTTTTTAAAAAACACATTCCTGTATTTTTTCCTGCCTTGAATATTGCCAAATGGTTGAGATTCATTGTTTCTTATGATGTACACACCAAATAGCCTATATCTAATTTACTGAGATTAACTCTCAAATTGTAATTTGACCCAATATATATCTTCTTTTCTAAGAATATTTGCACGCTCAACATTTTTTATTCATTCTTTCCTAATTCTCATGCTTGTCTATGGTTTCATTTTTTAAATAAAATTTTAGTAGAGAACTTGCAAACTTATAAAACAATCATGCTCAGCTGTGGAATTCCCATACAACACCATCCACCAAACACGCTATATTGCTGTGAAACATCTGCTACAGACCATGAGATAATACCACCCGACTCTTACCACTAACTATGGTCCTTAGCATATATTTGGTATATTTTCTCCATACTGTACATCTTTGACATTAATACAGTGTTGCTGTTAAGTATAGTCCAGTGTTTTTTGATTTGTAGTTTGATTAGTTTAAAACATTTATATAGAAATATCTTACTATACTTATTTATTAACTCACATATTTGACTGGTTTATTTTATCACCAAACTCCCACACTCCTTGAACTTCCTGTTCTTATATCCAGGTTTTTGCTTTGTTTGAGAACAACTTTTCTAAAAGGCTCTCAGGAATAATTTGTGGAAAGGCATGTACTGAATCAGAATTGCAGTCCAGTGCCACTGTGATTTTCCTTATTTTCAGGCAACCTGTTTCCCATCTCTGGGGACTTGTAGTTTTGCTTTTTATCCTTGGAGCTCAGAGTTTATACTGGGATTTCACAAGTGACTTTTTTCCAATTGTTATCTCTTGAGTTTTAGTGCTTCCTTGTCTGAAAAAACAATTCTTCAGTTCAAAGACATATATCTTGCATTAACATTTTTAAATTTTAACACCTTCTATTCTCTTATCTTCCATTCTTAAATCCTTTTCAAAAGATATATATATATATATATATTCAATGTCTTAAATATCTTAAAGATCCACTATTTTCAAGGATTTAAATCATATATGTGTATGTGTGTGTATATATATGTGAATACATTTATGTATGTATGTGTGTATATATATATATCCTCAATATCTTTAATTTCTCTCATAATTCGTATCTATGATCTATTCATTTATATTCTGGCTTATTTATTCGACTTGATTTGACAAATCATTAATTCGTCTCTTCATAATCTATTCAAATATGGCCAATCTTAGCTTAACTCCCAAGAATGCATTTATGCTCTCTGGTTGCTAAATTTTCTGAGCAAGCTGAACTCCCAAAGGTAAAATATTTAAAGACACTGAGAGTTTATAGTTTGTAACAGTCTGTAGAATCTTTGATGGACCTCTAATGTGTAGAATGGCCTCGTTCTTTCTCTTCCTTCACCCTGTGTTACCAGGTTAATACACTGAGAGGCAGGTTTTGGCTTAAGAAAAGTAAACTGGAAATGTTGCAGACTACTTTGAAATAAGCATGAAATATCCTCACTTTATGCATAAAAATATATATTTTGGCATTGTTTCTATTCCACATTATTCCGGTAATGCTAAATTTCCCAGTCAAGAAAAGAAGGCAACAACAATAAAAAAAGGCAAAGGGATTAAGAAGAAAGAAAAAAGAGATCATTATATACAGAAACCACATTTGAGTATGTAATGCATTTTTAAAATACACAAATGATTAGAATTCATGAGTGAGAAGCCAACACAAAACAGTGTAACCAGAATGATTCCACTAATATAAAGCTCAAAATCAGGCAAAGGTAAACTGCAAATAACATGGTGACTAGGGTGTGGTAATTGTTAAAAGAGAAAGTGTCTCCATGTTCTTGCTGCAGAAATTCTAAAGAACTGGTCCAAAATTGGACTAGATAACTATGTACACTCACATCCAGGCCTTAGGTTGATTCTCCTGTTTCCTTCCTATTAAAATATGTCTCTATTTCCTCTCTCACACTTAATTTTTCTCACTTCTTGAACAGAAAACAGAAAAGAATATTTTCCATATTTAGGAGAGTAGGCCACATATTTTCCCTTTTTTGACTTGTGCCTATATCCAGCTAAATATTAATCTTTTCGAGACAGAATTCAATTTCAGCTGCCTATGATCATGTCTTCGTACATCTGTTTTCCCACATCTCCTTTCAGTTTATTTTTTAGGTTATGACATGTAATGAACTGAGTCAAATTTCAAGATCCTCTCAAAATGATGGGAGACATGTTTCTTAAGTGCACCCTAGCCTGACCCTCCCACCCCTTCTGAAAATTCTTGACTACTCTCTACAAGTTCCATGTTCTTTTTGTGTTTATAACTAGGGACTTACACTGGATGCCAATATTCAATTCTACTTTTCATTCTTAAATGCATATTTCTATGACAGGGTCTCACAAAAATTCTTCCAGTATTCTATATACAAAAGATGTTAATAAATGTTGCTCAACTAAACGTTTTGTGGCCAAAATATTTGGGGATATTCTGGAAGAAATCAAATGAATGCTGGCATATCCTGAAATATGAAAATGTACTTTGTGAATTTCTATGAATATTGTAAGCAAGGTTTCTCAAACTTATTTGACCAGAACTTTTGAAAAGTTTGGGAAATGCTGACTAAATCAAATATATTACTTCTAAGTCTTCTGCTGTAGCTTCTCAAAGCAGAACTGCATATGAAAATTTATTTTATTAAACATACATGTACCTTGCTGAGGGTAATGATTTATTTTCACTTTCCAAGATTGTATGACAGCATGTTCTAAAAGCCATCAAGATTGAAGACAGTAGTGTTTAGAAGTAATTCTTTCCATGCAATTTCCCATGAAACCTTATTCTTGATCAGTCTTGTACTTGGTGTTACTTTCTGCTTTGGGTATAGATGGTTCACAAGATCCCATTCTGGGTCTGATATCATTTCCTACAGAAGTTAGAGAGTTCACTGCTTTTTTGCTCCAAAAATAAGCACCTCCCCCCCCAAACCTAGTCTTTATCTCAGAACCTAATTTTTCTGGAAAGCACTTGAACAAGTGGCATCCTCTTAACTTGTGATAGAATTTTCAGACATGAGGAAATAATTAGGACCATCCTTTCTCTTGCACATCTGCATAAATGACAAATTCTCTCCATTTTCTGTATATGAAAATTGTTTTTTTTCAGTTGCTCATGTAACTTTCTCAACCTACCCAAACAATATTTCACTCAATTTTCATGCCTGCCTTCTATGAAGTATTTTTATTTTGGAATATCATATTACCTAGTCTCATTATTTTAGAAGACAGTTCTACTTAAGATAAATTATATTTGTACAGTTGCCTTCATTTTGAAGAATGCACATTCTGGAGGGAAAAATGCATGAAAAATCAAAAGGGTGGTGTCCTTATGGTTTGGGGAATTTCCTTATCACTCAGCTTTCTTAAATTCTTTCCAATTATTCAAGAATTTAGACCCACAGGTGTTACTGAAGCAGATTGTTTGTGTTTACATATGTGTATATGATATATGTGTTCTTATTCCTTTACTCTAAGCACATTCTATTTTCTCAAAAATGGTAGAGAATTGGAGAGATACCAGTTTAAAATGTGGGATGCAATAAATCTTGATGCTCATGGATTCTCTTTTCCTAAGCATGAGCGAATTAGTAGAACTGGATTGAGTTACATAGATAGAGACATGAAAATTGTATTGGTAGAAATGTTTATAAATATATATCATTAAATATGTACATTTAATTATTAGTAACTTTTATTTACCTTCAGAAAATACGGAATGCTTCTTGGAAGTATATTTCACAGCAGAACATTTTAAAGAGCTGGCCTGATTTTCCTAGGGACATTGACACTTTTGACTAAAGATTTGAAGTGAGTGATGTGTCCTTTGAAATGGATATTTGCTTTTTAATGAACACTATTATGCATGTATTATATTGCTATGTGTTTTTATATGCTAGGGTTCTAGTTACCATATGAGACCAAGATAAATAACCAAATAATACTGCAAAGATTCAAAATATTGGACATCCTGTACCTCTTCTACACTGAAAAGTCACAATAGAGACCTAATGAAGGAGAACAGACACTGCCCAGAGGCCTTCACTGCATTAGTTTGCCAAAGAGCTTCAGTGGCAAAGTACCAGAAATGGTTTGACTTTTATAAAGGGGATTTATTTGGGGTAAAAGCTTACAGTTTCAAGGCTATTAAAAGTCCACCTCAGGGCACCATAAGAGGTGCTTTCTCACCAAAGTCAGGGGCACATGGTGAAGCAAGATGGCCGCCGATCTCTGCTGAGGTCTCCTCCTTTCTTGGGCTTGTGGGCAAGCATGGCACTGGGCTTGTCTCCTACTGAGCCTTCTCTCTCAGTCTCGGTGAATCTGCTTTCTTGCTGAGTTCAGTTGTAAGCTCTCAGGCATATCGACCATTTCTCCCTGGGTCTTATCTCTTTGAGTCTCCCAGGGTCTTCTCTCCTTGCAGCTCAGCTGTGGGCAAATTGGAGTCCTTTCTCTCACAGGCAGGATCAAACATGGTGGAGCTCACTTCTCCTGTGTGTGTGTCTCTCTGTGACTCCACTTACATCAGACCAGCAAGAAGGCAGAGACTCAACCTGAGTCCCCCTCACTGATGTAGTCCAGTTGAAAGGAATCGATTAGCCCAAACACAATCTTTCTCTTTTTGGAATTCATAAAATAATCTCAAACTGCCATACTCACCTATTTGTACTAGTTAAATATAAAGTCTGCAAATAGGGAGTGAACCCAACAATATTATCTCTTTAATTCTGTCTGCCTAACAATTTAGCTGACTAAATCAGTCTAATGGCAACCAACAACTCCTTTCTCTTGAATATCAGCTTTTATTCCAATAAAGAGAATCCAGAAAAGGTCAGTGTATTTGAAAAACCTAGAGTCAATCACAAACTCTACTCTCCACCTTTTCTATCAAACAGCAAACACTATAAAATATGGACATGTTTGAGAAAAACAAATATCGAAGTTCTCTTAGAGAAACTCTGATGTTTGTCATAACTGAAACCTAATTCCATTTCCTGTATACCTTTGTGAAATGAAATATACCTACATAAATATATACATACCTATGTATATATATGTATCCATATATGTATATATTATAAAACACATATAATATATACATGCATATGTATATATTATAAAATAAACAAAGTAAGGGAGTTTATATTTTTCATTGTATTAAAATATGTGAAGATTGGGAGAGAGGAAGAAGACACTATTGGATAAATATTAGCTCAAAAGACAGTTGACATTTGATTATATCTTCAAACAACTCATTTTCTCACTGTTCGTTGGGAAATTAACTATATATCTACTGAGCAAACATATCTGGAATGGGCAAGCACAAGTTACCATTGATAAAATGACTGATTGCATTACATTATTTGAAGGTGAATTTTCTTTCCTATTTTTTTACTATAAATTTATTAAGATAACCAATCTAGTCTTTCTCTTCTATTCCTAATATGAACACTATAATCTGTACAATAAGGTAAGAAAGGAAGTGATTAAAATTTAATCAGGGGCAATCAGGATCACATTGTAAATCCTCACAGGGCCCACTGGATGGAATGGGGGAGAGTGTGGGCCATGGTGTGGACTGTTGACCATGGGGTGCGGGGGTGCCCAGAGATGTACTTGCCAAATGCAATGGATGTGTCATGATGATGGGAGGGAGTGTTGCTGGGGGGGGGGAGAGGTGGGGTGGGGGTGGTAGGGTTCAATGGGACCTCATATATATATATTTTTAATGTAATATTATTACAAAGTCAATAAAAAAATAAAATAATAAAAAAAAATTTAATGAGACATATTGGAAGTGGGAATGGTCTTTCAAATATCATGGCTCTTTGCACAATATATACACCAAGCTCTTAATTGTGTCAAGCCCTTTGCCATCAACCATTGTACAATAATATCTCTAAAAATACAGGATATGGGGGATATCTACACGGCATACAGAAGGAAAATTGGAAGCTATATGATTTCTTGCCTTTCATTTTGGAGTGAAAATTGGTATCCCTCCATTGGCTTGCTGATAATCACTCCTAAAATGTGGATAAAGATGATTGGGTACCAAGAATAAAAGATCCTGATTGAGCTACAAATATTGTTAGATCAAAGCCTCTTACAAAGAGATGTACCTGTCCTTCACATGCTAACCGTAAGGAAACATTTCTGTGGAAGGAGGTACAGAGTTAAAGAAATAGGATTAGTTAAATGAACAAACAAGAGAGGCAATGCACAGAGCTTTTTCTACATGCACTCTTTTTCCTCTAGAATAGTGCAACTGACCGCAACCCGCACTAGCTCCCTGAGCATATCACATGGTGAAATTCACTAAAATATGCTTAGATACATAAACACCATTCAGGCAACTGCATTTTAAAAAAATAGAATATGCAAAGAAGAAATGAAGTGATCTCTTGATATCTCTGAGTGCCGTCTGCTAATTTTATGCCATAAGTTAGTCGTTTCAAACAGTCACCTTTCTGCTTTTTAAACAAGTCTCAGAATTATTGCCTTATCACCAATTTTGTGTTATGTGATAAGAAATCATATTTGGCTATTAATTTTTAAACTTAATTGGAAAAGGCAATATAAAGTTAATAAAAAGTGCAGTATTTACTAAAATCTATGAATATTCATTACCTATTTTTAAAGCTCTGTTTCATTAAAAATGATCAATATGTTAATTTTTGTGATACAGATGAAAATAGTCACGATCAGCCACTGTTATTTTGGCAGGGACAGGGGTCCACTGTGAATGATGACAGTTGGCAATAGACATTGTGAAAGCCTTGGGGGGTAGGTTTTCAATTGTGAAAGGACTGCATTCTCCTAAGCCATATTCCGAGCTTGCTTTTTCTCTCCTTAACACCTTCTTTACTGCTCCCTTATCAACTTTATTTCTCAATGTGTAAATGAAAGGGTTGAGCGTTGGCATTAAAAGTCCATAGAAGAGAGAAAGGCGCTTGCCCTTCAGTTTGGCTGAGTTGCTCCTGGGTGCCATATACGCACAACCACTGAAGACTGAGCCATAGAACATAATCAGAACCAGCAGATGACACCCACATGGGTTAAAGACCTTCTTGAGGCCCTCAGAGGACTGGCTTCTTAGTATTGCTCTGAGAATGTTGGTGTAAGAGAATAAAATTAATCCAATTGGGATAACTTTTATGACAACAATGGCTGCATATATCTCCACTTCATTGATCCATGTATCAACGCACGATAATTGAAGCATAGCTGGCACCTCACAGAAGAAATTCTCTACCCAGTAATGACCACAAGGAGGTAGCAAGAAAGTCAACACTGTCTGCACCAAGGAGTTGCTGAAACCTGTCATCCAAGTCACTGCTGCCAACTGTTGGCATAGCTGAGAATTCATGATAACTGTGTAATGGAGAGGCCAGCAGACAGCTACATAGCAATCAAAGGACATTACTGAGAGCAGTACACACTCAGTCTATCCCAGACCAAGAAAGATGAAAAGTGAGCTATGCAGCCCATGTAACTGATGTTTCTCTTGTGGTCCCAGATGTTCACCAGCACCTGGGGGACAGTGGAGGTGGTGTAGCAGAGATTCAAAAAGGAGAGATAAGCCAGAAAGAAGTACATGGGGTGTGGAGTCAGGGATCAAGGCAGGATAAGGTAATGATAGCTGAGTTCCCAAGGAGGGTCATTATGTAGATGATGGAGATAACCACAGGAAGAACCATTTCCAGTCTGGGCCATTCAGAGAAGCCCACCAGAACAAGCCCTCAGGCTGATGGAGGTTGTGTTGAATCTGCTCATCCTCATTGCTATGACACTACTTGCTGGAAACACCAAGGTCGGAATTTTGGGAGCCTTGTGTACCCTGTGTTTAGGACTTAAGTTGGCTCATGGACCTGCGTTCATTGGAGGAACTGGATGAAGGATGCTGAAACAAATTAAATCATGAACATATTTCCTTTATTTCCTCACTGTGAGGAAAGAGCATTATGTATCTGTATTTGTATATGCATCTGTACTTTGACAAATATTTTTCCAAGGTTTTCAATTAGTTAACCCAGAGGAGTTTACTAAGCAAAGCGTATTACCCAAAAAAGAAAGTAAAGAAGCATTAGAATGTGTTTGTTATAAAAGAAGGTGTTGGATGTGATAAGAAGAGACGTCATTGGACCTTCGTTAAATCCCTAATTTACTGAATGTTTTCTAACTTTATTCCCTTCAGTCCAATTCATTGTCTTGCTACTTTTTAATGCATTTCTATTATAATGGATGGAAATCACCACCTATGAAAGGTGCTATCAGTAACAGAAGCTTAAATTATATCATATTTCTCCTTTCTGCTTGCTGTAATTGGGTTAATATGGCTAAAATTCCAAAATTCCAATGAAATACAGTTAGAGATAATTTAATGATATTTAAAGAAAGAATCAACATATTAAGACTAATGGCACAAACTTTTTTACTTATTTTGTTTAAGTGGAAGGCACATTAACATTTATGCCCAATAATATATGTCTATATCAAATACCATGGATCACAATATTTGTTTGTAGTTTCCATGGCTGGGTCTCACTATTTCCTCCATTTGATTAAAGAGGATTTCCTGAAATAAATCCTCAGTATCATACAATCTTCTGTTTTCTGGAAAAGTATGGTTCCACAATGGATTTTATGTGGCACAGTGGAAAAACCTGTAAAGAATTGAGCAATTTCCCTCATGGGAGCCCAGGATGTGATAATTACCCAATACATAATCACATGTATAGACACACACACACGAGCTGTATGCTTCACTTTCCTCATGTGTAAAGCAAATACGTAATTTGAGTGAGGACTTTTATTCAAACTCTCAACTACGTACAATGCATCACACATATATAAAATAGCAACAATAACAGGGATCGTCCGTGGAAAGATTCTACGTGTGGAAGGCTTTTATAAGCACTTGGGAAGCCTCACGTTTAACCTTCACAAATTCACTGATCACATCTGTCACAGACAAGGACCCTGAGTTTCTGAAAGGTGGAACAGCTTGCCTGTGACTGCATGGTAACTAATGGCAGCGCGGTCATCACGCTTCCGCCTGCCTCAGAGGAAACCCTGCGCCCTTAATCACGAGTGCACGCTCACCACGAGCCAGGCGTAGACCTTAGCGTGTGAATAGACGTGCGCTTAGCAACGCGTTCATTTATACCCTTAGACATTCGCTGGTAAAGACACGGAATCTGTCTTCTCCATTTATCTGCATGGGGGAATTCTAGGTCACTCTTTTGTCTGAACTTATAAATGACAAACACTTTAGACAAAGCAGAAATCAAGTGTTGGAAACAATGAAATGTATTAGCATAATTTACAGATAACTACTGTGCTGAGATTCAAGTACTTAAAATTCCTTTAAAAGTATTAAGTTCATAAAGTGAATATCAAAATATTACTATACAAATAAATACAAATGAAATCATTTATACCCAAAAAATCTAAACACCAGCAAGAATTAGAAAGCGTAAAGGGAATGTTACTTTTAAATGATAATAATAATATGCATATAATTTTAGCTGGCAAATTCTACTCAAGAAAACATCCTGGATAAATAATCAAATGTGCATTAAAACATACATGCCAGGATATGCAATACTGATATGTTTACATTACTGAAAATTTAGAAAACTAATCATAATGTTTCAAAATAGAGAATTCTTAAATATATATTCTTATTCATCGATTAGATTACTATACTATTAATAAGAATAATTTTAATATGCAATGTTTTTTCAAGGTGCTTTTCATAATATATCATATAAAATATGAAATAATGTCCAAATACTGTTGAAATTTATATAAATATTACATACAAAAGCATGGAAAATACACAACAAAATTGGAATTGGAATTATCTCTGGGTTTTAGATTTAATGTTTTTTACTGTTTTTTGCAATTTTTTTTCAAGAGTTGTTCTGTGATTAGACATTCATTTTATAATTAACAAAAATATAATAAAAAGGCACCTCTTCTAATGAGAATTCTTTATTTATCCTACCTTAATCTGCTTACATTAAATAGTCTTTAATCCGGTTCCTGTTATAATGTCTCCATTGCCTTACAATATATCTGACTTTGTGATTTAATTATTTCATCTTAGGAACATGATTAAATCACTGAAAGAGACTCTTACCTAAAGGAGACAGCATACATTCCATTTATATTTGTTTTGTTTCCTTGGGCATAAAAGAAATTCAATGAGTTGCTGTAAAATATTTAATAGAATGGATAAAGTAAAATATTTCAATGTTAATTGGCTGTTTTTGTTGTGGTGGTTATATTTCCATGGTGGTATAAAGCATTTTAGTTTAGTTACCAACTTCTTGTGGTTATTCATTTCCATAGGACAAGTAAGCAGTATTATTTTACAGGCAGCAAGAAACAAGAAAAAATTGGTAGTTTAATTTCTTTGTCTTAATGTATTATGTTAAAATGTATTCTTCTCCTTCCTAGGTATGCACCATTCACCATTTATATTGCAATTAGTTTAATATGATTCTGAGAGGGATTTTTGTGGAAATAAGAGGCCATACTGCAGCAAATGGAAACTTCCAAACATAGGTGGTCATTTGACAGCACAAGAGAACTTCCAGACCTGAGAAGGCTCCATGAAGGAGAGCAAGGCAATGAAAATAGAAGTAGGAGGTCACCAAGCCAAGAATCACCTAATTCAAAATTTAATCCGTGGCAAGCTGTAATTTCCACCTCTTCAAAGGATATTAGTCAGTATTCCTTTTTGGGGATAAAAGAAGAAACATTCTGATTTTAATGATGTTTCCTGAAAAGAATAACTTTTAAGCTTGGCACTTTTTATATAGGGGCAGATTTGAAAATTGGAGGTGTATTCAGAAAATATTTTTGCATCCTATTTCATCTAAAAAAACTCATAAAATTCAATCAAAATGTTTTTACTCATGCTTTCTTCTATACTACAAAATATGTTTTTCCTTTGTCTTCAGCAGAATAGGACCCAATTGTGAGCAAGATACATAACTCAATTTGTCTTAACCACAATTGAAATGTGTATTTTGTATCACTTAAGTGGCTTAGCTTGTATATGAACAAATTCAGTGGATCACCGCACTGTGCATGTCAGCGAACTTTCTCTACTACTGTGTTGCTCAAATGAATTTATAGTGCCCCTAGCTCTACTGGTAACCCTTCCAGATTAACAGTTATATATGTGTATAAATCTGATATGTTGGTATATTGGGCTCATCCTTTTGGTTATTTAAGTCATTTCCCTTCCTCTAAGCAACTTTCTACCAAATCTACACCAGTTTGGGGGAAAGAAATCAGCTCATGTTTTCAAAGAATAACCAAGCATGTTGTTTCTTCTTTCAGTTAGCTCGTCCCATAGTAAACAATCCCAGAAACTAAAAATAAACCTCATTCAATACCTTACTCCTTATTACTGTTCAAATATTTTAATATCTCCGTAAAATTTTTTTCCTCCGTAAAATTATTTCAGCCCATGTACCCTTATTGCCCCTCTCTGTAGCTTCAGTCTCCATAAAGCAAAACCTCGGTGGTCAAAATGATAGTCCCCAAGCAAAATGTCCTGTCTCCAATGCCAAGAAAGCACCAGAAATAAAGTAACTCCCGTTCCTCCACAACTGGGGTTTCTTGTCCTCTGAAAAAGTGCCTTGTGGCTTCTGTCCTCTTCTCCTTACCACCTGGTTCTGCTCCACTTTTTCCACCAGGAAGGAAATGCTTCCTTCTCTGTGGCTTCTCCTTGGTTTAAGCTGTTTGGGTCTAAATTCCATCACAATAATGTCTCTACACATTTTTTATTCCATATTTTAAAAACGAAGAACACCTAAGTTCCCTTGTCCTTACTCCTCAGGGAAGGTAGCAATTCCAGGACAGGACTTGCTAGAGATGTTGACCTTGGAGAGTCAGTCTCAGGCGGAATTAAACAAAACTCATGGAGGTGGGAGCTTTGGCAATGGGGAAACTAGGCGAATAGCATCATAAGCTGCTTACAGTGCAAAAAATTCTACATAATTCTGCCATTAGGTTCTCCTTCCTATAGAATAGTTTTCGTTTCCATTGATCTCTTCACTAGTTTATTTACTTGCTGTTATTTATAAATAGATGCTTACGGCTGTTTCCACTCTCCAAGGAAATTGCTAAATTCAATCATAAAGCACTTTAGGTCTTTTTATTGAAATAGTTATTTTTTTCAAAAGAATCAACATTTCCATGAGGGTTAAGTGAGAGCTGTGTGAAAAAATCCATTCTCTGAATTGAATTTTAGATTCCATTGTCTCTTTTGATAGAAATATATCCAACTCATGAATCTTAAAAAAAACTATGAAATCTATATCATCCTAATACTAAAACCAGGTAAAGACACTACAAAAAAAGAAAAATTAAAGATTAATACTTCTATTGAATATAGATGCAAAAATTGTCAACAAAATGGTTGCATCCAGATTCCAAAACACATTAAAAGATTTGTACAGGATGATCAAATGGATTTATTCCATTTATTCAAGGATGGTTCAACACAAGGAAATGAATGAGTGTAACAGACCATATTGATAAATTGAAGAAAAAAATAAAAAGAATATTTATTGTTTACCTTGTGCAATGTACCATTTTTGTCAGAACCTAATGTGAAGTAGGTCATTTAGTTTTTCCCAGATCCTTACTAATACTGCACATTGTCAAATTCATTGGTTATTTTCCAAATTGATAGTTAAGAAATGATGCCTTAGTGTCATTTTATTTTGCATTTCTTTTCTTGTGAAAGAGATTTAGTTTCTTTTTTGTTTGTTTATATGCCATTTCCTTTTGTTGTGAGATAACAGCTCATATTTTTTTGATTGTCCTTTGTGGTATGACTTTGCTTATTACACTTTTACATTTAAATATAACATACATCTAGAAAAGTATAAAAATCTTAAATGTACAGCTCAATGAGTTTGTGCAAATTAGACAGACCCCTATACAATAACACACAGAATCAAGAGATAGAATACATCCACCAGACCAGAAGATCCCCTCCTCAGTGCAAAATAAATAATATTCTGATCTGATACCATTTTCTCTCCCTTAAATGTGATGTTTATTATCTAGTGGCTTTCATTGTTTCTGATGAGATCCTCCATTATTGTTGCATTTCTTTTCCTCTTGCTTCTGTTTTAGATTTTCTCTTTCTTTGGATGATGGCAGTTTGATATAAGATGCTTAGTGTGATTTTCTTTCTATTTATCCCTCATGAAGTTTGCTGAGATTTTAAATTTGCAGATGGTGTCATTTATCAATTTTGTACAAGGAAAATATCTTTCAAAATGATGGCCAAATAAACACATTTTCAGGCTTAAAAAAACTTAAATAATTCCTCTGAAGGAAAAGAATGGGAAAAAAAAAGTTCAAAAAACTTTCAGGTTAAAGAGAAGAGTGGATATAAGGAACAGAATGAAAAACCCATAAGACAGTATTAATATTTGAATAAATTTAAAGATATGGTTGTTTTATATGTGTGTATATAAAATTATCTTCTTCAAAGCTCCAGAAAACTACTAAAGTGTTTCAGTAACTCGGCAAATGCTGACTCAGTAAAAAGCAGCCTGAAAAAGGGTAGGTAAAGCTTGTGGTGCCCACCCTCTCCCAAGCACAGTGTGGAGCCAGCCTGTGCCTGTTCCAGATTAACCCCTGTGCACATAACGAGGTGCCCGTATGCCAGTGACGATCTCTCCAGGGGAATCCTAAGGACTGGATAAGGGAACCTGTCACTCAAACCCAATCCAGAATCTGTACTGAAAGCAGAGAAGCAGCTTGCAGAGAGCTAAAGCAGTCTAAGAAACAATTAACTCCAATTAGCTGTGGAATAAGGACTACCTGCATTAAGTCATAAATTACACAACCCAGGAGAAGTGAAAATCCATGCCAAAGGAAGGAGAAGGTGCATTAGAACTAGTGAAAACTATATCCTGGGGTGTTCCTAATACCATGAACAAGCTCAAGCCTGGAAAAGAAACAGACTCCACAACTCCACACAAGCACAGACAGGACAGAGGACCCTGCACTTCATAGTCTACTAGGGATGGTTTTCTCGTTAAGAGGACTAAGTTCTGAAAGAAACGACCAGCCAAAGCAGAGCCAATTTTCAAAGACTGTGGAAGGTGCTGTTTGTTTTGGTTGGCTTGTTTTTGTTAACTCCTGGAACTCAAGGATATTGCTGTCATGCCACAAGCTATATACAAACTTAAGAAACAGACAACTCGGGGACTAATCCTATAATTAACAATTTAAAATATTAACATGTACAGTGTGCAACAGAAGATTATAAGATAAAGAAAGAGAAAGGAACAAGGAATCATCAATGAAGAGGACCAGATTTAGACATACCTGAAAAGACTTTTTTTTTAAATGAGCCTTAGTGTGTAAGGAGATAAAGGAAAACACAGAAAAATAACAAAAGGAAATGAGGACAATGAATGAACAATACGATATGTATGCTATTCAAATTAAGTCAGCATTGTATCAAATGTGATTGTTATAGATTTAGAATGTTACACCATGGTAAAAAAAAAAAAAGAAAATATATGAAAAATATATTCATAAAGAAGTGAGAACAGGGAAACGGACTTTGGCCCAGTGGTTAGGGCGTCCGTCTACCATATGGGAGGTCCGCGGTTCAAACCCCGGGCCTCCTTGACCCGTGTGGAGCTGGCCATGCGCAGCGCTGATGCGCGCAAGGAGTGCCGTGCCACGCAAGGGTGTCCCCCGCGTGGGGGAGCCCCACGCGCAAGGAGTGCGCCCGTGAGGAGAGCCGCCCAGCGTGAAAAAGAAAGAGCAGCCTGCCCAGGAATGGCGCCGCCCACACTTCCCGTGCCGCTGATGACAACAGAAGCGGACAAAGAAACAAGACGCAGCAAATAGACACCAAGAACAGACAACCAGGGGAGGGGGGGGAAATTAAATAAATAAATAAATCTTTAAAAAAAAAAAAAAAAAAAAAAAAAAAAAAAAGAAGTGAGAATGATCCAAAATTCTATAATGAAAAAGCAAATAAATATGAAAGTAGTTATTAATGAAAGAATCAAGGATCAAAAATGGTATAAGACTTACAAAGACAAAATAGCAAAATGCCAAAAGAAAGTCCTGCATTATCAGTACTTACTTTAAATGTATATGGATAACGCTCTCCAGTCAAAAGGCAGAGATAGGCAGAAT
Organism: Dasypus novemcinctus; assembly: GCF_030445035.2. Taxonomy (NCBI): domain Eukaryota; kingdom Metazoa; phylum Chordata; class Mammalia; order Cingulata; family Dasypodidae; genus Dasypus; species Dasypus novemcinctus. Next base: position 69,624,205 of record NC_080694.1, on the reverse strand, counting down.
GGACAAAAAGAAAACATGACCCAATTAAATGCTGCCTATAAGATATTCACCTTAAATCAAAGACACAAGCAGGCTGAAAGTGAAGAGATGAAAATATATATACATGTTAATAGCAACAGTAAGAGAGCTGGGGTACTTAAATAATATCAGATAAAATAGACTTGAAGACATAACCTGTTATGGGGGACAAGGAAGATCACTTTATACTGATAATTGGGTCAATTCAATAAGAAGACATTATAATTATAAATATATACGAACTCAACAACAGAGGCCCAAAATATATAAAGCAAATGTTGGCAGATTTGAAGGAATAAATATGCAGTCAAGCCTTAATATTAGGAGAATTCAATATTCAATATATCACTTTCAGTAATGGTTAGAAAATATGAATAGAAAATCAGTAAAAATAAAGAAAATTTGAATGATGATCTCAATCAACTAGAAACACTTCATCCAGCAGCAGCAGGGTACATATTCTTCCCTAATCTACATGGATTATTATCCAGGACAGACCATACATTAGGTCACAAAACAGTCTAAATTTATAAAAACATATTAAAATTATACAATGTATTTTCTCCAATGTATTTCTCCAACCATGGAATAAGGCTAGGATTCAATAATAGAGAGACGAGGAAAATTAACAAATATGTGGGGATTAAACAACATACATTTACACAACTAATGGGTCAAAAAAGAAATCTCAAAAGTAATTAGGAAATATCTTCAAACAAATGAAAATGAGAGCACAGCACACGGAAGTTTATGGAATGAAAAAAGGGAGTGATGAGAGGGAAATCTATAGCTTTAAGTGCCTACATTAAAAAGAAGAAAGATCTCAAGGCAGAGACCTAACTTCACAACTATAAGACCCAGATAAAGAGCAAACTAAACCCAAAGCAAGCAGAATGAAGGAATAACAAAGATCATAGTGGAGATAAATGAAATAGAGAATTAAAAAAAAAAAAAAATAGAGAGACTCAAGGAAACCAAAAGCTGGTTCCCTGAAAAGATCCATTGAAAGGACAGAACTTTATCTAGACTGTAAAATTTAAAAAAAGAGAGGCAACAATAATCTTAGAAATGAAAGGAGGAACATTACTACTGACTCCACATAAATAAAAAGGTTTATAGGAGGAAAGTATGAACAACTGTATTCCTACAAATGAGATAACCTAGATAAAATGGACAAATGCTTGAATAACTGACACTGACTCAAAAAGAAATAGCTGATCTCAACAGATCAATAACTAGCAAAGAGATTGAATCAGTTATTAAAAACCACCCAATAAAGAAAAGCCTAGGACCAGATGGGTTCATAAGAGAATTCTTGAAACATTCCAAGAAAACTACAATTCTGTTCAAACTCTTTCAAAAAGTGAAGAGGAGGGAACACTTCATAACTCTTTCTATGAGGCCAAAATCACCCTCACACCAAAGCCAGATAAAGATATGACAAGAAAAGAAAACTACAAACCAATACCTCTTATGGATATAGATGCAAAAATCCTCAACTGTACTAGCAAACTGAATCCAATAGCACATTAAAAATTATACACCATGATAATGTGGTATTTATTCAGGCATTGATTAAGAAAATTAATCAATGTAATACACCACATTAACAGAACAAAGAGAAAAACCCACATGATCTTCTCATTGACATGGGAAAGATATACAGGGCAAAATACAGCATCCCTTATTGATAACAAAACTTTGAAAACTAAGACTAAAAGGAAACTTCCTCAACATAATAAAGGACATATATGAAAAACCCACTACTAACATCATAATCAGTGGTGAAAGACTGAAAGCTTCCTTCTAAGATCAGGAACAAGATAAGTGTGTCCATTGTCACTACCATTACTTAACATTGTACTGGAAGTTCTAGCTAGAGCAATTAGGCAAGAAAAATAAATGAAATCCAACCTATAAAGGAAGAAGTAAAACTTTCACTATTTGTAGATGACAGGATCCTATATATAGAAAATACTGAAAAATCCACAAGAAAGCTATTAGAATTAATAAATGAATTCAAAATAGTGTCATGCACAGGATTAATAGCAAAAATCAGCAGTGTTTCTGCACACTAAAAATTAACAATCTGAAGAGGAAATTAAGAAATTTATAAAATCAACTAAAAGAATTAAATATCTAGGTATAAATATAATCAAGGATGTAGAGGGCTTTCACAAGGAAAAACAGAACATTGCTAAAAGAAATCCTAAATAAGACCTAAATAAATAGAAAGACATTCTGTGTTTGTTGATTAGAAAACAAAATATTATCATCATGATAGTTCTACCCAAAGCAATTCACATATTTAACACAATCACAATAAAAATTCCAACAGCCTTCTTTCCAGAAATGGAAAAGACAATTATCAAATTTATATGGAAGAGTAAGCTGTCCCAAATGGCTAAAGCCATCTTGAAAAAGAAATCAGTTGGAGCACTCACACTTCCTAATCTTAAAACTTATATCAAAACAGCATGGTATTGGCACAAGGACAGACATATAGGCCAATGAAATTGAACTAGAATTTAGGAATCAACCCTCATCTATGGCGAACTGATTTTTGACAAGGATATGAAGCCCATTCCATTGGTAAAAAACAATATCTTCTATAAATGGTGTAGAAAAACTGGGACTCCATACACAAAAGAATATAGGTGGTCCTCCATGTTATTCAACGGCTTCTTAGACTCTACATCAAAGACACGAGCAACAAAAGAAATATAGTAAATAGACCTTTGTTAAAAGAAAAAACGTTCACCCATTGAAGGACTTTGTCATGAAGGCAAAAATACAACCTACAGAATGGTAGAAAAATTCGGAAACACATAACTAATAAGGATTTAATAACCAGAATATACAGAGAAATGTTACAATTCAATAATAAAAAGCAAACAACAAACAATCCAACTTAAAAATGCACAAAATACTTGAATAGATGTTTCTCCAAAGAACATATACAAATGGCCAAATGCACACGAAAAAATGCTCAATGTCATTAGCCATTTAGATCACATAGAACATGAAAATTTTCTCCACTCCACTAATCATACAGGGAAATTATAATCACAGGAGGTTTCATTGCATACTCACAAATGCTGCTCCATGAGAATATAATCTATTACTCCAAAAGGGATACAGTTCCACACAACTCATATCAGCAGAAGTTTGAGAATATATTTGGCATTGGGTATTAAGGAATACAAAATAAAAGATTTGAATTTTCTGAATTTATTGACATGGGTGCTTTCACCAAGAGCACAGGAAACAATGGATTGGTTTAAGCACCTGCAAGTAGCCTTGACATTCTTCTACTTTGGCTAAGTAAAGCTTGAATTAAAAAAGTGGTCCAAGTCTCACCCAGGACAACTAACAAGGAGATGATGATGGACAACACCCATCCCAAGTAACAGAGGGTGTCTGCAACTGCAAGCAAGATAGTTCCATCCATTTGCCCCATGGGATTTAAGCACTCTCTCATTTAGAAACAGAGTGGGCATCACCATTTCCAAATCCTTCAGATTGGGGAATGAGCAATAGACTAAAGTAGATGTATTATTATTCTTTTTTTGTTTTTAAATTTTTATTTAATAGTCTTTTTTTAAAGATACATTGATCACAAAAATGTTATATTAAAAAATATAAGAGGTCCACTTACACCCCATACCCCACCCCTCCACACTCCTCCCAGTTTAACAGCCTCTTTCATCATTGTAGCACATTCATTACATTTCATGATTACACTTTGGAGCACTGCTGCACCACATGGATTATAGTCTACATTGTATTTTCCGTTCTTTACCAGTACATTCAGTGGGTTATGGAAGGACACATAATATCCTGCATCTGTTTGTGCAATATCATTCAGGACAACTCCAAGTCCCGAAAATGCCCCCACATCATACCATTCATTTTTTAAAGATTTATTTATTTATTTATTCCTACCTTTCTGTTGTTTTTGTGCTCGTTGTCTGCTGTCCGTGTCCATTCACTGTGTGTTCTTCTGTGTCTTTTCTTTAGGCAACACCAGGATCTGATCCTGGGTCCTTCCAGAGTGAGAGAGAGGCACTCAATTTCTTGTACCACCTCAGCTCCCTGGTCTGTTGCACCTCTTGTCGACTCCCCTCTGTGTCTCTTTTTGTTGTGCCATCTTGCTGCACCAGCTCTCCAGGAGGCCAGCACTCCTTGTGAACCAGCTCTCTGCTTGGGCCAGCATGCCTTCACCAGGAGTGTGTGAGAAACCTGGACCTCCCATATGGTAGACGGGAGCCAAATCACTTGAGACGCATGTGCTTTCATTGTTATTCTATTATAGACATTGTTATTCTAGCATGGAAGAATTTTTATCATTGATATAAAGGCAATGGCCACCTGATGTTCTGAGGGGAAGAAGATGGAAGACTAGATATAGCATGGGGGAAATTTGAGGACATTGGAATTATCCTGCATGACATTGCAATAGGAGATACAGGCTATTACACATTTTGTCATAACCTACATTTTGTAAGGCAAAACATAAACTGTAGTCCATAGTTAGTAGCATTGTTTCAATATGTGCTCATCAGTTGTAAACAATGTACAACACTAATGAAAAATGTTGTTAATGGGGGAAAGTGGGGGAGGGGTGAGGGTGAGGCGTTTGGGAATACCCTATTTTTTATGTAACATTAATGTAATCTAAAGCTTCTTTAAAAATAAAAAATAAAAAATTTAGCTTCTTCAATCATACATTAAACAGAATATAGGAACCAATAAAAATAGCACAGTTTTACACATGTTAAATGGTTAAAAATACTTAAATACTGCAATAAATGTGGCACTTTCCCTTGAAAAAACAAGTCGTCCAAGTGTAAACCATAATGTAAACTATAGATCATGGTTACTAGCAATGCTTCAATATATGTTTATCAATTGTAACACATGTACCACATTCATGTAAGATGTTATTAATAGGGGAAAATGAGAGAGGGGGTGCTGGTGGGGTATAGGGAAATCCCCTATATTTTCAATGTCACTTTTCTATCATCTAAAACTTCTTTAAAAATAAAGTTAAAAAAACAAACAGTAAGAGAGGTTGAAATGCTGGAACTTCCCTTGAATATCGGAGAATAAGGAATCAGCAGGCACAGGAACATAGGAATTTTGGAATCTTTTTAATGCAATGTATTGGTCACCTCCTAAACAGTCCCTGTGGAAAACTTGGAAGATGTTTCCTTCACCAAGGAATTTAGAAGAGACTTGGTGAGGAGGACATCAGTGTTCTTAAAGTGCATTATAGTATCTGACTTCTCTGGTCCAGAGATGATGATGGGAAATGCAGCTGTGGACCTGGACCTGATACTGAGAATAATGACATCCTAAAAAATTAGATGTCAAGGGCCACTCAATCATCATAGACAAGGTGAGACCAATGACTACAATTAAGCCAGAGGACTGGGTGTTTGGGCTTACAAGGATCTGTGGTGGTAGACAATTTATCATAAGTTTCCTAAGAATGAAATATGAAGTCATCCTACTAAGATGTTAGTTGGAGTGTATTAGGAGGAAATTTCTATATCTGGGGTCAGAAGCATAACTTGAATCAACATAGTTTTCATGGCCTCTTTCCCATTTTCCAGTCCTAAACCAATTCCCAGATCCAGACCCCCTCAATTGAGGGAGAAGATAATCCTTTTAAGAAATGATCCTGCTATGCTGTAAAATATGATTCAAGGTTCTTCCCCAGATGGACATTTCAGCCATTTAACAAGTTGGCTGCATGGTGGAGAAGATTAGATACTGACTCTGAAGTGTTGCCAGTCCCTGGTGATCTGGTAATTCCCCAATGCTGCTTTAAGGCTTGTCTGGCATCTGAGAAGAAATGAAGATTTGGGAGTGATTTGTAACGGATTCACGTTCATATTCAACAACAGTCAGTTCATTTATTGTCTTTATTCTCTAAGAGAAAGAACACTAGAGGTAATTTTGCTGCATGAGCAGCTATGAAATTTGCCTGAAAATTTTTAGTAGCTTCAAAAAGCATTGTGAGAAGTTAAATTTCAGAGTCATACAATCTCCAGGGACAAGGAGAAAAATGAAATAATAAATGACTGTAACTGTTAAATTTTTAATGACATCCCTTGGGTTACACTCTCTCCTCTTGAAAATAACTACTTAAGTGAAAATTTCCCTTGTTCTATCCTTGACATTTGTTTGCTTGTTTTTTCAGGAGGTAGCAGGAATTGAACCAGGACCACATACATGGGAAGCAGGTGTACAGACCCAAACACTGAGCTAAACCAGCTCCCCACTTTTTTACTTCCTTTTTCAGGAGGTACCAGAGATTAAGCTTGGGACCTCGTATATGGGATGCAGGTGCTCAAACATCTGAGCTACACCTGCTTTTCTTGACTTTTAATAGCAAATATTAGTCTCCTTATTCAGAATCCTTGAGGCTTTCTCCTTCAGTTACTCAGAAGGATGGCAAGGGCTAAAAAAACAATTTTTCAATTTATCAAAAAAAGTAGGAATGAGCAATCCAACAGGTGGATAGCAATAGGTAGAAGCAAAAGTAATACTTCAACATTCCCAATGTGTGTTTCAATTTTTTATTTCTCACACCCTTAGAATATAAAAGAGATAAGAGTAAATAAGCCCACTATTCAATGAAATGAGAGGCAGGCTGTGCCTTACTTTCATTTAGAAATTGGGGGGAAATGTAGTGAAAATACAGGGAAATAACACCCTTCAATGCTTTTCCTAGTATTTTAAATTTATTAATTCTATGCTTTAATGAAGAATTAACAAACATTTGAAAAATTAATAGATTGTCATTTTCTCTGAACTGACACATTTTTTGTAAGAATAAAAAATAGTTTTAATTTAAGAGCATACTGTAAGTGTGAAAGTATGTTTGGTAGTATATAGCCAGTGGTAGAGTGTTAGAGATTTGGACCTGAAGGGTATTGGGAATGAAAGAAAGAGAAAAAGGAGAAGGAAACAAAGAGAAAAAGAGAGAGAGAGTGCTAGGATCCGGGGGTCTGCGAGTAGAGACTCCTCAGATAACTTTATTTTCTATAAGTGACATTATATATACTCAAGCTATCATGAACACAAGCAGTATAGCTAAACATTAACAGTACTCATAAATTAAAGAACTTATCTCAGAGTACAAAGATTTAGTGTTCCTTTCAAACTGCAAAGTGTGTTTGCTCATATTTCTCCCTGCCCCAGACAGCTTTGTCTTGTTGACCTGAAAGGCTTAATTGCTGCATTCCTATGTTAAAATCATAGCCATGGAAACAGCACGTCTCTCTCTGTGAGACCACTATGCCTCAGTTTTCAACAGTGGAACCTACACAACTAAACCAAAATTTAAACTAAAAAGAATATGCAACATAGTGGGTGTGGCTCAGTGGTAAAAATATCTATATTGATATACATGCAGTTATACAGAACTCTACTAGCTTTTTTTAAGTTGACTAAACAGGATCTGAAACTAAAATCTTTTAAAAATCATTTTAATTATTTAATGTTTAAAAAAACATTTTCTTTTAACTCACTAAATTCCTTGAGATGTTGCAAAGAAGCAGTAAGGTGATAATCTTAATTTTGTGGTTGTAATATTGTGAGATCAGAAATCTGGGGAGCTGGGAAGTTTTGAAACTGTAGAATAAAGTACCTGAGTTAAAGACTGAATCTATGCATTAGACATCATGCATCCAATTTATTATGATATGAATTATTTGGTAATGATATAAAAAATGTGTTTTTATGATATCAAGTTTGTTTCATTGTCAAAACTAAGTAGAGGGAAGCTGACTTGGCGCAATGGATAGGGCGTCTGCCTATCACATGGGGGGTCCCGGTTCAAACCCGGGGCCTCCTTGACCCGTGTGGAGCTGGCCCATACACAGTGCTGATGCACGCAAGGAGTGCCGTGCCATGCAGGGGTGTTCCCCAAGTAGGAAAGCCCCATGCACAAGGAGTGCGCCCCGTAAGGAGAGCCGCCCAGTGCAAAAGAAAGTGCAGCCTGCCCAAGAATGGCACAGCACACACGGAAAGCTGACACAGCAAGATGATGCAACAAAAAAAGAGAAAAGAAAAGAAAAGAAACAGATCACCGGTGCCACTGATGAGGATGGAAGCGGTCACAGAGGAACTCACAGCAAATGGACAGAGAGCAGACAACTGGGTGGGGGGGAAGGGGAGAGAAATAAATAAATAATAAATCTTTATTAAAAAAACTAAGTAATCAAAATAAATTATTTTAAATATTTTTCAAATTTTCATCTTATTCTGAATAATACATATTCAGAATTAAAATTGATTCAAATATGAAGTGAAAATTAAATATGTACATCTCATAAAGCTAAGCCTGTTCCCCCAAAAGAAGCCAATGTTGTCTCTACAAGTTTGTGTAAAATATGATTTGTTATATCAAACAAATTAAATGCTCTGCCATGCAAGATACAGTTTTAATTAACAAAATATTTTGACCATGCTTCCACATGATTACATGCATATTTGTATAATTCTGTTAAATGTATGTAACTATCAGATAACTAGTTTCTTCTTGGTGATTATTTAGGTTGTTTCCAGTTTTTCACAAGAAAACAATGCTGTGCAACTATTTTTTGGAATTACTGTACATATGGATGCAAGATAAATTTCAGGAAATGAAACTATTGGAAGTTTGTTCAAAAGGTTGTGCATTTTTCATTTGACAGATAATGGCAAATTGTCATACAAAAAGAATTTATATACCTCAACACAAATTAAGAGACTGGAAAGAGGAGGCAACATGGTGTCTGAGTGAGTGCACCTTACCATCTCTCCTGCAAAGAGGCAGCCGAGTGGGGTTGGAGTCTCGCCAGAGTGGGCTGTCTTGGAGGAATGCAGGGCAGAGGATGTATGGACATCGATATGGAGAGACAGTAATGGAGGTGGTGCTTGCTAAATGTAGAACTGCAGCTTACAAGTACAGAGGTTGGAAGCAGTGGGCTGGCGAGACCCTTCCCTCTGGGGCTGGCAGCCTCGGTGTTCCCTGAGATCTGTCCATTGTGTGGCAGCATTTCTGGGCCCCATGGTCCCCGGATGTGTGGTCCCCAGGTCTGTGTCCCCTCAGCCCCCATAGCTCATGTTCTACAGACCTATATAACCTAGACGTGCAGTGTCCCAGACTTCCCTTTCCTGAGTCCAGCACTCCCAGAGGTCCAGGATTGCTCTAGCCCTCCAGTTTTGGACTGATTTGGAGAGATTCGTTGGGGGTGCAGCAGGGGGGGCTGGCTAATACGGGTTCAATTTTCTGATGTTCCCCCCCTTTTGTTTTTTTGTTTGTTTGTTTTTTGTGGGGGTTTTGTTTGTTTGTTTGTTTTGTGCTTGGAGAAGCATACTGGCTGGCTTAGGGAGAGTCTGGAAAGAGAGGAGTGGTGAATCTGCTGAGAAAGTCCAGTTCACCTAAATACACTGGGATAGGTAACTTGGCCTGGGAGAAGGTGGAGTCAGAAAATCAGCTAGCCCTCTCATAGCACACCTAAAGGAAAGGGACTGTGGGAGGTGCTTTCCAAGTTTCCAATAGCATACTTGGAGTTCCTGGCGAGGTGTGGGTGCATTCTCTCTGGAAATTAAGAGTCATTGTTTTCTGTGTGGAGCTGGTTCAACAAGGACCCACATGAACTTCCTACCAGACCTCTCAGGCAGCTTTCCTGCTGCCTGGGAGAGGGAAGTGAGGAAGAGAGAAAGAAGGAAAATCAGATCCATAAGCATTTTATTTAACTGAAAAGAGAATTCCTTGCTTGAAACTTACCCTAGTATTTGGTTGGCTTATCTTGTTTTACCTTCCTTTTTATCCCACCCCTACTCCCCCCAGGCCCTTTCTCCTTTCTGTTTTCTTTTTTTCTCTTTTTATTTTTCTTGCTTATTTCCCTACTCACTTTTGTCCCTTTTTTTCTCTCTTTCTCTCTTTCTCTTCGTTTTTATTCTTTTAACATTGGGTGCTGCAGGGAGTACTTCACATTTGCTGTATTTCCTCATTCTCCATTTACTCTCTTCTGTGTGTATTGATTTTGGCCACCAATACTACCCCCTTTCCTCTACATCTTTCTATCCTCCATCATTGATTGTTTCTCTTACTTTACACCTCTCTTTCTTTGCCCCACTATTTTTCTGACTTTTTACTTATAATACCTTTCTTCTGTTTTCTATTTTATATTCACTCTTTATATTATTGTCCTTTCTTTTCTCTTTCCCTCTTTCCTGAACACCCTGGCCTTTTAATTCACACTATATTCCTAGCCATATTCAGTTTACTGCTCATTATATGTACCCTACTTTTCTTACTGTTATAACTCTACATACCTTACATGCGTCTAATATCCATTCTCCTAGATCTCACATGGTTCCTCTGTTAATATTTACTATCAATACTACTATTATTCCTTTTCTTTTCTTACTCCTTGTGCTTTTTACTGGCCCTAATATTTTCCTTCAAGTGAACTTAGCCAACAACAAGGAAATAGAATAAGAAGAAAAAGTGACAAAGAGAAGACTTAACACACATGCAAAAACAACAACTATTTAAACTCCAAACTATACAAACAAACTAAGCAACTGATTAAACCCACCAAGATAAAATGATGACCAGACAGCAACAAAAAACTACAAACCAAACCAATAATCAGGAAAACATGCCCCAATCCAATGAACAAACTAAAAACCAGGAAGAGGAACAGAACATCGAACAGGTAATTAAAACTCTCAAAACATCTATTAGGGATCAATTTGATGAAGTAAAAAAAGAGATTAAGAATATGAAGAAAACAATTGGAGAGAATACAGAAGAAATTGCAATCATACATCAAAAGATAACAGATATGATGGTGATGAGCAGCACAATTCAAGAAATCAAAAAGACACTCAGGAAATAACAGCAGATTAGAAGAGGCAGAGGAGAGAATTACTGATGTGGAAGACAATACATCTGAAATCAAAAAGAACTGATCAATAAAAAGATTTTAAAAATCCAGCAGGACTTAGGGACCTGAATGACAATGCAAACTGTGGAAACCTATGCATTATAGGCATCCTAGAAGGAGAAGAGAAGGGAAAGGGGACAAAAGGTGTGTTGGAGGAAATAATGGCTGAAAACTTCCCAAATCCATTGAGGGTGATGATGTACATATCCAGGAAGCACAATACACCCCGAGCAGCATAAATCCCAACAGGCCTACCCCAAGACATATACTTGTCAAAGTATCCAATGCTCAAGACAAAGAGAAAATACTAAAAGTAGCAAGAGAAAAGAGAACCATCACATACAAAGGAGGCTCCATAAGATTAAGTGCTGATTTCTCATCTGAAACCATGGAGGCAAGAAGGCACTGGTATGACATAGTCAAGGTATTAAAAGAAAAAAATTTCCAACTGAGAATACTCTACCCAGCTAAATTAGCATTCAAATTGATGGGGTGTTCAAAATATTCACAGATATACAGAAAGTAAGAGAATATGCCAACAAGAATCCTGCCCTTCATGAAACACTAAAGGGAGTTATGCAGGAAGAAAGAAAAAAACAAGAAAGACAGAGTTGGAGAGAGTGTAAGAGCAACTAAAAAGACAAAAACAGAAAAAGAAAATCAAACAAAATATGACAAACACAAATCCTAAGAAAATATGGCTAATATAAGTTATTCCTTGAAAGTAATAACACTGAATGACAATGGATTAAACTCAACTGTCAAGAGACTCAGACTGGAAGGTTAGATAAAAATATATGACCCATCTACATGCTGTCTATAGGAAACACACCTTTGACCCAGGGATTCAAGGAGGTTGAAAGTGAATGGCTGGAAAACAATCTTACAAGCAAACAATAACCAAAAAGGGCAGGAGTAGATATATTAATATCAGACCAAATAGACCTTAAATGTAAAACAATTGTGAGAGACAAAGATGGTCACTATATATTAGTGAAATGGATTAAATTACAAGAAGAAAGAACAATCATAAACATTTATGCTCCTAACAAGGGTACCTCCAAATATTTGAGACAAACACTGGAAAAACTAAGTGAAGGAATAGATGCCTCTACAATTATAGTGGGGGTCTTTAATACACCACTATAAACCTTGGACAAAACATTCAAAAGAGAATCAATAAAGAAACAAAGACTTTAAACTATATATTAAAGGACCTGGACCTAATAGATATATACAGGACATTACACACAAATACAGCAGGAAATACATACTTCTCAAGTACACATGGATCATTCTCCAAGATAGACCACATGCTAGGCCACAGAAAAAATCTCAATGAATTCAAAAAGATTGAAATCATAGAAAATAATTTCTCTGACCACAGTGGAATGAAGCTGGAAATCTGCAAGGGCCAGAGACCCAGATTCACCAGCAAGATTTGGAAGTTAAACAACACACTCTTAGAAAAATAGTGGGTGAAGGAGGAAATCTCAAAAGAAATTAATAACTACCTTGAAACTAATGAAAATGATAACACAACATATCTAAACTTATAGGATGCAGCTAAAGCATTACTGAGAGGGAAATTTATAGCCATAAATTTCATACAGCAAAAAAGAAGAAAGAGCAAAAATTGATGAACTAAATGCACACTTGAAGGAATTAGTTAAAAAACAACAAAGGAAGAAGAAAGAAAGAAATAACAAAGATCAGAGCAGAACTAAATGAAATAGAAAATAGGAAACCATTTGAAAAAATGAACAAAACCAAGAGCTGGTTCTTTGAGAATATCAATAGAATTGACAAACCCTTAGCTAGACTAACAAAGAAAAAAAGAGACAACGTGCAAATACATAAAAAAAGAAATGAGAAAGGAGATATCACCACTTACCACACAGAAATAAAGACTATCATGAGGATATTTTGAAAAATTATATTCCAACAAAAATGACAATTTAGTGGAAATGGTCAAATTCCTAGAAACACATAAACACCTACATTGACAAAAGAGGAAGCTAATGATCTCAACAAACCAATTAAAAGTAAAGAGATAGAATCAGTCATTAAAAATCTCCCAACTAAGAAGAGCCCTGGGCCAGATGGCTTCACAGGTGAATTCTACAAAACATTCCAGAAAAAATTAACACTAATCTTGTTTAAACTCTTCCAAAAAATTGAAACAGAAAGATCTTTGCCTAACTGAGTAGATGAACCCAACATTACTCTGGTACAAAAGCCAAACAAAGACCACCACAAGAAAGGAAATTTACAGACCAATATCTCTAATGAACCTAGGCACAAAAATCCTCAACAAAATACTTGCTAATAGTATTCAACAACACATTAAACAAATTATACACCATGACCAAGTCGGGTTCATTACTGGTATGCAAGGATGGTTCAACATAAGAAAACCAATTAATGTAATACACTATATAAAAAGATTGAAGGAAAATAATCACAGGATCATATCTATAGATGCAGAAAAAGCATTTGACAAAATACACCATCCTTTCTTGATAAAAACACTGCAAGAGACTGGAATAGAAACTTTCTGAACATGATAAAGAGTATATATGAAAAACCCACAGCTAACATCATTTACAATAGTGAAATCCTAATATCATTCCCTCCAAGATCAGGAAAAACACAAGAATGCCCACTATCACCCCTTCTATTTAACATAGTCTTGGAAGTACTTGCTCGAGCACTGAGGCAAGAACCAGACATAAAAGGCATCCAAACTGGAAAGGAAGAAGTCAAAATTTCACTATTTGCAGATGACATGATCCTATACATAGAAAAGCCTGAGAAGTCTACAACAAAGCTTCTAGAACTTATAAATGAGTTCAGTAAAGTTGCCGGTTACAAGATCAATGTGCACAAATCAGTAGCACTTCTGTTCACCAATAATGAGCAATCTCAGGAGAAAATCAGGAATCAAATACATTTCACAATAGTACATAAAAATATCAAATACCTAGGAATACATTTAACTAAAGATATAAAGACTTATACACAGAAAACTACACAACAATGTTCAAGGAAGTCAAAGAAGACCTAAATAAATGGAAGAATATTCCCTGTTCATGGATAAGAAGACTAAATATTATTAAGATATCTATCCTACCATAACTGATCTACAGATTCAATGCAATCCCAATAAAAATCAACACAGCATTCTTTAATGAACTAGAGAAAATAACTATGAAATTTATTTGGAAAGAAAGAGGGCCCAAATAGTCAAAGACATATTGAAAAAAAAAACAAAATTGGAGGAATCACACTACCTGACTTCAAAACATACTACAAATCTACAGTAGTGAAAATTGCATGGTATTGGCACAAGGATAGACACACTGAAAAATGGAACTGAATTGAGAGTTCTGATATAGATCCTCATATAAACAGCCATATGATCTTTGACAAGGCCACTAAAACCTCTCAACTGGGAGAGAATGGCCTCTTCAACAAATGGTGCCTAGAGAACTGGATATCCATATGTAAAAGAATGAAAGAGGATTACCAACTCACACCTTATACAAAAATAAACTCAAGATGGATCAAAGACCTAAATATAAAAGCCAAGACCTTAAAGACATTGGAAAGCAATGTAGAGAAGCATCTACAGGATCTTGTAATAGGAAATGGCTTCATAAATTTCACACCAAAAGCATGAGCAGCAAAAGAACAAATAGATAAATGGGACTTCCTCAAAATTAAAGCCCTCTGCACCTCAAAGGAATTTGTCAAGAAAGTGAAAAGAAAGCCTACACAATGGGAGAAAATATTTGGTCACCATATATCTGATAGGAGACTTATATCTTGCATATATAAAGAACTCCTATATCTTGAAAATAAAAAGAGAAACAACCCATTTAAAAAATGGGAAAAAGATTTGAACAGACACTTCTCCAAAGCAGATATACAAATGGTTAAAAAAAAAAACATGAAAAAATGCTCAAAATCCCCAGTTATTAGGGAAATGCATATCAAAACAACAATGAGATACCATCTTATTCACATACGGCTGGCAGCTATCAAAAAATCAGAAGACTACAATTGTTGGAGAGGATGTGTAGGAATGGGAACAGTCATCCACTGCTGGTGGGAATGCAGCAGGATCCAGCCATTCTGGAGGACAGTTTGGCAGTTTCTTAAAAAACTACCTGTAGTTTTGCCATATGACCCAGCAATTCCACTGCTGGGTATATAACCAGAAGATCTGAAAACAAGAACACAAACTGATATATGTACATCAATGTTCATAGCAGCACTATTCGCTATTGCCAAAAGTTGGAATCAACCCAAAAGCCCATCAACAGATGAATGGATAAATAAAATGTGGTATCTACATACAATGGAATACTACTCAGCTATAAGAACAAATATAGTACAAACACATGTGATAACGTGGAGTAATCTTGAGGACCTCATGTTGAACGAAGCAACCTAGGCATTAAAGGACAAATACTACATGACCTCTCTGATATGAAATAAGTAAACCAAGCTGTCTCAGAGAACTAGAGACTGGATGATAAACTTTGAGGAAGTTGGGGGATAGAGAAAGGTTTCGAGCTGACACCTACTTGAGTGAAATCCATGATAAGCTGGAGGTAAGAATTTGTACAAGGAAAGGATAAAATGGGGACATAGGGATAACTTTGGGGGGGCTGAATGGGCTTGAAGTGGGCTAGGGAGGGGAGGATGGGTCAGACTGCCCAAGAAAGTGGGGGGGAACATGGGGGGAACATTTGAACATAGGAAATTGTCAGGTATGTGATTGAAATTATAATGCAGAGAAAACACTTTAGAAAATATAATCCAGAAAGTTACCTGTTTACGATGATTAAGTGGGAGTGGGGGCTTTGACACAGGGCAAGCTTCTGGGGAGTGTGTGAGTGCTCATTTTGTCATAGTGGGCTATATCACTGGCTGGAGACCCATGCAATGAGAGTGAAGGGATACCCACATCCTAGGGAGGACTGATGATCTCAAACAGAGGGAATTGTATCTCTTGAGAGAATTGGTGGCTCCCAATGGGTTAGGACATTCAAGTATGTCAAGCCCTCAACATTTTTGCAAGTATCTCTGAATATGGTCCTTCACGTAATAAAGATTGATTGCCATGGTGGGCCCTGGGGGAGGGGGAAGAGGTGTTGAATACATGGAATCAGTGTAACTATGGGACAGTGGAAGTGTTCCAAAAGATCATGCAATGATGGATATAGGACATATTAAATTACACCAAAAATGTATAAAAGTCTATAGTCTAAAATGCAAACCATAATGTAAAACATAAAATAACTAAAAATTTAGAAAATTGTATTGTCTAAAATATAAACCATAATGTAAACCCAAATGGAACCATGTTTGAAAGCTGTTTCAATATCTATACATTACTGTAGCAAATATAATATGAACATGTAAAAAGATCATTGTTGGGGAAGGGACAAAGGATTTGATGTTGGATATATGAGAGTACCATATATTGTATATGTGAATTACTGTAACCTAAAACTTATGTGCAGACAAACATAATGATAAGGGGAAAAAAAGAAAGGAAGTAGACACCGAGGAAGAAATGGAAGAAATTGCCTCGCCACTGTACATACAGGGCAACACCTATAGCAGTGATGAAAGGCAAAATGTCAAAAACAAAGCTTTTCCATTTTTTCATTTTTTGATACCTCAATCTATTTTCCTTTATTTAATTTTTCTAAATTAGTATGTATTCTATATCTAACCTTTAAACCCATCACTATATTCCTTTTTACTATTAATGGAAACTGATAATATATTGGGCTTCCTTTTTGAAGAAGTTTTGGACTACAGAGAGGTTTAACTAAGGTGGGGGAAGAGCATTTGTGTGGGGTGTTATTGGTGGGGGCACACAGTTGGGAGGGAGTTCTCCAGGGCATGTATACAGGGTACATAGAAAGGTCTGGATATTTACGTAGTGGTTTCTGTTGGAAATGACAGATGAGAGAGTGCTGAGCTCCTGACCAGGGGAGCTCTATCACATTCCCCAATCGAACAGGAACAATCTGCCAAGTGCAATGGCAGAGACCAACAAAGATGGATGGTCCAACAATGAACCCTTGATACTGATGGCTCTGATTATGAGCCTGTGTGCCTGAAATATGAACTAGGCCTAGAGCTTCAGGGTGCCTAAGAGTTACCTCCTGACAGCCTCCATGTTGCTCAAATGTGGCCACTTTCTAAGCCAAACTCAGCATGTAGATGCATTGCCTTCCCCCAACATGAGACATGACTCCCAGGAGTGAGCCTCCCTGATGCCAAGGGATTGCTACCAAGCACCAGCTGAATATGTAACAAGAAAAAGACCTTGCATAAAGAGATCAACTCAGACCAGCAGAATATCTCAGCCTACATGTAATATCAGGTGTTAAAAACTACCTTTTGACTTTGGATAAAAGGAAGAAATGGAAAGGACAATGAATTTATATGGCTATGAGTCTCCAAAAAAGAGTTGGGAGGTCATCAGAGGGGTGATGCTTATGCTTGCCTCAGCAGAGTAGCAGAGACAGTCAAAGTAAATGAAAACCCAGGTGCTGATTCTCCTGAGGGCTGCAGAGACCCACAGGTTCTATGGTCATGGCAGATGGCTCTGGAGTTCAGGCCATGTCAGTTGCCCCTACTTTGGTGTTTGTGTTGCTGAGCATAATGGAGTTGGACTCAGATATGACCTTTCTACACATGCCTCTTCTGTTTCTTTAACCGGACCTGTGGTTGGCATTTGGGTTGGTGTATACTCAGCAGACCTGAATCTCTGAACCATTCATGTGAGGGCCAGGTCCTGGACCTCAGCAGACTTCCAGCTCCTACCCTCTGGTTTGTTGGATTTATCCTGGCCAGCAGACAGGGAGGTGAAGAGGGTCAACTACCACACCAGGGAGTCAAGAGTGCCTACAGCTGCAAGCAGGAGAATTGCAACTATCCATGTGGAATTTAAGCTCCCTCTTGATGTAGAGGGTGATTGGACATAACCATTCCAGGGTCCACAGGATGGAAGAATAGAGTATGGATTAGAGTGGGCTTACTAGTGTTCTGCTGGGGAACTATTGTGATTAGTAAGGGAAGAAATTGTAGTAGCGATGTGGAGAGAGTGGCCATGGTGGCTGCTGATGGTAGGGAAACGGAAGAAGAGATATGGTGTGGAGGTGTCTTCAGGATTTGGAGTTGTCCTGGGTGGTGCTGCAGGGATGGATGCTGGACATTGTGTGTCCTGTCATGGCCCCCTGGGTGAACTGGGGGAGACTGTGGGCTACAATGTGGACCAATGTCTATGTGGTACAGCAGTGCTCCAGAATGTATTCGCCAGGTACAGTGGATGTGCCACAGTGATGGAAGAGTTTGTTGATGTGGGAGGGGTGGTGTGGGTGGGGTGCGGGGTATATGAGGGCCTCATATTATTTGAATGTAACATTTAAAAGAAAATAAAGAATAAAAAAGAAAAAAGTTAAAAGACTGGCTGTTTTCTCATATATGCAACAATGTTGGTTTATAACTACTACTTAAGAATGTATCAACATGTTGAGAGAAAAAATAGTCAAATTCCCAATTTACATTTCCTGATTAAAATGCAATTAAAATTATTTTCATGTGTGTTTATGTATTTAACTTTTTCCTTGAAATATCTTTTCAAAATCTATTTTTAATTAAAGAAAAGAACGTTTTTCTACCATGTATGTTAATGGTTTCATTTGGATCCTGTTGTACCATGTCGTTTATTCATGGTTGACTCTTCTGTTGGAATTCATGACATATTCTCTTGGGACAGAATTTCTAAGCTCTCTCTTCTTATGGATTGTCTCTCTCCTTGGGCAAAATTTCTGAGCCTCTGTTCCAAAGCTCAGAGGTAAAAATGACATCCTTCTTTATGGGCAGGGCAGTGACCTGGTTGCCTCTCCTGACACTGGGGCTCTGTCCTGTGAGTGAGTGAGGATGAGGGGGGATGGAGCCCAGCATCGTCAGTCTGCCTTTCCTGGGTGGTGGTTCCACTCTATGGATGGGTATGGGAAAGGGGCCCAAACTCTCAGCTGCACGTGAAAGGAACTTGACTTCAACAACTGAGGCATTCTTTGCAAAAGGCATGTACTCCCATATTTGTTCATAAATCAGGAATTAAAATGACAGTGTAAAAGGTAAACTTTCTTATTTATGTGTCACCTTTATGGTTCTCTACAATAAAAGCAAGGACTTACAAACTTTTAAACTAGCCTTTAGTTTACAGCATTGTTGTACATTTGATAATTCTTTGACACTTGAAAATCAATATTACATTCCAGTTATTTGCAAAAAGCCACCATTTTCTGAGCACCTGGTAACTAGTTATACCTTTCCTTCTTTATTCCATCAGGAAAGAGTGAGATCCACAGAATTCCATCTGCGATGTGCTTCCAACACAAGCACCCTTGATAAAGTGATGGGAAGTGCAGAGATCCCGAACAGAGCTTTATGAATCAGTTTCCCAGCGTTGGAATTGTTGGCATTTTGCTCTTGTTGTGGAATGTTTAGATGTTTTCTTGGCCTCTGTCCACGAGATTCCTGTACCAACCCCTCCTGTTATGGAAAATTGAAAGGTCTCTCAGATGGCAAAATTGCCTCCACCTGAGAAGCACAGTTATAAATCAAGACATATTGTTTTACTCTGAAATGTGGCTCATTACACAGGAGTCAGCCTGTTGCATCAGTGTGAGACTAGCACAAATGAGTTTTCTAGTGCACAAAACTCACAGACACAAGGGCACAAACTCACAAATAGGTAAAATGTGTTTTATCTAAAACAAAATGTGTCTTTTTGTTTTGTTTTATTATACCTGGTTTAAGAGGTTTAATTTTTAAGGTAAGAGAAAGGTAATTTTTACATATGTTGATCTGTTTTCAGTGCAATAAAAACTTCATTAAAAACAGTTTTGCAGTGAAAAAGAAATTTTATTTTATTTTATATTCTCAAATGTGAAGGCATGAGGGAACATCTAGGAAATGTGAATGCGACATCAAAGCAGTGTTTGGAATTACCTCCTGCTTTTCAAGTTGGCATCTGTGTTTGGGGGGGTTGGTGATCAGGGCTCTGGGCCAAACGTAGATGGTAGGGCAGGAAGGGCACTGGTGGAGGGCATGAGTGAGAGGAGATAAAGTATCTATTCCTGAAGGAGAGTGATTTAGTTTGCTAAAGGCTGACAAGGCAATATACCACAAATGGGTGGGCTTTTACTGTGGGGATTTATTAACTTATAAGCTTACAGTTCCAAGGCTGATAAAATGTCCAAATCAAGGCAATAGTGAAGCTCTGTCTGTGAAGACACAGCTGAGGCGATCCTGGATCCTGTCATGTGGCAGGACAATGGAGCATCTGGCAGCCTCTGGGCTCCTCTGGGCTCTGTTGCTTGTGGAGCTCCTTCTGTGGTTTCTCTCTCCTGGTTCCATTGATTGTCACATCCTGCTCTCGTGGCTTTCTCTCTCAGCTTCTTTGGGTTCCTCTCTCTGTCTGTCTCTCTGAATTCGCCCTCTTTAGGACTTCAGTAATAGGACTAAGACCTACCCTGGGCTATGCCTTATTGAACTGATCTAATCAAAGGCCCTAACTGAAGAGATTTAATGAAAAGACCCCACCTGCCATAGGTTCACACACACAGGAATAGATTATAAAGAACATAATATTCTGGGGCCCACAAAATACCACAGAGAATTTGTTCTGATGTCTGGAGAATGGGGAAGGAATGAAATAGTCCAGGATTTTCCCAACTGCTTTGACAACCACTTCTTTCTGTCATGAAGCCCCAAAATGCCACATATATAAGACCACCACCTAACTCATCTTGGCTCCTTTATTTTCTGAGATTTGCTTTCTTTTATTTTGACTTTAGTCGAACAGTAGATGGGCCAACAGATCATGGTGTCCCCCCACCCAGCTATCTTTTCTCCATCTGTGGTCTCCTCTGTCTTAATCAATGATTCTTGCATTCAGCAATGAAAAATCTCCTCCTTTACTTCCTGAGAGAAATTCTTGCAAAAATCCTTGTGTCCCTTTGTGACCCAAAGACAGCCCAGCACTTATACAAGGAAAATACTTTATTTCCTTGTATTTCTTCTGTGCCTGTGCATTTATATACTTAAAAACATTTCTATGTAGATAAAAATGTACTCAAGGCAGTATTAGCATTTTAAGTAAGTGGGAAGTCTCAGAAGTTCTATTTTCAACTCAGGGGTTCAGAAAATATAACCATCTAGGCCAACCAGTAGTCCAAAAGCTACCACCCAGAGCCGACCAGTATTCAGAATGGATTACTCTTGGAGGGGACTGTGGACTCAGAGGGCAGGATTTAATGGAAGTTGATAAGGGAGAGGAGAAAGGAAGATCACATTTTGACTAGTTAGAGCCTTATGATACTGGAGCAAAATGACAGCATTTCTTGCTGAACGTATGGTCAAGATTCTCTAAAAGGCAGAGCCTGAGGGCTGAATAAAGGTGCTGATGTTTTATTGGGGATTGTAAACAAAAATAGCAATGATAGAGAAAAGGGATCTGAGAGAATGGAGATGTGAAGCACAGTGTGGAGACTGCTGTTGTCTCAGCAAATACCCCTGTTTTGTGCTTGTTCAGACTGCAAGTTGGAGAATGACTAATGGGCATAAGGTTTTTTTTTTTTTTTTATGTGTGTATAGGCCATTAGTATAACTTCTTTGGAATAATGTCTATTGTCATTTTTAATATATTTCTATTACAGAGTTATGAACTTACAAAACAATCATGCACTTGTGCAGAATTCCTACACAACACCCCTTCACCAGCACATCACACTATTGTGGAAAATTTGTTCCATATTATGAGATAGTATCATCAGACTATTACCACTAACCATGGTCTATAGCATATATTTGGAATATTTTTTCATAATTGGGTTGTCTTTTTAATGTTGGGTTTTTAGAGTCTTTTCTTAAATTCTGTATGCTAAACCCTTATGTATGATTTGCAAATATTTTTTCACATTCTGAGAGTTGTTTTTTCACTCTTGATAGTGTCCTTTGATGCACAATGTTTTTGTTTTAATAAAGTTCAATTTATCCATTTTTCTATTTTTTCTCTGTGTGCTTTGTGTCATATTTAAGAAATGATTGCCAAATTCAAGTCGGAAAGATGGGCTCCTATGTTATTTCTAAAAGTTTTGGAGTTTTACCTTTTAAATTTCAGTCATAGCTACACACACAAATACAAACAGACAAACACACACAGACATGCACATAGACGTATGTAGAAGATGGACTTAAGACTGGTGGAGAATGTTTTGGTTAGGAGACTTTGCTTCCATCCCACTCAGAGTGTGCAACGAAGGTGACAGCCTTTTCCATTTGGGGATGATGGCAAGTAAGCCAGATAGCTGCCCAGGCTCAGGTAGACACAGCCAGACACATGACACACCTCAAGACTTACCTACACTGCCCACAACACCACACAACTGGACTTTGCAAAACCACAAATGTCCTGCCCTGTGGTAAATGCACAGTCCTCCAATAAGGACCACAGATGGATTGAAGGCCAATATAGGCTGAGATGTATCATGGCAACTGTCAGAAATTTGAGTGGCCATCACACAAGACACATGAGCCAGACGGTGATGCTTGCCACTCCCCATTCTAGAAATTTCTAAGGAACACGATGCCTGGGCCCATATCATTGTCCAATTTACTGGGAGTCATTTATCTAAGGAAATGTCAGCTATTATCTAGGATGTCTGTGAAGGAAGTGACGTTTTTTCTGCTGGTTCATGTTGTATAACAGTGCTTGAACCTTAGTATATATTCCATAAATATTTTGATTAAAATATAAAGGTGAATGCTGACAAATAAGCATGCAGTAAGTCCACCATTCCTTTCATCACCATTTTCTTCAGTTACTTCCAAAAGTGTAAACATATCTTGGTCTACATTTTTCCACAGTGCTATTTACAAAATGGAAAAACTTTTCTTCTTCCCATACACCTGCCTTTAGCCTTCCCCAAATCTTCTGATGTACCCTTGAGATGTCCTGTTCTACAATTAAATGAACTCACCTATATCCTCAAATTATTTCCCTAACATTTTCTGTACCTGGCAGTAACTGATGTGACACTATTCCCTAAAGGCACTATTTTCTCCACAACTCCCTTATGAGAAGGTAATTCCATGCTCAATACCTCAGAATTTGTGAATTGAGCTGACTTTACTTCTGGATGATTTTCCCTTTTGCTATTTTGTTTAAAATATGTTATTTAATTGGAAGAACATGCCAGTTGACTGTACAACTATCTAGGCTGATATTTCCCCCAGTAGGTCCCAGGCCAACTGCATCAAAGTCACCTGGAGAGTTATTTAAAATAACTATTCCACTCTCTAAGCCAAACTCAGCATGTAAATGCATTACCTTCCCCCCAGTGTGGGACATGACTCCTAGGAATAAGACTCCCTGGGACTGAGGGATTACTACCAAGCACCAGCTGGAGATACAACTAGAAAAAGACCTTGAATAACAGGGGAAATGGTAAAGACAAATGAGTTTATATGGCTAAGAGACATCAAAATGAGTCAGGAGGTCATCAGTGGGGCAGTGCTTATGCACATCCAAGCAGGATCTCAGAGACAGCCAAAGTAGATACAACCCCAGGTAGGGGTGCTTCTGAGGACTACAGAGACACCCAGGTCCTATGGTCATGACAGGTGACTCTGGGGTTTGGTGCCTTGCCAGTGGGCCCTTCTTTGGAATTTGTGCTCCTGAGTGTGATGGAGTTGTACTCAGCTGTGACCTTTCTATGCATGTCTCTTCTGTCCCTTTTACTGACCCTGTGGTTGACTCTGGGGTTGCTATATGCTCAGAGACTTGAATCTCTGCACTGGCCATGTGCCAGCTGGGCCTTGAACATCAGCAGAGTTGCAAAACCTACTCTCTGGTTTGTTGGACTTAACCCAGGTCATATAACATGGAGGTGAGGATGGTGAACCACCACACCTGGGAACTGAGAGAATCTACAGCTGCAAGTAGGAGAATTCCAGCCATTAACCAGGTGGGATCTAAGCCCCATCTTGATTTAGAGGTGGAGAGGACATCACCATTCCAGGGTCCTCAGGATGGAGAAACAAAATATGGATTAGAGTGGACTTACCTGTATTCTACTGAAGAACTATTGTGACTCTAGCAATGGAGGAAATTATATTATTGATGTGGAGACAGTGGCTACAGGAGTTGCTGAGGGCAGTGAGAGGGAATAAGAGGTATGATACTGGGGCATTTTTGGGACTTGGCATTGTCCTCAATGATATTGCAGGGACAGATGCAGGTTATATATCCTGCTATAACCCACTGAATGGACTGGGACAGGGTCTAAACTACAACATAAACTACAAACCATGCTGTGTAGCAATGCTCCAAAATGTACTCTTTAAATGCAATGAATGTACCACACTAATGAAAGAAGTTGTCGATGTGGGAGAAGTGGGGATTGTGGGGAGTGAGGTATATTGGAACCCCTTATATTTTTTAATGTAAAATTTTGTGTGATCTATGTATCTTTAAAAATAATAATAATAAATTTCCAAAAAATAATTTTAAAATTTAAAATTTAAAATAAAAATTTAAAAAAATTAAATGGCTATTCCAGGGCACAATGTTTAAATCAGAAATTCTGGATTTTAAACACAAGAATCTTAATTTTTAACAAGAATACGTGAATTGCGTGGGTGCTGAAATTTCAGGAACTCTGCTTATTTTCTTTTGCTGCTGTCCTCTGCTGGAATCATAACCACTCTTGCCTTGTGCACTTTTCCTCCATACCCAAATCCCTGCTGTTTTTCCAGAAGACTGGCTTTAATTCCTGTGTAGTCGGGCCCTCTTTACTTCAGATGCTTGTTGTGCCCAGTGCTTTCTTCCGCCCTGCGGTTGACTTTATACTCAGCACAGCCTTCACAATAACAGCGTAAGAGGAGAGGATGATGATCAAGGGCACCACCAGGAGAACAGCACTGGCTATGGACATCTGGACCTCACTGTAGGTGGTGTCTGCACTAGGGAGCTGAATCAGGCCTGGGACTTGACAGACAATGTCTCCACCCTCCAGTAGCAGCAGAAGGGTAGCTTGAGTGTGGCAGGAGACTGGATCGAAGACTGAAGCAGGCCAACCCCCCATTCCAGGATGGCCAGCTGTAGACAAAGTTTAAGGCACATGATAGTAGTATACTGCAGACGGTGACACACTGACACATAGCGGTCCACAGCCATGACCACTAGAAGGACACATTCAGTGGCCTCAAACCATGTGAATGCATAGAGTTGAATGGCACAACCTGTGTAGCTGATGGTCTTCTCTGGACCCCAGAGATTAAGCAGCATCTGTAGGACACAGCTGCTGATGAAACAGAGCTCTAGCAAGGAAATGTTGGAAAGAAAAGAAATACATAGGGATGTGCAGTTTTGGATACTTGGAGGAGACAAGAATAATGAACATATTTCCCATAAAAGTCAAGCAATAAAAGGTCAGAATAACCCAAAAAAGTATCTTCTCCAAAAAATGGCTTGTCGGAAAGCCCAAGAGGATGAAATCACTGTGGCTGCCATCGCACACTGGGACCTAGCTTCTGGGACAATGGTCTCTTTGGTGATAGGTTCAAAAGCAGTTGCTATGGAATGTGAAGGTGCCAGTACAGAAAAGAGAGGTAGTCAAGGAAATTTTGATGTGCCATATTTTGGGGGAAAGAAATACCAGCTTTAATCATTGATGTCCATCATTCATTCTATTTCTTTCTCTTTCACAACTTCATCATATTTTGTGTTTAATTAGAAAGATACATTATAAATATTATGTGAAATACATTTTAATCACCTCCCAGCAAAAAAATAACTTTGCCAACATTTCCAAGACTCATCTTATCTTTGCTCTGAGAGATTGTGCCCCATTTATCACATAGAGTTTGGTATACAGTACTGCTCAATGCACATTACCTTTCCTCCTCTCTTCCTCATGTTCTCTTACTGCCTTGTTTATCTGAATCTCAGTTTATCTGAATTTCTCTCCCATGTTTCTTCCTCTCCCTTTTATCTCTGCTCTCGCTCAGTCTCCTCCCCTTTCCTTCCCTCTTTCTGCCCTCTTTCTCCCCTTCCCTATTTCTTTCCTTCATGTTCTCTCTTCATTTCTGAACTTGAATGCTTCCTCAGGCACTTTCAAGCTGTGTGATCTGAGAAAAATTATTTAACCTTTTTGTTTCTTACTTTAGTTATTTCTTTGAAGTTTTGTATTTGGAAAATGGGGCAAATCCTAGAACCTACCTATACTTGGTGGAAATATTATATGTGAAAAAATGAAGAAATACAGAAAAGAGTTCCTCACACATATTAACTGTTCAATGTATGTTAGCTGTAATTAGCATAGTTGTGATGATGATAATATTATCAAAAGATGAATCTATGTTCAAAGAACCAAAAAAATTTCAGAGTAAACATAATAATAATATTTAGAAACCATATCTTTACATTACCTTTTTCACAACAAAAACAAATGCCTACATTCCTGACTTTATAAATTCTGCATCTTTATCTCACAGACAGACAGCTCCATGTTTAAATGGCCTCTTCTGTTCAATGAAGAATATCATTTGGTCACTTATTTTAGTATTTCACATTCTTCATTTTTACTAAATCTTGATTCCCATTTAATAATCCTCTAACTTCATATGCTTTACATAATGTAGTGTAGTTGTATATTTTTTAAGGGTTCTAAGGAGGTAACAATGAAGATTGTGAAAGGGGATGAAATTGAGAATTTGGGGATAGAGTCACTAAACATTTTAAGGAAAGAATGTTTTATATTTGAAGTAGCACTAAAAAACTGACCAATAAAATGATAAAGAAAAGTAGAAAAAGAATGTTATCCTATATGGGTTGAATATAATAAAAATCAGGATCCATAGATTCTAGGCCCACTGTGCCATTAATTAGCAAGCTGACCATGAATGAAAGGAATCATGCTTTCCTAAAAGGTCATGATTCTGGGATTCTAACTCCTTTTGTCTCCATAATCCTAGAAAACAAAACAGTTCGGAAAAATATACACTCTTTCCTTCATCTTTCCAGATCAAAGGGGTTTTAAGTAAATATTCTTTTCACTCAGTCATTGGCATATTTCCTGAGCATATTAAAGAAAAGTGGTGCCAGGGCTCTTTTATCCTTCTTCATCCATTCTTCTCTTTTTTTTTCTTCCCTAGTTGTCTAGTTGTGTTCTCATTCCCTTCACTTTCTGACTTCTGTTTTCCCAGGCAATTTTCCCACTGAGTTTTAACAAAATCTCTCAGTTCTTAGAGTCTTGTTACTTCTTACATTTCCAAGTGTTTTAATTTACAATGATTAAGACCATTACTCAGAGAGGCCCCGAAAAGGGCTCACTGAAAGAGAGTCATTAATGCTAATGGTTTGAAACAGATTTTGCAAATCTATGCCTTTCAGTGACCCCTTTGCCTGCACCTCTTCCAAGAAATTTAAACTCATGGGCTGTCTTCTCTCATCCAAATAAACAACTTTGCTGAAATATTTTTATTTATGTCAATATTTAAATTGAAATAGTCCTTTCCCAAAATTTTTTTCAGTTTATCAAATAATAAAGTAGTAAACTAAATTGTCAAAACTCTGATGTGGAATTCTAGGTATTATTCCCACTTCTATTTTTATAGTCTATCATTTTTCTCCAAAAACCTAGTGTTGAGAATCCATACTTAACAGTCAATGGATGGAGGAGAGTTTTCATTAGAGACCCATAAAGTAACCTAATAAGCAGAGCAAGAGCTATCCTTTACTGATTTCTTACCATGTACCTCACAACTGTTATATGAATTAACTTATTTAATCCTCACAAAGAATTAAAAAACAAATTTTTTAGATAGTAAAACAGTCCTACTTAGCCCTCTTTCTTTATATTATCAGCAATTGTCCTGTAATTGTTGTGAATATTAAATAATCCTAAAAATGATAGAAGAAGTGAACTGGATAAAACCACGTTTGGAAATTGAGTTGAAAATTTTAAAATTAAAAAAAAAATAATGCATTGTGTCAAGTGGCCCACTCAAGCCAGGATTCAAAGGAAAAATATGACGGGGTCTGATGTTTACTTTCTATTATGTAGTCATATTTTTGCAGTGTGAAATCATAATCTCACTTCAATGTAGCTTCAACAACATAATGATACATCATGCTGGCATTTATCAAAAGTATTTTACCTCAAAATGTGTCTTTGCTCTTACCCGGCTTGCAGGACTCATTTCCTGACCACTCCAGTCCTGTCTTCTCCATCTCCTTCCATCCCACTAGCAACAGTCCCATTTGGCTTCACCCACACACAGGAGCAGACCCATCAGGGTTGTCCCAGCCCCAAAACCAAGATGCCTCGTATTCCATCCTGTGACTTTCATCTACATCATAAACCTAACACTGGTTTATGCTGATTGTCTATTAGAATTGTTCCTCCTTCCCTAGGTCTCTTTTTTATGGTAGTACCTCTATTTGTACATCTATCTGTATCTCTGTCCCTATGTATCAATCCATCTATCTTATCTCTCCTAGTTCCCTTTTTATTACTAGTCATTACAATGTGTTTTTCCCTGGACTATGTGCAAAAGGCTATTGGGTGAGGGGAAGGGTCGTAGCCCAGCTGGTTTTCACCATGCAAAATTCAAAACCCTTCCTTTATCTCTGCTTGTGGGGAAATTGCCTTCTTCCTGTAAATATCATTTGCCCCGGTGGACATTTTCTTTCAGCTCACCTCCTCTGCTTCTCAGAGTTAACAGCATCTGGGGGCATTCATCCTGAGAGCAGGTTCGCCCCCATTCCTATGGGTACAAAAGGAGGACTCAGCATTTACATCTTACCTTCTAAAGTGGATACCTCTGGTGACAATGTGTCCAATCTCCTCAGCCCAGGCTTGAGGCCTGCAGAACCGCAATGGGCAATTCAGTGACCTCGGACTTACCTCATGCACATGAACAGGGACTACTCAAGCACGCTGTGCACATTTTCCCTGAGTGCCCAGGGCCCTCTCTGATGCCTTGGAAACCCACTTGGCACATGTAGAAGTGCCTCTCAGAAAAAATGCAAACAATTTAATTACCCTAGGGGCAACTTTCAGACAGTGGAGGATGGTAATGTTCCAACCACAACTCTTTCCGATGAAAATAGCCTGCCTGCTTTTCTGAGCTCCCAGGAAGACTGGGCTCCCCTTCTTGGTTCACAGCATGGCTAATGCACTCTAATGTTATCTCTCTTCCTTATCTGTTTCACACTTCCTGTTATCTCCCTCCTGCTTCCCTATATGACCTCCCAAGTTAGTGATTCCCACCCAATTCCTTCTCTTAAGCTCTGCTTTCAGGGAAGCCTAAACTAAGAGAGCTGCTTCTGATAGTGGCCCTAGCAAACAGACCCTTAGAAGGGAATTCAAGAAAATAAGCTTTCATCAGTCAGATTGAAACAGGGCCTCCGTGGCTGGGGGTGAATGGGGTAGTGGTAACTCTTGGCATGCTGCAACTTCACCATGATGTGCTTGGCATGCTGCAACATCATCATGATGTGCTTGGCATGTTGTAACATCACCATTACCAATAGTCTTACCTGCTGTGACTTGGGGTGAAGGTACAAGAGAAGGAGAAGCATTGGTATCTGAGATATCTAACCTTAACAGGTATAGGGGAAATGGTAATTAGATAATTGCTGAGTTGACTGGGTTTTATTGGATGTCTTGGAAGCCTTTAAGAAAGAATAGCCTCCTGTTCTAAGTTGGCTAACACTTTCTATGATGCCAACATCACCCTAATACCAAAGTCAAACAAAGACACCACAAGGAAGGAAAACTATAGCCCAATCACTATAATGAAACTAAATGCTAAGGTGGGGAGGGTGTGGGGTGTGGGGTATGTGAGTGTTGTAGAATTTGAGAGAGGTTCAATTATTTGCATATAGAGAGGCCAGGACTCAGGAATGATTTTGAGAAGGAAAAATGGTTTATTGATGGCCGGCCAGACTCAGGAGCTTTCTGTTTGAATCCCGAGCCCTGAACAAGATTTTTGAATCCCTTTTATACAGAGAGGGAAGGCCAAATGGTCCCTTTGTTTCAGTTCTCAATAGGCTTCAATTAGCATATATATCTTCCACATCTTAGGTAAGCTTTTAGCATGGACTTCAGACATTCTAGGTAAGCTTTTAGCATATTTCGTTTGCATTTCCCCTAAATACTTAAAGTTTATAGACCTTGCATTGTTAAACTGTTTCCTGGGACTGGAGTCCTTGCCATTGTTACCAAGGGCAGGACTGCAGCCTCTTACCGTCACACCCACAAGTAAGAGAGCTGAGGTTATCTCTGAAGAGACAAAGAGCCTCCCACCTATAGCCCACATCATGAGAACCTCTTGTGTTTTTTAATGTAACATTTTTTGTGACCTATGTATTTTCAAAAAAATACAGTTAAAAAGTCCTGAACAAAAGAGTTGCTAAACACATTCAACAACACATCAAACAAATTATACCCCATGACCAAGTGGGTTTCATCCCTGGTATGGAAGGATGGTTCAACATAAGAAAACGAATCAATGTAATACACTACATAAAGAGATTGAAGGAAAAAAATCACATGACTACCTCTATAGATGGAGAAAAAGCATTTGACATAATACAACATCCTTTCCTGATAAAAAAAAAAAAAAAACACTACAAATATTAGGAATAGAAGGAAATTCCCTCAACATGATAAAGGGTATATATGAAACCCCACAGATAACATCATATTCAATGGAAATCCCTAAAAGTTTTCTCTTTAAGATCAGAAACAAGACAAGGATGTCCACTTTCACCACTCCTATTTAGCATTGTGTTAGAAATACTTGCAAGAGCCCTTGGGCAACAAAAAGATATAAAAGGCATCCAAATTTGAAAGGAAGAAAAAAATTCACTCTTTGCAGACAACACGACCCAGTACATATAAAGTCCTGAGAAATCTACCACAAGACTTCTAGAGCTTATAAATGAGTTTGGTAAAGTCTCAGGTTATAAGATCAATGTGCAAAAATAAGTAGTATTTCTGTATACCAACAATGAACAATCTGAGGATGAAATCAAGAAAAAAAAATCCCATTTATAATACAACTAAAAGAATCAAATACCTAGGAATAAATATAACTAAAGATGTAAATGTCTTCTACACAGAAAACTACACAACTCTGTTAAAGGAAATCAAAGAAGACTTAAATAAATGGAAGAATAGCCCCTGTTCATGGATAGGAAGACTAAACCTCATTAAAATGTCTATCCTCCCCAAACTGATCTACACATTTAATGCAATCTCAAAATATGTCACAACAGCATTTTTTACTCAACTGATTAACCTAACTATGACATTTATCTGGAAGGGCA
The DNA here is from genome assembly GCF_030445035.2 of Dasypus novemcinctus. Classification (NCBI taxonomy): domain Eukaryota; kingdom Metazoa; phylum Chordata; class Mammalia; order Cingulata; family Dasypodidae; genus Dasypus; species Dasypus novemcinctus. Next base: position 69,592,792 of record NC_080694.1, on the reverse strand, counting down.
AGAGGCCCCAAATAGCCAAAGATATATTGAAAAAGAAAAATGAAATCATAGGAATCACACTACAACACTTTAAAATAAACTACAAATCTACAGTGGTCAAAACTGCATGGTAATTTAAAAAATAAAAGTGCATGGTATTTGCATAAGAATAGATACACTGACCAATGCAACCAAATTGAGAGTTTTGAAATAAATCCTCACGTATAAATTCATCTGATATTTGACAAGCCAATCAAGCCCACTCAAATGAGAGATAATGACTTCTTTAATAAATGGTGTTTGGAGAGCTGAATATCCTTATCCAAAAGAATGAGAAAGGAACACCATCTCACACCTTATACAAAAATTAACTCAAGATGGATCAAAAAATCTAAATATAAGAGCCAAGACCAAAAAGACCTTGGAAGATGATGTAGGGAAGCATCTACAGGATCTTGTAAGAGGAAATGGTTTCATGAACTTTACACCCAAAGCATGAGCAGCAAAAGAGAAAATAAATAAATGGACCACCTCAAAATTGAAAACTTTTGCACCTCAAAGTAGTTTGTCGACAAAGGAAAAGGCAGCCTACTCAATGGAAGAAAATACTTGGTAACTATATATCTGACAGGGGCCTAATATCCTGCATATATAAAGAAAGCCTATACCTCAAAAATGAAAAGACAAACAGTACATTTTAAAAATGATCAAGTGATTTGAATACACACTTCTCCAAAGAAAAAATATGCAAGGCTAAAAAGCCCATGAAAAGATGCTCAACATCACAAACTATTAGGGACATGCCAATCAAAGCTACAATAAGATATCACCTTACACTCATTAGACAGGTGGCTTTTAAAATAACAAAGGAAAAAAATTTTAAAAAATACATTCAAATAAATTTTAAAAATAAAGAACAGAGGGCCACAAGTGTTGAAAAGGACGTGGAATAATGGGAACCCTCATCCATGGTTGGTGGGAATGTAGAATTGTCCAGCGATTGTGGCACACAGTTTGGGAGCCCTCAGAAAACTAACTATAGATCTACCATATGATCCAGGAATTTCACTTTTGGGTCTATACCCAAGAAAATTGAAAGTAAGGACACAAACAGATATATGCACACCAAAGTTCACAGCAGCATTATTCTCTATTGCCGAAATTTGGAATCAACCCAAATGCTCTTCAGCTGAAGATTACATAAAGAAATGATGGTATATATACATATATGTATGTATATATATATGTATATATATATACATACACACACACAATGGAATATTATTTAGCTGTAAGAAGGAATACAGTATTAACTCTCAAGATAACATGGATGAGTCTGGAAGACCTTATGTTGAGTAAAGAAAGTCAGGCACTGAAGGGCAAATATTATATCATCTTACGGATATGAATTATGCAAATTGAGAAGAGTCACAGTGCTAGAGTCTGGAATATTGGTTTTCAGGAAATAGAAAGGGAAAAGAAGGCTGTGAGCCAATGCCCATATGGCAAAATCTATGCTAAGTTGTAAGTGCGTAGTTTATGCAGTGGAAGGGCATGATGGTGGTGCACTGATACTATTGGGTTAGGCAATGCACATATGTAAAGGGGGTAGAATGTGGAGGGGGCATTGGACTGTCCATGTGACTTGGGTGGAGGGTTGGGGGAGTGTGCAAGTGAACACTGGGGACTGCTGAGTACGTGACTGAAACTACAATGTTGGGAAAGTTCTTTTGGTAATAGACCAAGGTAGGATTATTGGTTTAGGATTTTGCATGAGGGAGGCATTTGGGATAGGGCATTATATGGGCTGGTGTCTAGGGAGTGTGTAAATGATCATCTTGACATAGTGTGATATATCAATGGGTGGAGACCCATATACTGAGCAGGAAGATGCTGGATTGCCATCCTAGGGAGGTGTGCTATGTTCTCAAATACAGGTGCCTGGGTGTCTCAAGAGTATGGGCAGCGCCCAATACGGAAGGTCAGACTAATATGTCAAGACCTCAGTGTTGGCGACGAACTGGGCCCAGTGGTTAGGGCGTCCGTCTACCACATGGGAGGTCCGCGGTTCAAACCCTGGGCCTCCTTGACCCATGTGGAGTTTGTCCCCTGCTCCCACCCTGCTTTTCGCTTCCTTGTACTTTGCCCGCCTGTTCTTTATAACCTCTCTGTATTATGGCCCTTCTCGGCAGCAGTTTATGCTGCTGCCTCCCTCCACCCCTCCTCCCAGCCGTTGTTATCTCCCCCCTCCAGCCATTGCTATTCTTCCCTCCAGTCCCGCCCACATTGCCAACGTATAATCTGCCCCCTTCCTTAGCCACTGCTTACCTCATAGCCATCCGCCCACTCCCACCTATCCACTATCACCCCATAGTCAGTCCGCCCTAGCTCCAACCCCTCCCTCCACCCAACCCTATATAACTAAGTGCACTTCCTCAATAAATCAGACCTGCGCATAGACCTCGTCTCCGTGGTTTCTTCCACCTAACCGCGCGTCCCCACCAAGCCTTGGGCCGCCCGCTGCCGCCCCGGTCCAGCCGTGAGCTCGGCCCGACCCCCGGCAGAGACCCGCAGCGGAGGCCACAGAGTTGGCCCATGCACAGTGCTGATGCGCGCAAGGAGTGCCGTGCCACGCAAGGGTGTCCCCCATGTAGGGGAGCCCCACATGCAAGGAGTACACCCTGTAAGGAGAGCCGCCCAGCACAGAAGAAGGTGCAGCCTGCCCAGGAATGGTGCCGCACACACAGAGAGCTGACACAACAAGGTGATGCAACAAAAAGAAACAGATTACCATGCCACTGACAACAGAAGTGGACAAAGATGACACAGCAAATAGACACAGAAAACAGACAACCAGGGTAGGGAGGAAAGGGAGAGAAAGAAGTAAAATAATTTTTTTTTGAAAAGTCCTCAGTGTTTTTGCAAATAATTATGAATCTAGTCCTACAAAGAGTGAAGCCTGGTTATTGCTGAGGGTCCCAGATGGAGTAGAAGGGAGGAATAGAATAGATGGAAAAAGTGGCATTTTGAGGGTGATGGAAGTGTTCTACATGATCTTGCAATGATGGATACAGGCCATGTTAAGTTTCATAAAAATGTATAAAAGTGTACACTCAAAAATATTTTTGATACCCCAGTTTATTTTTACTTTATTTAATTTTTCTAAATTAGTATGTATTCTATATCTAACCTTTAAACCCATGACTATATTCCATTTTACCATTAGTGGAACTTGGCAATACATTAGGCTTCATTTTTAAAGAAGTTTTGGACCACAGAGAGGTTCAACTATGGCACAGAAGGAACACTGGTGTGGGGTGTTATTGATGGGGGGCACATGGTTGGGAGGGAGTTCTCCAGGGCATGTATACAGGTTACATAAAAATGTTTGGATATTTTCACAGTAGTTACAGTTAAAAACAACAACTGAAGGAATGCTGAGTTCCTTGCCAGGGGGGCTCTATCACATTCACCAATGGAACAGCAATTATCCCCCAAAGTGCAATGGCTAAGACCAATAAAGAAGGATGGTCCAATAATGAGCCCTTGATACTGATGTCTATGCTTATGAGCCTGTGCGCCTAAAATATGAACCAGGCCTAGAGTTGCAGGGTACCTAACAGTTACCTCCTGAGAGCCTCCATGTTGCTCAAATGTGTCCACTCTCTAAGCCAAACTCAGCTTGTAAATGCATTACCTTCCCCCCAGCGTGGGACATGACTCCCGGGGATGAACCTCCCTAGTGCTGAGAGATTACTACGAAGCACCAGCTAATGATGTAACTAGAAAAAGACCTTGAATAAAAGGGTCAATTCAGACCAGCAGAATATCTCAGCCTACATGTAATATTAGGTGTTAAAAACTGCTTTTTGACCTTGGATATAAGGGGGAAATGAAAAGGAAAAATGAGTTTGTATGGTTCTGAGTCTACAAAAAACAGTTGGGAGGTCATCAGAGGGGTTGTGCATACGCTCACCTCAGCAGAATCCCAGAAACAGACAAAGTACATACAACCCCAGGCACTGTGCTTCTGAGGGTTACAGAGACACACAGGTTCTAAGGTCATGGCAGATGACTCTGGAGTTCAGTGCCATGTCAGTTGACCCTACTTTGGAGTTTGTCTTCCTGAGTGTTGCTGTTTTCCTGGGCTTGCTCCTTTCCTCAGGGCCTCACCGGGCGGGGCTAGTGGGTTTGCTCTCTCAACGTACCTTTGCTGCCTACTTCCTGCTCAGCCACCTATGCCGCCCACTTGACCCCGCTGGAGCGGGAGAGACAGAGGGCGCATAGAGAGGGTTGGTAGGAGCCGGAGCCGAGAGGGTGCACCTCTGTGCCAAGGCCGTGGCCAAGGAGGTCCCAGAAGAGGAGCCGAGCAGTTAAAGACGCGCAGAGACTTTCACACACAGCGACTGCTCTGGAGACGCAGGCTCGTGGCGCAGGTCTGGTTTATTGAGGAAGTGCTACAGCTTATATGGGCAGGGAGAGGGGGTTGGTGAGGCATGGTGAATCTTTACTGGCTGCGGCATGGTAGCGATGTTGATAGGCTGTTGGATTCTTGTTACCAGGGGAAAAGGAAGACTTCAGTTTGGCGCACGTGGGAAAGGCAGCACGAGCCGATGCCATTTGGTGTTATCAGCCATTTTAGGAAGAGCTGTTGCTGCATGCCTACACCTGAGTGTGATGGAGTTGGACTCAGATTTGACCTTTCCACACTTGCCTCTTCTATTACTTTTACCAGACCTGTGGCTGGTTCTGGGGGTGGTGTATACTCAGGAGACCTAAATCTCTGGACCATCCATGTGACAACCAGGTCCTAAGCCTCAGCAGACTTGCAACTCCTAACCACTAGTTCATTGGACTTATCCTGGCCAGCTAACAGGGAGGTGAAGGTCATCCACCACACCAGGGAACCAAGAATGCCTACAACTGCAAGCAGGATAATTATATCCATCATCCATGTGGAATCTAAGCCCCCTCTTGATATATAGGTGGAGTGGACATAACCATCCTAGGGTCCACAAGATGGAGGAATAGAGTATGGATTAGAATAGACTTACTGATATTCTACTATGGAACTACTGTGATTAGTAATGGAAGAAATTGTAGCATTGGTGTGGAGAAAGTGGCCACGATAGCTGCTGAGGGTAGACAGAGGGAAAAAGAGATATGATGTGGGGCATTTTCAGAACTTGGAGTTGTCCTGGGTGGTACTGCAGGGACAGATGCTGGACATTGTATGTCCTGCCATGAACCACTAGATGGACTAGGGGAAAGTGTAAACTACAATTTAAACTACTATCCATGTGGTGCAGCAGTGCTCCAAATGTATTCACCAAATGCAATGAATGTCCCACATTAAGTGTTGATGAAATGGAAATGGGAGCTGCAATAGAAAATCATGATCCTCACCTAGGCTAATTCTAAGACCATAGAGCTTGTCAATTAAAGGGAGGGTTAGATCTTTAAGGAAACACTTTGGAATGCCACCATGCAAGTATATACAATATTCTACCTAGTATTTCCTCAAGGGAATCTGTGGCCATTTACCAGAGTAACGGAATAAAAGGAAAAGGCAAATATTGAACTAACTCTTGAATGTTAGGGGCACTAAGAGCAGGGCACACAAGATGCCCTTAAGCCCCAGGTGGAGTGGGGGCTGACAGAAGACAGGAGATGATGGAGAAATAGCCTAACTCAACTTTATTATGTCCAAGGCATGTGCATACCCACCCTGTGGTTAATTCTCTGGTCTCTGAATGCATAATGTGGATCCATTGGCCTGACCCCTCTGCCAACCCTTTGCCCACCACCAAAGAATTAGTGACGTGACAGAAATTGGGCAACTGCAGCTCAGAGCATGTTGGAGGGCTAATGGGGCTGCTCTTAGTTCTGCCTGTGGTGTGGACCCCACACAGCCATCTTGAGCACGTGGAGCGCTTGAGGCCGGGTGACCTGCCATGGACTCCAGCAAGCCATATTGTGCACCAAGACGCTGTTGTCAAAGGGAGATACACTGACTGCACCTCCATGCCCAGGTGGTCCCCAGGGGCTCCCCACTTGGCTAGAAGAGGGGGCAATGGTGGTGCCATCACCAGGTCTCAAGATCTGTGGAAAGGGCCTGTGCAGGGGAGGCAGCTCCACCTGGACTGGGATGGGAAAGGCCCATTGTCAGGTTCAGCCTCCTCCTGCAGGTGCCATTTCCTTATCATTACTGAGGCTTCAGGGCAGCGCTGGTCTCCTGCTGGGATTCTCTCACCCTCACCTGCGGCATTGGGGGAATCTGCACTGCAGTGACTAGCGTGCCCTCCTTAGCACGTCTATTGCTAGAAGAGCCAAGATGCAGCCGAGATGCCTTTATCTGCATAGATGTCCCAGGATGCCTGAAACCCATCTAGAACTTTCTCTGATGCACCAGTGCCTGGATCTTTGTTGAATGTCCTACCAAGGTCTTAGAATCTTAGCTGTGTCTTACTCATAATTTCTGCCTAACTCCTTGTCTTTGACAGAGGGGCCAGCACAATGTGTAGCTAGTCCAGGGCTGTTCAGGCTCTAATACGAAAGCAGGTGGGAGAATTAACAATGTAGACTGCGTCTCTTCCAGGACAATGCAGATCCTTTCTGATCCTCTTTCCTGCCAGGAGTCTTTTCTATAGGGATACCTGATAAGGAAGGGAGAAAACACATTCACCAGATCAGTGGCTGCTGCCATGCACCAAGGAACATGCTAACAAGCTCTATCGAAGAGCTGGTCAGATTCAAATTGTACTACCTCTTATTTGAATTTGTGAGGATTTGCAGTCATCATCCACAGTCTGCTGGATTTTTGTAAAGGACACACGAGGTGAAGCAAAGGGAGATTTAAAGGAACTTGCTAACATAAGGAAATGAAGGCAACTTAATGACCATGATTAATATCCAGTATCAAAAATATTCCCTAGGAAGTATAACTTATGGAGCACATTGTTGCAGTATCTGTCAAAACTATTATAATTTTATTTTTCTTTCCCTAAATGCCTTGATTCTCTACTTTTTCAGATTCTTGTTTCTTTTGGAAAGATATAATGGAAATCAAACAGGAGAATTGTATCTATTTCTTCAAAGATACCTTGTGGAATTCATATTTCTATTTTACAATTGCCCTTTAAAATCACTTTTCTGATATAATCCAAGTCCAAACAGTTTGCATTCCTTTGAAAAATAGTTGGGCCATTTACATCGCATATGTTAATACTTTTTCGTTTCTGACCCCATTTCTGGTAAACAATAAAACAAAAGAAGGTTATACATGGAAAGAGCTGTATTCTAAATGATCTCTAGTATAAAGGGACAAATTTAAAGAGTGTAAATATTTAATATTAGGAGAATGACTGGGGAATTATATATATGTAATTTATGTATATGATTTACATTAAAATATTTTTATGTAAATATTCTTTTATTAAACAATGTTATACAACTAGAAAAACGTGTATTAAGAAAATGCTATGACAGAAATAATAGCATTCTACTTATAGGATTTTAAAGTTTATAAAAATGCACTATACAAAGAAAATTTGTTAAATAAAATATATGTTAATACTAACCAGGTATTTTCTTTGAGTTTATATCTAGACTGATGGTAAACACAATTTCCATGTTCTTTACTTCATTAAAAATCTTAGGTGATCACATATTAAGTTATAAATTGCAAAAATCTACTTTTCAAAAACCATTCCTGTTTGATTTCCTCATCAATTCTTCTAGTTCTGCCCCAGTGAATTACTACTAACTTGAAACCTCAGTGTGTTCATTCATACATCAACTGACTTTGCGTGATGTAATTTTCAAACTGCAGGTTTCTGGCAGTTTAGTTCAAGTACATTCATTCACAAACCAGTGAACAACAGAAATACTATTTTCATATATGCACCATCAAAGGGCTCACTATTTGCCCCAAGACCATTTTATGTGGGAGTCTTATATTTTTTAATGTAACATTTTTTGTGATCTATGTATCTTAAAAAAAAAAAAGACAATTTAATAAAATTTAAAAATTAAAAAAAAAAAACAACAATAAATGCCATAAGTCTTGCTGCAGAAATGTTGGCAAATGCTCGCCAGCTTTATCTATGTCCTTTATTAAAGTATAAGTTTATAAAAAAATATATAATAAAATAAAAGGAATTTGGGACAATAAGGTTGTTTACCCTATGCGCTCCAGTTTAAATAATTCCCAATTACTTTTCATGGTTCAGGTTTCATGACTCTAATCTACACTCTGGCCACCCATGTGTGTTTTGGGAAAAGAGTTCACCTCCATGATCTCTGACACACATATTGAAGCATTGCTGCTAGCATGGTCGATAGTTTACATCACGGTTTACACTTTGCAAAGCACAATGTCATAGATTTTGACAAAATGTGTAATTTCTCATATTCCTCACAAACACCAGTTAATCTGGAGGAACTCTGGAGTCCCCAGGGCTAAAGAAGAATGCACAGCCTGGTGAATGGCAACTGGTTGGTTTTATTTAAGGTACAACCTTCTCTCTGTGACTACCATTTTCCTGGAGTTTATAAAAGCACTTCTCCTTGCATAAATCCATGAAGAAACTAGTGAGGAAAGCCCACACCTGTCAAAACGTGCCTGTGACTGAAGACAATATCTAGGAAGCACTTTCACCTCCACATGAAGGCAGTTCTCATATTAAATGTTTTTGATCCAGTCCTGGTTTTATGCTAATTCCATTCTTAGTTTGTGGAACAAAAGAGAGTTAACTGAGAATGTCACAAGGGTTGAAAGCTCAAAAAGTCATTGCATTGCTCAGCCTGTCTTTGGCCCCAGAAAGGCATGGATATCGCTGTGACTCTTAGAAAGGAGGTTAGTGGTGTCCACTGTGGAGGATTGTGTCACCTGATGGGTCAACGTCATTCAGGAACATCTGAACCACATACCTGCCCTGTTTATATCACGTGAAATAATCAAGGTTCCTGGAAACCTTGTCATAAATCTCAAGGATTTTAAGTGATTCCACAGATACTTTTTTTTAAGAGTTACTGGGGATTGAGCCCAGGACCTCATACATGGGAAGCAGGGCCTCAACATACTGAGCTACATCTGTTCCCAATCCAAATACTTTTTTATCCTCTCACCCTTTGAATAACCATTTGTCCATTCAACCTCCACACTTAAAATCTGTCCATGGAATTTTTTTTAAGAGGAAGAAGAATTAGTGGGATTTAAGGTTTCTTTTAGTTTGTGTAGGATATATAAAGAGGGAGGACTGGGATAACAGTGGAATGAACATGCTCGTTGTTATGGGTAAGTTCACATTTCTGCTCATGTAAGAGAGGGTTTGGTGGATGAGCTGGTATCAGTGCCATACCAGCTGTGAGGAAGAGTGGTGGATATGGAAATACAGAAGGAAAGATAGCTGAATGCAATCCTCTAATGTCCCACACCCCTTAAATAGCACACTGCCAATGACCATTGACCTGACTTCTATTTACCAGAAAACTATATTCCCAAATTATGCTAGCAACAAAGAAGTGGATATGCATTTTATTCTTTCATGTTTTTCTTTCCAGGGCTTGTAATAAGTTCTGTGCCCACCAAAAGTGAGCTGGTTTGTTTCCTCACCTGCATGCAAGCTGGGCTTGCTGGAGTATTATTGTTTAATGATAACCTGGTCACATTCATTAAACACTTTTTATGGTTCAGGCACTGTCCTGAGTTCAGAGGTGAGTGCAGTGACTCATGTGCGCTTGGCAGTAACTGTCCAATGCTAGCCTTAGATACATTTCAATCCCTCTCCTTTTTCTTACCTGCTAACCTACCTTCATAAACATTTTATTAGTCTCAATTCAGAGATGAAAAAAAAATGACAGAAGAATGTCCACCTTTTTGTTCAGAAGTCATTGGGCAGACTGTGGCTCCAGAGGAAGTTTTCCCAAACTGGCAAATTTTCGAGGTGATTTTTTTATAAAACATGCACAAATGGATAGAGAATGGACCATTTACTTGTTTGGAATTGTGTTTCTTTAGTGATGGGAGAGTTGCATTTTTTTTACTGTTTGCTGTTATTTTGTTTCTTCTCCAAATCATTTATTTATATACATTGCTTATTTTTTTTCTCTTGGACTTTTTGTCTTTTTTTCATAATAATTATACAATAATTACTTATATTTTATTAACCAAATTTTGCTATTAGAACTGCATATTTCTTCATCTTGTCATTTATCTTTTATCTTTGCATATGGTCATTTTTTATATTTTCTTTTTAAATTTATATGATCAGAAAAGTAATCAATTATTTAATGTTTCTGCCTTTGGTGCTATGATATCATCGTCCACAGCTCGAGAATAGAAATTCTTTATTTTCTTTGCATATATTTCTTGTTTTATTTCTTATTTTATATTTTAAAGTATTTCAATTTATGAAGTTTATGTTTCTGTATAGGGTGTTATAAACTTCATATTATTTTTCCTTCAAAAATATTATCAAACTGTCACTTTACCAGTTACTTAAAGATCACATCTATAATATATATTAAATTCCTCTATTTGACTGGATCACTTTTGGATTCTCTCCTTCATTCCATTAATCTGATTATTATTTTTTTAATGACAGTAGACTTTTAATAAGTTTTGACACCTGGTAAGGCAAATGTCTACTCATGTTTTTTGGTTTATTATTAATTCATTATATTTTATGAACTATAGGACGGTTAATGGGTGACAGACCCAAGATAAATTGGTAGTATAAATAAGTATGTTTTGGAGAAAGGTTGAACTTCACAGCTCTATTTGTCTAAATGTGTTCCTACATCTACTCCTTTATGGATGGATCCATCCTAGACAGAATACTGAACAGGGGATTAGGATATGATACATCCTGATTGTTTGGGGCTTTATTTGATTATGGTTTAACAGTTACATATTGTATAGTCTCATGTTCCACCTAGACTATTTGAAGCAGTTTGATTTCTATTACATTAGAACTTCCTTAATAAGTAACTGTTTGAAATAGGATGTCATCAAGTTTAAACATACTTTCTCTTAATTCTACTAAATCATATATTCAATCTTTCTTATCCTATAAGTTTGTTTTAGAACCACCAAAATTTCTCCTTTAATCCAGATATACATCTGATGATTTTGTAACTATTGACAAATTTTAATGTTCCTGCTCCCTACTTCCTTTCTGAGATTTTGTGTGTCTTCTTCATTTTGCCTCCCAGTAATCTAAGACCTAAACATGACCACTCGGTGGATTCACCTGTTCTCTACAAGGGAGAATTATCACATGCAAATACGTCATTTTGGAGGATTAAGAAAGACAGTAAGCAAAGAATATGTTTACTGATGGTTTGAGGAGAAATAAAGTACTGATTACAAAAGCATAATGACACGGCAAGCATCTAAATGAAATATAACTAAGTAAAACCTCCTAGCTCAACGTGAGCACCATTACCTCTTTCCTCCCAATTTGCTTAAGACCTCGTCTTCTGTCCTGAGTAGATTCCCTAAGGGATTTCAGCTCCCCCGCCCCGCCCCCGCCAGGGCTCAGGTTCAGTCCTCTGCTCCTCTCTGTGATTTCAATCCATTTCCAGTGTTAGCAGCTCTCCTGTCCCCCATTCTGGAGGAATGTGAGGCTTCAACTCAACTTTCCCCTGTTCCTATCGGTTATGGGTACATAACATGCTCTGAAAATTGAAGTCTTCTATCTGCTTGCATTTTCCAGCTGAATTCTATTACTATTATTTACCAAGAAATAATGTATAGCTGTAGGTGAAAGGTCAAAATAAAATTACATATGATGGAAAGAGTTACAAATCTTACAGCCATCTCTATGCATTCTCACGTAAGTTTTCCAATATCTAGCTCTACTTCCCTTTTCAGTTTTTCTCACTCTGAAGAAGGTAACTCACCCTGGGGTAAGATGTGTCAATCCTTCTTCTTATTTCATCTTTTTCTTAAGTCTGCCTAGCAGTGCCCTCTTTCATTACACTTTGAAATTCTGCTTAATTCAACAACTGTAGTCACCTCATAAACCTTGCACATAAACATGCAAAATAGACTGAAGAAATTCAGGTGCACGTAGGTCATGAAAACCAGTATCTGACAACTTCCACAGAATGCAGATAATCAGACTGGTTATTTGATTTTGGGTGCTGTTCCTGTTTTACTTTAGAGCCACTGTTGCATGTAGTCCTTCTTGTGCTGTCTTAAAACTTGGGGAAATTGGATGTAAAAAGAGTGGTTTTTAAGTTCTGAGTTTTAGCCCAGCATTGCTAAGTGGGTTGTAAGCATGTTATTTAAGCTCTCTAAGTCACAGTAGCAATGAAATGCAGATCATACCTCTTTAACTTGGTTTTATTAAGAATAGAAAGCATTGTTTCAGGCACTGAATGGTGTCTGCCCCATGTTGGTCATGCACTGGTTAGGCTGGAGGCTTTACTATGTTCACTCAGATATTTGGAGAAGGGGAAATGTCACCGATGATTATCGCTGCACATCACAAGTCAACCCAAAATTGTATGGTCTTGAATCAAACAGAATATCTAATATATTTTTCTGTGGAGATGGGCAGCATAAATATCATTTAGTATAAAGAGGCAACCAAAAAAAAAAGTCACATGAAGATGTTACTAAACAAGCACACGTTTACAGATCCATTGCAGATTTAGGTGAAACTCATAAGTTTCTATATGAATTTGCTCGACATTGTGAACCTGAGTTAAACATAATTGGATATTCAAAGCAGGATTCATTATTAAAATGTTTATGAAGGCAGGTTAGCAGGTAAGAAAAAGGAGAGGGATTGAAATGTATTGAACATTGACAGTTTTCCATAGTGTATGCTCATAATTTTTATACCTTATGACTTTTAATGTAATGATTTACTACATAAAGTCACTCAAATAAAACTACTGAAAACAGAGGAACTTTTTTACCATTATGAAATCAGTGTAATGGCTTCCTTAGGATACTGCATTCCCAAGAATTCCATTTAACTGACTGTAATTATACTTGTTACTGATCTATGCAGTGTAATTAATCTACATTCAGTTCAGTTCAAATGGGAGTCTTCAATGAGTATCTATTGACTGTTCTCTTTTATGTAATTTAGGTAATTAAAACTAAGTGAATCATCATGAATTGGGCAAATGAGAGCTCCTCAAAAGAGTTCATACTTCTCGGCTTCTCAGACAGGCCCTGGCTGCAGATGCCCCTTCTTGTGGTTCTGTTGACATCCTACACATTCACCATCTTCGGAAATGTGTCCATCATGATGGCATGCATTCAGGACCCCAAACTTCATAAACCCATGTACTTCTTTCTCACTAATCTTTCCATCTTGGATCTATGTTATACCACAAGCACTGTCCCTCACATGCTGGCAAATATTTGTCAGAATAAAAAGACCATCAGCTATGGTGGCTGTGTGGCCCAACTCATCATCTTCCTGGCCCTGGGGTCCACCGAGTGCCTCCTCCTGACCGTTATGTCCTTTGACAGGTTTGTGGCAATCTGCAGACCCCTTCACTATGTAGTCATCATGAGTCCTGGGTTCTGCCTAAAGACGGCTGCTCTCTTGTGGCTCTCTGGTTTCAGCAACTCGGTGTTGCAATCTTCTTTGACCATTAGCTTGCCACGCTGTGGTCATAGGGAAGTGGACCACTTCTTCTGTGAGGTCCCTGCCCTTCTCAAGTTGTCGTGTGCCGACACAAAGCCTATTGAGGCTGAGCTCCTTTTCTTTAGTGGGTTAATGCTGCTAATCCCGGTGACATTAATCCTCATCTCCTATGGCTTCATAGTTCAAGCGGTATTGAGAATCAGATCAGCAGAAGGACAGAGAAAAGCCTTTGGGACATGTGGGTCCCACATGGTTGTGTTGTCTCTCTTCTTTGGAACAGCCATCTACATATATCTACAACCACCTTCATCCACCTCTGAGGATTGGGGAAAAATGGTTTCCCTCTTCTATGGAATCATCACACCCATGTTGAACCCCCTCATCTATAGTCTGCGAAATAAGGATATTAAGGCATCCTTCAAGAGGGTCCTGTCAAGACCATTTTTTGTAAGAAATAAGTAATCCATGATGATGAGAATCATCTGAGATTCTCTCTACCTTCAGATGGTAATAACTTTGAACTAATTTTCTTATTTTCTAGGTTCTCATTATTTGTTTGAATTCTACCAAGAGTTCAAAAAAAATTATTTCTCTGTTCAGGAAGCAATGCTGAGACCAGTAGGGTTCTTTTCTAATCCAGAAATATTTCTGCTCTCTAGAAGATCACCCATTTTGTTCCTTGAGGCCAAGAAATGATATTTCCCTTCAATCAATGTTAGACCAGTCAGAATTCTCAGCATTTTACCTTCCCATTATGTGCTATTTGTTCTAGAATCACCTTGTCCATCACCTTAGTTAAGGGTTTCCACATTTTATGATTAAATATCCAGTAATTCCAAGCCAAAACCTCTTCCATCAGCACCAAGTCCTCAATCACTTCAAATCTTCCTATCCATTGATAAGCTCCATCCTATATCCTTCTAAGACTGCCCTAAGCATATTGGCTGGATCAAATATAACTACTTTTAAAGTAACTAAGAGTATACATCTTGTCCTAGAAGCCTAAATGTTTAGTTAAGGTTCACTTCCAAGTCTTTTCAATTCTTCCCTTTATTCCTTATAGACAGCATTTCTCCTTTTATTCCCTCTTCTGTCAAATTCTTCATTGGTCCCAAGTTCTGCCACAAGGATCGCCTCTAAATTATAAAGCTAATTATTTATAAGAACGTCAATGGGAATTTTTTTCCTAACGTTAGTATGAATTAATTATTTTTGGGTACTCATTCAACAAATATTTATTATTCACTAGATAGCATGACACGAGAAGAAAAACAATTACAATTCCTTTACTAAAGAAATGTTCTAATAATCAGGAGTGGCAGATGTTTTTCTTTTGTATTTTGGTTTTTTTTTCAGGTTGACAAATGCCATGTGCAGCGGGAGTTAAGGGATTCTATGATTCTATGGAAACATGTGCAGAGCACCACATAAAGTAGTACAATGGGAGAATTGTCCTTATTGATTTTTCTTGGGGAAATAATATTGAACTGAGACACCTAAATGATTATCTGGATTCGGCAATGTAAGGACATAGAAGAGGCAACATTTTAGGCAATAAGTGGGATTACACAACAAAGCTTGTCAGAAATTATGAGTAATTTAGTTTGGTTAAAACAGTGCACATGGGACATACAAGATGGTGCCAAGAGGTTAATCAAAATGTTTGGACTTTACCTAGTAAATAGGGCAGAAAAATTACAGGAGATAGCATCAGTAGAAAATAACTGGAAATCTAAGAGCAAAATGTTGCTCATATATATATTAATTACATATTTACTAAATGTGACATTTCAAATCAACGGGAAACAGAATCACCTGATGTTGCGTTCAAAAAGCTGATTTTCTTGAAAACAAAAAATCATAAGAAATACAAGGCACCAAAAACAAACAGAAATAAAGATATGTCTTTTTCTCCAAATCTATATATACCATTGCCATCTCTCACTGGATGTACAAAAAGCACTTGATAAATGCCTTTATTTATCACTAGACTGTTAGCTCCTTGAGCATAGGAACAAAGTTTGATTTGACTTATCAAAGCACTCCCAGCAAAAATGCAGGGGAAGAAAATTTAAATGCTGCAGTATTGAAAATGTAGATAATTATAGCTACTGTGGATGGCTTTAGATTTTCATTTAGCTAAATGAAAAATGAAAATTTTCATTTATTCCATGGAAAGAATTCAAAGATATGAAACTGTACTGTAGGGCTAAGAATAATGGTGGTATGACTCAATTTTGCCATCTCTGCCACTTTAAACATGGGTCACCTTTCTTCTGGTGTGCAATGACACATTCTTCATTTCTTTCTAAGGCCTAAGGGAAGTGCCCTTAGCATCTTTGAACAGCAGACTGTTCAAAGTAGTACAGGCCTTTTTTGTCAAACATCTCACACTTCTTACCAGATCTACCCTTTAGTCAATTAAGAAGACTCTTTAGTATTTTTGATATTTGCAACTGCAATATCCTACTCTCAGTACCAATTTCTGTTTTAGTTGGCTAAAAGCTGCAAAATCAATACACCAGAAATGTATCAGCATTTATATGGGGAGTGAAATTCCATGGTGGGATATAAACAAATGTTCTAGGGCTAAAGAAATCATATATCTCTCTACAAATAAAAATTTAATGACTGACATGTAGTGTTATTAATAATCTTTTTTCTTTTAAAAAATTATAAAGGTAGATTGCCTATTTTTAGTAAAATAAACAGATTCATGGAAAACAGCACATCCTTAAATTCCAAATATTTAAAGTTCTACATTATTGGCATATTGCCTTTTTCCTCTTTTCTATCTTTTTTATACCTTGCTTTTTTCAAGTGTATTATATCCTAAGAATATCCCAGGATTCTTTTAAAACTTGTTTATAATACCAACAAATTATACTTTACCATACAGATATATCAAAATGCATTTAATCATTTTCTACTGTAGAATGGTTACATTGCTTTCTTGTTCTGATCATTCTAAATACTACTGCAAAGAGTTCATCATATATGAAAATATTCATGTCTCAGCTGAGATTCTTAGAAATGGTATTACTAGGTGGAAGTTAAAAATTAATTAGAAGATGTAAGACTTAATAGGGATTGCCAAATTATCATGCAGATATTTTATCCACATTTCCATTAGTATTGAATATAGCAAAAGAGAATATTGTCTTCATGAGCTTTCACTATCTGGGATTTTTCAACTTTTAAGATATTTCCCAATTTTACAGGCAGAAATATTATTTTTTATTTGCTTGAAATTGTATATTTTGACACCTAGTAAAAATTAGGGATATTCATAAATATTGATTCCCTCTATCCTTCTAAGTAGATAGTAGAATTGCATTTTCCTGCCCTATTCAATGCATGCCTTGATTTTTAAATTTTTTGCCTATGTAATTTGAGCAGAATTTATGTGGATCACTTTTTAAACTTTTGAAAAACAATGTCAAATTTACAGTAAAGATGCAAAAACATTTCATTGGTCCTATATATTCCTCACTTAAAATCACCAATTGTTCATATTTGCTGCATTTGCTTTTTTACTCTTTATGTAATACTTATTGTTACTATTAACCTTTTAAGGAACTTGAGAGTAAACAGTTACTCTGAAATATTTCTGTCTTAACTCCTAATATAAGGATATTCTCTTACATAATCAGCGCAATCTCAAATTCAGAAATTTAACGTTATTTTATCACTGTTATCTAAACTGGAGTTCATATTCAAATTTCATTGATGGTTCCAATAAAATCTTTATAACGTTCTATTTCATAGTCCAGGATCCAATCCATGTGGTGGATTTAGTTGTCATGTTCTCGTAATGTTCTTTAATCCAGAAGAGTTCCTCAGCTTTTCCAAGTCTTATGACCTTTATGTTTTTAAACATTAAAGATCAATTTTTTTTCAGTATTGTTTTGACTATTTAGAGTCCCTTGCAATTCCATATGAATTTAAGGATTGGTATTTTCATTTCTGCAAAAGAGCCATTGGAATTCTGATATAATTGCATTGAATCTATAGGTTGCTTTGGGGAGTATTGCCATTTTAAAAATATTGTCTTTCAATTCATTAACGTGGGAAATCCATGCTATTTAATTAGTTCTTCTTTAATTTCAGCAATGTTTTGAGTTTTCCGTGTATGGTTTTTCACTTCCTTGGTTAAATTTATTCCTAAGTATTTTAAACTTTTGGGTGTCATTGGGCACAAAATTGCTTTCTTAGGTTCCTTTGTGCATTGTTCATGGTTGGTGTATAGAAACACAACCAATTTTTCAATGTTGATTTTGTATCCTGAAAATTGACCCAAAGTGTTTATTGGCTCTACTAGTCTTTTTGTGCAAGGATTCTTCGGGATTTTCTATATACGTAGAATCAAGTCATTTGCAAAAAGACATGCTTTTACTTCTTCCTTTCCAATTTGGATGTCTTTTATTTCTTTTTCATAACTTCTGGTCAATGCAGAATAGCAGTGGGAAAAGTATACAACCTAGTCTTTTTCATTATCTTAGAGAAAAGTGTTCAGCCTTTCAATATAGGGTACAACGATAGCTGTGGCTTTGTCATAAGTGTCCTTTACCATGGTAAGGCAGTCCTCTTCTATTCCTAGTTTGCTGAGTCTTTTCATCATGAAAAAAGGTGTTGATTTACTAAAATGTTTCTTCTGCATCTACTGAGGTGGTCATGTGAGGCGTTTGTGTTTTTAACCTGGCATATTATATTGAAGATGTATGAATCAGGGCTCTCTAAGGAATCAGAACAGACAGGAGGCATCTGTAAATAGTATAAGATTTATAAAATTCTCTCACATGACCATGGGGATGCATGAGTCCAAATTCTGCAGAGCAGGCTGCAAACCAGGAACTCCAGTGAAGGTCCTCGATGAGTTCCCCAAGAAAAAGTGTCAGAAGTGGAGATGGGAATTCTCTATCTGGATGTTGAAATCACTTCTTCTGAGGCCTTCAACTGATTGGAAGAGACATCACTCATTGCTGAAGGCAATCCCCTCAGTTGATTTATTTATTCACACTTATTTTTAAATCATTATATATTCACATAGTTTCAACTGTGATATCATCCTACAAATTCACTATTAGAAAATAATACCTCTATGCTCCTCATCCAATTTCCTTCTTTCACATCAAACTCTTCAGAGTTTAGTAAATCTTTTTTTTCCAGGTGCTGCTATCTCCATTTCAATACGAACTGTTGTTTTACCTCAATTCTAGGATCTCTATGTTTGTCTCCTATTTGTAGAAGTAATGGCTTCATTAAGTTTAGTAATGTGGAGTCAGATTTTTATCATATATTCAATCATTCTGATTCCTGCATTTCCCATCATTGTTCTTAGACAAATCTTTTTTTTTTCTTTTTCCTTTCCTCCTTTTTCTCCTGCTTTCTTGTGTGGCTCTTTTTTTGTAATAAACTTTATTTTTTGAGAGTTTTTTTTTAGAAAATATACATCAAAAGTACAGGGAACGGGTGTAGCTGAGTGGTTGGGTGGTTTCCATGTATGAGGTCCCAGGTTTAATACCCAATTCTTTTTAAAAAAAATAGTATAGGGGATTCATATGGTTTCCTCTACTACCATGGTACATTTGTTACAATTGATGAACCAATAGTGAAGCATTGTTACTAACGGAAGTTTGTAGCTTACTAATGAAAGTTTGTAGCTTACATTATGATAACCTTGTGCTTTGTAGTTTTACAGGCTTTGACAAGTATATACTGTCATGTCTCTGTCATTTCAGGATCATACAGAACAATTTCACTGCCCTGAAAATGCCCTGTGTTCCACCTATTCATCCCTCCCTCTCCCTTCTGATGTCCTGGCAGCCACTATGTTTACATCAATTTTACAAGCTTTTTCATTAACACGAGATAATAACTGCAATAACACTAAATCTAATTTGGTCTATGGTTACATGGCCCACTGTGTTTCTTCATTCCTCAGTCTTGAGGAATTTGGGATGCTGTCCACTCTGCTTCAGATTGACAGGGGGATTAGATATTATGAGGCAAGTGGAAGGAAGCTTGCTTGCAGTTGTAGTTACTCTGTTTTTTTGGGGATGGGACATATCCATCATCATCACTTTGTTAGTTGTCCTGAGTGAGTCCAATGAACAAGAGAGTAGTTGCTGGCTGCAACTTTGCTGAGATTCAGAGCTCAATGGGCATATGAACAGCCAGAAGATGTAAGTCTCTGGGACAAAAATTTAATGAGTGTAGTGATAATTACTGGGTCAAATAAAAGGGGTAGATGAATCCTGAGCAGAGGATTTATAAATGATTCTAATTCTGTTATTTTGGGGAAATACATTATCATATATTCCAGAACAGGGCCCACAGAGGAGGTGTTGATTTCCTGAGGCTTTGTGCCTTGCCTATAGTGTTTGAGCATCCCAAGAGCCCTCAAGAGCACTTTTGTTTGAGGCGTTGTTTACTGAGCAGTTAGTGGAATCTGCCTGAGACCTGCATAAGTGTATATCCTTCAGAAAACCTCCCAACTCCCTTTGAAAACTTTTAGCCATAAAACCTTTTTGCATTTAATGTTTCACCTTTTGGTCAAGTTCTTTTTCCAAATACATCATTGTTTGACACTTGATAATAATCCCACAGTGCCAGGGATGTTCATCCCCAGGAGTTGTGTCCCATATCCAGGGGAAGATTGCAAGTTTATTTGTTGAGTTTGGCTTGGAGAGAAGCAACATTTGGCTTGGGGAGAAACAAGACGGTTTTGGAGAGATAACTCCTAGGCATTAATTATAATTAGGCTATTTCATTTACTTAGGAATAAAGTTCATAAGTAAAAGCATTAAGATTGAGGGCTTGCCATATTGGCCTGTTTTGATTTTATTAGGCACTGCTTAGATATTCCAGAGATTTTTGCCTTTTTTTTTTTGCAAAAGTAGCAGAACTCCCTAGGATGGAAGTTTAATAATTTTTGGCTACTGTGTGGGCCTCTATCAAGAACTCATACCTATCACAACAGAATACATCTATATCCCATAGAGGCAAGCTTTAGGTACATGTCTCCCCATCTATCCACCCCCCCCCCCCCGACACTCTATACTAGTGATGTACATTTGTTCTAACAAAGCTATGGGAATCTAAGACGCCTTCCTTTAACTGTCAGGGGGTTTAGTTTGCCCTTTTTTTCTAATTATTTAAGGTGTAAGGTTATGCTTTTATTTGAGATCTTTCTTTTTTAATGTAGGCATTTACAGCTATACATTTCTCTCTGAGCACTGCTGTTGTTGTATCCTGTAAGTGATGGCATGCTGTGTTTTCACTTCCATTTGTCTCCAAGTATTGCCTAATTTCCAGAATGATTCCTTCTTTGACCCTTTGGTTGTTTAAGAGTATGTTGTTAATTTCTACATATTTGTGAGGTTTCCAGATGTCCTTTTGTTATTTGATTTCCAGCTTCATTTTATTGTGATCAGAGAAGATTTTGCATGATTTCAATCTTTTAAAATTTATTGATAATACTTTATGTCCTAACATGTGGTCTATCTTGAAGAACAATCCATGTACATTTAAGAAGGCTATGTGTTCTGCTATTATTGAGTGGAGATTTCTGTAAACATCTGTTATATCTAGTTGGCTTATAGATAGTTCAAGAGCTCTATTTCTTTACTGGCTTTCTGTTCAGATGTTATATTCATTATTAAAAGTGGTGTGTTGAAATCTCCCAGTACTACTATAGAATTGTCTATTTCTCCCTTAAATCCTGTGAAAATTGGCTTTATATATTTGGGGCTCTATTGTGATTTGTGTATCTATTTATAATTAGTATATCTTGTTGATGAAATAATGCTTTATCAATACATGTTTCTCTTTACCACTTGTTCACAATTTTTGATGTAAAATCTACATTATCTCTTATACATATAGCCATGCCAGCTCTCTTTTGGTGATTATTTGCATAGAGTATCTTTTTCCATCCTTTCATTTTCAACCTATTTGTGTCTTCTAGTCTAAAGTGAGTCTCTTGTGAGCAGCAGATAGTTGGTTCATATTTTAATGCATTTTGCCATTCTTTAACTTTTAATTGATGAGTTTAATCCATTTACATTTAAGTTGATTATTGATAGTACAAAATTTACTTCTGTCATTTTGTTCTTTGTTTTCTCTATGTCTCTTATTTTTCCTTCAATTCCTCCAATACTTTTTGCCATATATCACCTTGCACCACTATAAATGATTTCACTAATTTCTCCATCATTCTGAGGTCACATTTATTGAGACACTGAGAATAAGCAGAGATCTATTTTCTTTCTATTAGAATATGTTTCATTAGGGCACATTTTTGTCTGTCATTGTCGGGGGTTATATTTGCAGCTTTAGGAGAGTGTCTGACACATTGTAGGTATATACATCTGTTCGCTGGACCAAACTGTCAGGACCAGAGACACCAGCTCCTCCTCCAAGGGTGCCTCACCAAGGAGGGTGGCAAAGTCTTTAGCAATGCCTGCCACCAGGAACAGCCACCCAGGATCCCAACCATCTCAGGCAGCAGGTAAGATAACGCTTGCTCACATAGAGAAGAGAGAACAAGGTCAGCTTCAGCCAAGGGCAGGGCTCCCCTGGGCCTGCAGCCTAACTCCCCAGCCAACCAGGGAGAAGGTCTATGTGCACCTGGAGCTTGCATCGCATTGTCAGGACCCTGCCCTGCCCACACCAGTGGGGTGGAGTGGACCCTGTACAGCTTACACACTGCAGCCTAAGTGACTGCAGTGACCTGGGGTAAAGGGGGAGGAAGGTGCAGACAGCCACCATCTCCAAGAGAAGCTTGACCTCAAGGCACTCCCGAGGAGTCACCTACATTTGTCAACTCATCCCAGGAGCCAGGCTGTCACAGACCTGAGCACAGAGTTAAGTTGGAGGTCATGGGAAAGTAAGCTGTGCTCAATCTACTCCCTGAATTCCTGGGACCCCAAAAGAAAAAGAAACAAAGCCACTAAAATCTCAGTATTTCCATCATCTGTATCAGCAGTGAGCTGTGTGTCCCTATGCAGCTCTGACAGATGTCACTTTCATGTACCTTTTTCAACCTTTAGCTAACATTTGAAGGGGGCAGTTCATAGGATTCTCTGTCTCCCCATCCTGCCTCTATAGGAAGTTCTCTGCACAGGTGCTTTAAGGCCTTGGTCTAGGAACACAGGTGTTCATGAGAGTGTACCAGCCAAGGGGTTCTGGGTGCTTGCTGATGACGCCCTTCAGAGGGGCAGTGCGCTGGCTGTGGACTCATCTGCATGGGGAGTGCAGCTTCCTCCGGGGGGCCAGTCAGGTAGAACTTTTGAATTGTCCATGTTCAAACCTGAAAAGCCACACAGGTTTCAGATAGAAGCGGCCTCCTCATCACACCCCGTGAGTTTTTAGGACCTGAGTGAAAAATACATATCCGTATGGGTTTTACCTAGAAGGGCTGTGTCAAGAGCCAGGCAATTAGTCTGAGGTGATGGCAAGTCCAGCATGGGCTCGAAATCACTCCAGGCAGGATGACCAGGTCTGTTCGGGGGGCTGAACAGAGCTGAGAGTGCCAGGCCACTGGGCACTGGGGGGTGTGACCTCACAGCACTCCCTAAGGAAGTCTGGCCCCATTTACCATCCCTTCCTGGGAGCCCGGCTAACACACTCCTCAGCTCAGGATTGACTTAGGGTCAAGGAGAGGCAGCAGTCTGTGTTTGGACTGTTCCCTAGCACTATAGGTACTCAATAAACACCGACTGATGATTGAATGAATGAGCATCGAGTGTGTATTAGTTTCATCTCAACAGTGTTTCTGTTGTTTAAACCAAATGCAGAACTCCAAAGCTAGGGCATTTAAAATGGCTATACTGTGCTGTTGCGGAGGAAATATTTGAAGACAAGAGCCTTAAATATCATATCAGAAGGTGGTTGCCTCTTCTATTTCTAAGGTAGAAGTAGGATTATTCTACTTTTATTTTAGCAGGAGTCTCAAGAAACGATGTCTCAAGAAAAACATAAAGAAAAGAAAATTGGATCTTGACACGAAAAATGTTTGTCTTAAATATTCCCTGGTGATCCAAGGGAATTTTCTATTAAATTGTTTAAGGAGGTTGTTTCCTAAGACCCTTTATTCTTGAGCTCATCATTCAACACTGTGTGGAAAATACCAAAATTAATTTCATTTTACTGAGGCAAAAAGAAGATTGGAAGTAGAAAACTCACTGGGGGACTTCTCTGGTATTGCTTGCCAAGAAATTTCCACTGAGGTCAATTATCTACACAGAGGATGAAGTCCCACAGCTGTTTATAAGGAGTGACAACCCTGTCTTAACTATTATTTTAGAGGAAAACCAGCTCCCACTTCTAAAAATATGTATAATTCTTCAAATAAATAAGAATTGAGGACCTATGTCATGACAAAAGCCACTGAAAACAAAAGCATATTCAATCCTTACCTCCACTGAACACTGAATTCTGATGGAAGAAAAGTTCGGTATCTTTTTTTGCTAGAAAAGGGGGACACCACTACTGAATAGCAGCCCTAATTGAGGTGGGTGTTATGGTGAGAGTGTGAGTTAATCTGTTTTGATTGATTGATTTAAACTTTTTGCATATGTGACCTATTTAGGTAATATTGCATACTAAAAAAAGGTTAATAAATCAAAACCTTACAATATTAATACAACATCATTATAATTTAAAACATCAAAACATGTCTTTGAAAAAATGATCTGTGAGTACAGTTTGCATTAGTGGGCATTTCCATTAAAGAAAGCATGTGTATATTGACTAAAAATCTTGAAATCATTAACATCATATTAAAGCCATGTGATCCGAGTAATTTAAGGAAACAAAAAGGAAGAAAATGCAACCCTTATGAGAGTTCCTATGAAAAGTTATGGACACTGTTAATATTTGTATACAACCCACAGAAAAATTAACAGATACAAACACACAATCAAAAAAAGCATGAAAATAAATATTAGGTATTGCACTAAAAAGTGTGGTCACATATGTTGGACTAATTAAGCCTCACTGAACATAGCAAGGGAGGTAAGGGAGATTCCAAATATTTAAGCAATGCAAATATTTATTTATACATATAAACTGTTGGCAGTGGACCAGATCCAGATTTTCTGATTCCATGTTTTTTTTCCCTAAATACCAGTGCTTTTCAAACATTTTGCAATTACTCATAGTAAGAAATATATTTTACATCATGACTCATACAAGCACACATACTGACACTTGTAATCGAAACAAATAAAATAAATCAATAAAATAACATATACCTATTGAAATGTAGGACAGATTACAACTCACAGTGTGAAATGCTCTAACGTAGACCAAAATGTGTTTACAAGTACCCATGCCTCTGATGGTCTAATATCATCAGGCGGTGCAGTCGATTATTGTTTTCCTCAATTGTCAAGCACTAACATGCTGCAAAGGGGCATTTCCTTTCATCTGCATGTTTCTTTTTATGACAAAGTTTTATGTTGGCAAAATCATTCTAGGGTTGAGGGAGTAGACCTTGAGAATAGTCATATATGGTTCTGTGTCTATGCAAATCAGGCAGGTCCATGTGGAGCTCAATCAGTTCTGGGCTTACCCTGAATCTACTCATAAATTCAACCAGAGCCTGGTCAGGACCTGCAGGCTGTGGACACATGGTAAGTCAGCATAGGCGATTCCAGGACACCTGCTAAAATAATTCATTCCTGCACTTGATTGTTTTCCCTAAAAAAAGATTAACTGTGTAGTTTCCTTTACCTAAGGATTATTCTGTCAAAATTTGCTATATCTCATCTCTTAGCTCAATTATAGAGATGCATTGGTCTTTCTTTTATAGGAACTACAAAAGTAATTATTTGTGACCTTTGGTCTCAATTTTTCATGCTTGCAAATTTCAAAACAATTCACTGAAGTTGCATCACAGAGAAAATTCCTTATAACACACTTGACGTTATTTAACTGAATGAATTAACAACCAGAGAAATGAAATACTGAAATACAAGGCTTCACCTTTGTCTGAATCTACCCACAAAACAAAGGGCGGTCATGAATCCAGGTAATGTCAGCTCTCCAAAGATTTTCTTTCTCTTGGGTTTCTCTGGCCAGCCCTGGGTGGAAAAGCCTCTGTTCATCATCGTGCTTGTTACTTACATCTTCACACTGTTGGGCAACATCTCCATTATTGTGGTATCCAAAGCAGACCCTGAACTTGACAGCCCCATGTACTTCTTCCTTGCCAACCTCTCCTTCCTGGACCTGTGTTTTACAACCACCACCATCCCTCAGCTGCTGCTGAACCTCTGGGGCCCAGAGAAGTCTATCAGCTATGGGGGCTGTGTAACCCAGTTTTATGTGTTTCATCTTCTGGGGGCCACTGAATGCATCCTCTTAGCAGTGATGTCCTTGGATCGTTATATTGCCATCTGCAAGCCATTGAGGTACCTGGCCATTATGCATCGACAATTCTGTAAGCTTCTGGTCACTATGGCATGGCTGTGTGGTTTGGCCAACTCCTTGCTTCAGTCATCCCTCACAGTCCAGCTGCCACTCTGTGGTAACAACAAGGTGGATGACTTCCTGTGTGAGGTCCCAGTGATGATCAAGATGTCATGTGCTGACACCTCCTTCAATGAAGCTTTTCTGTCCATGATGGGAGCGGTTTACTCCCTAGTGCCCTTGTCACTTATCCTTGTCTCCTATGGGTTCATTGTAGCTACTGTACTGAGGATTCGGTCCTCAGAGGGAAAGAAGAAGGCCTTTAACACCTGTGGGTCTCACATTACTGTCGTGTCTCTCTTCTACGGACCAGGAATTATTATGTATGTGCAGCCCTCTGCTACTAACTCCCAGGGAAAGAGCAAGCTCCTGCCCCTGTTCTACAGCTTGGTGACTCCTATGCTTAACCCTGTTATCTACACTTTGAGGAACAAGAACATGAAAGGGGCAATGAGAAGGCTTCTCATCTCATTGTATCATTGGAGAAGACAGCAAACATGACTTTTTTTACTCCGCATGCTCCATATATGGCTCAGAAGATATCCTGTTCTACAACTGTTCTTGATTTACCTTCCCTAAAATAGGCAATACTTGTCCTAGCAAAATTCATGTTCGTATGATTTATCACATTGCTATGATTTATTTTTGATTCAATATCATTTCTACTGTGAATCCTTATCCCAAATTTGTCAGCAATTTGCCCAAGTGGGGACCATGTCCTTAAGTTTCTCTATATCCATCTGTAGGAATTCGAAAGAGTGAGATAAATAAATGTGTATTGACTGACACAGTCAGACAAAAAAAAAAAAATCAAATCCTATCATTTTTTTTAAAGTACAAGTAATATAGACTACAGTTTAGCTTCTTCCCTATTAAAATAAACTATGATTCTACTGTCAGTTGCTAATCAATGCTTTTTATGAATTACCAGCAAGATTAAATGGGTTTAAATTCCC
The DNA here is from genome assembly GCF_030445035.2 of Dasypus novemcinctus. Classification (NCBI taxonomy): domain Eukaryota; kingdom Metazoa; phylum Chordata; class Mammalia; order Cingulata; family Dasypodidae; genus Dasypus; species Dasypus novemcinctus. Next base: position 69,565,764 of record NC_080694.1, on the reverse strand, counting down.
ATTCATTAATCATCCCTCCCAACCACACATTCACTGCCTGATCCTTAGGAAATGAAATAATTCAAAATAATAGCTGACTCTTTCTACCCCATGATCTCAATGTCCTTCCTTCCTTTTGAAGTATTTGCCTGAAGAAAGCAATTCTAGGTTCTCAAAGGGAAACGCTGAGGATTAAAATCCTGATAAACTCTCAATGGTTTGTCCTACCACAAAGAGTCACTCAGTGTTATTTAGGATATAAACTGCTTAAAAGGAAAATGAGATGTGTTTAGTCAAAGGGTGAAGTAGTCCATTCATTTAGGAATCAGAGCATTGGGTGCTAAGTGAAAGGAAAATGGAAAAATAAAGTGGAACAAAATATGGGGTGGGGGGAGTATTTTAAAAGTTGGCTATGAGACCATAAAGTTTGAAATGGTGGTGATCACATAGAAAGATTGATGACGTGGGGAAGATGAGGAGATTTTGTTGATATTATCTTAATATGGACTGTCCTCAATATAAATCTGCCATTTTCTCACACTTCTCTGCTCCACATCCTTCCAAAGCCTTCATCTTTCAACTTGTGTCTAAGGTAAATATTTAACTCTTTTTCTAAACAGCCAAGAGCATTCGTTTAAGGTCTTCATACATCTGCTTGTCCTTGATGCCATGGTATATTTACACTGTTCACTCCAAAATGGCCAGAACGAAACCTGCTGTTTCCTATCATAAAATCTCCAATGCAGGGATGCATTGATTACAATCAGTGGCTAATTAACTATAATAAATTAATCCATACTTCAATTTCTGTTCAATGTATTTCATAAAAATATTTCCTTGTGGACATGAAGGGAAGGAGACCACAGTGCTGCATTATTGGAGACAAGGGGATGGCTCGCGTTGGAGGAAGCAGTTCCCTGGCTTAGGCATAAGGTCTTGTCCTGCACAGTTGAGATTGCACTTGAGAGGTCTCATGCCTTTAGATGGCCTCCTCCCTCCTCCCTCTTCCCTCCTAGGACCGTCAGTCTCTTCTTCCCTCTGTACCCTGACTTGTTAGCAAGGTGAATAGGATCTCAAAATTTTAAATATGTGAACGAATGAAAAAGCATTATTCCTACAGTCTTCATTATCTACTATTAAACTTGTGTCACATATTAGCTGATCTTTAAGGCAACGTTTCCCAAACTATCTTCAGAATTGGTTCAAAGAGTTCTTGCAGGGGTGAGTAAAAAAAAGTAAAGTAGTTTATATTCAAACTAATTTGGGAAATGCCATATTTTTTTCTTGAAAGTTTGGAAGATGAATTAGCATATTAAAGTGTTCCATAACTCCAAAGTAAACTGTTTAACTATGTTTAATACAATATTTCCCAAACATTTTTTTCTGGTATATCATTGCCTTCCTATACAGTAGATAGTGTAGAAAATAATAAATATCAAAATTTGGGAAATAATTCACCAAAAGACACTGAATCACAGTATTTTAACAGGGAAAAATAGATGAGCTGAAGGAAGTAGAAAATCTTAAGTTTTTGCAGAATGAACAAACAGTTTCAAACAAAATAGAAAAAAGAAAAACAAAAAATAAAGTTTCTTTTCAACTAGGTTTGTGGGATATTGAGAGAAAACTGCCCATAAATCTGCATTGTATCCGGAAGCAGACTTAGCCCAATGGATAGGGAGTCCGCCTACCACATGGGAGGTCCTCCTTTCAAACCCTGGGCCTCCTTGACCTGTGTGGAGCTGGCCCATGTGCAGCGCTGATGTGCACAAGGAGTGCCCTGCCACGCAGAGGTGCCCCCTGCTATAGGGGAGCCCCACGTGCAAGGAGTGTGCCCCGTAAGGAGAGCCACTCAGCGGGAAAGAAAGTTCAGCCTGCTCAAGAATGGCGCCACACACACACAGAGCTGACACAGCAAGATGATGCAACAAAAAGAAACAGATTCCCATGCCGTTGACAACAACAGAAGCAGACAAAGAAGAACACACAGCAAAATGAACACAGAGAACAGACAACTGGAGGGGGGGGGAAGGGGAGAGAAATAAATGAAAAAATAAATTTAAAAAAATCCCCATTGTATCTTCCCAGGTACCTGAAATTTCAATATTATTTATTCTTTTTAGGGAAAAGCTTTTTTACTCAATTATAATGACTGCAATTTTATTGTCTGTACTTACTGTATTGTGGTAAAAATATTATAGCAGCTATCACATAAAAGTTGATATTGGTTATTGCACTTAAGTTTAAAATAAAATGAGAGGGTGGTGGACTTGGCCCAGTGGTTAGGGCGTCCGTCTTCCACATGGGAGGTCCGAGGTTCAAACCCTGGGCCTCCTTGACCCATGTGGAGCTGGCCCATGCACAGGGCTGATGCACGCCAGGAGTGCCATGCCACGCAGGGGTGTCCCCGTGTAGGGGAGCCCCACGTGCAAGGAGTGTGCCCTGTAAGGAGAGCCGCCCAGTGCAAAAGAAAGTGCAGCCTGCCCAGAAATGGTGCCACACACACGGAGAGCTGACACAACAAGATGACGCAACAACAACAAAAAAAAGAAAAACAGATTCCCGTGCTGCTGACAACAATAGAAATGGACAAAGAAGACACAGCAAATAGACACAGAGAACAGACAACCGGGAGGGGGGGAGGTGGGGGAGGGGAGAGAAATAAATAAATAAATATATATAAATCTTTAAAAAAATAAAATAAAATGAGAATATGATGCCTCCTTTTAGTGAATGTAACTCCCTCTAACAATGCAACTCTTTAATATGTACCTATAATGATCAAGAAAAAAAAGACGGTGCATAATTTTAATGAAATTTACAAAAATATTAATATCCAGTCATAATGAATAGTCTCATCAATTCTTAACTATTTCAAACAAAACATAATCTAGGGAGCAGATGTAGCTCAGTGATTGAGTGCCTGATTCCCATGGACAAGGTCCTAAGGTCCTGAGCTAAAAAAAAAACAAACAAACAAAACATAATCTAATCTTGGTTATAATCAGAGAGGTGAATAAACTCATCTCTCCCAATGCACCTCACATATTTTACCATATTCAGTTGATATCCACTGGAAATATTTAAGTTCATAATAAAAGTTTATTTTCCCTGGTATCTCTAATATTTATAGTCAATATTAATAAGATTGATTATGTTTCCTTAGGTAGGCTGCATCTATCAGATAAGAGATGGGCCTTAGTAATTGGGCCATGGTTTAACTGCTGGTGAGTAAAAATATATGTTCTGTATTCACACTGCTTGGTTTTGAACCCAAATGAACTACTTACTAGCTATTTCACCTTATTAAAGTTACTTAATTCTAGGCTTTAGTTTTTTGTGTACAAAATGGCTAAAATTATCAAACATACATCCAGGAAGTCTTAAAATAAATAAATTGGACAATGCAGGTAAAGGGACCAGTACATCGATCCTTATTTATTTATTATCTTCTTAAAATATCAGCACAAAGATCTCTGTTTTTACCTTCAAGTATCTGCTCTTAACTCAGCCTTTTTTCTGAGCAGGAAGGAAGGTAAAAATAAACTATAGCATATTTTCTTCTGGTGCTTTTTCTTCCTTTAATATTTTTGAAAGATGCACCTGGAATTTGGGGGGAGGAGATATGAAATAAGAATTTAATTGTTCATGTAGGTAGTCAGTTGTCCTTGAATTATTTGTTTAGTAGTCCATTCCCCAACCATTCAGTGTCAAAATATTTGCAATGGACCAGGGATTTCTATCTCTAATATATAAAGAATTCTTACAATTTAGCAAAACACACACACACACACACAAAATAGAAAAGTGGACAATCCATATGATCACGCAATTTATAAAGTTTACAAATTACAAAATTTACAAAAATTACCAAACAACCAACCTCACTAATAATCAGAAAACTCTAAATTAGAACAATAGCAAGATATCATTTCCTATCTATCAAGATTATTAAGTCTAATAATACCAACTTTTGGTGGTCATGTAATAAAAGGGGAGCTCTTATATTTTTAGGAGTTTAAATTGGTGTGACCACTTCATAGAAAAATACCAATCCCTAGTAAAGTAGAGAATACACTGTACTATCTAGCAATTCCATTTTTAGGTCCCCATACTAAAAAACCACTTACATATGTACCCAAGAAGACATGCACAAGGATGTTTATTGCAAAATTATTTTAATAGTGTCCTAAGCAGATGAACAGAAAAACTGTGGTTTAGTAATACTGTGAAATATTGTACTGCATATTAAAAATGAAATAGAATTACATGTATCAATTTAAGACTCAAAAACATAATGTTTTGTGAAAAAAACAATAACTACTCTCTAGTTCATTGGACTCACATAGGACAACTGGCAAGGAGATGATGATGGACATGCCCATCCCAAGGAACAGAGAGTGTCTGCAACTGCCAGCAAGATAGTGCCATCCTGCCCCAGGGGATCTAAGCCCCTCTTGATTAGACGCAGAGTGGGCATCACTAGCCTAAAATCCTCTAGCCTGGGGAACAATGGACTAAAGTAGATTTATTATTCTCTTATAGACCTATTATTATTCTAACAATGGAAGAACTCTTATCACTGATATTAAGGTAGTGTGGCCACCAGTGGTTCTGCTGGTTAGGAGAAGAATAGGTGCAATATGGAGGCATTTTGGAGACATTGGAGTTGTCCTGCATGTCATTGCAGTGGCGGATACAGGCCATTGTATATCTTGTCACAACCTACAAAATTGTGCAGGAGAGTGTGAAAACTGTAATGTAAACTATAATCCATGGTTAGTAGCAATGCTTCAATGTGTACTTATCATTTGTAACAAATGAGGGATGTTATTGATGTGGGAAATGTGGGAGGGAGAGGGAGGGGACATGTGGGAATTCCTTATATTTTTATGTAACATTTATGTACTCTAAAGCTTCTTTAATTAATATTAAAAATCTGTATAATGTAAAAATTTTATATATACGGTAATATATATTGTATATAAAAATATGTGTGTAATAAAGTTTAAAAATGTTGCAAAAAAATAAAATAAAGTCTAGCATCTTTATGCCATTGATTTAAATTTAAAGTCATGATCTTCAATAAGGTAATATTCCTTTGTTTAAATGATGCAAAACTCCCCTCATTTTGTTGGTTATCAAGGTGCATAGCATTTATTGATTAATTTCCACTAAGGGATGATATGCTAACATTCCAAATAGAAGAGCAAAGGAAAAAAATTTACTATCTATATTTGATACTGCTGTTTTAAAATAGTTTAGGACCCAAAGTTTTTTGTGATGTATGTTTTAACAAGAATTAACACTGGAAATTCCAGACTGGACAGCAGTAGTTTGTGCAAGATTGAAACTTAGGTTTTATAATCAAAATTATTGAGGTGATACCAATTTAAAATAGAGGACATCTTTTTCAATTGTATAAATTAAATTCTTCAGGCATTTATAACCATTAAACCAACACCACAATCAAGATTGACAATATTTCCATCCCTTCCCTAGAAATTCTTCATGCCTCTTTGCAATCTATGATTCCCTCCAACCTCTAACTCAAAGAGTTCACATCTATTTTTGTCACTACAAATGAGTGTGAATTTTCTCAAATTTCACACTAATGGAATCATAAAGAGTGCATTCTTTTTTTTTTTTTTTAAGATTTATTTATTTATTTATTTCTCTCTCCCCCGCTCCCCACCCTGGTTGTCTGTTCCCTGTGCTATTTTTGCAGTGTCTTCTTTGTCCGCTTTCTGTTGTTGTCAGTGGCATGGAAATGTGTGTTTCTTTTTGTTGCATCATCTTGTGTCAGCTCTCCGTGTGTGCAGCACCATTACTGGGCAGGCTGCACTTTCTTTCGCTCTGGGCAGCTCTCCTTACGGGGCTCACTCCTTGCGCGTGGGGCTTCCCCACGCGGAGGACACCCCTGCGTGGCAGGGCACTCCTTGCGCACATCTGCACTGCGCATGGGCCAGCTCCACATGGGTCAAGGAGGCCCAGGGTTTGAACTGCGGACCTCCCATGTCGTAGACAGACGCCCTAACCACTGGGCCAAGCCCGCCGCCCAGAGTGCATTCTTGAGGTCTAGCTTTTTCATTCATCAAAAAGATTTTGGAGTTATCCATAATGTTGCTGGCATTGGTAATATATTCCTGTTCTCCTGTTGTGTCCCATTGTTTGGATACTTTATATTTTATCCATTTCGTCTGTTGAAAGATACTTGGTTTGTTTCATGGCTTTTGGCTATTTTTAATAATAATGCTATGAAAACTCAGGTACAAGTCTTCATGTGAGCAAATGTTTTCATTTTCTAGAGTAAATACTTGGACTTGAATGCCTGGGTCATAGAGTGGGTGCATGTGTAGTCTTTTACACCAAATTCTTCCCCAAGAGGGTGCTATAATTATACATTCTTATCAGGATTGCACCCGTCAGCTCCATCTCATTCAAAATTAAGGTAATTTGTTTCCCTAACTGTCAGCCAAAAGTAAAAGTGATTTGAAAAGTCAAAGAGATTTGAAGAAGTGTGGCATCATTCAGAACTTAAAACATATTTACATAAACTCTCTGTCATTCAGTCAAAAGAGGCAAAGCATACAAAAGGACCAAGAGATATAATAAAATATATATAGAAAGAAACCCATAGAGGCAACCCTTTGTTAAAGTAGTCAGACATTGACATTTTAAAATTACTGGAAATTTAATGTTCAAGAAAAACATGAAAATTTATTTTTAAGCAAGTGGGCTGAGTTCTCTTCCAACTCAGACTGGAAAATATGCCAGGAGTCAATGTTATAACATCTGGATTTTGATAAAAGAAAGAGCTTTAGGGCAAAGGTGATAGGCATGGTGACAGGAGCTACTGGTTCAAGTCTGTCTCTGGCACTGACCAAAAGGCCCTTGAAAATTGCAAAAAGCTGGCTGAGGTAAGCAAAATTGGCTGTAAAAGAGAGTTGTAAATATAATATCTTAGATAACATTCAATGACAAGTAAAGGAATGGAAAAAAAGCTAAACAAATAGGCTGTGAGGGGCAAGGAAGGCTGATATGTCTCAGTTAACATAAATTACAATAAGGAAAGTCACTAAATTCAAAGATCTCACAATAGCTCCACAAATCAGTTTTTTCCTGCCCAGGGTTTCATCTCCAGTTAGCATTTAACGTTGTCATTATAAACTGTCTTTCACTGTTCCATTTAGGACTTCTCAGCCTCAATGCTTTGCTAAATATCAAGATCATGACCCATATTTTCTTGCTATCGAATATGCCTGGTAACTTTGCTCTTCTTTTTATTTTTAATGTTCTGAATCTCTTTGTTTTAGGTATATCCCTTGAATACAGCATGGAGTTGGATATTGTTTTAAGTACTATTGAAATTAGATAATAGCTTATTCTACCATTCTTTTTCTCAGCATCCATTTCAAATTATTTAATAATTTAATATTAATAAGTGAAAATGTTCTTCTTCCCATACATTATCAGTGCATACACCAATTTCTTCTTAATCTCTACACTTTACCTCCACCATTGAGACATTTCATTGCAGAGATAGAATTTTTTGCTGGACTTTTTTCCTTGCCATTCAAGTCATCTTTGTGCCCTTTTATTTTATGAATAAAAATAATGGAATCTTTCGTACCATATTCTAATAATGAATGAAGCAAGATGCTCAAAATACTCATATTTAAATTCCTTAATATGATTTACTCAAGTTTTCTCTACTCTAACAGTGTCCTTAAATTGTTTTGCAGTGTTGTTTAGGTGTTTTTTTTTTTTTATTTTGACTGAGTTTATTTCAAGACAAATCTAACAGGAAAAACTTACTGTGAACCTCACAGGAGTAGGTAAGTGACTGAATTTAAGAAACATTTCCTCAGAGACCTTCATCCCAAGGGACATCTGGTCATGCATCTGGGATAAGTACAAATGATGTGTCAGAATCCAATGCCCAAGAGGTCCCAGAAAAATAATACAAATAACACAGCAGCAAAGCATCTTTGATTTTATCTATTATCATCTTAACACATGCTTTCTTTTCTTTGGGGTCCTACTATCAGCTGATAGCAACTGTAGGTAATTTTTTAACATGCATCTGTGTACTACAGTTTTGCTTTCTTGGAACATTTAGAAATTTGAAAGTAGTTCTCCATAATTGCTTCCCATTGTGTGATTTTTCCCAAAATAAGGTGAGTAAACATTTTTTTTTAAATGTCATGTGTTTTTAGGAAAAGTTTGAACATGGGCAAACATAGGACATAATATACACATAAAAGGAACAAAGCATGTTATACCAGGGAGTTTTCTCTGAACTTGGGAATAACTAATCAGTAACTGTAAGGTGCAACTAGGATTTTTCTTTGTGATAAATTACTCTCTTTCTCTCTCTCTCTCTCAAATCAACCTTGAAATCATAAAATTTCTTTAAATTCTATACCTGGCCAATGTGAAATACCTGAATAGAAGTATAAAGGCTTCATTCCACCATGTTAGCTTTTTTAAAGTATGGTCAAATTGTGATGGATCGACTTGTCCATGTGTTCCATCCTCATACTTTAGGGTCAGATAGGCATAACTTTTATTTCTTCATGTGATCTTTTGCCATGTATATATAAAACTAAATAACATGGTAAACATAAATAAAATAACTATATGGCACACACAAAAAAAGTTGTATGCATAAGATGCATTAGAATAAAAACGTGAGCAGCTACTCTAAGAAAATGTCTAAAGGAAAGGAGCAACAGCACTTTCCTAAAGTGAAGATAAACAACTGTGGAGGAATGTTTCCCTGTATAGTGAAATACAGATAGAAAATCACTGCAAGTGAGAGATTCAAAAATCATGGTATCTCAGAAGTAAAATCATGAAAACTATATGGCAAAAGTTACAAACCTAAGGATAGAACTACAGACCTTAATAAAGTTCAAGAGTAAATCACATTGTTTAGGCCTTCCTGCTGTGGGTTCTCTAAGGCAATATTCAAAGTTAAAGATTTCAGTATTGAAAGAGGCTCTGGGATGGTCACCATTCTCAAACAAAACCACACTTTAAAAGGTGAATAATAGAAGCAAATTCCTAAATGACACAAATATAATTTATTTAATGAGAGCATACTTGAGGGATAAAAAGAATTGGCTATGGCTGAAAATATAGAGAATCATATGTTAAATTAATCTTTAAAAGATTGAAGTATGGTCCACAGTGGGAAAAAATTTGAAAGGCGAACACAAATGTGTTATATAAATGGCAATATGCTTCTTATAGTGCAGGTATATAATAATTTGGGTACTTAGATGTTTTAGGATGCTTATTTTAACAATTAGTTTAAATCATACCATAGTTTTATTTCATACCCCACCTATGACATGACATGAAGTTTTCACTTAGCCCAAAGCTTGTTATAAATTCTGCATGCTCATGTAACATCTTGAATAATGTCAAAGCCTAATTAGGGTGTTAGAGGCAGCATTTGTTCAGAAAACATCCCAAGAGTACAGATGCTCTTTCCAGAATATTAAGATCCTAAATGTATAGAATCTCCTTACCTCACTACTTCATAAAGACATTGATTACTTTTCCATCTTTGGCACTTCCTTGATTATTAGTAGACTATAGAAATCAATGGTCAACAAATATCCAGAAGGAGGTGGACTAAAAATTCCTGTGGTGTAGGGGTTTGGGAAAGGGTATTAAATGACTTAATGCTTGTGGAAATATGAGCTAAGAGCCATGCAAATGCTCTTCAAGGATTAGCTGCAATTATCGTTATTGTCCTATCATGGTAGGCACTGTAGGGGCAAGGACAGGGTAATGGAAGGGAAGTGTTCATACTTTACCATTATTAGCTTACTTTGAGCACACACTGGGTAGTTGTAAAGACTTAAAAAATAAAAATATGAAAACTGTTCTTTAAATTCTACCAATAAAATCTCTTTTGCTTTCCCTACTAATGGACTAACAGATTAATTCAAACTTTTGTCAACTGGATGCCTTGTCTTAACTTCCATCTGAATACTCCCATCTTACACAAGGTTATTGATTACATGAAACATTTTAACACTAAAGGAAGAAAACATTAACAAAGGTCTCATTACCTAACTGTTGTCACAATGGTAATTCATTTGACTAGTTACTTTTGTTATCTTAATGTGCTTTTTTTTTTTTTTGAGAAAAAAGGAAAGAGCATGTCCCAAAAAACCTAAAATAATTTATTCACTTGAATAAGTCTCTGAAGTGAATTAGGGCACAGACTTTTCTCCAGACTACAGTTTCCTTGGTTTACACATATATTTTTAAGTATGAAGAATCCAAAGTCTTATATAAAACAGAATAAGACAAATGCATGTAGGAATTTTCCTAGAAGACTGACAAATTAGCATAAGGTTTCCATGAAAGCTCAGATGCCTGACATATGAACTAAATAGTTCTATGCAAAAAAAAAATGCTGCAAAAATAAAATTCTCAATCATGGAAAACCTATGTCAAGTAGTTCAAATCTCTGTATATGCTTGAACAAATTGAATATTTTAAAAAAATAAGTTTCTTCCTTAATTTCACATCAATAAGATAGATTTCTTTCAATTAGAGTTCTTAATTCTTGTAAGATGACATAATCATTCCTTTAACTGCAGGGAGCTGGTGATGACTACCTTGATGATTACCAAAGTGCGAGAATACCTCCTTCTTCTTAACGTCACTTCAGTACTTTGAATCTTGACATTTTAGAAATGCTTTTCAACAGCATTTCTGCATATGAATCTAATGATTCTTGGGCCCCATAAAAACACACCTACTTTATCAGACACTAGAGACAAGAACCAATAACATGCATTTTAACAGCATACCTGGTTGAGTTTGCAAGCCAAAGATTCAAAGCCATTGCTTTGGAATTTCAGAGACTTATTCACGTCTGATTTTCATTTAATCTTCATCACAAGTAAAGGAAATAACTATTTTCACCCTCATTATATGGAGGAGGATATTCAGTTTCAGAATGGTTATGTTTACTTCCTTAAGATGATTGACTTTAATTTCCACTGTGATAAAGGGTAATTTGGTTATCTGCTTTATTTTCCCCTAAGGTTACTACCCACTGCCAGATGTGAGTGGATGATCAATGTATAATCACGTTTTTCCATTTTTCGTAACTCCTTCTATATTTCTTAGGACTTCGATAGTGTAAGTGTTTGAATCAAATGGAAGATGATGGGACTAATTAACGAGAGCCACCCCCAAGAGTTTATTCTACTAGGCTTCGCTGACCGCCCTTGGCTGGAGCTTCCTCTGTTCATTCTTCTTCTCATAACATACCCTATGGCCATGACTGGAAACATCTCCATCATCCTGGTGTCTAGGTTAGAGCCCCGTCTGCACAGCCCCATGTACTTCTTCCTCACCAACCTCTCCTTTTTGGACATGTGCTACACCACAAGCATTGTCCCCCAGATGCTTTATAACCTGGGCAGCTCTAGGAAGACCATCAGCTATCTGGGGTGTGCAGTTCAGCTCTATTTCTTCCACATGATGGGGGGAACGGAGTGTCTCCTCTTGGCTATTATGTCCTTGGATCGCTATGTGGCCATCTGCCGGCCTCTTCATTACACCCTCATCATGAATCAATGTTTTTGCATCCTGTTAGCATCCATTGCCTGGGTGGGGGGATTGAGCTACGCCATCCCTGAAGCTTCTACCACATTACAGTTGCCACTCTGTGGTTTCAACAAGCTGGATCACTTGGTATGTGAGATTCCTGTTCTCATAAAGACTGCCTGTGGTGAAAAGAGTGCTAATGAGCTCACACTCTCAGTGGTTTGCATTTTTATGTTAGCTGTTCCTCTGTGCTTAATTCTCACTTCCTATGCTTGTATTGGACATGCTGTATTTAAGATGAAATCTTCTGAGGGAAGGAAAAAGGCCTTTGGGACTTGCTCCTCCCATCTTATTGTTGTTTTCTTGTTTTATGGCCCAGGCATCAGTATGTACCTTCAACCCCCTTCATCCATCTCAAAGGACCAGCCCAAGTTCATGGCTCTCTTCTATGGAGTGGTGACTCCTACACTCAACCCCTTCATCTACACACTCAGGAATAAGGATATGAAGGGGGCGATGGGCAATCTGGTGAGGAGGATTTTCAGCTCCAAGTGACAGCTGTAGACATCAAAGGAAATCATTTAACAGTAGACTAGGTATATACCATGGTCTCTTTAATAACTCATTCTTGTTTACTAATTTCCCAGATCTCAGGGTCAATATTCCCATTCCAAACCATGTTACATTTCTGTTACTCTTAATAATTATTTTAGGCAAGGTTTATATTAGACTAGTGTACACCAGTGTGGATACTGTGTTTGTGAAAATATATTAAAATATTTCTCTGCTGCATGCCTTATAGCAAAATAGAAACCGTTAAAAAGTAAAATTTTTAATATAAATTCATTGTTCAAGCTAATCATCATAAATAACATGACACCCTTTCATTTATTGGCTTCTTTCACGGTGTCACCTGAGAAGCACTCCATTACTCTCTGTTACTTCAGCCGATATATATATATGTATCAGTAGTATGTACAATGCACATTTTTTCTTTCTCTCTTTATGAGTTTCCAGGGATTGAGCTCATGACATGGCAAGGAGACACTCAACCACTGAGCTATGTCTGCTTCGCATACATGGGAAGCAGGTGCTCAAACACTTGAGCTACATCTGCTCTCCTAAAATGCACATTCCTTATGAAAAATTCTGTCCTTTAGGAGACTCTTTCCATGAATCTTTTAAGTTTATCTTTCTTAATTTACATAACTGTATCAATCCTGAAAATGCATTGCAATTTATGTTTGAGAAATGTGCAGTGCTTTTGTATTTTTAATCAAAGAATTAAATAGTGAATAGTAAAAGGCAGAGAAAAAAGAGAAAATGTACAGAAAAATTCCTTACTATTCCTTTTAATATTTTAATCTTCTCTCTCCTGAATCCATGAGAGATATTAGTAATGAACTACAACCAAGAAATATATCTGTACATAGTATGAAGGAGCCAAGATTTTCTTTGAACCTGTGGAAGAATAAGCATGACAAAGAATTTATATGTATTTCTGGCATGGAAAGCAACAGGATTTACTTTGACAGTGTGAAAACATTTTTATTGATGTAAAGTTTAGATGCAAATAGTGTTCAACCTCCATATCAAGTGGCGAAAGTCCTAAGACTTGGTTCTAGGGGTCACATTCAAAACTCAAACTCTTGCCATAAGTTACTTAAAATTTATGAGGACCATTTAATGGATTTAAAGTAGCTGGTGTTGAATTAATATGCTGAGAATTCAACCTCACATTATGTCCAGAAGAAATGAAGACTTGTAAGAAAAAATAATGTCATTTGATTTTTCAGCATGTTGTTTGGCATGACGAAGTTCTAAACAAATTATCTGAAGAAAAAGTTCATATTACCTCAACAAAAACCAGCTGCAACCTAGATCCATTTTGAAAAATGACAGATCACCTGGTATGATCCAGTTCTTAGAGACTTTGGTATATTTTGTTTGGAAAGAATTCTAAGTAGCTCTCAAAATTGACTGATTTCCTAAAAATGTTTTGAAATTTTATGCACAAAGCCATGAAAATTAAAATCCCATGATGTTAAATAATATATTGATCAATTTTATTATTTTTGATCTTCTTTGGAAGAGACCCTCATGTATAAAATGGAAATGAGAATATTGCCCTCAGAGACCTCTGTGATGGCTAGCAGTATCATGTGTAAATTAGCATTCAATAAATTGTAGTTACCGTGACAAATCTTGACAGAGTTTCCATTGATTTATCTGCTATTTTCAGTGAATATAATTTGAATTTTTGTGCGTATTCTTTAACTACAGTTTTTCTAAGATAACATTCACATGTCATAACAAAGTGTATAATTCAGTAGTTTTAGTACACTAAGAAAGTTGTAAAATACCATCTAGAAAAAAATTCCCTATATTTTCAGATCTCTGGGGTTTAGAGAAATACAACTTAATATTTTTAACTCGAAGGACAAGGACAATAATGAATCTTTTAAATTTGCCATGTGCCTTTATTATTACTTATGTCATTTTTCTAAGATATTCTTCCATTCAAAAGAACACAGAAATTTTTTATTTTAGGTGGTGAATGTGGCAATATTTGTGTCAAATGCTTATCTGTAAATACTGATAAGCATGTTCTGGTTGCTGTCCTAATATATCCTTGTTTCCTGAGCTAAATTAATATGACTGCTACAGACTGTGAAGATTCATCATTTCAGGAGTTAGTGCCATTCCAACTCTGAAAAATCAGGACTTTCTAAAGGAAGGATCGAAAATTCTCTAGATAAAGAAACAGAGTATTCATGAAGGAAACTCATAGAAATATTTTACTTCTACTGCATGATTTCAGACTTTGTTTACACAATTTTTGGCTATTTCAATACTCCAGTATGAAGGATACATTTGATTAACATTTGGGAAGCTTGATGAAATAAAATCAGATCTTATACTTGAAGGTGAAAGTATGCTCCACACTTGATGTAAATTATAAGCCATTCTGCATTGCCTTTTAAAGACTATTGATCAAAAACATTTCGTGTTTTCCAAACAATGGGCTTTTGTTGAAGAACAGATGGAAGACAAGGCTGTTTAGTCCTTAGTTGTAAAGATGCTAAAAAAACATGCACATGCTTTTGGGAAAGACTTAAGGTAGAAATAAAGATGGTTTAACAATGATTTTCTCCACATTAGACACATTCTCAGATACACAAAGCATAATAACTGCAGGCTAAGAGGTGAACACTGCGGTAATGGAGATGATCATTAAAATAAGTGAAATCCAGGATTCTGATTCTGAGGATGCTTTGTGACATAAATCCAATGTCCTTTAAAACTGTGACTCTCAGAATTCCAGGGCCTCGGAGGAGTCCTAGAGGTCAAAAGGGCAGTGAGGACGGGTGGAGAAGAGTTACATGCAGTGTGGTGGGGAAATCCACGTCAGATTTTGTTTTAAGGAAGGGTATTAGAAAGTAATAAGGATAACTACTGCCCATGTCTATTTATGACATTAGATACCTTACTTTGTTCTCACATTGTTATAAGTGAGCTCAGATTTTCACCTGGGTAAATGTGTGCCTATAATATTGTGGAAGCAGAGAGATTCAATAATCATGTTGATATGGGCTATAGGTGGGGAGGCTGTTCATCTCTTTGTAGAAAACCTGAGCTGCGTGTGTCCTAAGATGTGTGTGTGGACAGTGAGAACTGTAGCCCTGCCCTTGGTGACCATGGCAACAACTCCAATCCTGGAAGAACAGTTTAGCAATGCAAACTCTATAAATTTTAAATATTCAGGGAAAATGCAAACCAAATGTGCTAAAAGCTTATCTAGACTGTATGAAGTCCATGCTAAAAGCTTACCTAGGATATGGAAGATATACGTTAATTCAAGCTTATTGAGCACTGAAACAAAGACTCATTTGGCCCTTCCTCTGTATAAAAAGAACTCAAAAAGCTTGTTCAGGGCTCAGATTTTGTATGAGAAGCTCTGAGCCTGGCTGGTTGTGAATAAATTCTTTTTCCTTCCCAAAAATATTACTGAGTCCTAGCCTTTCTATATGCAAATAATTGAACCTCTCTTGACTTATACAACAGCGTATACATGGAAGGCAAGGACTCAATAAAAATTTTGGGAAGGAAAAAGTTTATTTACAACTGGCTGGGCTTGGGTATCTTTTCAGTTCAAAAACCCAGGCCCAAATAAGATTTTCAGATTTCTTTTATACAGAGGATGTAGGAGTGAAGAGTTATGTGGTGCTTTGTTTGAGTGCTAGATAAGCTTGAGTTAACACATATTTCTTACATTCCAGGTAGGCTTGAATCAACATATTTAGTTTGTATCTTTTCTGAACATTCAAAGTCTATAGAGCCTATATTTCTTAATTGGCTTTTCAGGACTGGAGTGGTTGGCATGGTTACAAAAGGCAGGGCTGTAGCTTTTTATTGTTTGACATACACCGCCCAGGTTATTCACAAAGAGATGCACATATCAATAATATACCTAAGCAGGAAGTGGATGTGGCTCAACTGATGAGCATCCACCTATCACGTGGGAGGTCCAGGGTTTAAACCCAGGGCCTCTTGACCTGTGTGGTGAACTGGTCCATGCGCTGTGCTGATGCACGCAAGGAGGGCCGTGCCACACAGGGGTGTCCCACAGGTAGGGGAGCCCCATATGCAAGGAGTGCACCCCGTAAGAAGAGCCAACCCGTGCAAAAAAAGTGCAGCCTGCCCAGGAGTGGCATCGCACACATAGAAAGCTGACACAGCAAGATGATGCAACAAAAAGAGACACAGATTTCCAGTGCCACTGACAAGAATATAAACAAACACAGAAGAACACACAGCAAATGGACACAGAGAGCAGAAAACAGGGGAGGGAGGGAAGGAGAAAATTTTTTTTAAATCCTTAAAAAATAATATACCTCGGCAAAAATGAAACTTAAATATAAAGAGAATTTTAGTTAATCATGTTAGAATTTATTTCATATAAGGGTCTGAAAACCCCTTTTTCAAAAAGATTGGTACCAAACACACAAAAATTTAACCCTTTCTTGATGTGTCCATTTAACTGTAGACCTTGATGTCTCTTGTTATGTTGAGTTTTAACTAGTTTGCTTAGAGAGCCTAGAAACATTCTAAATAACCACTGAAGTTTCATTTAATTTCACACAGAAAGAAGTAAAAAGTCCATTGCATTTAAGGGGTCTCTAAATCTGCTTGCCATTAATCTGTTTTCATCTTCACCCATTCCATTGTACATACCCCCTACAGTCTCCATCAGTTTCCATCAATGACAGCTACCGCACACACTATAATACATTCCACTTTCTGAACTCTTCTGCATTCTTCTCCTGTGTATTTATTCTGTTTTTGGTTTCAGGAGGGCCTCCTCTAATTTCTACCTTTCTTTCTCTCCTGGGAAATTATAATCTAATGTAGAAGGCAACAAGAGCTAAAATGGTACTTTGACAATATGCTTCTGGAAGAGAGGAGTATGACTAAAGAAATCCAAAATAGAAGGAATTAAGAATATTTTTCCAGAAGACATTATAAAAATCATACTTGAATATTTAAGTAAAGTATATCATTGGCATAAAGACCACCACATGCAAAGGAGGTGTGAGCAGGATGACTCGAGATCTTGGAAAGCTGTCATGAGATAGTGAAAGTATTAGACATTTAGAATGTGGGCTCTTATTTAATGATTCAAAAATCCGTCAACTTAGGTATTAACTAATTGATAGATATAAAACTGTGGCTCATGATTCTTAAGCTTGCATTAACTTATGTCAGAACTGGAATTTGAAATTCTTTCAATGACCAAAAATCCATGCTGTTTTTGTTTCCCTGTGGTGGTTGGTGTTGTATATACCCCCAAAACATAGTTTCTTAAACTTCATGCATTCCTGCGGGCGTGAACCCATTGTCAGCAGGACCTTTTGATGAGGTTGCTTCAGTTTAGGTGTGGTCCACCTCAGTCAGGATGCTCTTAATCCTATTACTGGAGTCCTTCATAAGAGAATGATATCCGACAGAGAAAGCTAGAGGTAGCAGCAGAGGCTGGACATGGGTGGAACCCAGAAGAGAAGGGAGAGGCCAGGAGATGCCACCATGGGCCAGACCATGTGATAAACTGAGAACTAAAGAGAGTCAACAGCCAGTCCCAGGATGCCACAGTCTTTGAGGTGAAAGCCTTGCCTTGATAATGCCTTGATTTGGACTTTTTCCCTAACCTCAAAATCCCAAGGCATTAAATTCCCATTGTAGAAGCCATTGCTTTGCATAGAATTAGGGTGAGCAGCTGGGAAACTAAAGCATTCCTTAATAACAAGCTATTTGCAAAGATGATGCAAATTTAAGATGATGCATCCAAAATGAAGGCATAATTCAGTATGTCCAAGCTGACTACTACGTGGGTACAGTAGCTAAGATTGAAAAGGAGGTGTGTGTTGAAATATCCAAGGGACCAGACCTAGGATATCTTAAAATGTGTATTTCTATACATGGTGAGGCATAGAAGTTTCAGGACTGAAAGTGTGCAAGGCCTTGGCTTTAAGAAGACTACATCTGGCAAAATGAAATGGTTTAGAGAAGGAAAATCCTGGGAATTGTCTATTTAAGGCCATTGCAACAATCAGTGCAACAGGAAATGAGGTCCTAGACTAGGAAAAGAGTGGCATTGATGGAGGAGGTTGACTTGGAAATTTATTGAATGTGAATCCTCTGGTAAAGAGATGAACCAGAGAGAATTGAAAGACAAAACTTTAAATCTATAACGGGGAAAGAGGTGTTGATTTTATCAAGGAGATTAGTATCCAGAAAAGTAGACTTTGGATCCTAAATTTTTAAAAAAACTTTAGGAAACCTGGAGTCGAGTTCCAAATGTAATAAAAGGTCTTAATAATTGCCTGTAAGAAGAATTGTGCTTCAATTGTAATAAGAGAGGATAAACTTGATCAAGAGGACTTGACTAAAAGTATGAATGAAAATGAATTTGTAAAATCTCATTTTTTGGAAACAGTAAACAAATCCAATTACATACCATATAATCCATATTACAATATTTTAGGATTAAAGTTTCACACAGATAATATATCAGTATGTTCTATGATGCATATTTTATTTTAACACTAATTCTGGAAGTTGGATAACAGTAGCTTGTACAGGTAATTCTCTTAGATTTTGTAATTCTCTTCCCCCACAAGAGCTCTCCACACTGAAATGAGTGTCAAAAACACATGTAAATCAGCCTTGAGGTTTTCTATGTACATGTAATACATTGTTTGAATGGGGTAGTGAGATGGAATGAAGGGCCAAGTGGGCAAAAGATGTGTTTGAAATTACTTGACAGGGAAACAACTTGAAAATTTGCTTCTGAAATTTATTTTCTTCTTCTTATCCTGATATCTATCTCCATTGTACAAACAGTAGAATTAACTGCACCATTGGGCCCTCAGCTCCTTCTATCCTCAGGAGACTCATTATTTTAAGTTGAAAATTATTAGCCACAGCAAATCCTTCATTATGTCTCTTTAGATTTCATAAGAAACTATTCTGGAGATAGATAGTAGCACAAAGTAATGACTGAGTATGAGTTTACTAGGCAATTCAAAAGAAAGAACACACCGAAAAAGATGCATTAAAATGGTTATTAATAATTAATTTTGATTGCTCATCTATGCATATCTATAACTGTTGCCATATAGTTATTGTGTGTACATTGATTTATAAATTTAAAAAACATGTTAATTCTCTTAATATTTTCCTATTTAATATATTCCATTTGCACTAGAATAATTCTTGGTGTTACTATTGTATAATATTGTAATAAGGATTACATTTAAAAATTAGTCATTGGCATGAGGTGTCCAGGTACTGTCCTTATCTGTTTGAGAGAAGTATCATAAAAAGGTTATTAATTATTAAAATAATTAACAGTTTACAAAGTATTTTCACAAATATCTCATTCAAAACAGATTTTACAATTGTAGGAGAAAAAATTAAAAATATTTATGATAAAGAGTTGACTAAGTATTGTTTAAGAAACTTCTTGGAATAAATTAGATATTTCTATACATATGACCAAGCATTTAACATGTGGTTGTTATTGAATTATTCCTTGTTTTAATGTAATATCTGGTAAGGAGATCCAAAAACAGAACATGCTAATGAAGCTTTTTGGCAAATTCTTTTCCTAAAAAATATTTGGATTCCAGTGACTTAGCTGAGTCACTATAGATAGTAATTTTTTTAAATGATTCTACCCCAAAAGGGCCATATTGTTATAAAAGGCATGTTTTTCATCCTATCCCTTTGGTTTTGCATTAACTATGAATTCACACTCTACGTCTCTTTTAGTGTTATTATCCATTTGGTTGGATAGAGAATTGATCTTTTTTAGTATAATTAAGAATCATGAACAAAAGTTCAGTCTACTCATTGCACTGGTTGATCTAACAAGTAAGCGCTATGCTATTTTGTTGCTTATATTGTTCCAGCTTTGGCCATTGGGAGCTCTTTCAGGGGGGTTCCTGTGTCCTTTCAACATGTCCCCATTCTTTTGTTCTTCAAGCACCTCTTTGCATTCTGGTAGTACTAGATGCTCCAGGTTTATCTTGTATATTCCCTTCACCAGCCCTAGAATCAAACATTTCTCCAGGGATCCTTGATTCTTTTCATTAGAGAATGATATTAGAAACCAAGATCTGAATGATGCACGTGCTTGTCACTGTTGGAGTGTCATTGACAGAGCTAGGTAATATATGTATGTATACTAACTCACATATACACACATACCTGTAAGTGTATCTGCATCTCTCCATCTCTGTGTATACCCCCCACACACACACACACACACACAAATGAGGTCATACTGATATCATTTTTTCTTCTTGGTCAACAAATCCTAAAATATTTATTATCTGGCCCTTTATAAAAAAAGTTTTCTAATCTCTGGTCTTAATGAATTTTCTTAAGTCTTTGACATGTCTTTCAGCAGACTGAAATTAAATCAATTATTATGAACTACTTTCTCGTGGGAAATTGATAGGGACAAGTGATTCTTCCCAATTTTTCGCTAAGAATTTTGGCTTATTTCTGCAAGCATCACTCCATGTGCGTGGCTGATCTTCTCATCTGCTTTGGAAATGTTGTATATTTAAGTAATTAATTTCTTGTGATATAAGTAATCTGTGAAGTTTTACAGAATTTTCTCAATACAGATTAGAAACTAATTTTCTGGTGAAGATTTTGAAACCTCATTGCATTTTCTACCTGTAAGATTCTTGATTCATTCTGAGTAATTTTAATATGATTTTAATTGCTTCAGGGATTTGGAGTTCTTCATATAATTTAATTTATATTTTGTTTCCTTCCCCATAGAGTTTTTAAAAAACATAAATCTATTTCCTTAAAGCCTCTTTTGACTGATAATATTGAGTGTTTCCCACCTTCTAATTTCTTCATTGTATGCAATTCAATGTCGATGTCATTCAGCTCATCTTTTCCAAGTGTAGCACGAAAATCCATCAATTTTCTCTCAGAGTTTTTTCTAACTTTTCTTATCATTTAACGCTTATTCCAGAAATTCAAATATCTGTTCTGTAAACTGTTTGCACAAGTTGTCATCCCTTCTTTGAACTTCTTTTAATTTTTCCTGAAGATTAAAATTTTCATCCTAACCCTATTTTATTGCCATTGTAAATTGTTTTCTATTTTTCAACATATTTCTAGAGGTTGCCTTGACATCAGCGATGTGACTGACTAGAAGGACTTGAACATATCTTCGGTGACAGAATTCTTATTCTAAAGGTATCAGTCTAAGTCATTGCAAACATTGAGATTTTCTTCCTTTCTATCCTTTCACTAAAGTGTACTTAAACTCAGTTTGCCATAAGATTTAGAGCTCCTCATGCCTTGTTCTCAAGGCTGGGGTTCACTAAAATTGACTCTATGTCTTCATTTTCTTTTTTAAGCAGAATAACTTTATCACAAATGACATTTTTCTTCAGTAGAGCAGAAACACTTGTCATTAATTGATTTTCCCTATATTAAAAAAAAAACTATTTTTAACTATTGAAAGCACAAATACAGCTGCACTTAGCACCAACTCCCACATTAAACCATAGAGCTCTGGACTAAGTTCTGTGACTCCTTGCAACACTGACATGGCCTCACTCAGCTTCACCAGGATGTATATGAAGCAGAACATCCTAGCATGAGTCCTCCATGGTACCAAATTTCCTCAGGTTGCCAGGACCCTACTATCCCACAAGAAACTAGTGAGCAGTCTGCTTGGAACTTCAACCAAAACCTAGCAACCAGAGGAGAGAGTGAGCGAAGGCGTGATTTGGGAAAACAGAGAGCATGTCCCAAACATTTTCATGGTAAAGCACAAATGAGTGGAAAAGTACAAGACTGCTCTTGGAAAAAGGAGACTGGCAACAGTACAAAAGACCGGCTGCGTGATGATGGAGTCCTGCCAGAACACGCTGTTTCGGGAACCTGCAAGGAGGAAGGTATCTGGACATCAATCTGGCAAGACTGCAGCAGAATTGGTGTTTGCTCAAGGTAGAACTGCGTGTTTCTAACACTGAACTTGTAAGTCATGGGAAGGTAAATCTCTTCCCCCTAGGGCTAAAAGCCATGGCATTCACTGAGAACTGCCAGTTATGGGGTCAAGTTTCCAAATCCCGTGTTCTCCAAATGTGTGAACCCCAAGCCTGTGTCTCCTGAGCCCCCACAGCCCACGTTTCACAGACCTACACACCCCAAGTCCACCTTCTCCTGGGCATCTGTTTCCTGATCCCAGCTCTCATGGAAATCCAGAATTGCCCTACCCCTCTGGTCATGGAATAACTGCGGGAGTGGGTGAGTTTAGGTGGGAGGTGCAGAGGGGCAAAGGAGTGCAGATTCAATTTTTTGGTCCCCCCCTTTTATTGAGTTTGGAGGAGCATATCAACTGACTTGGCCTAGGAAGAGAGGAGAGGTGAATCTGGTGAAAGAGCCCAATTTACCTAAGTGCCCTGGGATAGGAAACTTGGTCTGGGAGAAGGTGAAGTCAGAAAATTAACTAGCCCCCTTGGAGCACACCTAAGGGAGAGGGACAGTAGGACGTGCTTTATGGGCTTCCAATAGCATATTTAGGGTTCCTGGCAAGAGGTGGGTGCCCTCTCAAGAAATTAAGAGTCATTATTTTCTCAGGTGAGTTGGTTCACCAGGAATCCATTTGAATTTCATACAGGAGCCCTCACACAGCCTTCCTGGGAGAGAGGGAAGAGAGGAAGGGAGAAAGGAGGAAAGGGGGAAGGTCAGATTCCTAAGCAGTTTATTCAATTGCAAAGAGGATTCTTTGCCTGAGACCTTGTCTGGTCGTTTTTGTTGGTTTTTTTTCTCTTCTTTTTACTTCCTCTTTATTCCTCCCACCACCCCTTTTTTTTTCCTTTTTTTTCTTCCTTCTCTTTTTCTTGCTCTGCTTTTTTTTTTCTTCTCTCATTCTTTTTCCTTTTTCCTTTTTTCTTTTTTTTTTTATATTAGGGCTGCTGCAACATTTCTTATTTGCTCTGCTTCCTCATGCTCAATTTTCTCTTTTCTGTGTGTACTAATTTCGACTACCAATGCTATCCGCTTTCCTTTACATCATTCTCTCCTTCATCATTTATTGTTTCTCTTATATTCCACCTCTCTGTTGAGCCCCCAATATTTCTGACTTTTTATCTCTAATAACTCTAATCTGTTTTCTATCATTTATTCACTCTATATTATTGTCCCCTCTTTTCTTTTTTCCCTCTCTCCTGATGACACTGACCTTTTAATTCATAGTATATTCCTCCCTATATTCAGTTTACTGTCATTGTAAGTACTCCACTTTTTTACAGTTAAAACTATACACAGTTTGCATGAGTTCTATATCCATGCTCCTAGATCTCACATTGTTTCTCTGCTAACATTCACAATCAATACTACCAATATATTTTTCCTTTCTTACCCATTTTGTATTCTATAGACCTAACATTTCCTTCAGGGAACTTAGCCAACAACCAGGAAATAGAATAAGAAGAAAAAAGCGACAAAGAGAAGACTTAACATAAAAACAAAAACAACAACTAATTAAACCCCAAGACTAGATGAAGAAGATAATCAATAGAATAAACCCAACAAGATAAAATGATGGCCAAACAGCAACGAAAATCTACAGACCATACCAATAATCAGGAAAACACGGCCCAATCCAATGAACAAACTGAAAACAAGGAAGAGAAGTGGAACATTGAACAAGTAACTAAAGCTCTCAAAACATGTATCATGGACCAATTCAATGAAGAGAAGGAAGAGATTAAGCATATTAAGAAAACATTTAGAGAGCATACAGAAGAAATTGTGATCATGCACAGAAAGATCATGGAGATGATGGGATCAATAGCACAAACCAAGGAATCAAAAATAGACTCTCAGCAAATAACAGCAGATTTGAAGAGGCAGAGGAAAGAATTAGTGATGTGGAAGACAGTACATCTGAAATCAAAGAGATAGTAGAATTGATCGATAAAAAGATAGACAAAATCCAGAAGGGATTTAGGGACCTGAATGACAATGCAAAACATGCAAACATACACATTATAGGCATCCCAGGGGGAGAAGAGAAGGGAAAGGGGACATAACGGGTGTTGGAGGAAATAATGGCTGAAAATATCCCAAACCTTTTGAGGGAGATGCATGTACATGTCCAGGAAGCACAACACACCCCAAACAGCATAAATCCCAACAGGTCTACCCCAAGACATATACTTGTCAAATTATCCAATGCACAAGAAAAAGAGAAAATGTTAAAAGCAGCAAGAGAAAAGAGAACACATATAAAGGAGGCTCCATAAGATTAAGTGCTGATTTCTCATCTGAAACCATGGAGGCAAGAAGGCAGTGGTATGATATAGTCAAGGTACTAAAAGAAAAGAATTTCTAACCAAGAATTTACTCTATCCAGTAAAGCTAGCTTTCAAAAATGATGGAGAGTTCAAAATATTCACAGATAAACAGAAACTAAGAGAGTATGCCAACAAGAAACCTGCTCTTCAAGAAATACTAAAGGGAGTTCTGCAGGAGGAAAGAAAAAAACAAGAGAGACAGAGTTGGAGGAGAGTGTAAGAACAACTAAAACTACAAAAAGAGGGGGGAATCAAACAACATAAGACAAACACAAATCCAAAGAAAATATGGCTAATATAAGTAATTCCTTGAAAGTAATAACTCACCTGTTAAGAGACACAGATTAGAAGATTGGATAAGGAAATATGACCCATCTATATGTTTTCTACAAGAAACTTATCTTAGACCCAGGGATTTAAGAAGATTGAAAGTAAACAGCAGGAAAACAATCTTACAGGCAAACAACATACAAAAAAGGGCAGGTGTAGCTATATTAATATCAGGCAAAAGACTTTAAATGCAAAACTGTTGTGAAAGACAAAGATGGACAATACATATTTGTGAAAGGGATAATCTTTCAAGAAGAAAGAACAGTCATAAACATTTATGCCCCTAACAAGGGGGCCTCCAAATATGTGAGGCAAACACTGGAGAAACTATGTGAAGAAATAGATGCCTTTACAAATATGCTGGGGGAATTTAACACACCACTATCACCATTGAACAGAACATCTCAAAAGAGAATCAATAAAGAAACAAAGACTTTGAACAATATATTAGAGAATCTGGACTTAATAGACATACACAAACATTACACAAAGTACTGCAGGATACACTTTTTTCTCAACTGCTCATGGATCATTCTACAAGATAGACCACATGCTAGGCCACAAAGTCTCAATGAATTCAGAAATATCGAAATCATACTAAATAATTTCTCTGACCACAGTGGAATGAAGCTGGAAATCTGCAAGGGCCAGAGGCCCAGATTTGGTGCCAAGATATGGAAGTTAAACAACATACTCTTAGAAAAGCAGTGGGTCAAGGAGGAAATCTCAACAGAAATCAATAACTACCTTGAAACTAATGAAAATGATAACACAACATATCAAGACTTATGGGATGCAGCAAAAGCAGTAATGAGAGGGAAACTTATAGCCATAAATTCATATATTAAAAAAGAAGAAAGAGCTAAAATTGAAGAACTAACTGAAAAATTGGATGAATTAGTAAAAAAATAAACCCAAAGGAAGAAAAAGAAAGAAATAACAAAGATCAGAAGAGAAATAAATGAAATAGAAAATAGGAAAGCACTCAAAAAAATAAACAAAACAAAGAGCTGGTTCTTTGAGAAGATCAATAAAATTGACAAACCCTTAGCTAGACTAACAAAGAAAAAAAGAGAGAAGATGCAAATACACAAAATAAGAAATAAGAAGGGTGATATCACCACTGATGTCACTGAAATAAAGACTATCATAAGAGGATATTTGGAAAACTATATTCCAGCAAGGAAGACAATTCAGAGGAAATGGCAAATTGCTAGAAACACATAAGCAGCCTACATTGACAAAAGGAGAAATTGATGATCTCAACAAACCAATCCACAAGTAAAGAGATGGAATCAGTCATTAAACAATTCTCAACCAAGAAGAACCCTGGCCAGATGGCTTCACAAGTGAATTCTACCAAGCACTCTGGAAAGAAAGAACACCAATTTTGCTTAAATTCTTCCAAAAAAATTGAAGTAGAAGGAACATTGCCTAATTCATTTTATGATGCCAACATTACCCTAATACCAAAGCCAAAAAAAGACACCACAAGAAAGGAAAATTACAGACCAATCTCTCTAATGAACCTAGATGTGAAAATCCTCAACAAAATCCTTGTTAATTGTATTCAACAACACATTAAACATAGTATACACCACAACCAAGTGGGCTTGATTCCTGGTATGCAAGGATGATTCAACATAACAAATATCAATTAATGTATTACACCACATAAATAAACTGAAGGAAAAAAACATGATCATATCTATAGATGGAGTAAAAGCATTTGCCAAAATACAGCACCCTTTCTTGATAAAAGCACTGCAAAAGATAGGAATAGAAGTAAACTTTCTGAACATAATAAAGGGTATATATGAAAAACCCACAGCTAACATCATTTACAATGGTGAAATCCTAAAATCTTTCCCTCTAAGATCAGTAACAAGACAAAGATGCCCACTATCACCCCTTCTATTTAACATTGTGTTAGAAGTACTTGCTTGAGCACTGAGGCAAGATCCAGATATAAAAGGAATCCAAATAGGACAGGAAGAAGTAAAAATTTCACTATGGCAGATGACATGATTCTATACAGAGAAAACCCTGAGAAGTCTACAACAAAGCTTCTAGAATTCATAAATGAGTTCAGTAAAGTCACAGGGTATAAGATCAATCCTCGAAAATCAGTAGCATTTCTATACACCAATGATGAGCAATCTGAGGAGGAAATCAAAAAACTAATACCATTCACAATAGTAAATTTAAAAAAAAAAATACCTAGGAATAAATGTAACCAAAAAAACAAAACTTATACACAGAAAACTACACAACACTGTTCAAGGAAATCTAAGAAGACCTAAATAAATGGAATAATATTCCCTGCTCATGGATAGGAAGACTAAATATTATTAAGATGTCTATTGCACCAAAACTGATCTACAGGTTCAATGCAATCCAATAAAAATCAACACGGCATTTTTTAACGGACTAGAAAAACTAACTATGAAATTTATTTGGAAAGGAAAGAGGCCTCAAATAGGCAAAGACATATTGAAAAAGAAAAATGAAATTGGCGGAATCACACTACCTGACTTCAAAACATACTACAAAGCTACAGTAGTGAAAACGGCATAGTATTGGCACAAGGATAGACACACTGACAAATGGAACCGAATTGAGAGTTCTGATATAGATCCTCATATGTACATCATCTGATATTTGACAAGGCCACCAAGCCCACTCAACTGGGAGAGAATGGTCTCTTCAACAAACAGTGTCTAGAGAATTGGATATCCATATGCAACAGAAGGAAAAAAGAATTACCATCCCATACCTTATATAAAAATCAACTCAAGATGGATCAAAGACCTAAATGTAAGAGCCAAGACAATAAAGACCTTGGAAAGCAATGTAGAGAAGCATCTACAGGACCTTGTAATAGGAAATGACTTCATGAACTTCATACGCAAAGCACGAACAGCAAAAGAACAAATAGATAAATGGGACTTCCTCAAAATTAAAGCCTTTTGCACCTCAAAAGAGTTTGACATGAAAGTGAAAAGAGAGCCTACACAATGGGAGAAAATGTCTGGTAACCATATATCTGATAGGAGACTTATATCCTGCATAAATAAAGAACTCCTATATCTTGAAAATAAAAAGACAAACAACCCATTTAAAAAATGGGGAAAAGATTTGAACAGACACTTCTCCAAAGAAGAAATACAAATGGCTAAAAAGCACATGAAAAAATGCTCAAAATCACTACTAGCTATTAGAGAAATGGAAACCAAACTACAAGGAGATACCATCTTACTCCCATAAGACTGGTAGCTATCAAGAAACAGAAGACTACAAGTGCTGGAGAGGATGTGGAGGAATGGGAACACTCATCTACTGCTGGTGGGAATGCAGAAGGATCCGGTGATGGAGGACTGTTTGGCAGTTTCTCAAAAAGTTAGCTATAGATTTACCATATAACCCAGCAATTCCACTGCTGGGTATATACCCAGAAGATATGAAAATAAGAACACAAACCTATATATGTACACCAGTGTTCATAGCAGCATTGTTCACTATTGTCAAAAGTTTGAATCGACCCAAATGCCCATCAACGGATGAATGGATAAATAAAATGTGGTATATACATACAATGGAATGCTACTTACCTATAAAAAGGAATACAGTAAAACACATGTGATAACATGGAAGAATCTTGAGGTCCTTATGTTGAGTGAAGCAAGCCAGGCATTGAAGGACAAATGCTACATGACCTCTCTGATATGAAACAAGCAAACTGAGCTGTCTCAGAGAACTAAAGACTGCAAGATAGGCTTCAAGGCATTTGGGGTGGAGAGGAAGGTTGTGAGCTGACACCTACAAGGGTGAAGTCTATGGCAAGCTGGAGATAAGTATTTGTACAGGGAAAGGATAAGATGGGGGCATAATGATGCCTTTGGATGGGGATTTGTGGGTTTGTGGGGAGCCAGGGTTTGGAGGATGGGTCAGATGACTGAAAGAATTGGGGGGAAGGGCTGGGGGAAACCACTGAATATGAGAGAATGTCAGGTATATGGTTGAAACTATACTGTTGAGAAAACGTTTTAGAAAATCTAATAAGGAAGGATCACATTTTTAAGGTGTTTAAGGGGGGCGGCATCTGGTACAGGGGCAAGCTTCTAGGGAGCATGTGAGTGCTCATTTTGTCATAGTGTGTTATATCATTGTGTGGAGACCCATACAATGAGTGTGAAGGTGAACCCACATCCTGCCGAGACCTGATGTTCCCAAAGAGAGGGAATTGCGACTCTTGAGAGGATCGCTGGCTCCCAATTAGGGCAGTCTAGTATTTCAAGCCTTCAGCATTGTTGCAGTATCTGTGAATCTGGTTCCTCAAGTAGCAAAGATTGAGTGTCATAGTGTGCCCTGAAGGAAGGCGTAGAGAGGTATAGCATGGATGGAAGCAGGGAAACTGGGGGGCAATGGAAGTGCTCCACAAGATCATGCAATGATGGACATGTGAACTTACATCTAAAGTGTAAAAAAGTCTATAAACTAAAATGTAAACTATAATGTAAATCATAAGGAAACTAAAAATTTAGAAATTTATAGAGTCTAAAATATAAACAATAATGTAAACCAAAATGGAACCATGTTTGATAGCCATGTTTCAAAATTTGTACATCAGCTGCAGCAAATATAACATGAACATGTAATGAGATCATTGCTGGGGAAAGGGGAAAAGGGTTTGATGTTGGATATCTGGAAGTCCCCTATATTGTGTATGTGAATTACTGTGATCTAAAACATTTTCAAAGACAAAATTAAAAATTAAAAAAAAGGAAAGGATGTAGACACTGAGGAAGAACTGAAAGTGCCTTGCCACTTTACATACAGGGCAACACCTATTACAGTGATGAAAGGCAAAATGTTAGAAACAAAGCTTTATAATATTTCTCATTTTATTAATATACCAATTTATTTTTACTTTATTTTAGTATTTCTAAACTACAAAGTATTCTACTTCTAAACTTTAAACCCATCACTATATTTCAATTTCTTATTAATTGAATTTGGCAATATATTAGGATTCATTGTTGAAGAAGTTTTGGAACACAGAGAGGTTCAGCTATAGCAGGGGAGGGACTCTTGTGTGGGGTGTTATTGATGAGGGGCACATGGGTGGGGGGGAGATCTCCAGGGCATGTATATAGGGAATATAAATATGTTAGGATATATGTTGGGTATTTTTATAGCAGTTAGAGTTACAAAAGTCAACTGAGGGAGTGTTGAGTTCCCACCCAGGGGAGCTCTGCCACATTCCCCAGTGGAACAACAATAATCCCCCAAGGGCAATGGCAAAGATCAACAAGCAAGGATGGTCCAATAATGAGTGCTTGATACTGATGACTATGCTTAGGGGCCTGTGTCCCTGAAATATGAACTAAGTCTAGAGCTGTAGTGTGCCTAAGAGTTACCTCCTATGAGCTTCCATGTTGCTTAAATGTGGCCACTCTCTATGCCAAACTCAATATGTAAATGCATTACCTTCCCCTCAATGTGGGACATGACTCCCGAGGATGAGCTTCCCTGGCACTGAGGGATTACTACTAATCACTAACTGGGGAAGCAACTAGAAAGAGACCTCAAATAAAAGGGTCAACTCAGAACCAGCAGAATATCTCAGCCTGCATGTTGGATCAAGTGTTAAAAACTGCTCTTTGACCTTGAATAAAAGGGGGAAATGGCAAAGACAAATGAGTTGATATGGTTGAGTCTTCTGAAAAGAGTTGGGAGGTCATCAGAGGGGTCACACTTATAGACACCTCAGCAGTACCCCAAAAAAGCCAAAGTAGATACACCCCTAGGTACTGGTTCTCCTGAAGGCTACAGAGATCCACAAGGTATATAGTCATGGCAGATGGATTTGGAGCTCTGCACCATGTCAGAGGGCCCTGTTTTGGAATTTTTGCTCCAGAGTGTAATGGAGCTGGACTCAGATGTGACTTTTCTACAGATGCCTCTTCTGTCACTTTTACTGAATCTGTGGTTGGCACTAGGGATAGTCCATATTCAGGAGACTTGAATTTCTAGACTGCCTATGTGCCAGCTGGGCCCTGAGCCTCAGCAGAGTGGCAACTCCTGTTCTCTGGTTTGTTGGTCTTACCCAGGTTGGTTAACAGAGAGGTGAAGATGGTCAACCACCATACCAGGGAATCAACTGTAAGCAAAGGAATTACATCCATCATCCATGTGGAATCTTGGCCCCCTCTTGATCTAGAAGTGGAAAGGACATCACCAACTCAGGGTCCACAGAATGGAGGAATAAAATATGTATTAGAGTGGACTTACCTATATCCCACTATAAAACTATTGTAATGAGTAATGGAAGACATTTTAGCATCGAGGTGGAGAAAGTGGCCACAGTAGTTGCTGAGGACAGGGAAAAGGGGACCTCATATTTTTTTAATGTATCATTAAAAAAATAAATGAGACAAAAAAAAATAGATATAGGAAATGTGAGTCTGAGGCCAATAGAAAAGCAGAAACTGATATAACTGAGCTCAAAACCAGAGCTAGATTCTATGGTTACCTGGATCACATATTTGTGCCCATAAACCCACACTCCTAAGTCACAACAGGAAGAGATAATTGAGCATGTTATAATGAAGATACACTGGACTAAGCTAAGATAAAGTGGAAAAAAATTGAGAAACATGTGTATGTAATAGAGGGAAAATTAAAGGCTAAAGAAGAGGCTGGTGCTGTAGTGAACTTAGCCTCCATCCTTGCCTGGGGGAAATGTTGGTTTCATGTTAGGAATTCTGTGAAGTTGCTTTGACCCAAATCCATGTGTGATACTGGCCCACCAATGTTATTTGGGGCTTTAGAGGTGGCGGTAAGAGGCTCTTAGAGCTTCTAGTTTGCTGAGGGGTTTTTGACCATAAGAAGGGCCCTCCAGAGCTGAAAATCTGTTGTCTTTATACTGACTTTGACCACTTGGGGTAAACATGGATGGTATAACATGATATCATCACAGCAAAATATTTCTAAAGTAGAAGGCCTTGGCTCCCACTGCACCCTCATCTCCAACATGCTTGAGAGATGAAATACACTGAAAATACATAACTCTCAGGGTACTTTTTAGAAGACATATGGACTCTGACTTGTAATTTTCAGAGTCCATATTCACCCTCAGAGACATAAAACCAATGCAAAACATCTTAATTGTAATGTTATCTAGACCATAAGAAATAAGTTCAGAGGGCTCAAAAGAGGCACATGACAGTAATGGACCTCTGTAGGCTTCCCGTAGATGGAGTGTTTTGTTTGAGATTTTTTTGAGATAAAAGTAAAATAGAGGAGATGATAAGCTATTAAAGCATCATGAATAGAGCTTCTGCTTGAGCTGAGTTCTGGAAATTGGTCTTTACTGATAGATGTGTTGCCTTCTTTCCCCATTCCTTTCATCTTCACACATTGTTTTTTTTAAAAATGACATGTTCGAAGGATGAGAACACACACCAAGGGTATAAAATATGATGCCATATGATTTTATTTGGGTTTAAGATAGGATCGGACAGAATGCTACTGAGAAGCTGGTAGAAGCTGCTCATTCTTTTCGTCAGGATGAATATTAACCATAGTGGTAAAAGGAATAGATGAAATTAGAAGGGTATATAAAGAAATAATGCCATTATCTAAATGACATTTAGAATGCCTTCTAAAGCATTGCCTGATTACTAAGAAGCCTCTGTTTGCATATGGGTTAGATTCTACAAGGTCAGGTTTGCAAGAATCAATTATTTATTTAAATTGATCATTGGATTAATCTGGCTCTATGATTCAGAGATAAAAGTCAGAATGCCAATGGCTTGTAGGAGACATCTTTTGGGTTGTATATGAGTGAAAACATGAAAAATTAATCTTCCTCAATTACAAAAAGAAAAGATGGAGAATAATGTGTTTTCTCCCCTTTTTAAGGAATACTTCTGAGATAAATTAAGATATAAATAAATGAAGATATAAATAAATGAAGATATTCACCTTGGAACACATCTGATGTAAATTAAGATGTAAATAAGTGGAGATATGCACCATGTTCCTGAATCAAAAGATTCAATATTGCCAAGATGTCCGTTCTTTCCAGGTTGGTCTGTAAATTCAGTGCAATCCCAATCAAAATCCTAGCAAGTCCCTTTTTTTGTAGAAACAATATATTGTTTTTCATTAAAGTTAAAAATTTGCTTAATGTAAGGCACTTAATAAAGCAAAAGGCATGTTCCAGATGAGGTGAAAAACATGAAACATTTATCTGACCAAGAACTTGAGTCCAGGACATATAAAATAACACCTAACACTCAATTATGAGAAGGCAGATGACCCAATAAAAGTAGGCAACATATTTCAGAGTAAATTCACAAACTATGACATATGAAGCACATGAAAAACACATGAAAAGATGGTCAAAATCACCAAGTATTAAGGAATGCAAATTAAAAGCACAGTAAGACATAAGCAGAAACATACTCAAAGGAGTAAAAGTATAAAGATCAACAACACTAAGTGTTAGGAAGAATGTGGGGCAATTGAAACTCTCTACACTGCTGTTCGGAATGCAAAAAGCACAGCCACTTTGAAAACATATTAGCAGTTTCTTATAAAGATAAGCATAATTAGCTTATGATATATCACTCGCATTCCTGCATATTTACCCAAATTAAATGAAAATTCCTGCCCACATAAGTACTTGCATACTAATTTTCAAAGCAGCAATATTTATAATAGCCAAAATATCAAAGTATCCCTAAAAGTCCACCATCAGGTAAATGGATAAATTGTGATATATTGATACAGTGGAATTTTAATCAACAGTAAAAATGAATGAGCTATGATACATACAATGACATCATAAATTTCCAAAGAAAAAAGCCATGCAAGGTGAAAGAAGTGAGATTCAAAATTTACACACTGTATAACTGCATTTACATGAAATTCTAGAAAAGCATAACTATAATGACAGTGAATTAATGGTTGTCTGATGTTACTGGTCGAGGGAGAGAATTGACAATAAAGGGACACAAGATGAAATAAAACATTCTGAAAAAAACTATAATAAAAGGTTCTAAAAGATATATATAATGACTGTAATAAAAGGTTCAGAAAAAACTGTAATAATAGGTTCAAAAAATATATACCTATAATAAAAGGTTCTGAAAAAAAATGACTGTAATAAAATGTTCTAAAATGTATATAACTTTAATAAAAGGTTCTGAAAAAGTATAAAGGAAGTTTTGATAAAATATATAACTAATAAAAGGGTTAGAAAAATACAACTGTAATAAAGGTTCTTAATATATATATAACTAATAAAAGATTCTGAAAAATATATAAATATACCTATAACAAAAGTTTCTGAAAAATATATCTATAACTGTAATAAAGGTTCTGAAAAAATACTTTTGGAAATCATGAAAATATTCTATATCATGATTATTGGTTTGCATATTGACACGTTTGTCAACTCATTGAACTATACACTTAAAACTGGTAGATTGTATTATACGTATCTCGTAGTTCAATGAGTCTGACAAAAATATTAAATCCATTTACATGGTGAAAGGGTGACTTAATACATGAGATCTCCCAAATAGTAAGATTTCTTTGTTGGCAGGAGGAATCTGTTTTCATGTCTTGTCAAGCTTTTGTCACAGGAAATAGCATTCCTTCATTGTGGGCCACATTATTCAAGAAGAATTAGGTAATGTATGTGGGTCCTTCTTGGGAGCTGGGTTCAAGGACATCAGCCTGCATCCTACCCTAGTTCCCATATCTGTGGAGATGGAGAAGGTGGAAGAAGGGGAACAAATCAACAGAGACAAAGAATCCAAGAAGGGCAGCCAAGTAATAGTATTACACCCAGGAATTGGGGAAATTCTGGAGATTATTTTCTGTCTTAGTTTTGTGTTTTAGTTTTCTAGGATGATCAGCAAATACCATGAAATGGTTTGGTTTAAACAATGGGAGTTTACTGACTTACAGATTTGAGGCTAAAAGAAAGCCCAAATCAAGGCATCCTCAAGCCAGTGCTTTCTTTCCAAAGACCAGCGTTCTGGGGCAGCTGCTGGTGATCCTGGGCTCTGCTGTCCCAAGGCAAAGCTCATGGCAGCGCCTCCTGGTCTCTCCCTTCTCCTCCATTGGTTTCAATCTCTAGTTTCCTGTGGTTTTCTCTCTCATGTCTGAATTCAGTCCAGTTATAAAGGACTCTAGTAAAAGGATTAAGACCCATCCTGGTTGGCCTGAACCATATACACCTTAACTGAATGAAGTAGCCTCGTTAAAAGCTCCTTCTTTCCATAGGCTAACACCCAAAGGAATGGATTATACTTAAGAACATGTCTGGGATACATACAGCTTCAAACCACCACATTTTCTCATCTATTTAATAGTATTTGGATCAATTACATATAGCTGTTTAAAAAGATACAAAACTATAACTAATACCTGGATTTCAGCTACAAAAGTTGTGACTTTTGTACTACTTTAAAATAAATCATACTTTGGTCTCTATGGCTGCATGTTAGCTTATTACTTTCAAATGAAAATATCTTCTCCTTTAAAGCGTAAAATACAAACTAGATTTGTTTCACGTAGAGATGGTGGGAGTGACCTGCATAACAAATCACTTATTCATATATATTCCTTATAAGAAAATACATTTATTTTTTTGTAAAAATGTCAAATGCAAGTTTATTTTTATAAAACATTTTTACTTATGGGAAATATTCTTATTAGAGCAAGTTTAAAAGCAAAATAAACTAAGATGAACCAATCAATTGCTTTTATTGGTAATTTATCAAGGTAATTTATTAAGACATCCATTGGATGCATCAAGTGATTTTCAGAGCGTAGTTCTATCTGCTTCAGATATTAGATACTAATATTACTTAATCTAATCATTCCCTGTTTATAGTGTTCATTATGTAGCAGTCTGTAAATCACAATCTTAGATGTTATTCCCACTATTTTTCTGCTTCCAACTGCTTTGAAAAAGAGGATGTGAGAAATCTACTCTGCTGTATAATTTGAGTCTCTCTTAGCTATTACTCACCAATCTTATTATCAAACTGTAAGACTGGTGTAGTGTGTTGATATAGGGGTGTTTTTTGGGAATTCTGCAAGTGTGCAGGATTGTTTTGTTAGCTTACAACTTTGCCATAAAAATATATTTAAAAAATAGGAATAGGGAATATACACCAAATGTAATATGAGGATTATAATTAGTAGTAAGCTTTTGACAATATGCTTTCACAATTTGTAACAAATGTCTCATGACAATGCAAGATGTTGTTGGAGGGTTGATGTATGGGACCCCTGTATGAAGTTATGCATGTTTGCTTTGTAAGTTTATAACTTTTAATATACTTACTGTTTAGTATGTTCATGTATAAATGATCCAAAAAATAAAATTAATAGAGTGGGTTTGAGGAAAAATACCTTGGTTAGTAGTAACATTCTGAGGATGCTCTTTAATCACAGTTAAAAATACTTAACAACAATGCAAGGATTTGTGGTAGGATGAGGTATGAGAGCCCTGTATGATGTTGTGTAAGTTTGGTTTGTAAGTACACATCTATTATAATACACTTATTGTTTAAGTATGTTCAGGAATGAGTGATATACCTAAATAAATTTTTTAATTAAAAATAAAGATATGGATCAATTTTCCTATCTGCATTTTTAAAAATTACTGCCCAGTGAAGAACAATAATGATTAAAACAAGTTTAAGATATCTTCCACATGTAATTAGCTAAACCAACTAAAGCAATTAAAACACATACTCTATTTTTTATTAGTTTTGTTTCATTTAATAGCATTATCTTCCTACAGGAATTACCAACCAGTCTTTTTTTTCCAAGATTTATGACCAAACTTCTTGTTATATTTTATATTTTAAAAAGCTACCTTGATTTATTAGCGTTGAGCTCAACAACGAATTGAATCATGTATAAATACTTCACCTTTGCTATTACATTACCATGTTCCCACTAGAGAATGAATTCCACTCAGACAAAGAATGTGTTCTATTCATGTATGTTACCAAAAAAAAAAACCAGAATCTGGGGAAGAGTAGACAATAAGATTTAGCTAAGAGAGTGAATGAATGGATGGATGGATGGATGGATGGATGGATGGATGGATGGATGGATGGGTAATAAATAAATGGGTGAACGAATGACTAGTTTGAACATATATTTTTTATGCTGTTCAATGTGACAAGTATATAGAGCCAATTACTCATGGAATTTAGTATCTTGAAAAAAGTGTGTTTCAGACAAAGATTGTCATATGATTTTAACACATAATAAGTGATGCTTCTCATCATGTTTGCCATTTTGCATTTGCTGTGAGAGAGTCTTTAGCTAAATTTAGGGCCTGTTCAACTATAATACCCTAAGTTTTTGCTATAATGCTCCCTTTATTCTCCCCTTCCATTTCATAGGTAGTAATGCCCAGTTTACAAATCAGCATATTACTTTATATGTTATAATATTTTTTAAATATTTCAAATACTTGAAATAATCTCACAATTACACACATACACATTAAATTATGTTAAAACCCCATTTCCTAATAGCTGTGGAAATGAATATGAAATTTATAAAGACTAAAGTGGTACTAATCAAAAAGGCTGCTTATGGAAAATATTTCTGAATTAGCCTAAAGAAAGAGCAACAAATTTGGGTCTGGACTCTTCTAGGTTAGGAGGGTTGTAGATCAAAACTAAATCTCAAAGAAGCAGGGAAATCACCCTCCCAGATGAACAAGATCAGTTGAACAAAATTGCAGGACAAGTGATTCCTCTGTTACAACCCCCACTCCCAGCCCATTTGTCTCTTTACTGCCCCTCTTATGTCTTTATTTCTGAGAGTATAGATTAGAGGGTTCAGACTAGGTGTTACAACAGTGTAAAAAAGGGCAATGAATTTGCCTTGGTCTTGAGAATTTTCTGATGGTGGCTGGAGATATATGCATATGGCTGGGATGAAAAAGAGAGCCACAACTGTAAGATGGGCTCCACATGTCCCAAAGAGTTTCTGGAGTCCAGCTGTGGACCGCATCTTCAGCACAACCTGGGCAATGGCTCCATAGGAACTGAGAATCAGAAGGAGTGGTATGAATACAAAAAAGGAGCTCATGACCAGTAGGGTCAGCTTGTTAGCATGCGTATCAGCACATGACAGTTGCAGCAGTGCTGGAACTTCACAGAAGAAGTGGTCCACTCGGCGATGTCCACACAAGGGTACCCAGAAGGTAAGAGAGGAATGAAGTGCTGAGTCAAGAAAGCCACTTACCCAAGAAGCCACAGCCAACAGGTGACAGAAACGAGGGTGCATGAGGACGGTGTATTGCAGGGGTCTGCAAACAGCCGCATAAGGGTCATAGGACATCACCACCAGCAGGACACATTCTGTGGTGCCCAGTGCAAGAACAAAATAGAGTTGAACCATGCAACCAGCATAAGAGATGGTCTTCTCTGGGCCCCAGAGGTTGACCAGTAACTGAGGGATGGAGCTGGTGGTGTAGCAGAGATCCAGAAAAGAGAGGTTTGAGAGGAAGAAGTACATGGGAGTGTGGAGATGGGTGTCCAGGTGTGACAGAATGATGATGAATAGGTTGCCTGTCAGTGTCGTCAAGTAGAACATCAAGATAACCACAAAGAGAATCAGTTCCAGATGAGGCCAATTAGAAAAACCCAGCAGGATAAAGTAGTCTTGAGAACTTGCATTTTTTCCATCACTCATTTCCTGATAACTGAAGAAAAAAAATCACATAAACGCAAAGGTTTCCCCTCGCCAACTGATCGGGGGAAAACTGTATGCTCTCCCACATATAATTCTGTATGCTATGATGGCAGCAAAACTTTTATAGTTTTCTTTTTTGTTTCATTCAGATATTTGTAGATACAATCAATAACCTCTTAAATGACTGAGTTCTTTTCTCTCTAAGTTGGCATTTGGATAAATGAAGATTAAAGATATTCCTAACAAGACAAAAGGGAAAATTTTCATGAAAAAATAATATTTTTTACAAAAACCTACCACTCTATCTACTTCCCTTTTATACATTTTCAGGCTATTTTTTGGTAACAGAGAAAAGAAGAATTGCAGTCTTTATAATTGTACACATAGTTGAGAGTTTATTATGTTTCATGTTTAACATGAAAATAGTAATTAATACCTTAATATTGGGTAAAGAATTCAACTCCAATTTGATACAATTATAGAAAGAACAAAATATTCTAATTCATTTATCTACGATAGTTTATTTCTAGACAAGAACATAACAAGCAAATGGAGGTGTAAGCAAACACAAACATGATCACACAATCACCAATTTAGGAATATTCACAGTATGAGCAAAACTGAATGTCTTAGTTCTGATAAGGAGAGACGTGAAATCAATGGGGAATTCAGTGATAGAATGTTTCCAAAGGGGAGTAAAAATATAACTAAATTTGAAGACAAATAAAAACATAAACAGAATGAAATAAAGACGTAGGAAGGGAACAAGAGAGGAAGAGAAGCTGTTTTGCAGTGGAGAAGAAAGAGAAGAACTCTGATTGTGGTACTTGGGGTTAAGAGTTTTTCACAGGGCTTGAAAAGAGTTTCCACACAATTTGATCTGATCTAGGACAATAACTGAGACATCATTTATGTTCTGGGTCATAATTTATTATTACTTCATAAGTTTTGGTTTTTCTACAGTTTAGGAACTAATAAGAAAAAGATATGTGGCTATATCATAAAATTCAACAGCAATTTCATCTTATAGTTATTCTTTTGTAAAGAAAAATAAAGGCAAGAAATTGATATATGTGCCAATAGTTTGGTTTTTAGTTGCCTCTTTTATTTGTGTATGACCATTCTTTTGTGGGAAAGACAAATACTGTCTTTTATTATATACTTATTTCTATAAGACATAGTGACCCACCATTTAAATATTCCTAAATTGTTTTACATGCCCCTTCTGCTTCCTTACTGCCGCAGCCAATTCTTCTCATACTCTCTAGACAGGATATAACAAAAGACAAACCCAAACACACCTCACCTACCTGCAATCACCTCTTTTATGGAGAACTCTTAATTGTCCAAATATTGTAATCGTGACTTTTGAAATGGAGGTAAAGTGTATCTAATTAGTTGTGTTACAGCTAGAGAACTAGGGACATTAAATCTGACCCAAGATAATTCAGGCAAGCTCAAGGATTTCTGTACACCCTTTAATATAATTGGTAATATAAAGAATCATTAGCTGATTGTTACAATATTCCATATTATGTTCTGTGGTTCAGAAACCATCCAGGATAACCATCCAGCACTATGCTTTTTAAATAAATATCTTCTGTCAAATAGTAAATGATAAAGAGTCCTTTATTTTAGTGGACACTGCCTTTTGAAAGTAATATAGCACATAAAATTTGAACTCAAACACTGGGTTACTGCCTCTGATGCAGCTTTCTTCCCTTTATAGCTGCCTGAATACCCCTTACTACATCAAATAAAAGAAAGTGGGAGCCCAAATATAAGGTCTAGACTGTAATTAGCAGTAGAGTTTTGATGATGTTCTTTCATAATTTGTAGCAGATGTCTCATGGCAAAGCAGGGTGTTGGTGGTGAGTTGATGTGTGGAACGCCTGCATGGTGTTATGCATGTTTGTTTTGTAAGTTCACAACTTTTACTATACACTTATTGTTTAATATGAATGAGATACTTCAATAAAATTTTTAGCCCCTCTCCCCCCCTAGCTTTTTTTGCTTGCTGTCTGCTCTCTGTGTCCATTCACTGCATGCTCTTCTGCACTTTTTTTTGCTTGTCTCCCTTTTTGTTGAGTCACCTTGCGGAGTTGGTTCTCCATGGTGCTGTGGGCCAGCAGAACTCCACAGTGCCTAGGCAAGCCTGCCTTCACAAGGAAGAACCATGATGTGAACCCAGGGCCTCCTATATGGTAGACAGGAGCCCAACTGATTGAGCCACAGCTGCTTCCCTACTTTAATAACGTTTTTTAAAAAAAGAAAGTGGCAGCTGTATTTCTGTATCTGTTGTATAACCCAGTTTCAGCATTCTCCTAGAGGTAGAAGGGTATAGGAGCAAAAGGACTCATGCAGAGAAAAGTTGAGCTCCATGGTTTGAGTTTATTCTTAGTGGAAAAGAGTGAAGTGACCCTATCAAAGGTGGCTTTTATGGGCTGTGGATTAAAAATACTGTCTCTTCTTTGGAATCAGGCATTATGAAGAAAATGGAAGACTTAGACTTTTGCTAACTTTAGTCACACCCGATCCTTCATGTCTGCCTGGCTCTTAAGCAGGCTCCATCCGTTCCATACAGTACTGACCTTCCTGTGTTCGTTCACGTTCGCTGTTGATCTTCTCTTCCTGGTCTATGCACTCACCGTGGATAAACCAATGTGGGGTTCTCTAGGTGTCATGTGTCCCAAAAGTATCAACCTGATTTCCCTCTATACCCTCTTTTCTAACACACCAAATCTAACTGTGGAAAGCAGAGTCTGAAAATACCTGTGATTTCTACTGTCACGGCAGAGGGAGCCTGGATCTGTCCAAAATGTTGGCTTTTAGCAGAATGTGGGATCACTTTAGGACATTCAAATGACAAGGGAAGGAACTTTTATCCCAGGGTCTATGGGGCTTTTATGGAAACAAAAGAGGAATATGGCCTGCTTCCCCTGGCTGGGGCCACTGGGAGAATAAACCCCAAAGTGACAAATTAAAGTCTTTCAAGGAGCTGTCCTGGTGAGAAAGGTGTGATGTTCACAAGCAAGAATCCTTCTAGAAATGCCTTCAGCATGGTGTTGAATGCACAGAGATCACAGTGAGTTTATCCACAAACTAACCTGGAAAATGGTGCTTTGAGTTGAATCAAAAATGATGGGGATGGATTATATTGAGTGAGTCATATACATACACACACACACAAACACACACATATATATATATATATTAAGGCCTAAAATTTTAAGAACTCTGGTTACAAATAGGGGAAGTTTAGGAGTCATGTAGAAGAAAAAGAAAAGATGGAGCATATGAAGACTAAATGCTTGTTTTTCCTTATTAACATTGCATTCTTTGAGTACTTTCCTGCACCATTTGTGGCTTCCTGCTTGGACTTTAAATTAAATTCTAAATTTATCCCTGTAAAAGTTCACTCAGAACTTTGATACTGAATGCTTAGGCCACCTCCACCAATTTTGTTTATACCTCAAATATCTTCCATTAACAACTCAACTGACCTCCTATTAAAACCTCTGGGTCAGGAAGGGCCTTTTGTTTCCTAATCTCTAATCTCACTGCTAGAGCTGCAGCCTAAATTTAGAATCGCAAGTCTTCCCCGCTTGAGTCTAACAGGAGACACAGACATTAACTAGAAAATCTTGGGCTTGGGCATGCCTTCTTTCTACTCTAAACTTCGCCAGTGTT
Organism: Dasypus novemcinctus; assembly: GCF_030445035.2. NCBI lineage: Eukaryota > Metazoa > Chordata > Mammalia > Cingulata > Dasypodidae > Dasypus > Dasypus novemcinctus. Next base: position 69,523,537 of record NC_080694.1, on the reverse strand, counting down.
CTCACTCTAAAAAGAGCCAAACGCTGCTGACTCGCTTCTCTTGCCTTCACTCTGTCTGCTCCGTATTGCTGTACATAGCACTTCGGAGTTTATACTGGTTCTCGGGTGCCTCCATCATAATCATAGCAAACGCTTACAAGGCACTGCTTCAAACCCTTTGTGGACACTGGCCCTTTAGTCCTTACCACATCCCTTTAAGGTAGGCTGGTCTTCTCATCCAGCGTCTACAAATGAGGAAATTAGGGCACAGGGACTTAGGCCAAGCATCCAAGATCACAGTGTTGGTGGCGGAGATAGAATTTAAAGCCAGGTGTGGTGGCTCTGGAGCTGGAGCTCTTATTCACTCCAATTCACTGCTGAGCTCAGCCACACACAATTTTCAAATGTAAGTGAGAGGACTGCTGCCCCGTGCAAAGCCATGTTCCATTAATGTGCTTTTCAGGGGAAGAGGATACAATATTCTATATGCCTAAAAACACAAAAGTGTAAAAACATTTTCCTATGTGTGTTATATTAGGATCACCCAACATTTACAAACAACAGGCTTCTTTTTTCATTTAGTTTCTGAGACTGATTGGGAAAAATAATTCAAAAATAATATATGTAAAATTAAACCAGAATTGGCATGGTTTGACCCTTTTCCCTTATTTTAATTTAATTAAAACTTATACAAACTTTATAAATGTTTTACATAGTTATATATAACATTATATGTAACTGAATATATAAATATAACAATTTCACTCAGTCATGTGTGGAGCAGTCACCTGCTCCATCTTCATCACTGATTCCTTTTTTCATTAAATAACCACCTAGAAATAGTTTGGCTATTTTTTGTGGTATTTAACTATGTATTTACAAACAATATACTTAAACTGCTAATTCCCTTTTTTTCTTTTTTTTTACACTTTTTTATTAAAGTTAATAATTCCCTTTTTAATTTCCATTTAGATAATATCTGCTAAGTCCAACCTGTGTATGCTTACAATTTATTTCTCTTTTTGCATCCTGCAAGTAAAAGACACACACTCCTTCCATACCCCCACCTTCCTACACACAGGTGCATCACAGTTTAAACTTGAGGCATTCTTTCCCACATATCCTTTATAAAATCCTGTGTTTGCTAGATCCCATTCCTCTTTCTTTCTTGAGGATCACATCCCCTTTTGGATGGTTTTCTCAGGTGTGCCAGATAAAGTTTGGATTCCATAAATCCTGTTGGGGGAACTGGTTAAATCGCTGCACTGATGCTGGCTGCAGCCACAGCTGTGTGAGTTTAGTGATCCCAAGGGCAGGGGTAAGCCTCCTGACAGTTGAGTCCTTTAGAGGAAGCCAAGTCAGTGAATATACTTCCAGTCTATCCACTGATTATGTAATGAATTAATTTCCTGCATTATGTCCCTGTTTCAGTTTGCTAGGCTGCTGGAATACAATATACCAGAAATGGCTTGGCTTTTACAATGTGGACTCATTGGCCTACAAGCTTACAGTCCTGAGGCTGTAAAAATGCCAAAAGGCATCATCAGGTGATGATTTCTTTCCAAAGAACAGCTGCTAGTGGCAATCCTGGACTCCTCTGTCACTTGGCAAGGCACATGGCAGTGTCCGCTTCACCTCCAGTCTTGTTGCTTCATCTCCCTGGTTCAGTGGCTTCCTCTCTCTCTTTGTCTGAATTCATCCCATTTATAAAGGACTCCAGAGGATTAAGGCACATGCTGGGTCACACCCGAGTGAAGTGACCAGATCAAAAGGTCCCCCTACAACAGGTTCACACGCACAGAAATGGACCAGCTGTAAGAGCGTGATGATCTGGGGTACCTGCAATCTCACACTACCACAGCCCCTTTATGCTAAAAATGTATTTTCATTTACACACTGCACCTTCTCTGAAAGGTATATTTGCATTAGAAGTGACTCCAAGGAAGAGATCAAGAAGAGAAACCCAGTGTGGTTTATCTGGGTCATAAATGCTCTCCAATGGATCATTCCCATCACTACACAAACACCGAAAATAAGCAAAATAAAAAACTTTTTTTGCCCTCTCTCGCTCTGCCAGTCTACCTTATCATTTTTGCTTCCCTTTATCGCAAAACTACTGGAAAGTATTCTCTATACTTCCTTTTCCCATTCTTCCTTAAACCCACTACAATAAGGATTTTTATCTCCTTCATTCCATGTCTCCTTCCTTGGTCAGTGTCATTGACTTCCACATTGCTATATGCAACAGACAGTTCAGTCTCTGATATACTTGATGTAAAAAGCTCCTATCCTGCACAAATGGACATTTTGTCATTCTTCAGAAGCACCATAGTTTTTGAACTAGCATTTATTTCTCTTAGGTTTCCTTTCACCTCCATATCTGGAGTATTTAACTAGAAAGGGAATTATTACGTTGTAGGTATGCACATCTTCAAGTTGCTAGATATTTCAGGGTCATGGTTAATGCCTTTTTATAAAGTCTTATAATTCTCTTCTTGATAGTATTGCACAATTTCTGTTAGACTCACCCAAGGGTACTTTTATGGATTTTTTGTTATTTTAAGTGACAATTTCCAGAGGTTTGTTGTTAATGTATAAAAATGAATTTATTTTTGTATATTATTTTTATATCTAGTCAACTTTTCTTTTTATTTTTTATTTTTGCTATATGCAAAAATAACTTTTCTTTATTTCAAATACCTAGTAGTATGCAATACTGGAAACAGTCTCTTAAAAGCAAATTGACAAGGAAGGCTGGCTGCTGACAGGTTTTCTTCTTATGAAAATAGTTTTGTTATTATTATCAATTCCATTTTTCTTTCCGTCTCTCTCTCTTTATTTTTTTTAATGTTACATTAAAAAAACATAAGAGGTTCCCATATAAACCGCACCCCCCTCACCCCACTACTCCCACATCAACAACCTCTTTCACCATCATGGGACATTCATTGCATTTGGTGAGTACATTTTGGAGCACTGTAGCACCACATGGATAATGGTTTACATTGTAGTTCACACTCTCCCCCAGTCCACCCAGTGGGCCATGGCAAGACATACAATGTCCCGGCTCTGTCCCTGCAGAACCACCAAGGACAACTCCAAGTCCTGAAAATGCACTCACATCATATCTCTTTTCCTTCTCCCTACCCTGAACAGCTACCATGGCTACTTTCTTCACATCAATGCTACAATTTCTTCCATTACTAATCACAATAATTTCATAGTAGAATATCAGTAAATCCACTCTAGTCCATATTTTATTCCTCCATTCTGTGGACCCTGGGATGGTTATATCCACTCCATCTCTAAATCAAGAGGGAGCTTAGGATCCACAAGGATGATGGATGCAATTCTTCTGCTTGCAATTGTAGGCACTCTCGGCTCCCTGGTGTGGTGGTTGATGTTCTTCACCTTCCTGTTGGCTGGCCAGGGTAAGTTCAATAAGCCAGAGGGTAGGAGTTGCAAGTGTTCTGAGGCTCAAGTCCTGGTTGTCACACGGACAGTCCAGAGATTCAGGTCTCCTGAGTATACACCAATCCCAGTGCCAACCACAGGTCCGGTAAAAGTAACAGAAGAGGCATGTATAGAAAGATCACATCTGAATTCAACTCCATCACATTCAGGAAAACAAACTCCAAAGTAGGGCCAACTGACATGGCACTGAACTCCAGAGTCATCTGCCATGACCGTAGAACCTGTGGGTCTCTGTAGCCCTCAGAAGAACTAATACCTGGGCTTGTATCTACTTTGGCTGTCTCTGGGACCCTGCTGAGGTATGCATAAGCACAATCCCTCTGATGACCTCCCAACTCTTTTTTGGAGACTCATAGCCATATAAACACATTTGTCCTTTCCATTTCCTCCTTTTATTCAAAGTCAAAAAGCAGATTTTAACACCTGATATTACTTGTAGGCTGAGATAGTCTGCTCGTCTGAGTTGACCCTTTTGCTCAAGGTCTTTTTCTAGTTACATCATCAGCTGGTTCTTAGTAGTAATCCATTGATGCCAGGGAGGCTCATCCCTGGGAGTCATGTCCCATGCTGGGGGAAGGTAATGCGTTTACATCCTGAGTTTGGCTTAGAGAGTGGCCACATTTAAGCAACATGAAGGATGTCAGGAGGTAACTCTTAGGCATCCTGCAGCTGTAGGCCTAGTTTGTATTTCAGGTGGACAGGCTCATAAGCATAGTCATCAGTATCAAGGGCTCATTGTTAGACCAACCTTCTTTATTGGTCTTTGCCATTGCACTTAGGGGATTGTTGCTGTTCCACTGGGGAATGTGATAGAACTTCCCTGGTTAGGAACTCAGCACTCCCTCAGTTGTTGTTTTTAACTGTAACTACTATGAAAATATCCAAACATTTTTATGTACCCTGTATACATGCCCTGGAGAACTCCCTCCCAACCATGTGCCCCCCCCATCAATAACACCCCAGACCAGTATTCCTCCCCTGCCATAGTTGAACCTCTCTGTGGTCCAAAACTTCCTCAAAGATGGAACCTAATATATTGCCAGGTTCCATTAATAGTAAAATGGAATATAGTAATGGGTTTGAAGGTTAGATATAGAATATATACTAATTTAGAAAAATTAAATAAAGTAAAAATAAATTGGGGTATCAAAAAATGAAAAAGCTTTATTTTTGACGTTTTGCCTTTCACCACTGCAGTAGGTGTTGCCCTGTATGTACAGTGGCAAGGCAATTTTTCATTTCTTCCTCAGTGTCTACATCTTTTCTTTTTTTTCTAATTATTGTTTGTCTTCACAAAAGTTTTAGATCACAGTAATTCATATATACAATATACAGTACTCCCTCATATCCAGCATCAAACATTATCCCTTCCCCAGCAATGATCTTTTTTCATATTATATTTGCTGCAGGTGATGTACAGATATTGAAACAATAGCATTCAAATGTGGTTCCATTTGAGTTTACTTTATGGCTTATATTTTAGACTATATAATTTTCTGAATTTTTAGTTATCTTTTCATTATCTTTTACATATGTTTTACATTATGGTTTACATTTTAGCCAATAGACTTTTATACATTTTTGGTATAATTTAGCATGTCCTATATCCATCTTTGCATGATCTTGTGGAACACTTCCATTGCCCCACAGTTACACTGATTCCATCTATTCAATACCTCTTTCCTGCTCCCCTCAGGGCCCACAATGACAAACAATCTTCATTACTTGAAGGACCATATTCAGAGATACTTGTAACAATGTTGAGGGCTTAACATACTCGAGTGCCCTAACCCATTGGGAGCCACCAATTCTCAAGAGATAAAATTCCCTCTGTTTGAGAACATCAGTCTTCCTGAGGATGTGGGTATACTTTCACTCTCATTTTATGGGTCTCCACCTAATGATATAACCCACTGATGAAATAAGCATTCACACACTTCCTAGAAATGTCAGATGTCCCCACTTAAGCATCTTAAACAGGTAACCTTCCTTATTATATTTTCTAAAGAGTTTTCTCAGCATTATAGTTTCAACCACATACTTGACAATCTCGTATGTTCAAATGTCCCTCCACCCTCTCCCCAATTTCTTGGGCCATCTGACCCATCTTCCCAACCCTAGCACCCCTCAAGCCCACAAAACCCCACCCAAAGTTATACCTATGGCCCCATCTTATCCTTTCCCTGTACAAATACATACCTCCAGCTTATTATAGATTGCACGCATGTAGGTGTCAGCTCAAAACTTCATATCCTCCCCAGATTCCTGTAAGCCTATCTTCCAGTATCGAGCTCTCTGAGACAGCTTGGTTTACTTATTTCATATCAGAGAGGTCATGTAGTATTTGTCCTTCAGTGCCCAGCTTGCTTCACTCAACTTTAGGTCTTCAAGATTCACCCATGTTATCACATGTGTTTGTACTATATTCGTTCTTATACCTGAGTAGTATTCCGTTGTATGTATACACCACATTTTATTTATCCATTCATCTGTTCATGGGCATTTGGGTTGATTCCAACTTTTGGCAATAGTGAATAGTGCTGCTATGAATATTGGTGTGCATATATTGGTTTGTGTCCTTTTTTTCAGTTCTACTGGGTATATACCCAGCAGTGGAATTGCTGGGTCATGTGGCAAATCTATAGCTAGTTTTTTAAGAAACTCCCAAGCTGTCCTCCAGAATGACTGGATCCTACTGTATTCCCACCAGCAGCAGATGAGTGTTCCCATTCCTCCACAACCTCTCCAGCACTTGTAGTCTTCCGGGTTTTTTTTTTTGATAGCTGCTAGTCTTATGGGAGTAAGATGGTATCTCATTGCAGTTTTGATTTGCATTTCCCTAACAGCTAGTGATTTGGGGCATTTTTTCATGTGCTTTTTAGCCATTTGTATTTCTCCTTTGGAGAAGTGTCTTTTGAAATCTTTTTCCCATTTTTTAAATGGGTTGTTTGTCCCATTTTTATTTTCAAGATATAGGAGTTCTTTATATATGCAGGATATGAATCTCCTATCAGGTATATGGTTACCAGATATTTTCTCCCATTGTGTAGGCTCTCTTTTCACTTTCTTGTCCAATCAACTTTTCAAAGACCTTATTCATTCTAAAAATGTATCCGCAAATTCTTTGTGTTTCTTCACATGAATAATCCGTAATATGTGAATAATTAAAGTACATTGCTGCTCTCAATTCTTATACATTTTAATGCCTTAATTCTCCTAACTGAAGATAATATTGAGTAGAAATAGTGAAGTATATTTGACTTTTTTCTGATCTTAAGGGAATTGCTATAAAGTTTTCATCATTAAATATAATGTTTCTCTATGTCCCTCTACTCAAAATGAGGTCCACACTAAGCAACAATAGAAACACTACAACTTCATCAAGATAAAAAATATCTTATGATATTATCAACAGTAGGGAAAAGGAACCTACAAAATAGAAGAAAGTATTTGCAAACCATATATAAAATAAGGGATTAATATCAAGGATATATAGAGAAATACTGCAAATCAACAGCAGAAAGTCAAACAACCCAATTTAAAAATGGTCCAAGCACTGGAGCAGACATTTCATCAGAGAAGATAAACAAATAGTCATTAAGCATATGAAAAGATGCTCTACTCATTAGCCATTAGGAAAATACAAAGCAAAACCACAGTGAGATACCATTTCATACCCACAAGATGATTATGATTTTAAAAAGGAAAAATAACAAGTGTTGGATAGGATGAGGAGAAATTGGAACACTAGTGCATGGTAACCAAAAGGTAGGAATGTAAAATGCTGCTGTCACTTTGGAAAGTCACATGGCAGCTCCTTAAGGAGTTAAATAAAGAATTGCCATATTGAGGCAGGATAGCATAGGGAACAGAAGAGGGCAGGTGATGGAAAGCAAAGCTGCAAACACCATCCAGGAAAACCCTGCTGAAAAGGCAGCCTAACAACAAAGGCCATAAGTGCCATGGCCAAAATCCTGCAAAAAATCTGGGCACAGTCCCATTCAACAGTCCCAAGGCTTAAAAAGAAAGCCCTAAAGAGCTCCAAATAAAAAAAGGTTTCTCATTGGTTCCCTCAAAGCTAACAGGTGCAACCCACGTGGCCTATAGTATAGCCAATGAGAAAACAGAAAATCAGCCAATCAGGACAGCAAGCAGCTGGAACCCTTCATTACCATGGGGGAGGAGGAGGAGGAAAAATAACCTCAATAAAGCTTAGCCCCAGCCCTCAATGCAGGTCTCTCTCCCTTGAGTACACCCACACCCCTGCCTTGGGTGTGTACTTCCCTTTACTTTTGCTTTCTAATAAATTCTCTGCTTGTCTGCTTCATTTGTGGCACATCTTAGAATTCTTTCTTGTCACATTAATATAGCCTGTGCATGAATTTAAATTTACCTAATTCTTAATCCAAATTTGCTTAATCTCTGGAAAGCCAATTAAGTGATAAAGGCTCTATAGGCTTTGAATACTTGGGAAGGAGTGAATGTGTATCCAAACTTATATCTAGATGGAATGTGGGGGATATGTTAACCAAGCTTACTTGGAATATGGGCGATAGGTTAACCCAAACCTACCTGGTATCCAAACAAACACTTAAAACTCTAAGAAACTAACAAAAGAAAGTGCTTTTGCATAAAAATACCACTTGACCTCCCACCCCCACTCCGCTCCTACATCCTCTGTATAAAAGGGACCTAGAAATCCTATTCAGGGCTTGGTTTTTTGGACAGAAGTCCACCGGGCCCAGCTGATTGTAATAAATCTTCCTTCTCAGAAAATTCCTACACCCTAGCCTTCAATTTGTGACCTCTGAATCCTCTCATCTGCAACTACAGCATAGCCAAGAACCTGGAAACCCAGTCTTCCAACAATATGATCTGGCAATTCTACCTCTAGGTATAGACCCAAAAAAGTGAAAACAGGGTCTCAAACAGATACTTGTACACCAATGTTTATATCAACATTATTCACAATAGTCAAAAGGTGGAAACAACCCGGGTGTCCATGAACAAAGAGTGGGTAAACAAAATGTGCTACATACACACAGTGGAGTAATATTTGGCCATAAGAAGGAAAGAAGTTCTGAGACAGTCTGCAGCATAGATGAATATTGAAAACATTATGCTCAGTGAAACAAGCAAGGCACATAACAAAAATTATTGTCGGATGTCACTTAAAAGATATATCTAGAAACAGCAAATCTGCAGAAACAAAAAGTAGATTAGAGGATACTGGGGAATGGGGGACTGGGAGTGTATGTTTGATGTGGATATAGACTGTGCATCAGCATAATTTTAAAAATACCAATATAGGGTCTTGCTTTAGCCAATAAGTCAGTTTCTCCAGAAAAGAAAAAAAAAAACATATATATATGGTCCACAGACTAGTAGAATTGGCATCTGCTGAGAGATGCAGAATGCCAACCCCATCCTAGAGCAACTATGTCAGAATCTGCATTGTAACAAGACCCTTGAGTGATTACTATGCAGGTTAGAGTTTAAGGAGGAATACTGAAATGGGTTTTTGTAGCAATGCTTTACCATGTAATGGAATTTTCTATATATTCCTTTTGCTAATATTTCATTTTTTTAAGTACATGTAAATTGTATCCCACAATTTTTTTTTTGCATCAATTGAGTTAATATTTGACTTCTACCTTTATTATACAAATTCTAGTACTAGAAAAAACCAGTATAGCTTAACTATTAAGACATTGTACTATGCCTTATAAGGTTAGAAAAATTCAGGAGGCACACGGAGATACATGTTTACATTTACGAGAATTAGCCCCACCAAAAATGTGTACCTATGCACATCCTCACTCCATTGTCTTTACTCACATGTATCGTTATTGTACCTTTACATCTGCACCCCCCCCACCCTTACCATCCAAAGATCATCCAACCCCAGGTACCACATGTATTTTAAGACTAACTGAGAAAACAAAACTAAAAAACCCTTAGTGGGGAGGCCTCTTTTCCTTCCTAGCCTAGCTCACTGTGTCTGTCTATTCAGCTGCTCTGAGGCAATGAACCCAGCTGAAGGCCACCCCTCTTCAATCTGGCCCCCAATGTTTAACCTTCTCAGATGCAGTTTTTTTCTTTGACATTGGTAATACTCAACAGTAAAGGTGGGCATGGATTTCTATTTAATGGCATTTTTTCCAACTGCCTATTATAAGTGCATATAAAGTTTTAAAATAATAATAACTCTAATAAAGGACTTAATTCTCCCTGTTGAACATAAGGAAAAAGACCTCCTCTTCCCTCTCATTGCTCTTTGTGTTTATGTTAGAAAACCTGTAGTAGTAAATGTTTTTCCTTTGTCCTTTAAAAATATATGTAAATTTAAATGTATGTAAAAGGTTGAATATGCATTTTGCAAATTATCTCCTCAAAGAAAAAATTCATTTCTTTGAAATGTAATCAAGAAAGTTATCCTCCTCCCAGTTTCCTGGGAAGAAATTAACATAACTTCTCAGGGACTCTGAATCCAAACTGTAAGCCTACCTCTGAAATATCTTGAGAATGTGTGTGTAATGGGCCTTATCCTCTTAACCACATAAAAAGGGTTCTCTTTTTGAATTTGTAACCATGTTGCCGGTTGCCTGGGGTGCTTCACACTTTGGTTTAATGATTATTCAATGATAAAAGTATTTTTCTTTCTCTTCTGCATTTGCACAAAGGTTTTCTGGAATGGAAGAAGATTTTGTTTTTAATTATATTTCCAAATATTATTCAAACGTTAATGGTTATAAGACTATTCAAGTCTCAAGAGAGATTTGGTAAATTAGATATCTCTAAGAATTGCAGTTTAGATTCTCTAATGTAATGGCAAAAATCTTATAAGATTTTTTTCATCTATTTTGCATCGACGGCATGAGAAATGATTTTCCCTTCTAGAATCTTGATACATTATTTGTATTTCTTTCTTCTTTCCCTTGATCAGAGATTTTCCATTTATTATTCTTTTTAAAGAATCTTCTTTTTGCTTTGTTGAGCTGAGGCAGGATAGAATACAGACCTATGGAGGAGGGGCAGAAAACTCACCTACTAAGAGATGCTGAGGCAACAGCCTGCTGACTTGCAGGAGCCAGTTATCTGGAGCAGCTCACAGCATTCACCCAGCAGCTGTGTCAGAAGGTAGCTTGAGGCAGGAGGGGCACCAGCGCCACCCACCCACTGTCATATGACCTTGTGCAGGAAACTCCAACAGAGCTTGTGGACAGCAGCCAGAAGCCAGTCACCACTAGCAACCCCCAGAAACCAACCTCCCAAAATCAAACCATGTAATGAATTTCCCCTGCTTTGTCCCAAATACACGAATCAGCGCAGTTCCTAACCCCCTTTGAGAGCCCCTAAAACCTGGAACCCTAGAAAGGAGAGCGCAGCTCTACCTTGAGCATACCCCTACGTCTGTGTACTTTCTCTTATTAAACTCTTTTCTAACATTCTTGTAAGCATGGTTCATGTCTGAATTCCTATGGTTCATCGTCTGAATTACGACGTAATCAAGAACCTGGAATCAGCTCAGGTTTTTGGTAAGGCAGCCAGGAGTTAGTCACTTTTAACCCTCTCCTTCACCCAATGAGACCAGTGAGTTTTTGGCTTCTAACCAAAGCCTGTCTATGTGTGTCTGTCCCTCTTTGCCATTCCAAAGAGATCTCTGGCCTTGCTCCCAAAGGACATAACTTGATTTACTTAGAGATCTTTGGATCCCTCTTCAGAAGTGGTAGTGACCAGCCTCCATTCCATACAGATCCAAGGACACTTTTGGCAATAGGTGACACCATCCTTGAAACCTCACTGGGGACATTCCCTGAGTCGAGTAGGAGTCCAATGGAAGCATGGGAATCCAGGAGATCCATCTCATTCTAAACCATTTTCTAATTCTGATTACCTCCTCCCTATCCATGAAAAACTATCTGCAGCACTTGCCCTTTTTCTGCTCCTTTTTCTGACTCCTCAGGTGCTTCTCTGTTCACTCCTTATGCCTCCATTCAGAACATGACTATCATCTCCTATGGCACCTTCATCTGTCACCTTGAATTGTTTCTCAGACTTGTTGGATCTGTTTTTGCCTCCAACTGGCAGAAGCAGTGTTTGCAGTCAGCTCCAGTCTGGCCCCTTAGAAGACCCCCATGCATGGCTGTGCCCAGTTATCCAGTCCCCTCCCTAGTAGACAGGAAGCCTTACAATCTCTCCTCTTCCATTACCTTGCCTGTCAGAAGAGAGCATGGGTCCCCAGACATCATGTCTTTTCTCCTTGACTTCTGGATGTCTACTTTGGATGAACTCCATCCCTTACTAGTACTCTTCAATCCATGGTCCTGTAAATACTTATTAATGTTTTTCCCAGGCCACTCCCTAACTCCCTCAAGGCCATGAGAGATAAAAGGTCTCAAGCCAGGCCCTTTTCTAGGGAAACAGTTCAGCTTGGTAGCTTCAATCTTGAACCCAGTTCTGGAAGTTTCCCAAGACATGGATGCCCAGTAGCATGGGATGCCAGGAACCAGGAACCAGGAACCAGGAATCAGAGCAGTTCCCAAGACCTGAGTAACTTTGGAGCTTCAATTTGGAGGATAAAAATTTAGTTAAGCAGGAATCTGGGACACCAGACCAGTTGATAAATTCTTCTTCATTTTTCCCTAGAACAAGGGATGTGGCCTCTAGCATACCAGCAGACTCCCCATGGGAGAGCATTCTTCAGTTCCCAAACCCAAAGCCCCCTTAGATCCACCTCCACCTATGACCTCTGCACCCCCACCTTGTGCAATCAGAGCTAGTTCAGCAAGAGTCACCAGGAATGGAAACCCTTTTCACCTTGTGAATAGCCACTACCCAAACAGGGAAGTAATAAATGGATATGTGGGAACAATTAGAATCCCTGTCCCCTTCTTCATGACAGACTTAGCTCAGTGTAGTAAAACAGTTGGGGAAATTCTCAGAGGACCCAGCTAAATTTACTGAGAAGTTCCAAAATCTAGCCCTGGTTTTTAAGCTAACATGGGGAGATATGCATATTATCCTGGCCACATGCTGCACTCCCAGAAAGAAATGCCATATTTGGGAAGAGGGCCAGGGACATGCTGATAAAACAGCAGCCAAACAACCACAGCAAAATGCTGCAGGAACCATGGCAATCCCAGATACTGACCCTAACTTGGACTACCAAAGGGGATGAGATGATCTAAGAAAAAGGGACCACATAACAGCATGTTTATTAGAGGGAATGAGTAAATGTGTCACCAAGCCTGTTAATTATAATAAGTTGCAAAAATAACCCAGAAGGCAAAGGAGAACCCTGCCCTGTTCCAAGAAAGACCTTCAAAGGAAGGTATGAAAAAATATACCCAGGTTCATCTGGACTCACCAAAGGGACAGATTATGTTAAAGAACTATTTATCAGTCAGTCAGCTCTAATATTTCTGTAGCCCAGTGTTCAAAAGAAGAATGTGGAAGCTTTTGCTTGGTTATAATTCTAAATAAGGAGCTAAATGCCACCTCAAGTATAACTAGGAAAGAAAATCCTATGGTCTGAGAAACTGGGGTACCTGGGAGAGCTCTCCTGGTTCCCCCAGTTTCCATTATCTGTAATGCCCAATTACCATATCCGCATAAACACAGTATCACCTAAAAGAAGAAGCAATGAACAGGTTCAAGCCTATGATAGAAAAGGTTTTTTTATGAGTATAGTTTCAAAGTATCTTTTTTTGACTTTTTTCGTTCTTATTTATTTTTTTAATGTTACGTTCAAAAAATATGAGGTCCCCATATGCCCCCCACCCCCCTCACCCCACTCCTCCCCCCATAACAACAACCTCCTCTATCATCATGAAACATTCATTGCATTTTGTGAATACATCTCTGAACACCACTGCAACTCATGGTCAATGGTCCACACCATAGCCCACACTCTCCCACAGTCCACCCAGTGGGCCATGGGAGGACATACAATGTCCTGTAACTGTCTCTGCAGCACCCCCCAGGACAACTCCAACCCTGAAAATGCCCCCACATCACATCTCTTCCTCTCACTCCCTACCCACAGCAGCCACCATGGCCACTTTCTCCACACCAATGCCACATTTTCTTCAAATACTAATCACAATAGTTCATGAATAGAATATCAGTAAGTTCACTCTAATCCATACTCTATTCCTCCATCCTGTGGACATTAGAATGGTTGTGTCCACTCCACATCTATATCAAGAGGGGGCTTAGATTCCACATGGATGCTGGATGCAATTTTCCTGCTTTCAGCTGTAGGTACCCTTGGCTCCCTGGTTTGGTGGTTGAGCTTCTTCACCTCCATGTTAGCTGAGTGGAGTAAGTCCAATAAACCAGAGTGTAGAAGTTGCAAGTCTGTTGAGGCTCAGGGCCTGGCTATCACATGGTCAGTCCAGAGATTCAGGTCCCCTGGGTATAAACTAAACCAAAGCACCAACTACAGTTCCGGTAAAACTAACAGGAGAGACTTGTGGACAAAGATCACATCTGAGTCCAGATCCACCAAACAGAAACACAAACTCCAAAGAAGGGCCAACTGACATGGCACTGAACTCCATCTGCCATGACCGTAGAACCTGTGTGTCTCTGTAGCCCTCAGAAGAACCAATACCTGGGGTTGTATCTACTTTATCTGTCTCTGGGACTCTGCTCCCCTGTGCATAAGGGCGACCCCTATGATAACCTCCTGGCTCTTTTTGGAGACTCATAGCCATATAAACTTATTTGTCCTTTCCATTTCCCCCTTTGATTCAGGTCAAAAAGCATTTTTAACTCCTGGTATTATATGAAGACTGAGATATTCTGCTGGTCCGAGCTGACTCTTTTACTCAAGGTCATTTTCTAGTTACATCATCAGCTGGTACTTGGTAGTAATCCCTTGGTGCCAGAGAGGCTCATCCCCAGGAGTCACGTCCCATGCTAGGGGGAAGGCAACACATTTACATGCTGAGTTTAGCTTCAAGACTGGCCACATTTGAGCAACATGGGGGCTCTCAGGAAGTAACTCTTAGGCACCCTGCAGCTCTAGCCTTGTTCTTATTTCAGGTGCACAGGCTCACAAGCATAGTCACTAGTATCAAGGGCTCATTGTTGGATGTTCCTTCTTTACTGGTCTTTGCCATTGCACTTGGGGAATTGTTGCTGTTCCTTTAGGGACTGTGATAGAGCTCCTGTGGCCAGGAACTCAGCACTCACTCAGTTGTTGTTTTCAATGTAACCACTATGAAAATATCCAAACATTTTTATGTACTCTGGATATATGCCCTGTAGAACTCCCTGCCAAACATGTGTCCCCTGTCCATAACATCCCACACCAGTATTCCTCCTCTGCCATTGTTGAACCTCTCTGTGATCCAAAACTTCTTCAGAAGTGAAGCCCAATATATTGCCAGGTTCCATTAATAGTACAATGGAATATAGTGATGACGTTAAAGGTTAAATATAGAATACATATAAATTTAGAAAAATTAAGGTAAAAATAAATTGGGGTATCAAAAAATGTAAAAATGCAAAAGATTTGTTTTTGATGTTTTCCCTTCCATCATTGCAATAAGTTTTGCCCTGTATGCAAATTGACAAGGAAACTACTTCCGTCTTTTCCTCAGTGTCTAGATCTTTTCTTTTACTTTTTCTTTCCTAATTATAAAGCTTATCTTCACAAAAGTTTTAGATCACAGTAATTCATATATACAATATACAGTATTCCCACATATCCAACATAAAACCATTTCCCTTCCACAGGAATAATCTTTTTACATATTCATACTATATTTACTGAAACTGATGTACAGATATTGAGACAATAGCTTTCAAAAAAGGTAACATTTAGGTTTCCATTGTGTTTTATATTTTAGAGTATACAATTTTCTAAATTTTTAGTTATCTTATGTTTTACACTATGATTTACATTTTAGTCTATCAGCCCCTATATATTTTTGGTGTAATTTAACATGTCTTATATCCATCCTTGTGTAATCTTGTGGAAAACTTCTATTGCCCACACAGTTACATTGGTTCCATCTATTCAATACCTCTTTCCCCCTCCCCTTAGGACCCAAAGTGACAGTCAATATTCATCGCTTGAAGGGCCATGTTCAGAGATACTTGCAACAGTGTTAAGGGCTTGACATGCTCAACTGCCCTAATGCACTGGGATCCACCATTTCTCTCGAGAGGTACAATTCCCTCTATTTGAGAACATCAGTCCTCCCCAGGATGTGGGTATACCTTCACTCTCATTATATGGATCTCTATCCAATGATATAATCCACTATAGCAAAATGAGCACTCACATACTCCCTAGGAGCCTGCACTGCATTAGAATATCCACTTTAAGCATCTTAAACAAGTAACCTTCCTTATTATATTTTTTAAAAAGTTTTCTCAGCAATATACTCTCAACCGAATACCTGACAACATCCTATGTTTGTACATTGCCCCACCCTCCCCCCAATTTCTTGGGCAATATTACCCATCCTCCCATCCCTAGCCCACCCCCAAGCCCACAAAGCCTCACCCAAAGGTAACCCTATTCCCCCATTTTATTCCTTCCTTATACAAATACTTACCTCCAGCTTATCATAGATTTCATCCATGTAGGTGTCAGCTTACATCCTTCCTCTACCCCACAAATTCCTTTAAGCCTATCATCCAGTCTCTAGCTCTCTGGGGCAGCTTGGTTTACTTATTTCATATCATTGAGGTTATGTAGTATTTGTCCTTTAATGCCTGGGTTGCTTCACTTAACATAAGAGTCTCAAGATTCATCCATGTTATCACATGTATTTGTAGTGTATTCGTTCTTAAAGCTGAGTAGTGGGGCAGTAGACTTGGCCCAGTGGTTAGGGGGTCCATCTACCACATGGGAGGTCCACGGTTCAAACCCCAGACCTCCTTGACCCGTGTGGAGCTGGCATATGTGCAGTGCTGATGCACACAAGGAGTGCCGTGCCACGCAGGGGTGTCCCCCGTGTAGGGGAGCCCCACATGCAAAGAGTGCACCCCATAAGGAGAGCTGCCCAGCATGAAAGAAAGTGCAGCCTGCCCAGGAATGGTGCCACACACATGGAGAGCTGACACAACAAGATGATGCAACAAAAAGAAACACAAATTCTTGTGCCACTGACAACAACAGAAGTGGACAAAGAAGACACAGCAAATAGACACAGAGAACAGACAACTGGGTGGGAGGGGAGATAAATAAATAAATAAATCTTTTTTTAAAAAAAGCTGAGTAGTATTCCATTGTATGTTTATACCACATTTTAATTATCCATTCATCTGTTGATTGACATTTGGGTTGATTCCAACTTTTGGCAATAGTGAATAATGCTGCTGTGAACATTGGTGTGCATATATCGGTTTGTGTCCTTGTTTTCAGTTCTACTGGGTAGATACCCAGCAGTGGAATTGCTGGGTCATATGGCAAACCTACAGCTTGTTTTTTGAGAAACCTCCAAACTGTCCTCCAAAATGGCTGGATCCTTCTGCATTCCCACCAGCAGTGGAAGAATGTTGCCATTCCTCCACATCCTCTCCAGCATTTGTAGTCTTCTGTTTTTTTCATTGCTGCCAATCTTATGGGAGTAAGATGGTATATTATTATAGTTTTGACTTGCATTTCCCTAATAGCTAGAGATTTGGAGCATTTTTTCATGTGCATTTTAGCCATTTGTATTTCTTCTTTGGTGAAGGATCTGTTTAAATATTTTTCCCATTTTTTAAATGGGCTGTTTCTCTTTTTATTTTCAAGATATAGGAATTCTTTATATATGCAGGTTTTAAGTCTCCTTTCAGATATATGGTTACCAAATATTTTCTCCCATTGTGTAGGCTCTCTTGACAAACTCCTTTGAGGGGCAGAAGGCTTTAATTTTGAGGAAGATCCATTTCTCTATTTGTTCTTTTGCTGCTTGTGCTTTTGGTGTGAAGTTCTAGAAGCCATTTCTCATTACAAGTTCTTGTAGATGCTTTCCTACACTGCTTTCCAAAGTCTTTATGGTCTTGCCTCCTATATTTAGGTCTTTGATCCAACTTGAGTTGATTTTTGTAATCCTCTTTCATTATTTACATATGGATATCCAGTTCTCCAGGCACCATTTGTTGAATAGGCCATAATCTCCCAGTTGAGAGGATTTGGTGGCTTTATCAAATATTATATGACTATATGTATGAGGATCTATATCAGAACTCTCAATTCGGTTCCATTGGTCTGTGCGTCTCTCATTGTGCCAATACCATGCTGTTTTCACTACTGTAGCTTTGTAGTATGTTTTGAAGTCAGGTAGTGTGAGTCCTTCAATTTCGTTTTTCTTTTTCAATATGTCTGTAGCTATTCGGGGCCTCTTTCCTTTCCAAATAAATTTCATAGCTAGCATTTCTAGTTCATTAAAGAATGTTGTGTTGATTTTTATTGAGATTGCATTGAAGGTGTAGATCAGGTTTGGTAGGATAGAAATCTTAATAATACTTATTCTTCCTATCCATGAACAGGGAATATTCTTCCATTTATTTAGGTCTTCTTTGATTTCCTTGAGCAGTGTTGTGTAGTTCTCTGCATATAAGTTTTCTACATCTTTAGTTAAATTTATTCCTAGGTATTTGATTTTTTTATTGACTATTGTAAATGGTTTTTGTTTCTTGATTTCCTCCTGAGCTTGCTCATTATTGTTGTAGAGAATTGCTATTGAATTTTGCTCATTGATCTTATAACCTGTGACTTTACTAAACTCATTTATGACTTCTAGAAACTTTGTTGTAGACCTCTCAGGGTTTTCTATGTGTAGGATAATGTCGTATGCAAATAATGAAATTTTGTCTTTTTCCTTTCCAATTTGAATGCCTTTCGTATCTGGTTCTTGCCTCAGTGCTTGAGCAAGTACTTCTAAGAAAATGTTAAATTGAAGAGGTGATAGTGGGCATCCTTGTCCTGTTCTTGATTTTCGAGGGAAAGATTTTAGGATTTCATCATTGTAAACAATGTTGGCTGTGGGTTTTTCATATGTACTCTTTATCATGTTCAGAAAGTTTCCTTATATTCCAATATTTTGCAGTGTTTTTATCAAGAAAGTGTGCTGTATTTTGTCAAATGCTTTTTCTGCATCTATAGATATAATCTTGTGATTTTTTCCCTTCAATCTGTTTCTATGGTGTATTACATGATCGATTTTCTTATGTTGATCCATCCTTGCATACCGGGAATGATTCTCACTTGGTCATAGTGTATAATTCATTTAATGTATTGTTAAATATGGTTAGCAAGTATTTTCTTGTTGCTGGCTAAGTTCAGTTTGAAGGAAAATATTAGGGCCAGGGAGAGCAAAACGTGTAAGAAAAGAAAATGTATAAAGTAGTATTGGGAATAAATGTTAACAGAGCAACAATGTCAGATCTAGGAGAATGGATATTAGACTCATGTAAGTTGTGTAGAGTTATAGCAGTAAGTAGAGTACCTATAATGAGATAGTCAACTGAATATGGGTAGGAATATAGTATGAATTAAAAGGCCAGTGTTTTCATGAGATAGGGAAAGAGAAAAGAAAGACAATAATATCAAGAATGGATAAAAGACAGAAAACAGAATAAAGGTATTAGAAATAAAAACTCAGACAATTTGAGGGCCTAAGAAAGTGAGGTGGAATGTAAGAGAAACAGTAGATGATGGAGGAGAGAAAGATGTGGGGGAAAAGGGATAGAGTTGGTGGCCAAAATCAATACACACAGAAAAGAGGAAATGAGGATGAGGAAATCAGTACACACAGAAAAGAGGAAATGGAGCGTGAAGGGCTCCCTGTTGCACCTATTATATAAAGAAAAGAAAAGAAAAAAAGAAGAAAAGATAGAAAAGAAAAAAAAAGAAAGAGAAAAGGTGGACAAAGAAAGGGGGGGGGGAACAAGCAAGAAAATGAAAAAGAGAAAAAAATCTAAATAAATGGAAAATGACCTTGGGTGATAAAATGGAAGAAAAGAGTAGGAGACAATGCAATATTAGCAACCACGGCAAAAAAAAAAAAAAAAAAGAACCAACGTTTCAAGCTAAGAATCCTCTTTGCAGTTAAATTAAATGCTTAGGGATCTGACCTTCCCCATTTCTCCCTTCCTGACTTCTCTCTCTCCCAGGGCAGCAGGAAAGCTGCCTGAGATATTCAGTAGGAGATTCAAGTAGGTCCTTGTTGTACCAACTCAACACAGAAGACTATGACTCTTTATTTCCGGTGTGAAAGCACCTACACTTCACCAGAAACCCCAAGTATGCTATTGGAAGCTTGGATAGCACCTCCTATAGTCCCTCCCTTTTAGGTGTGCTAGGGTAGGTCTAATTGATTTTCTGATTCTACCTAATCCCAGACCAAGTTTCCTATCCTAGGATGTTTAGGTAAAAATTGGGCTTTCTCAGCAGATTCACCTCTCCTTTCTTCCCAGACTCCCCAAGTCAGCTGGTGCACTCCTCTAGGTTCAAGGAGAAAGAGAAAGAAACAACAACACAAAACGCCAAGGGCTGGAATTATTAAGGACCTCAGACAAATCTCAGGGCGCAGTGGATTCTGGGATGGGAAGTCTGTGATATTGCAGACTTAAGGTGTGTGAGTCTCTGGAGCATAGGCCACCAGGGTTTAGGGGACACAGACCCGGGAACCACGCATCAGGTTAACATGGGTCCTGGGAACACCGCAGTACAACAAAGCCTTCAGGGATTGCCCATGTGCCAGCTGGGCCCTTAGCCTCAGCAGAGTTGCAACACCTACTCTCCAGGTAATTGGATTTACCCAGGTCCACTAACAGGGAGGTAAAAATGGTCAACCACCACACCAGGGAACCGAGTGTGTCTACAGCTGCAAGCAGGAGAATTGCATCCATCAGCCATGTGGGATCTAAGTGCCCTCTCGATTTAGAGTTTGAGTGGACATCACCATCCCAGGGTCCACAGGATGGAGGAATAAAATATAAATTAGAGTGGGCTTAGTGGAATTCTACTATAGAACTATTGTGACTCTAGCAATGGAGGAAGTTGTATCACTGATATGGAGAAAGTGGCCTCAGAAGTTGCTGAGGGCAGGGAGAAGAAAGAGGTGTGATGTGGGGGCATTTCTGGGATGTGGAGTTGTCCTGAATGATACCTCAAGGTCAGATGCAGGACATTATATATCCTGTCATAGCCCACTGAATGTACTGGGGAGAGTGTAAACTACAATGTAAATTATAATCCATGTGGTATAGCAGTGCTCCAAAACGTATTCATCAAATGCAATGAATGTGCCACACTAATGAAAGAAGTTGTTGATGTGGGAAGAGTGGGGGTGGGGTGGGGTTTGGAGTATATGGGAATCTCATATTTTTCATGTAACATTTTTGTGATCTATGTGTCTTTTTAAAAAGACAATTAAATAAAAAATTTAAAACAAACAAAAAACTCTTGTTTTAATCAGTCTTCTTGCTCAAATCCCCCTTATCTCAGTCTTCTGCCCTGGTGGTCAGGGACCTGCAACTTAGTATACTCATCTTCCAACTTAAAATACAAACCTGGGAATGAGTCAGTTCCACTCCTTGTGTTTTAGTCCATTGTCCCCTCTAAAAGTCTTTCCTACCAACGACTGCCATCCCAGGACTCATACCACTTCTTCTGGGTGCACTCCAAATTGGAAGGACAGTAGCCACAGACACCACCAGTCTCTGCCAGGCTGAATAGACCTATCAGAGCCTTTCCAGAGAACCAACCAGCCTAAAAAACACTACAAACAGCATGGAACTTGGTCAAACTCAGCTCAATTCTTTGGTAGCTGTTGTCCTTCAAAACCAAAGGGTCTAGACATGCTCACTGCCACTCAATGAGGTGCCTGCACCTACCTTGGTGAAGAATGTTGCTCTTATGTTAACCAATCTTCTAAAGTCCAAGAAAACATAAAACACCTTATTGACAAGGCATTCATACTAGAAAATGCTGTGTTCTTGTACCTCTCTCAGTTCCTTTTGTTTAGAACCCTCTTAGGCCCCCTTAAAACCATCCTTCTTACACTCTTAGTAGGCCCCTAATTCAAGTTATCTCTCCCAGGATTAATAAGCCCCAAAACAAACTTCTGCTCATGTGTGGATGTCACCCAGTCTCAACCATTGAAGCAAGCACACCTCCTCCGGATCCCAGTAGTGTAACAAGAGAGTTTTACACCTTGTCAGGCAGGGACTACAATCCCCAATTAGTGGGAAACAGATACAGAAGAATGACCCTCAGCTCCACCCCCCATGATTAGGGGTATACATCTCTCTTGGGGGGATTTGAGACAGGATAGAATAGGGACCTAAGAAGGAGGGACAGAAAACCCAATGAGCTACACAAACACCACCTACTGAGAGATGCTGAGGCAACAGCCTGCTGACTTGCATGAGCAAGTTATCCAGGGCCATTCACAGCAATCACCCTGCAGATGCATTATCCAAAGGCAGCTTGGAGCAGGAGGGGCACCACCACCACCTGCCACCCACTGTCATGTCACCTTGTGCAGCAAACTCCAGAAAGCTAAAGGACAGCAGCTAGAAGCCAATCACTACTGGACAGCAACCACTAGAAATTAACTACCAAAATCAAACCAGCCAATGCATTTCCCCTACTTTGTCTCAAATACACCAATCAGCACTCACCCTAACCCCCTATGATAGCCCATAAAACCAGGAACTCCAGAACAGAGAATGCATCTCTGCCTTGAGCATGCCTGTATTCCTGTCTGAGTGTGTACTTTCCCTTTATTAAACTCTTTCCTTTCTTACACTTGTGATGTGTCTCTGAATTCTTTCTTATGATGTAACCAAGGACCTGGGAATCAGCTCCAGCAACAGATCCTCTACATTTTGTTCACTCTCTATTTTGTAATCTATGTTTAGTTTTATTTTGCTTGTCTTTACTGTCTGGCTGTAAACCTACAGAATAGGTTTCACTGGAAGTTCACTTAAGATGGGAGAGTGAAGCAGGCACTCCAAATGGCAAAAGAGTAACGCTTTATCAAGGAACTTACAGACCAGGAGCCTGGTCTTGGGTGGCAGCAGGCTATTCAGATGTGTGTTCTGTGCCACCCAGTAAGTTACAGATGTTTACATAGGTTTATGTAGGGCAAGAACAAGGAGGGCACAGAGCAAAGCCAAGATATGCAAGATCCTAAACAAGTCTCTTTGAAGTTACTGACAGGTAGCAGAGGCAATTCTAGTACAGATAGGTATAGGGCTTAGGAACATGCAGGTGCACATTAAGAAGCACTTACAGGGGTTTTTTTGTTTGTTTTTGTTTTCTCTTATTGATTACTTTATGACTTCTCTGGTTTATGGCCCCACACTTACCTAAGTTTTTGAGATAGGTGTTTGGCTCATTAATTTTTATTCCTTTTCCATTTGAATGTGTGTTTTAAATGTCATAAATTTCCCCACAACTTACACCAAGCAAAAGTGAGTTCCTTCCTCCCAAGGCATCATAAAAGACAATTCCTGAGACACAGGGGTTTCAAAGAGAGAAAGTTTTATTGGTTGCCCAAGCAATGGTGCACAGTGGCCTTCTGGCCTAAAATTGCCTCCCTGATCTTCAGAAATTCTAATATTTTATAACACTGGGTTGCCAATTAATAATTGGGGTGGAGCTGAACACAGGTTCCATCATTAAAAAACAAGGAGCTAAACAGGATGGACAGGGTTGGGGTAGCAAACCAGGGTCAGTCCTAAGGATTTGAGATAGAGGTAAACAGAAGAAGGCCAGTTATAAGGTCTTACATACGAACCTTGAACAGAGGTGGGTGGAGTGGTTATCATCCCAAGAGTAAGCATACACAAGGATGAGCTCAAGCTAGAATTACCATCACAATAGTAAGCATACACAAGGGTGAGGTTAGGTCTAGAGGAACCATCAACAGGGGTGGGGCCACTCTAGCCAGCTTCAGTTATTGAAGCTACTAAGCTTTTGCTATTTTATAATATAAAGGCATCCATATAATAATTTAATAATCATAACTGGGAAGCGGCCTTGGCCTAGTGGTTAGGGCATCCGTCTACCACATGGGAGGTTCATGGTTCAGACCTTGGTCCTCCTTGATCCGTGTGGAGCTGGCCCATGTGCAGTGCTGATGCATGCAAGGAGTGCCGTGCCACACAGGGGTGCCCCCCACCTAAGGGAGCCCCACACACAAGGAGTGTGCCCCACAAGAAGAGCCACCCAGAGCGAAAGAAAGTGCAGCCTGCCCAGGAATGGCACCACACACACGGAGAGTTGATGCAGCAAGATGATGCAGCAAAAAGAAACGCAGATTCCCGGTGCCACTAACAACAACAGAAGCGGACAAAAACAAGAACATGCAGCAAATGGACACAGAGAACAGACAACTGAGGGGGGAAGGGGAGAGAAATAAATAAAATGAATCTTTTAAAAAATCATAACTATTTGTTAATTCTTAACCCTCAGTTACAAAATAGCTTATTTAACTATAAACCACAATTGGAATCTTTATTATAATTCAGCTCAAATTATTTCTATCATTATTTCTTTTTTAATCCATGGATTACTGAAAAGTTTATTTCTTGTTCCTGGTGGTTTCACAACTCTGTGACTATACTAAAAATTACTAAATTGTACACTTGAAAAGGGTGAATTTTATGGCAAATGAATTTAAATCTCAATAAAGCTCATTTTTTTCATTTTTACATATGGGTTAAGGTATCAGGAAATAGGTTTTTTTCTCTAGTGTCAATTGTGATATAAATAAAATGTCCATGTATGTGTAGATCTGTTTCTGAATTCTGATCTTATCCATTTCTTTATTATCTTTTAGCTGTTTGTTTGTCAAATCAATATAAGAACTCAAAATCTCATGCTAAAAGTTCTTTTATGTCATTTTCAAGATCATCTTTGCTATTTTTGGCTGGTTGCAGTGATGGGGCAAATTGAATCATGCCTCACTTAATGGTGAGTAGTATCACATCACTTCTTTGTTATTCCTACCAAAAGTGCTTAATCTGAATCCAATCCATCAAAATCACCCAATTGATGGACATGTTCAAAATAATTGGACCTCTAATCTTCAAAAGTATCAAGGCCATGAAAGTCAAGGAGGGACAAAAATTCAAGAAGATAATACACTCATGACAACGAAATACAATTCTTTCCTAAAGGGCATATTTGGGATAATGGGACAATATAGTTCATTGGCTCTCCTTGCTAGATGGCAGTATTGTATGCTGTTTAAATTTCTGGTTGTATTAGTTATCTATTGCTATGTAAAAAAATAATGCTACAAATACAGCAGCTTAAAATGACTCACTTTTAGGAAGCAGATTTGGTTCAAATGGTTGAATGACCACTTCCCACATGGGAGGTCCCAGGTTCAGTTCCCCATGTTTTCGTTTTAAAAAAATGAAAAAACAACTTAGGGGAGCCAATGTGAATGAGTGGTTGAGTATCAGCTTCTCACATACGAAGTCTGCCCAGGTTCAATCACCAGCCTTGGTAGTTCCAAAAAAAAAGTCACTTATTAACTTATACTTTCTGAGGATTAGAAATCTGGGTATGATGACATTATATTGGGCTTCAAATTTCGGGGAGTTCTGGATCACAGAGTGTTTCAACAATGGCAATGGAGGGATACTGGTATGGGATACCAATGACAGATGATATATGACTGACAGGGAGCTGTACAGAACATATGTCCAGGGTGCATGGTAATGTTTGGATATACTCATAGTGGCAACAATTAAAAACCACAGTAGGGGTGGTACTGGGTTCCTGGCCAGTGGTGCTCTGTCGTGGTCCCTAGGGGAGCAGCGACAGTCTCCCAGGTACAGTGGTGGGGACCGGGAGGGAGTGAGGGTTCAACAGTGAGCCCCTGATACTAATGACTATGCTTGTGAGCTGATAAACCCAAAATAAGAACAAGGCCTAGAGCAACTTTGTGCCTGGGAATTTCCTTCTGTCAGCCTTCATGTTACTCAAATGTGGCCAGTCTCGAAGCCAAACTCAGCATGTAAATGCAATGCCTTCCCCCCAGCGTGGGACATGACACCCGGGGATGAGCCTCCCTGGCAACGAGGGACCACTATCAACTACCAACTGATGATGCAACTGGAAAATGACCTTATACGGAAGGTTCAATGCGGATCAGCAGAATATCCATGTCTACATAAAATACCATGACTTTAAAATGCTGTGTGACCTAAAGTAAGGGGGAAATGGAAAGGAGAAATGAGTTTATATGGCTACGAGTTTCTAAAAAAGAGTCTGGAGGCTGGCAGAAGGTTTGCCCTCATGCACAACTGAGCAGAGTCAGAGAGACAGATAAAGCAGATACAACCCCCAGATATTGGTTCCTTTGAGGGCTAAAGAGACCCATGGGAGTTATGGTCATGGCCGATGGGGTTAACTACCAGGGCAGATGGCCCCTCTTTGGAAATGGTGTTTATGTGTGATGAATCTGGACTCAGATGGGATCTCCCTTCATAAGACTTTCATGCTAATGTGCTGGAGGTGCAGTTAATGTTGGGGTTTAAGATATATTTAGGGGATTTGAATCTCTGGACTGACAATGTGATAGCCAGATCCTGAGCCTCAACAGACTCCAGCACCTACAATCTGATTTATTGGACTTACCACACTCAGCTAAGATGGAGGTGAAGAAGGACAACCACCACACCATGGAGCCTAGAGTGATTACAACTGAAAATGGGAGGATTGCATCCAGCATCCAGGTGGAATCTGAGCCTCCTCTTGACATAAAGGTGCAATGGACACAACCAATCCAGTGTCCACATAGAAGAGGTGGCATTGGATTGGGAAAAGTGGACATAATGGACAAAGGGTATGGGGAAAGGCAGGAAGAGATGAGAGGTGGAGGCGTCTTCGGGACATGGAGCTGCCCTGGATGGTGCTTCAGAGGTAATCACCGGACATTGTAAATCCTCACAGGGCCTACATGATGGAATAGAGGAGAGTATGGGCCATGATGTGAACCAATGTATATGAGGTGCAGAGGTGCCCAAAGATGTACTTACCAAATCCAATGGATGTGTCATGATGATGGGAACGAGTGTTGTTGGGGGGGGGGAAAGGGGGGGTGGGGGGGGTGGGGTTGAATGGGACCTCACATATATATTTTTAATGTAATATTATTACAAAGTCAATAAAAAATAAAAAAATTAAAAAAAAAAAAAAAAAAGAAATCTGGGTATGACTTTACTGGGTCCTCTGCCTTGGGATTTAATCTGAAAGCAGTAATCAAGGAGTCAACTGCAGCTGCAGTCTCATTTCATGGTGTGGCTAGAGAAGGATCTGCTCCAACTTATGTCTCAGTGGCCCTGGATGTCTTGGGGAACTACCTCAAATTAGGGTAAGAGGGTTCTTGACACAGTTGTGAGAAAGAATTCAAGAATGAGTCATAGAGTAGCAGGGGAATTTTTTTAACAGATTTATTGAGATATAATTCACATACATAAAATTCATTGACTTAAAGTATACAGTTCAGTAGTTCTAATATATTTACAGAGTTGTACATGCATAACCACAATCAACTTTAGAAGATTTTCATCACTCCCAAAAGAAACCCTGCACCCTTTAACCATCATCTCTCATCACCCCTTCCAACTCTAGGAAATCACTAATATATTTTCTGTCTCTATAGACTAGCCTATTCCAGACATTTTATATAAATGATATCATATGTATGTGGTCCTTTGTTGATTGACTTCTTTCATTGCACATAGTTTTTCAAGGTTCATGGAGAATTTAATGTAAAGTCAAAGTACACACTCAAGACGGGAGTGTGGACGAGCTTGTAGGAGTTGCACAAGTCACATCCCCTGCACTGGGGTGCTGCTTTATCAAAGCTGGTCTCCACACTTCTTCCACCTCCATTTATTTATTTTTTTTTTTAAAGATTTTATTTATTTATTTATTTAATTCCCCCCCTCTCCGGGTTGTCTGTTCTTGGTGTCTATTTGCTGCGTCTTGTTTCTTTGTCCGCTTCTGTTGTCGTCAGCGGCACGGGAAGTGTGGGCGGCGCCATTCCTGGGCAGGCTGCTCTTTCTTTTCACGCTGGGCGGCTTTCCTCACGGGCGCACTCCTTGCTCGTGGGGCTCCTCTACGCGGGGGACACCCTTGCGTGGCACGGCACTCCTAGCGGGCATCAGCGCTGCGCATGGCCAGCTCCACACGGGTCAAGGAGGCCTGGGGTTTGAACCGCGGACCTCCCATATTTCCACCTCCATTTAATAAGCACTTGTAAGTCCCAAAGTTTTCATTGGTCTACCTTATGCAAAAGAGGGATTGAAAACTACAACTTTTACTGGTTCTGTATTCCTGCTGGAGTGGGAACTGCCCAGTCAGTGTAGCTTGTGGTAGCCAGGTGATGGGTGGGCCTTTTGTCAACTGGTGTCTTCCTGCACTAGGCTTTGGGCCCTAGGCCTTGGGAAGTTGATTTTTCTACTTTGGTTAGGTATTATCTGATGGAGATTTCCCATTGGTTCTCATCCATTGCTGAAACATCTCCCTTTTTCCTCCTTTCCCTACCTCACAACCTCACATGATTGTTGGCAGAATTCATTTTCTTGGGTGCTGTTGGAATAAAGGACTCTGTTTATTTCTAGTCTCTGGCTGGTGATTATCTTCAGTTTCTGCTGGTTGTTGACTGGAGATTGCCCTCAGTTCCTTGACAGATGCCTCCCAAAGATGGCTGCTTGCCTCACCAAAGCCAACAAGCACAATCATGTATCATGTAATCATAGATGTGACATCATCCACCTTTGCCATATTCTGTTGGTTAGAAGCCAATCACAGTTAAAAGGATGGGATTAACAAGGGCATGATTACCAAGAGACAAATTGGACTAAGATAAATTGCAATAGAAAGTATTGCAATCATGTTAGAGTATTTCTTTACTTACACATATACTGTCATCAGGGTGGTGGCCAGACTCTGCACAATCCCTGAAGTATCTGAGAAAACTGGGGTGGCAGAACTCTTGCTGAACAATGGGATAGAAGGCCCACCCTCTCCAAGTGCTGGTACAGATTCCCCTTTCTCACGTGGGTCCCTCTGAACTCTTGGTTAGAGAAGATGACACAACAAGATGATGCAACAAAAAGAAACACAGACTCCCATGCCACTGACAACAACAAAAGTGGACAAAGAAGAAGATGCAGCAAATAGACACAGAGAACAGACAACCGGGGTGGGGGGAAAGGGGAGAGAAATAAATAAAATAAAAAATCTTAAAAAAAAAACTAAACAAAGGGAAAGTGATGCAGAACTTAAGAAATAAAGGACAGAGAGAAAGACACAAGAGAGGAAATAAAGATGGGACCAAGGGTCTCACAGCTTCTGGAACTGAGAGCCTCAACCCTAGTTTCCACCTCATATTTATTGGAAACTACCATGTAGCTGTTTGCTATCAGAACTGCAACATCTACAATAATAGGTGACAACTGCAACCTCTACAACAATAGGGAACAGGTACAATATTAACAATAATAGGGAACAGATCACACAAAGTTCAAATGCAATTTAAACTATTTTCCCACATTTCCCTCTTTTTGCTTTTGCTAAGTAATGACCGCAGCTTGGGTGGTTTCTTATTGTATTAATCCCAAAAGGATTTGTAGCATACATCTGAGGACTACATGAAAAACAGGCAGGAACTTATAATTAATATACTTCCTAGAAGACGCCCTCCCAAATTCTTAATCCATATCATAGCATTCAGATCTGAATCCATCCACAATTCCTGTCATAGTCATGCTGGATGCCTGCTGCTTGGGCTTATAATTGAGAAATATCTAAGACCAAACTGTCTCTATGGCTACAAAAATGATGTTTCATTGATTCCTAAGGAATATCACTGCTATTACATACATAGGTGGCCACACAAAAACTAGATATATTCCAATAAATGTTCTGCTAGATAAAATGCTTTTCTAATGCTTTGCAAAATCTAGCTCATGGCTGGGAAGTCCCAAACCAGCACCTGATACCAGAGCCTTGATTAAAAATAACAAGTACAGAGAACCCTCTCCCAGGGTGGGACTACAACTGGCCTGACCAGAAACTGTCCCTTTTATTGAGCTCATAATTAATGAACTTGATACTATAGATTACAACCTGCAAATACTGTCAATTCCTGAGAAAGTGGCCAGCCTTCCCAGGAAGGACCATAATACTCCCCAGAATGTACCCTATATATTCTTTTATTTTTTAAATATTTATTTATTATTATTATTTTTTAATTACATTAAAAAATATATATGAGGTCCCATTCAACCTCACCGCCCCCGCCCCCCACTCCCCCCACAGCAACACTCTCTCCCATCATCGTGATACATCCATTGCACCTGGTAAGTTCATCTCTGAGCATCACTGCACCCCATAGTCAATGGTCCACATCATAGCCCAGACTCTCTCACGTTCCATCCAGTGGGCCCTGGGGGGATCTACAATGTCCCGTAATTGTCCATGAAGCACTATCCAGGACAACTCCACGTCCCGAAAACGCCTCCACATCTCATCTCTTCCTCCCGTTCCCCACACCCAGCAGCCCCCATGGCTACCGTTCCCACATCCATTTCACATTTCCTCTGTGGACATTGGATTGGTTGTGTCCATTGCACACCTATGTCAAGTGAGGGCTTAGATTCCACATGGGTACTGGATGCACTCTTCCCGCTTCTAGTTGTAGACACTCTAGGCTCCATGTTGTGGTGGTTGACCTTCTTCAACTCCATGTTAGCTGAGTGGAGTAAGTCCAATAAGTCAAAGTGTAGGAGCTGAAGTCTGTTGAGGCTCTGGGCCTGGGTGTCATATTATCAGTCCAGAGATTCAAATCCCCTACATATATCTTAAACTCAGCACCAACTACAATTCCAATAAAGTAGCATGCAAGTCTTATGAAAAGAGATCCCCTCTGAGTCCATTTCCATCACGCAGAAACACCAGCTCCAAAGAAGGGCCATCTGTCATGGCAGTGAACCCCTTCTGCCATGACCATAGAACCCGTGGGTCTCTTTATCCCTCAAAAGAACCAATACCTGGGGTTGTATCTACCTTATCTGTCTCTTAGACTCTGTTCAGTTGTACATAGGGGTATTCCTTCTGACAACCTCCAGACTCTTTTTTAGAGACTCACAGCCTTATAATCTCATTTCTCCTTTCCATTTCCCCCTTACATTAGGTCAAACCGCTTCCCGTATATATTCTTATTTGTTATAAAACATGCCCAATATGTCCACTGTTCTAGTTCTCATCACTGTTCCTTAAATATGAAAAATGCTGACCCATAAGGCATTGGTTCACTGATTAACAAAGCTTCCTGCATGATATTTTTACTTTTAGGTTTGAACAATACTCATAATTTTTTTTCTCAGTAAATTCAGTCCCAGAATTGTTCAAACTTAAAAAAGAGATTTACATATACATTCACTTACAGTTCTTCAAATCACTTAAATATACAATATGTTGCATTATTAAAGTTCTGATTAGTATTCAAGCATTTTATACATAATCCATAATTGCAATAGATTATACAACAACAAATCATAAGACTTCCAAGTAGCAGACATTTAATGAATAGACTTTCATTTCTCATGGGCTTAAGATGCCCAACCAGCAAGGCTATATAGGCCAGTACTCGATCAAAAATGACCTCATTTTCCCCAGTTTGTATAGTCTGAGACATAGGCAATGACAAATTGTTGTTACCCCCCCATCTTGGGCTGTGGGCAGCTGAAAGTTCATTGCATAATTTTAATGCCTTCATTGGTCCTGCTCTTAGCATCTTCACTGGACCTGGGTCCACAACTCAGTGTTGAATTTAAACAGTCCATTGTAAGGATTTATTTTCTAGGCAGAAAATAATAGCTAGCTTGTTATAAGAGTCCTAATGAGATATCTGTAGTAGTGAAATCATACCTTGCCCCTGTCAAGAGCAGGAGGGGGCTGATGTCACAGTCATTGAAGTGAGTATTAAGGATACCCGTGGTTGATATCCACAAACTGTTGGTGAATAACAGGCAGCCAGAACTGCTGGGCTAGGCACCACAAGGTCTGGTATCATGATGTTCACCTTTCCAATAGAACCACTCTGTTTCTTCTCAGGTCTCAATTGTATGGCTCTGGATCTTCATGAAGCCATCTGCTTCAACAGTCCTGAGATGGATGTTAGAGGAGTGGGCATGGACATGGCAGTTACCTGTCACTGCTGGCAGGTGTCCCAGATGTTCTTCTACAGACCTCTCCCCCATAAAGGGTGGTTCACAATAGCCCATCATTTCTGTCTTGCTCTTAGTATTTACAATCCACCCCTGGATAGGGTTGGCAGTCTTCAGAGTGACCAGACACTACTGGGTCAAATCTTTAACTTTCATCAGGGCTTCCTATGCAGCACACAATTGCATTTTTTTATATTGTACTTTTCGTCCCTTCCAACAATTGTGACTAAAACCCAAGGGGTACTCAATTAGAATGTTGTCTTTGCCACAAACCCCACCCAAAGCCAATATTAGTGCTGGCCATATCCAATTCACAGACTAAGTCAGTGTTCACATTCTCCCTCTTTTTTCATTTATTTTTTTAAGCAGCCTGCTGGAGGTCCTCCTACTCCCATGAAGAACCTTTCCAAATTAACACATCTAAGTGAGGGGTGGAAGATTTTTAGTATCCAACAATATTCCACCTCCATTTACATGAGAATACAGTATACTTTATCAGTTACAACAGAGAATATAGTTTTGTCTTACCCAACCAAACAACATTTAAGAATTTGATAGAGCAGCAGGGACTTTGTAGCCTATCCCAATTGTTTGCCTTTTTTAGGCTCTTACTATTGTCTCTGATTTTTCTTTTAATTCTGGAAAAACTGATTACTGGTTAACGTAATGTCATCAGTAGGATTTTAGCCACAAATTTCTTCTGTGCAGCCAGATTCTTTGCCACCAGGCCAAGGAAGATGGCTGGGCTATGCACACAGCCTTGGGGAAGCACTGCGAAAGTTCACTGTTGGCCTTCCTACAGGTAGGAGGATGTAGGCTCATTTTCAGGATCTGACTTTGAGATACCAGGTTTGAACTTTATGCTCCTTTAAAAGTGATGACTTGCTTCTTTAAAAAAAAAAAAAAACAAGGAAACAATAAAGTTAAGGTATGAGAAGTTATTCTGATAAAACAGACTTTCTTTGCATACTGATTATTAAGGAGAAAAACTATACACTGCTACTAAAACAGACTAATGACTTGAGAAACTTTGTCACACTAACAGAGAAAGAACAAAATTTTTACTTTGCATCAGTATATTATTTGGTACTAAAGCTTTTAAAACTTTATAGATAGACCCATCAAATCTTACTCAACTTTATCCACAAAAATTCATTTTCGAGAAACCTTCTGCACTTTTTGTATTCATTCAGGTTTTGTCCCACATTTTACTCTTTCTTAATAATCAATCATTTTATCTTAGGACAAAATTATTTTCTGTTTCCATAATGATAAAAACACATTCTATACACCCTACATACAAAAGTCACCAAAATGATTTGGAAACTTTTTCCAATCAAACCTTTTACAACATACAATTACCATTAAATACCATTAACACTAAACAAACTTGTTAAAATAATGATTCAGTTTGGTTAGATGCAAATATAACTTTTCTTATTTCAAATACCTAGTAGCATGCAATAGTAGAAACAATCTTTTAGAGGGAAGTGGACTTGGCCAGTGGATAGGGCATCCGTCTACCACATGGGAGGTCCACAGTTCAAACCCTGGGCCTCCTTGACCCGTAAGAAGCTGACCCATGCACAGTGCTGATGTGCGCAAGGAGTGCCATGCCACGCAGGGGTGCCCCCCATGTAGGGGAGGCCCGTGCACAAGGAATGTGCCCCATAAGGAGAGCTGCCCAGAGCCACACTTGGAGAGCTGATGCGTCAAGATGACATAACAAAAAAAGAGACAGTTTCCCATGCCACTGACAACAACAGAAGCGGACAAAGAACAAGCAGCAAATGGACACAGAGAACAGACAACTGGGGCAGGGGGAAGGGGAGAGAAATAAATAAAATAAATCTTTTTAAAAAAAGTATTTTAGAAAGAATTTGGGAGGGGAGGCTAGTTGCCAACATGTTTTCCTGTTATAAAATTACTTTTTATTATTATTATTATTAATTCAGGTTTTATTTAATAAAGACTTCTTGGAATTAGCCATTTGGACACTAATTCAAACAATGCTCCCACAAACTTCTTACAATTATTTATAACCATAAATTATAATTATATTATTTTAAGACAAATTCACCTTTACAGCACACATTCCCTTATTTAAAGTTACACAATAACTTCTACAACGTGCCACATGCATTCAAGTCCCATCCTGCATATGTTCATTCTGATTTTATGAAAACCAGCCATCTTATTTTAGGACAAGTTCTTTTTATGAACAAACTTATTAAATTTTAGTCAGTACTCCCACAAACCTTTTAATTTAGGCAAGAACTGTATTTTATGAAGACATTTACAATTTTTTATTATTGTAGAGATCTTTTAACATTTAAATTTGTGTATTAATATAAGTGCTTATTTAATTTTTGGCCATTTGAATAGAGCTCTTACAGAAATTTTTATTTATCAATTTATATTACCATCTGGAGGTATCAAAATATATACTGACATTGAACAAATAGACAAACACAAAACAATTACAACACACTAACAGAAAAATAAAGTTTACAATTTGATTCATAGTTCTTACTTTTTTGGTATAGCTGTTTTTAAGCTTTCCATCATTTTACATCTTAGATTTTTCTGCCTTAAAGATTTCTTCTGGAATCCATGTTACCTGTAACATGCAAGTTTGTCCCTGGAAACACTTTTATTAGTAAGCAACAACCAGTTAGGAACACTTGAACAATATAAATGCAGTTAAGCTCTTATTTAGCAGTTTAGACAGACAGTTAACACACATTTTTGGGATTACTACTCTTTAAGACTACACTGAGACTTGAAGTTCAGGAGTAAACTATTGATTGAAAAGTGAAAATTCCTTTTAACATCTTTATGAAAATTTTATACAAATTTTATTAATTTGGCTAAATTGGCCCAATCAGAATTAGCATGAAAACAAAACAGAACACCAATATTGCCATGTTTTCCTCCTCTATCAGCAGCTTAATTTTACTAGCCCCCACTAGCCCACAGGCATATTACCATGTAGGCAGCAGGGGGTTTGCACAGTTGCTGCTAGAATATTTCCTTATCTTAGATAACACTTTAACAGAGAGTTTTCTTACAAGCATGATTTCACTAATAAGGGCCTTATTCAGCACTTTTGCCTGTGTGGGATGTTGTATGTGTGAGTTAACCTTTCCTTGCACTAGTAGCTAAACATGATTTTCCTCCATCCTATTTCCCTCCATTCTATTTCCCTCCATTCTATTCCCTTTTGTAAAGATGATAATTTAGGCTGGGTATTTCCAGGTACTGGTGTAAGGGGCTGAGGAAGAGAGGGTGTAAGATAGTTTAGAATCAAAATCTTCAGAAATTTTATAGGGGAAGGGTCACTATGGGCCTTTTCTTCATTTTTCTCATCCTTTGTTTGCAAAGGCTCTAGGATGAACTTAATAATAGTCCACATAGGCCAGATAGTAACAGGGATGGAAGCCCCTTGAACATGTAATTTTTAAATTCCTTACCAACTCATTCTCAATCAGTTAATTCTAAACTACCCAAGGTTGGGAACCATGAAGAGTATTTTTCTATAATCTGTAAGAGTTCTAAAATACAAGGCTCACTGGCCTTGGCTCCTCCTGTCTTGAGGAGTTGTTTCAAGAGACAGACATGCGGGTGAACTGTCTCCGTTTCCCACTGTAGCCCTGTGAAAATACCCAAGAGTACCCTTACCTACCAAGGACTTCAAAGGCCTTCTAAACCACTCAGGGCTCTGTGCCATTACAACAACCCTAGTTTCACTCTAAGTGATCCTTCTTCCCTTTGGGTCTCTGTTCAGGCACCAGTTGCTGAGACCAGCTCAGCTATAGGTTGGCTCAAAGGAAAGGTGATGCAGAACTTGAGAAATACAGGACAGAGAGAAAGACACAAGAGAGGAAATAAAGTTGGGGCCCGGAGAATCTCGACCCTAGTTTCCACCCCATATTTAGTGGAAACTATCAAGCAGCTGTTTGCTATCAGAACTGCAACATCTATAATAATAGGGAACAACTGCAACCTCTACAATAATAGGGAACAGGTGCAACATTAACAATACTAGGGAAGAGATCATACAAAGTTCAAATGCAATTTAAACTATTTTCCCACCATAATCTTTATACATTTTTGTCCCCTGATTCTTCCATTAATGCCTACCTTCACATATATTTTATTTGTTGCATTGTACAATTTTGAGTCCTTTATAATTTTTCTTTATATGTATTTCATATGTGGTTTTATGTAACTAATATTTAACATCCCAAATCTATAGCAAGCATGTATGATACCACCTTAATTTTAAAAGTATGCATGTACACTGTTCCTCTATTCCTCCATCTCCCTAATGTTCTGTTGTACATGTTACAATTTAGATATTTATACACGTCCAAAATCATCAATTTATCACCACTTTTGTGCATTTGTATTTCAGAACATATAAGAAGCAAGAAGTAGAAGTTAAATACCAAAAAATGCAGTACGAAATTACTGACCTTTATAATTACTCATATTGTTACCTTTATTTGAGGTTTTATTTCTTTATACTGCTTTGATTCACCATCTAATGTCCTTTCCTTTCAGAACTACCTTTAGCATTGCTTGTTAGGGCAGGGCTAGTAGTGATAAACTCCCTCAGCTTTTTTTTAACTGGGGATGTCTTACTCTTTCCTTCATTTTTTAAAGAAAGTCTCACTGGATATAAAATTCTTAGTTAGCAGTTGTTTTTCTTTCAGTACTTTAAATATTTCATCTCACTGCCTTCTTGTCTCCATGGTTTCTGATTAGAAACTGTCATGTAATTTTGTTGGGACTCCCTTGTACATAGCACATTGCTTTTCTCTTGCAGCTTTTAGAAATCTCTCCTTGCCCTTGCCATTTGACAATTTGAATACTATGTATCTTGGCTTGCTTCCATCAAGTTTATCTTGTTTGTGGCTCATTGGCCTTCTTGAGATACATATTCATATTCTTTATTAAATTTGGGACATTTTCTGCCACTATTTTAATATCCCTTCCATCCTTTTCTCTTTTTCTCCAGTTGACAACCTGATATATTGGAATGCTTTATGGTATCCCTCAGGTCTCTTAAACTGTTCACTTTTTTTCTCTTTTCTTTCTGATCCTCAGTCTGAATCATTTCCATTGTTTTGTCTTTGAGTTCACTGATTCTTTCTTCTGCCATGTCCAATCTGCTGTTGATACTCTCTACCCTCTGGGAATTTTTCATTTCAGTTATTGTGACCTTCAAATCTAATATTTCTGTTTGGTTCCTTTTAAAATTTCTTACTCTTTATTGAGATTCTCATATTGTTCATTCATTGTTTTCTTGATAACTTTTAGTTCTTTCTCTGTGTTTTCTTTTATCTGTCTTAAGCATATTGAGGATCATTTTCTAACAAATCAATTTTACTGGCTCATATTAGTGAAGCATAAATCCACCCATTGTGTACAATCAATGGTATTCAGTATAATCACATACTTGTGCATTTATCACTTCAGTCATTTTAGATCATTTCCATTATCTCAATAATAATAAACAAATAAATAAAAAACTCATCACCTCTCAATCTCTCTATGCTTCCCCTGCTGTACATAGCTGCTATTCTGTTTCCAGCTCTCTAGTTTATTTGTGTTTCTATTTTGTAAAAACAGTCATGTATGCAATATCACCCACATTTGTATTTTACATGAGATTTCACTATGTTACACAGTCCCATTTACATTTTTAGCTTTCCTTCTAGTTATATACATGATCTTAGACTTACCCTTTCAACCAGTCATACCTATCTAATAGCTCTGCTAGTTACAAACTCTATGATGTGCTTTCACCATCTCTATTCATTTCCAAAGATTTGCAAACATCTTTTTCACCAGTTCTGCACAGCATTTCAAGTATGCAGATATTTAGAATTTTGAAAGGCAAAATCATGCCATTAAATGACTTATTTCTTATTATCATCATTATTAATGATAAAATTTTTGGAGAATATATACATACATATATACCTATACCTACATATAGTTTATATACACATATATATGTAATCATAAGAAATGTTTGAAAGGAGAAAATGTTTCTAGATATTTTGTCAGATACCAATGTGAGCTCTCTGCAAATTGATATAAATGAAGAATTTTGCATCATACAGCCACATTCCATTGATTGAAAAATTGATAACTAATACATATTTCAATGCTTTTCCATAACACACAGTCACAATATTATATATGTATTAAACTCATTTAATCCTCATTTTAATCCATAAAGTAGGTACTATTACTATCTGCTATTATATAAAATAATAATCTGAGACACCAGAAGATGAGTAACTTTCCTAAGTTCACACAGCTGGTAAGCAGATTTGAGGGTTTTGAGCACAGGAAATCTGGCTCCAGAATATATCCATCTAGTGATCATACTATACTATCTCTCAAATGTAGAACACAATGATTATTATCATACAGAAGCAGAAAATCATAACTTTTATTGCTCAGTGATGAGAAGAATTCATCCACATTAAAACATGTACAATGTATCATCATACAACAAAGCAGTGTTGAGAGAACAATGTATAGCCTTCAATATTTACACTTTAAAAAAAGAAGAAAGAGCCAAAATTGAAGACAAACTGTACACCAAAGGAACTAGAAAACTAACAGCAAACTAATACCAAACCAAGCTGAAGGAAATAAATAAAAAAGATTAGAGCAGAAATAAATGAAATTGAGAACAAAAAAAGAAGAATCAACAAAACTAAATGTTGATTCTCTGAAAAGATAAAAAAAATCAACAAACCCTTAGCTAAACTGACAAAGAAAAAAGAAAGAAGATGCAAATAAACAAAATCAGAAATGAGAGGGGGTCTTTACCACTGATCCCACAGATAAGAGAGATCATAAGAAGATATTAGGAACAATTGTTTGCCAGCAAACTAGACAACATAGATGAAATGGACAAATACCTAGAAATACATGAACAAACTACACTGACCCTAGAAGACCTCAATAAACCAATCACAAGTAAAGAGATTGACACAGTCACCTAATTGAGTGGCAAGAATCCCCTGAGTACATGGGCAGTACCTAATAAAGGACAGACCATTATGTCAGACTCTTCATATTGATGTTGTACTTGTGAACTTTGTTCTTGTGAAATTGAAACTTACCCTAGTATTATACATTGCCTAAGACTTACCTCCTGAAAGCCTCCTTGTTTCTCAAATATGGCCTCTCTCTAAGCCAAACTCAGATATAAACTCACTATCTCCTCCCCAGTATGAGACATGGCTCCCAAGGATGAGCATCCCTGGCACAAGGGATTGTTACCAAGCACCAACTAGCAATGCGTCTCGAAAAAGACTTTGACCAAAAGGGAGAAATATTAAATACAGATGAGGTTTATGGCTAAGAGATTTAAAAATGAGTCAAGATGTCATTCCAGAGGTTATGCTTATGCATGTCTCAGCAGGATCTCATTAACTGCCACAGTAAACATTGCCTCAAACAGTGGGTCTCCTGAGGGCACTAGAGTTATCTAAATACTACAAGCAGGACAGACAAACTCAGGAATTTGGCACTCTGGCAGTGGGCCTTGCTTTGGAGTATATGCTCCCCAATATAACAGAGTTAGACCCATTTATACTTTCCCTACATATGTCTCTTCTTCCCCTTTTATTTGAACCTATAATTAGCACTATACTCATTAAATATATGTCCCAGAGACTTAAATCTTCCATCTCTCATATACTGATTGAGCCCTGAATCTTAGCAAAGTTGCAACACCTACTCTCCAGTTCAAGGGACTTGCCCTGGACAAATAACAAAAGGATGATGATGGGCAATGCCCATCCCAAGAAACAATGAGTATCCACAACTGCAAGCAAGACAGTTCCAACCATCTGCCCAATGGGATCTAAGTCCCCTCTCAATCAGGAACAGAGTGGGCATCACCATCCCAAAACCTTCACTATTGAGGAATGAACAAGCATAAGGGGGGAATGCAACTATGGACTAAAGTAAACATTATTATTCCAGCAATGGAAGAATGTGTATCATTGGTATACAGGCAGTGGCCTCCAGAGGTTCTGAAAGGGAGGGAAAGAGAAGAATAAGTGTAACATGGGACATTTGGAGGGATATTGGAATTGTCTTGCATGACATTGCAATAACAGATACAGGCCATTATACATTTTGTCAAGCCTATAAAATTGTGCAGTGCAAAGTGTAAACTACAGTATAATGTAAAATATATAACATAGTAGCAATGCTCAGCATATATTCATCAATTGTAACAAAGGTACCACACTAATGAAAGATGTTGTTAATAGGGGAAATTGGAGGAGTG
The DNA here is from genome assembly GCF_030445035.2 of Dasypus novemcinctus. NCBI lineage: Eukaryota > Metazoa > Chordata > Mammalia > Cingulata > Dasypodidae > Dasypus > Dasypus novemcinctus. The sequence goes on along the minus strand of NC_080694.1, from coordinate 69,483,537 downwards.
GGAAGAGGTAGGGTGTATGGGAATCCCCTATATTTTTATGTAATATTTATGTCATCTAAAGCATCTTTAAAAATAAAAATATTTTTTTAAAAACCTCCCCAAAACATCCCTATACTTTCAATGTAACTTTTCTGTAATCTAAAACTTCTCTAAAAATAAAGTTCATTTGAAAGAAACTCTCCCCCTCTTTTCCTAGTGATGAAGCTCATTCAGGAAGTCAAATTTCAAGTGTGAAGTTTATTTGGTGAGTTAGTGTGAGGGTCTAAGATGAGCTTGTATGTTTCACTCAGGCTCCATGAAGAAATGAAGACAGGAAAGCATCATTCTAGGATGGTAGGCTTCTACATTCATTAAGCATCAGCTCCCATTCTCAACCTATATTCAATTTCCTTGAACTACTTCCTGACTACATTTTCCTCTCCTCCCTCAATGCTGGGCAGGCATCAGCAGAGTTCTTCCTCTCTGGCTCCTTTTGGATATGCTTTATCAGCAAACTCAGCTTATACCACGCATGTCACTTGTAGATACTATACAAATTGGTGATATGGTTCCTAGCACCATCCATTACACAGTATTCCTCTGGGGAAAAAAAAAAAAACAACTTTCAACTGATATAACATTTTCTTTGCCCTTGCTGCAAAATATTACATTATTAGTGTTAACTATCAACCATAAGTCACATTAGTTGCAATTTTCCTATGTATTACCATGTACTTAACACTTTATAAAGGAATAACATTCTTATACTATTAACCACAATATTCATTCACCACCAAAATCACTATGTTAAACAGTCCATTCATTATTCTCTACCTTCATTTCAATTAAATTTTACATCCACAGACTACCCCTTTCAGCCACAATCATATCTGTAAATCAGCAGTGTTAGTTATACTCATTATAATGTATTACCATCAACTTTATTCATTTCAACACTTTTAAAATAAACCTTATTAAAAATTCTACATACATTAGTCATCAGTTCCAATTTTCAACCTACATTCAATTCCTATTACTTATACAGAGTATACCTCTGTGACACAACAATGGGGGTATAAGAGGTATGGGATTTTTTTTTTTGAAGTAATGAAAATGTCCTAAAATTGACTAAGGTGATGACAGCTCAACTCTGTGATGAATATGAGTCATAGAATATACACTTTGATTGATTTGTAAAAAGCATGGAAATGCATAATACAGTGAATCCTGTGGTGGAAGGTGGACTGTGGTTAACAGAACAAATATCAGAACATTCTATCATGAACTATAACAAGCATATAACACTAATATAGGATGTAATTAACCAGATGGGTTGGGGGAAAATACACCAAATGTGAGATATTGGCTATAGTTGGTAGTAATATTTTAACTATGTTCTTTCATAGGTTATAACAAATATTTCACAACAATGACAGTTGTGGGTGATGAGGTGGTGTATGGGAGTCCTGTATGATGATATGCATGTTTGTTTTATAAGTTCACTACTTACACTATATACTTATTGTTTATGGATGTTCATGTATGAATGATAAATTTCATTAAAATAATTTTTAAAAACATATTAAGAAATACATAGGCAAAACAGAGGTAATTAATAAACTGACTTTCCCAGCTTGTTAAAAAAAAAAATCTTCCAGAAATGAAAAGGTCAAGACCAGATACATCACAGGTAAATTCTAAAAATTATTCAAAAATAATCTAATACCAATCTTTCTCCAGCACTTCCAAAAATTTGAACAGGAAGAACACTACCAAATTCATTCTATGAAGCCAACATCATCCTAATACCAAAGCCAGATAAAGAAAGCACACAAAAAAATTGCAGAATAATTTTTCTAATGACTATTGATGCAAAGATCTTCAACAAAATATTTGCAAACCGAATCCTAAAGCACATTAAAAAATTACACACCACTTTCAAGTGGATTTTATCCCAGGTATGAAAGAGTGGTTCAACACAAGAAAATCAATTAGTGTAATAAACCACATTAATAAATTTAAGAAACATCACATGATAGTCTCTATTGATGAAGAAAAGGCACTTGAGAAAATACAGCATTCCTTCTCGAAACACTCCAAAAGATAGGAATAAAAGGAAGTTTTATCACCATGGTAAAGTGTATATATGAAAAACCCACACCTAACATTGTACTCAATGGTGAAAGACAGAAAGCTTTCCCACTGAGATTGGAATAAAACAAGGATGCCCACTGTCATCACTGTTACTCATTTTTGTGCTAGAAGTTCTAGCTGCAGCAATCAGGCAAGAAAAAGAAATAAGGGGCGCCCGCATAGGAAAGGAAGAGGTAAAATTTTCAGTATTCACCAAAAAGATCTTATACTTAGACAATCCTGAAAAATCCACAACAAAGCTACTAGAACTTATGTATGACTTCAGCAAATTGGCAGGATACAAAATTAAAAGGCAAAAATCAATAGTATTTCTATACACTACTGATGAGAACTCTAAGGTGGAAGTCAGAAAAAAATCACATAAAGTAACTAAAAGAATTAAATATATAGGAATAAATTTAACCAAAGACACAAAGAACTTGTGTTCAGAAAACTATAAAACACTGCTAAAAAAAACAAAGAAGACCTAAATAAATGAAAGGACATTCTGTGTTCATGGATTGGAAGTCTAAATATCATTAGGATATAAATTCTACACAAACTGATCTGCAGATTCAATGTAATCCCTATAAAAATCTCAACAGCCTTTTTTGCAGAAATGGAAAAGCCAATTATCAAATTCATTTGGAAGGGTAAGGCCCCAAATAGCCAAAAATGTCTTTAAAAAGAACAGTATTGGAGGACTCCCACTTCCTGACTTTAAATTATATTACTTAGCTACAGTGTTAAAAACAGCATGGCACTGGCATAAAGACAGAGAGATTGACCAAGGAAACTAAATCAAGAACTCAGAAGTAGACCTTCACCTCTATAGTCAAGTGAATTGTAGCAAGTCTGTCAAACACTCCCACCTGGGCAAGAACAGTCTATTCAACAAATGGTGCTGGGAGAATGAGATATCCATGTCTAAAAGAAAGAAAAATAACTTCTATCCAACACCTTATAAAAAAATTAACTGAAAATGGATCAAGGACCTAAAGAGAAAAGTTACACCCATGAAACTCCTAGAAGAAAATGTAGGGAAACTTCTTCAAGATCTTGAGGTAGGCAGTGGTTTCTTAAATCTTACATACAAAGCATGGGCAACAAGAGGAAAAATATATAGATAGGAGCTCCTCAAAATTAAACACTTTTGTTCTTCAAAAGACTTTATCAAGAAAGTAAAATAGCAGCCTACTCAATGGGAGAAAACATTCAGAAACTACATATCCAATAAAGGTTTGATACCAGGGATCATACAACTCAACAACAAACAAAAAGTGGCCATGGTAGTTGCTGAGGGCAGGGAGGGGGAAGAAGAGATGTGATGTGGGGGCATTTTCAGGACTTGGAGTTGTCCTAAATGATATTGCAGGAACAGATGCTGGACGTATATTCTGCCATAACTAACTGAATGGACTGGGGGAACACGTAAATGACAATATGTACTATTATCCATATGGTGCAGCTGTGTTCTAAAATGTATTCACCAAATGCAATGAATGTGCACCAATGATGAAAGAGGTTGTTGATGTGGGAGGTGTAGGGGATGGGGGGGTGGGGTATATGGGAACCTCTTACATTTCTTAATGTAACATTTTTTGTGATCTATGTATCTTCAAAAAATACAATTAAGAAAAATGAATAAAAGTTTTTAAAATAATGAAAAAATTTTTAAAAGACATGCAACCCAATTTAATATGGGCAAAATACTTGAATAGACATTTTTCCAAAGACGAAATACAGATGGCCCAAATTCACATGAAAAAATGCTCAACCTCACAAGATATTAGGGAAATGCACATCAAAATTACAATGAGATACCATTTTATATCTTCTAGAATGGCCATTATTTAAAACACAGAAAACTACACGTGCTGAGAAGGATGTGGAGAAGCAGGAACACTCTTTCACTGTTGGTGGAAATGTAAAATGGTGCAGCCTCTGTGGATGGCAGTTTGGCAGCACTTCAAAAAGCTGAATATAGAACTTGTGTATGATCCAGCATTCCCATTACTAGGAATACAGTCAGAAGAACTGAAAGAAGGACACAAACAAACATTTGCTCACCAATGTTCATAGCAGCATTATTCACAATTGCTGAAATATGGAAACAGTCCAAGTGCCCATCAGCCCTTTAGGGGATATACACATAATGGAAAACTATTCAGCTGTAAGAAGAAATGAAACCAGTATGCACATGACAAATTGGATGAACCTTGAAGACATTATGTTGAGTGAAATAAGCCAGGCATGGAAGGATAAAGATTGTATAGTCTCCCTAATATGAACTAAATACAAGGAGTAAACTCACAGAGGTAAACTTTAGAGTATAGGTTACTAGAAAATAGAATGTGCTTTGAGAAAGGGAGCTGATGCTTTAAGTATGTAGAATTTTTAATAACATTTGTTGCGAACGTATGGAAATGAATAGAGTTGAGAGTAACATATTATAGTGAGTATAGCTAATTGCTGATTTATATATGTGATTGTGGCTGAAAGGGGTAGATTACAGATGTCAATGTCAATTGAAAGGAAACTAGAATATAATCTAGGGACAATAATAGTAATTACAGTGGTGAATGAAGATTGTGGTTAATAGTAAAATGTAAGAATGTTCTTTCCAATAGGTATTAAAAATATTGTGACACATGGGGCAATTACAACTAATGTACCTTATAGATGATAGTTAACAGTACTACAGTAATAGTTTTGCAGGAATGGCAAGAAGATATTAAACCAATTCACTATGGGGGTAGAAGGGGGCATGAGATTTTTTCTTTTGAGATAATGAAATTCTAAATTTGACTGAGGTGATGAGAGAACAAAGCTATGATGAAAATGAGAGCCACTGAGTGTACACTCTGAGTGGACTGTAGAAGGCTTGGGATTGTATAACACAGAGAATCTGGTGGTAGAAAAGGGACTGTGGTTAACATAACAAATATGAGAACATTCTCTCATGAACTATAGCAAATAGGTAATATGTACAGGGCTTTTTAAAATATATTTTTAAATACAGAAGTTGTGAACAACAAAGCTGCTAGAGCTAAAAAATTATTTCATTAGTGTCAGGATATAAGATCAATACACAAAAATCAGCAGTATTTCTATACACTAGTAATGCACAATCTGAGAAGGAAGTCAGAGTTTTAATAATCAGATGGTTTGGGGAAAAATACACCAAATATAAGATATTGGGTATAATTAGTAGTAATATTTTGATGATGCTCTTTCATAGTTTGTAACAAATGTTTCACAGCAATGCATAGGGGGAGCGGATGTGGCTCAGGCAGTTGGGAGTCTGCTTCCCACATGGGAGGTCCTGGGTTTGATGCCTACTACCTCCTAAAGAAGAAACAGAGAAGGAACAGACAATAAACAAAAAAAGAAAAAACAAACAAACAAACAATGAGCAGACAACACGCAAGACAACAAGCAGACAGAGAACAAAAACAAAACAAGCAGGGAGCAGATGTGATTCAAGCATTTGAGCACCTACCTCCCATATGGGAGGTCCTGGATTTGGTTCCTGGTGCCTCCTAAAGAAGAAACAAACAGACAGTGAGCAAAAAGACAAGGGAGTCATCTTGGGGGGGAATGCAAGGTATTGGTAGTGGGGTGATATAGGGGACCCCTGTATGATGATATGCATGCATGTTTTGTAAGTTCACATTTGCTATATACTTAGTGTTTATATATGTTCATGTACAAACAATAAATATCAATAAAAATTTTAAATAAAAAAAGTGTCATGAGTCAATGTGGGCTTATGTATTTTATCAAAATAATTATTGGTGGTGTATAACTTTAATTCAAGGAAGCTCTTAAAACATCATGCTCAATACACAATTTCTCTAACACAAAAAAAAATTAAAGTAAAACAGCTGATCAAAAAACAAATCTTTGCTCCAGGATCTCAGGTTTAAATAGTGACCTCTAAGACTGCAGAGAAACTGTCTTGGGCACTGAAGTATTTGAATCACCAATGGTGATCATCATCATGAAGACATGCTAGCACCAAATAAAAATATAAATTTTATGGTCCTTACCTTACTGTTTAGAGTTTTGGAGATGGAGTGTCTTATCTATCACAGACAACTGTATCAACCTTGGGTATCAGAGATAAATATTAGACATGCCTCATTTAAATGATATCTCCTCAGAGAAGTTTTTTTTAATTATTTATTTATTTTTAAAAATTACATTCAAAAAAAATATGAGGTCCCATTTAACCCCACCGCCCCCACCCCCCACTCCCCCCACAGCAACACTTGCTCCCATCATCGTGAGACATCCATTGCACCTGGTAAGAACATCTCTGAGCATCACTGCACCCCATAGTCAATGATCCACATCATAGCCCACACTCTCCCACATTCCATCTAGTGGGCCCTGGGGGGATCTACAATGTCCCGTAATTGTCCATGAAACACCACCCAGGACAACTCGACATCCCGAAACCAGCTCCACCTCTCATCTCTTCCTCCCATTCCCCAAACCCAGCAGCCACCATAGCTACCCTTCCCACACCCATTCCACATTTTCTCTGTGGACATTGGATTAGTTGTGTCCATTGCACATCTATGACAAGTGGGGACTTAGATTCCATATGGATACTGGATGCACTCCTCCTGCTTTCAGTTGTAGACACTCTAGGCTCCATGGTGTGGTGGTTGACCTTCTTCACCTCCATGTTAGCTGAGTGGGGTAAGTCCAATAAATCAAAGTGTAGGAGCTGAAGTCTGTTGAGGCTCTGGGCCTGGGTGTCATATTATCAGTCCAGAGATTCAAATCCCCTAAATATATCTTAAACCCCAGCACCTATTACAATTCCTATAAAGTAGCATGGAAGTCTTGTGAAAAGAGGTCCCCTCTGCCCTTATCCACAACTGAGCAGAGTCTGAGAGACAGACAAAGTAGATACAACCCCAGGTATTGGTTCTTTTGAGGGATAAAGAGACCCACGGTTCTATGGTCATGGCAGATGGAATTGGACTCCTCAGAGAAGTTTTAATTCCAAAATCAATGTATACCATTAATGGTAAGAGATTATTTTATAGAGTCAATCTATTTTATAATTCTAGGGTTGGAATTGCACTTAATTAAGGAAAGCCTTTTTCTTTGTAATACATTCACTATCTACAGAAAAAAATCTGAAAGTACATTTCTAATTTCCCTGTCCTTTAGCTTTCTTCATATTGAATAATGCTTCTACTGAATTTGTCCTTGTGAAATAGCAGGAGGTGGTCTCATTATCCAACCATTTCATCAGCTGGCTTATTCCACAGCAGTTTACTCTAGTGGGTCACTTGGAGGCAGTCCCAGTGGTGAAGATAACCTTGCTTGATTACCTGGATTTTCAGTCAAAGTTGTGAAATTTTGTTTAATTCTTATTTGAATTATCTGATTACCTTATTATCTTATTTTATTATCTGGTAATGTTCGCTCAAGACTTATTCACAGGTTGATATAATGCCAGAAAACAGTGAAACTTGTGACAGATTAGATTCCCTCACCTGAGCTCACCTGAAGTCACATGTTCAAGGAGGAGGAGTCCTATGGAGAATTTGTACCTTAATACACTTCGAGAAAAGTAGTTCTCACAGTGTCACTGCAGGGACAGTAGGAGAGAGCCTCAGCCCTGGAGCACAAATGCTTTCCCAGGACCTGCGTTTTCCACTGTAGGCTCTACGCTGACCAAGAGGTAGATGACAAAGAACTCTCTCTGGATCACTTCAACATTAATCTTTAGTATCACTTGGAAAATAGTGTACTTGGGTTGGTAAAAACAACTTTGGGGAAATAGAAAAAAGAGAACTTAGATCTGTATGCCCCAGTTCTTCTGGTTTTCCTTTAAGAAGTCTAAGAGTAAATAAATATTGTAAATCTCTGCAGAGAAATCCCCCTTTCTAACTATATTAGGAAGGAAAGATTAAAAGATTTCTGTTATAAGAGGAGGACAAGAAGGTATTTCTTGATTTGTAATTTCAGACATCTTGGTCCAGCAGAAATAAAAAGAAAATGAATATAAAATTAGAAAAGAATAATTGAAATATGTCCTTTATTCATTAAGATTGTGGAGCTTGAAGTGACTCAAGATGTTTTAGATCTGTTTCTAAACAGTGTGCATGAAAAATTATCTGAAGATTTCCTATTTCAGTTTTTCAATAGAAAGATTTTTATCTTTTTCTGGATTAATCTTTGAAGGCTGTAGAAATAATGAAAATGATCAAGGAATTAATAGCATGGAATTAAAATAATTTTCAGTTTTGTTTCCATGTAATTTTAACTGAAGTCCTGTTTTATTCAGAAATTAGGTATGAATACAAACACCAACATGTCTGTCAAAATAAATAAGCATTAATTATTTACTCACACCCCTGTTCAGACATATCAGAACTCTAATGGTATATGACAGGCTGCTATACAATTCAGAGAGGTTGTTTGTTGCTTTCTACTTAGCTTGGTCAAAAATCATGATTCTTGAAAAGTAAATTCTGAAGAAATCACCAGATGCCTAAGTCGACTGGTACATTCAATTAGTGTAGTGAATGTGTCCACTTTTAAATCATAGTCACAGTTTGAAGTAAATATTTTGTAATGGTAAAGAACCATATTTGAAAAGGCATAACAAAAAAAAGCACAATTTTTGCACTACATTTATACACACGTTTGATTTTTAATCATATATTTCCTTTTAGATATGTTTTAATGGAACCTTTCTAGAGGTCATTTTTGCTTCAAATGGTAAGAAGTTTCCTTCTATTTTCAGTGATAAACTGTGAAGCTGGATTGTTGAAAATCTGTTCAATTTTTAAATACTTCAACAGTTCTGATATGCTCATGTATATCTAAAGGAAGTACTTTTGGATCAAACTACTGAAGAATGCTGAGCTTATTAATCCTTTGAATAGAGACTAGTGTTTTAAATTACTCTTAAACAAACTGAATAAATTGGTATTTCTTACTACAGAGATAAAACCCATCTTTCCCATTCATTTGCCACATTTCAGCACCTCATTCAGCTAATTTCACAAGGAACCACATTAGAATTTTAATTTAAAGAAAATGCTAACTAATAAGGTCAAGTGATTTTTGTAATCATTATTCACAGTGAGACAAATTTTCAACTATTCAAAAATAATGTATTTTTAAGGGACTACTTTAGATGTTTGGGATAGAGTAGAAAGGCAATAGATATTGTGTCTTGCACTCTTAAAGCAGATAGACTAGGTTGGAGGGATGTTGAACAAACATCAGGTGCATGATTACAAGTTCTTCAAATAATAACATGATAACTACGATTATTGAGATGTACTATGTTCAAGCATTATTCATTTAATTTTCACTCTGTCCTTAAGACTTTTATTGTCCCCATTTTCACAGTTGAGGACACTAGCCCTGAAGTGTCTACATACCCCGCCTGGAATCAAAACCCAAATTACTGGCAGAGATGAAGAGTAAGCAGAATCTCTACCCAACCTCTTCAGCTCCATGTGGTACTGGAACCTGTAAGAGTTCCCCATATATAAAATGTATTTTGAATTAAACAGAAGGATAGTATGGGTTCAGGAAACTCCTCTTTAAGTAGAAACACTTACGAAATGGCCTAAAGAATAAGTAGGAATTATTTACAAATCAAGGAAAAGGTTTCAAGGGTTCTAGGTGGGAAAGAGCTTGAAATGTCAAAATACTGAGAGATGGCTAGGAGTAGATACAGGTAAAGTACTTTGTGAGGTGAGAAGAAGCCAAATCATGCAGGTCCACGGAGGCCATCCTAGAGAATCAGACTTGGAAAGCCACGGACAAGTGGTAAGCACACGGACAATGTGATCTGCCTGCATCTAGTAACTATGTACAGGGATAAGAATGGACGCAAGGATAGATTATTGCCAGAATGTAGAAGAGAAATGATAGTATTTTGGGTAAGGATATTGGTGGTAGAAATTTTTTAAAATGAGAGGATAGTTAACATATATTTCTGCATTCAAACTGACCAATTTGGGTGATAAGTTAGATATTGGAGAAGAGGGAGTTGCAGGTGCCAAGAGCAGTTACGTAAAAAACTGGCAGATCAAAGGTGCTATTCACTAAGAAATAGTGAAAGAAAAGGACTCTTTTCCTCATTCTGACATTAGCCAAATAGATTTTATAGGTGAATTCTCTGACCAAGTAAAAGAAAATGTTCAATACATCAAGTAAGTAGCTTGATAGAAAAATCACATTCTTTTACAACCAGATCTATTCCAAGTTACATATTCCAAACTATAATTTCCTTGTGAGAAAATTTCAGACCCTCAGTTTAAGAATGAATTCCCAAGGTCAACTAGATAAAATTAAAAATCTAATATTAAACTCATTACCATAAAAGAATCTGCAATAAATTCAAGATTACTTGACTGTAATTTCTATTGTATCCATTGATTTTTAAAATTAACATGCATTTTCTGTTTAGATATATATTTCATTCTTTTTTTTTTTTTTTTGGTAATCTGCATTGACAAATTCCTTCTCTTCCACTGCCTCCTCCACCTCCCTCCCCTCCTTTATTTCCGTCTTCTTCTTCCTTCCTCTTACTCACTGTCCTTCTCATTCTAGGATTTAGGCAGTAAAGGATTATGGACCAAAGCAACTATAGTTCTCTCCATGGTTTTATTCTGCTTGGCTTCGCTGATCACCCCAAGCTGGAGGCGATGCTCTCAGGAGTTGTCACCATCTTCTACCTAATCACGTTAGTGGGTAACACGGCCATCATTCTGGCTACACTCCTGGACTCCCATCTCCACACACCAATGTACTTCTTCCTCAGGAATTTATCTTTCCTGGATCTATGTTTCACCACCAGCATCATCCCCCAGATGCTGGTCAACTTGTGGGGGCCTGACAAGAGCATCAGCTGGGGGGGCTGCATCGTTCAACTCTACGTTTACATGTGGCTGGGATGCACGGAGTGCCTCCTCCTGGCAGTGATGTCTTATGACCGCTTCACGGCCATTTGTAAGCCCTTGCATTACTTGGTCATCATGAGCCCTCATCTGTGCCTCAGGATGATTACCACGGTCTGGGGCATTAGTTTGGCCAATTCTGTAGTTTTATGTACACTCACTCTGGATTTGCCTAGATGTGGAAACAATATTCTGGACCATTTCTTGTGTGAGTTGCCTGCTATGGTCAAATTAGCCTGTGTAGACACCACAACCGTTGAAATGTCTGTTTTTGCTTTAGGTGTTTTCCTTGTCATTACCCCCCTCATGCTTATTCTTATATCGTATGGCTACATTGCCCAAGCTGTGCTGAGAATGAGGTCAAAAGCTGGCCAACGAAAAGCAATTAATACCTGTGGCTCTCATCTCACCGTGGTGTCCATCTTCTATGGAACTATTATCTACATGTACCTGCGGCCAGGTAACAGTACCTCCCAGGACCAGGGCAAGTTCCTCACCCTCTTCTACACCATCATCACTCCAAGTCTCAACCCTCTCATCTACACCTTAAGGAACAAGGACATGAAGGATGCACTGAAAAACCTGATGAGGGTGGAGCACAAAGCTGCAAAGATGAGGAGGAACTGGAAGTGATGGAAAATATTAGAGTGACTAAGGCAATGAAATACACTTTCCAATTGTCTTCCAGCTTTATTGATATCTAGATCAGTTATGATAATGCTTGTGGGGGAGTGGATGTGCTCAACTGTTTGAGTGCCTGCTTCCCACATGGGAGGTCCTGGGTTTGGTTCCCAGTGCCCACTAAAATTTTAAAAATAACACACAACAAGCAAACAAATGAAGAAACCAATGTGGCTCCGTGCTTGAGCACTGCCTTCCCACACACAAGGCCCCAGGTTTAATCCCCATCCCCTGTACCTCAAAAAATAAAATAAAATAAAATAATTCTTCTCTTGTGAACAAAACTTTCACGTCTACAAACTTAGTTCTTTTATGCCTCTAATTATTGGCATGTCTTCAGGGAAAATGGGTCATTAGAAATTTTTATTTATACTGGAAATATAAAAGGAGTATAAATATGAACTTGCATGCTTTGCCTTATTATAAAGCCTCACAGAAACTGATTTGGTTTTCTGTTTTTATTTTGACTACTATGCTGGGATTATCAGTAACATTTTCATTTGCATATGAAGTAATAATACCCAAACAATTATTTGGTATATAAAATATTTGTGATGCCATCTTGGCATCCATGTGTGTTGGTGCAGGGCAATGCAATCTATGAGACATAATTGAAACACTTCATTCCTCCTCCAGTGAACCTGATATCAATAACTTGAGCAAAGGGTCATTGTTATTTAAGTCAGTTGTTTCTTCATCATGATATAAAGAAGAGAAAAGGCACACTAATTAAAAGGATTTAAAGGTAACAGCGCAGTCGTCCATTTCTCATGTATTCATGAAACAGTTATGCCTTGATGGTTGGAATTTCGATGGAAGAAAATTATAGCCAGTTTTGAATTAGTAAGCTTTTGACGTGGAGCTAGGGAATCATGCAATTTATGTGAATTTTGAGAACGTGGTATTATTTGTATCTAATGGAATTCCTAAAATGGGTAAATCTTTATATTTCCATTTTTGTGATATATCTATCTTTTTTTAGAAAATATGATGACTTCTGAATTAATTTTCATGTATTGTCATCAAACAACTTTCTTGAAAAGACCCCATTACTTAGTCATTGTAATCAATCTAGAAAAATGTAGGAAGCTATATTTCTGGAATCTGAAAATACCAATATTTTCCCCCCTATCACTCACTTCATAATTTTTAAAAAGGGAAGAGGGAGGAGTCACAGGATAATTATTTACTTTCCCACTCACAACAATAAAGATTGACATAAAATATATTTAATTTGAGGTATATTGCGGATGCCCTTATCTTCCACATAATAGTACTTTCAGAGTTGCCTTCAGACACAGTTCTCCAGCCCACATAAAGTTCACAGGAGAAGTAAGCCCAGATGTACACAATTTGGCCATCCCATTATGGAAAATTTGCTGTTACTCTTGATACAATTTATAACTAATAAGCTTATTACATATCTTAAGTTATTTTATAGCCTCAAAAATCAAATTACAACAAAAATATAATGATAATACACTCTTAGGAGAGCATTAAATTTTATAATGTTGTCTTGCTGTGTATTTGTTTTATTTTTTCATTGGTTTGAATCTCTTCTTCATTTGGACTGCCAATTAAACTGTATTTCAAATACTTAACCTCACCTTTACTTCTCTGAATTAAATGTATACACTCAGACCATTGCACTATAATAAATCCTTTAAATTCATTGAGCTTCTATAAGCTAATCAGTACTGCCTGGGAGTTATGAAAATTATCAAGAAATTCAGCCTGACCTCAAATTGTGGAATGATATATGGCTTGAAAGGTAAGTGATAATAGTACGTAATAACAATGAAAATTAAATGTTTCTCTTTAAAGAAAGGTTGCTTTTCTGACCGAGTTCTCACTCCAGCATTCATGAGAATTTAGCACAGAATCTCTACTTATCTAGTGTGAAGTCTGCCTGTAACAGGTCAATATTCTTGAAGGCTTGCAAATTGATAGGGGAGGGAAAGAGTGAAACATTAACTAGGATATGAAGATCACAACGTAAATCCCAAATGTACCTTACATTGGGGGAAAAAAACACATATGTCTAAGCCTTTATTTTCTTAAATTTGAAATGAAGATTAAGATGGTCTTATGCAATATAAACTTGGTTTGAGATTCACAGATAGTTTACCATTTAATGAGAGTAGAATGTGAATATAAACATATACTTATTAATTATACATCAGTGTATATAACATGTCACATTTTGCAGAATCATGTGTGGAAATGGCTTCCTGAACACCTACTGATGACCTTCTTTTTTTCCTGTCACCTCATCTGCTGATTTACAGTTTACTTTCAACATAATGATTTGTAAATGACTTACTATCCTTATCTCATCTTTCACATGAGCTAAAACAATCCAGAATGGACAGGAAAGGATACCTGTAGTGTGGAAGGACACAAGGACTTTCCCAAATGGGAGTGTGGTCATGCCAGGTTCAGGCTGGAGGCCAGAGTTCTAGCACAAGCCTACAGCAAATCTGACCAGCAGAAAAAAATTAACTTTGTGCCTCCTGCTCCCTGAGTTATAAATAAAGACAGAAGGTTAGGTATATAAGCACCATCACCAGCTTTCTATCACCTTTACCGATATAATTAGAGGACGTCACCAAACTATCCAGTTCTAACTAGTAAATGACTTAGCACTTATTATACAAGTGCAAAGGCTCTTCTGAAAAGTGAGTGATCTTCTCATTTAAAGGAAGTGGAAACAGGTTCATGAAGTAGATGGAACATAGGTTGAACTTTAATATTTTCTAAGATCTGAATTTGGTGGAGAAGATTTAGGGAAAAAAAAAAGAGTGGCAGAGCACTGGAAATGAAACACCAGAATATCAGTAAATTGCCTCAGGGAACAAAAGTAGGTTGATAAATACAGTCCAGACTAAACACTATTAAATAAATATGTATAGAATGCTACTGTGTAGGAGACACTATGTAAAACATCTAGTGTTTGAATTGTACATGGTCGATATTTGGGAACTACTCTTAGCTTTAGCAAAGAAATATCATAAAGAAAGAATGTGTGTATTACTTAATTCTTCTAATAGCATCATCCATTAGGTAATCAAGTAGCTATGAATGAAAGTCAGCTCTCCCCAAAATCCAATTAAATCAATGTATGGGAGTACCCTATATTGTATATGTGAATTACTGTGATCTAAAACTTTTGTGAAGACAAACTTAATAATTAGAAAAAAAAGAAAGGAGGTAGACACTGAGGAAGAAATTAAAGAAATTGCCTTGCCACTGTACCTACAGGACAACACCTATTGCAGTGATGAAAGGCAAAATGTCAAAAACAAAGCTTTTTCATTTTTTCATTCCTCAAATTTTTTTACTTTATTTAATTTTTCTAAATTAGTATGTATTCTATAACTACCTTCAAACCCATCACTATATTCCATTTTACTATTAATGGAACTTGGCGATACATTAGGCTTCATTTTCCAAGAAGGTTTGGACCACAGAGAAATTCAACTAAGGCAGGGGAGGAACACTGGTGTGGGGTGTTATTAATGGGGGGGCACATGGTTGGGAGAGAGTTCCCCAGACCATCTATACAAAGAATATAAAAAATTTTGGAAATTTTCATAATAGTTACAGTTAAAAATGACAACTGAGGAAGGGCTGAGTTCCTAGCCAGGGGAGCTCTATCACATTCCCCAATGGAAAAGCAATAATTCCCTAAGTGCAATGGCAAAGACCAATGAAGAAGGACGGTCCAATAATGAACCCTTGATATTGATGACTATGCTTAGGAGCCTGTGTGCCTGAAATTTCAACTAGGCATAGAGCTGCACAGTGCCTAAGAGTTACTTCCTGCGAGCCTCCATGTTGCTCAAATGTGGCCTCTCTAAGGCAAACTCAGCATGTAAATGCATTACCTTCCCCCCAGAATGGGACATGACTCCCGGGGATGAGCCTCCCTGGTGCCAAGGGATTACTACTAAGCACCAGCTGATGATGTAACTAGAAAAAGACCTTGAATAAAGGGTCAGCTCAGACCAGCAGAATATCTCAGTCTACATGTAATATCAGCTGTTAAAAACTGTTTTTTGACCTTGAATAAAAGGGGGAAATAGAAAGGACACATGATTTTATATGGCTATGAGTCTCCAAAAAAGAGTTGGGAGGTCATCAGAGGGATCATGCTTACTCATGCCTCAGCAGGATACCAGAGACAGTCAAAGTAGATACAACCCCAGGCACTGGTTCCCCTGAGGGATACAGAGACCCATAGGTTCTATGGTCATGGAAGATGGCTCTGGAGTTCAGTACCATGTCTGTTGGCCCTACTTTGAAGTTTGTCTTTCTGAGTGTGATGGAGTTCGATTCAGATGTGACCTTTCTTCACATGCCTCTTCTGTCTTTGTTTACTGAATGTGTGGTTGGTACTGGGGTTGGTATATGCTCAGGAGACCTGAATCTCTGGACTGTTCATGTGACAGTCAGACCCTGAGCCTCAGCAGACTTGCAACTCCTACCCTCTGGTTTATTGGACTTACCTTGGCCAGCTAACAGGGAAGTGAAGAAGGTAAACCACCATACCAGGGAGCCAAGAGGGCCTACAACTGCAGGCAGGAGAATTGCATCCATCATCCATGTGAACTCTAAGCTCCCTCTCAAAATAGAGGTGGAGTGGACATAACCATCCCAGGGCCCACAGGATGGAGGAATAGAGTACGGATTAGAGTGGACTTACTGATATTCTACTATGGAACTATTTATTGTGATTAGTAATGGAAGAAAATGTAGCATTGATGTGGAGAAAGTGGCCATGGTAGTTGCTGAGGGTAGGGAGAGGGAAGAAGAGATATGATGTGAGGGCATTCTCAGGACTTGGAGTTGTCCTGGGTGGTACTTCAGGGACAGATGTTGGACTTTGTATGTCCTACCATGGCCCACTGGGTGGACTGGGAGAGAGTGTATACTACAATGTAAACCATTATCCATGTGGTGTAGCAGTGCTCCAAAATGTATTCACCAAATGCAATGAATGTGCCATGATGTTGAAAGATGTTGTTGATATGGGAGGAGTGGGGTAAGGGGGTGGGGGGTATATGGGAACCTCTTATATATTATTAATGTAACATTTTTTAAAAAAGAGAAAAATCCAATTAAATCAATTGACTTTCAATACCCTTGAATCCAAATATCCATATGAAATCTATTTTATATCATTTGACTCTTATGGAAATAAACAGACTCTTGGACTGACATCATTTTTCATGCATATCTACCTGCTTTGTTTTTGCAGAGAAAAACTCTTAAATATATTTGACTTATAAATACAGCTTAGAAACATTTCATAATGATCCTGCATCAGAATACTCAGGCATATTAAATTTCCACAAAACTGCTTCAAGTGTGAAACGTTGTATAGTCACACATTATGACAGACTGAAAATATATAAAGACAAAAAAAAATTCCTTCCAAACTGTTTTCACTTAGCAAAGGTCCTAAATATATGTATAAATCTGCACAATTAGTATACTTCTATTTTATTTCAGGTATATATCATAAGTTACACAGGCCTTAAATCTCCTCAATAAATGAACATTGTGAAATCTAAAAATGTCTTATTGGCAGTAATGTATTGAGTGTTCAATATAGGGGGCTGTGGACGCCCTAATAAAGAATTCTTCAGAGTGATGTGCACGACATTCTCAGTCCTCTAGTATAGTTCCTTCAATTACTCATCTAGTGAATTCTTTGTTATTAAAACAACTGAGAATAGAAGACATCTAGGTGTGTTATCAAACATACTGTATTGTCAAATTCTGAAATATCAAAGTCAACTCCCATCCTAATCTCCCATGACACCTAGCACCAAATAGAGACCTTGGGACAAGTTGGCTGAACTTATGGGAAAATGCTCTCTTCTTCCTTGGATAATCAAAGTTTTAAAATTAAGAAAAACAATTTTTAAAAGTAGAAATATTTAATATGATAAAAATGTCTGTTCTCTCTAAATTGATCTATGGTGCCAATCCAATAGCAATAGAGAAAAGTGACTTTTTTGATATTCGATAAGGTGAGGCCATAATATTTATGGATTGGCGAAGGTTTGGAAATGGCCAAGACACTTCTGAAGAGGAATTTAGGGAGCCTCCTACCCTATCAGATACTGAGACTCGTAACAAATACATAATAACTGATACAAGATGGTATTGGAAGAGGCAATGAGAAATTCAGCAATGGAGCAGTATACAAAGACCAGAAACATACCTACATAGTGACAAACACACACAGACACATATACACACATAAACACACTCCTAGAGAGTTGATATATGAAAGAAGTATCATGGCATCAACAAAGAAAAAAAATATTTCAATAAATTAATGTGCAGTTTGGTTAACAGTCTATGATATTAAGATGCATACCCTAAACCATACACAGAAATTAACTGCAAGGAATAAGTATATAATTTTAAAACTTTTAGGAAATAATATAGGTGGAGAAAGAGAAGAGATGTGGAGGCATTATGGGGACTTGGAGTTGTCCTGGGTGGTGCCCCAGGGACAATTGCCCGATGTTGTATGTCCTCCCATGGCCCACTGGATGGAACGTGGGAGAGTGTGGGCTATGCTGTGGAACACGGGACATGGGGTGCAGCGATGCCCAGAGATGTACTCACCAGACGCAATGGATGTGACATGATGATGGGGGAGAGTGTTACTGTGGGGGGAGTGGTGGGGTGGGGGTTTTGGGGGTGAATGGGGACCTCATATTTTTTTAATGTAATATCTTTTTAAAAAATGAATAAATTGAGTAGAATTTGGGGAAAAAATTGGTGGATATTATTTATAATATCCTATATATTATTCCTATAATATATTAGGAATATTATAGTCAGAATAATATCATTCTGACTCTGGGATAGGGAAGGATTTCTTAACACCTAGAAAAAAAATACTAATAAATTCTTCTATGTAATTGAAAACTTCTGATCATCAAGATTTTTAAAAAATATTTTTTAAAATAAAAAGTCAAGCAATAAACTTAGAGAAAATATTTGCAAGGCACATAAGAGAAAAAGAATTAAAAGCAAGTAAAAATAAGAGGGCCTATGAATTGATAAGATAAAAAAGACAAGATATGCAATAGAAAAATTGTCAGATTCTACAAACAGGATTTATAAAGAAAGGTAATTATCTACTGCAATAACGATATGAAGATATATTCAACCTCAGTAGTTACTAAGGAAATGAAGACCATGGACACGGTTAGACAGAATCTACACTCTTTGTTGGTGACAATTTAAAGCCTGTAACACCAGGCACCCAGTTTTGGAGAAGATGTAGATCTATTACACATAACTAGGAGGGCGTAAATTTCAATACAGCCACCATTAGAGAAAAGAGTTTGTAAAATTAAATATTTAAAGACTTCATAAGCAGAAATTCCTCCCCTAAGTATTTCCCTAAGGATGTTCTTGCATATGCGCTCCAACCGACACACCCAAAAAATGTTCCTCTATCAGCTTTCATAAAGCCAACAAGAGTAACCACCACACATGCTCAACATGGTAACAGATACAATAGCTGTCATGGTTGCATAACAGAGTATTACCCAAAAATGAAAATTAAAAGACAATAGCGCGCAAAAGATATTGAGTGACTCTTAGAAGAAAGTGTTAAGTGAGAAATGAAAGTCCTAGAAGAGCGTATAAAATGGTATCCTTAAAATACATGTTATTTAGGCATTCATGTCTGTAAGTGTGCATGTTAGCATATAAATTATTTTCTAAAATAAGTGTGTGGTGAATACAAATTCAAGATGGCAATTGCCCCAGTGGGGCAGGTAGGAAGAGGGAGAGTGGAGAGGCATGTGGTAGCTGGAAGTTGTTGGTAAGTGTTATTACTAAAAATTTTTTTGCCTGCCCTGGCGTCCACCTCTCTTTGCTAAACCTCTGGCCTACGCTCCCACCTACGTCCTGGTTCATGAGCAGCTCTTCAGCGCGGGGGCGTCACTTCCCACGGAGCCCACACCCACATCTGCAGCTCCCACCCACAGCACCCACATGCCACACCCAAACCCACAGCTCACCGTCCCTCCACCCTCAGAACCCAACCCCTTGCCCTGGTCTTGCCATTTTCCTTAAACTAACCAATCCTTGACTCCCCAGGGAACCTGCTCACCTCCCCTCAGACCACAAAAGAGGTTCAAGGCCTTGTCCCTCTCGCCCTGCTGTGCGTTCCCCACCTGCTGGCTGAGCTCCGCCTCCTCCCCCCGCCTCCCAGACCAACGTGCTTCTGGTCGACCCCTCATGGCCACCCCCTCTCTCTGGGGCCTGGTTTTCCCTTCGACCACACCTGACCTCTACCCAGGCCAAAATTCAAAATCCAGCATGACCAACTTAGAACTGTAAGGCTCCAGTCCTTGAGCTGAGTGGAAGTCTCAAGGGTGTTCACAGTATTTTTAAATTAATTAGTAATGAAAAATGATGTGATTCATGAACCTAGAATTACAATTACTCATCTTTTGACTACCCCTAAGGGCCACAGATTTCTTTTCAACCCAATATTTTCTGCATTATGGACAGAACAGCTACAGAACTAACTGCCTGTGTCTCTCCACTTTGCTGATATCTATTAAATAAACCATGCTTCCATTTAGTGTCTTAATGTTTACAGATATGGTTTATTTCATAGTTTCCCAATTCAGCAATGTTTAATATAATCATTAATTAAATTCTTCTCTGAAATTAATTCCCATTGAAGAAATCTAATAAAGAGAAGGTGAATCCTAATTTCTTAGGAGAACTTTTCACAAAATTGCTATTTGGATAGAATTCTGGCCATAGTCAAGGATTTGTTTAATATCCTCTGTGGGACAGCAGTCCCCAAGGTCTAAGCCACTGGCCATTGCCTTCAGAGCTGTACATAAATATTTTGTCTTAAAAATTCTTTGAGTACACAACTACCAATGTAGTGCACTCCTTGTTAAATAGACAGAAATCAACCTATACGTAAGTCTAACAAGAATAGATATTAAAGGAATACAAATAATCTACAAATCATGTTTAACCAAATCTACTTCAACTCTTCCACCAGCCCACAGCTAGTATTTCTCCAACATTCACGTGAAATAAGGACTTCTTTACAGTCTTAGAGAAATGACGAATCTTCATATTGAAACCATGGGTATGTTTGGACTACATGAGAGCATAGCAGCTATGAATTCTTCTATCATGAAAATATGAATATGTTCTTATCTTTTTATATGTGCTAAGTATTCTCTATAATCTCCAACGGAAGAAGACACAGCATAGAAAGTGGATGATGAATAACACTGGCCTCAGCCTAACACGAAAGCAAAAAAGTGAAAGGCAATATGTAAATAAATATGTATAATTTACTGTGCTATCAGCAAGTTTCAGCAAGAGCAGTTAGTGGACTTTGAAATTACTGAATGCCAAACATTGTGCATTTAATCCTTACAACAATTCTATCAAGCAGGTTTTATCAAAATAACAATTTTATAGATAAGGAAAATGAGACTCGAGGAAGTTAATTATCTTGTCCAAGTTCATACACTGAAGAAGTGACCAAGGTTGAGCTCTAATAAAATCACAGATTCTGGGGTCTTACTGATTTTTATATTGCCTTTTGCTGCTTGACATTGGTTGGCTAGAGCTAATACCTCTTCATACTTAATAAAATATCTATGAAATATATTTTTATTTTTTACACAATTCTATACAGCTGTGAGATTTAATGTTCCTAATTTTCCCTCCACATATTTGTATACATCCAAGTTATGTCTAAACATGGCTAGGTTCATCTCTACTATATTTCACATATTTCACAGAGGAATTTATAGGACAAAAGGATTATATTTCTGGGCCTGCAATCCACACAATGAGAAATGAAGAACTAAGCTCCAATTAAAATATAGCACATGCATCTTTTTTACCATCTATTTCTTCACGTCCGAAGCTTTGTCTCGGTTTTTAAATCACATTCACTTTTAAAGTAAATTCAAAATAGTATCTAAAAATTAAGACCCATGGCTGAAATCACCTTGGAAAGTGTTTTCTTTTTAAAAAAAGTCAAAATGAAAGTCTTATATTTGGGTTCACAACATTTAATGACAAAAAATATAATTCCTGGCATTTCTAATAAAACTTCCTGGAACCTCACATGATCCAAAGCTTAAATTGAGACAATGTTTCTCACTTGCTAACATATTTTAGAAAATGTGAGCAGGTCTACTTGTTCTGTTTTCCCCTTGGTGTAGTGCACCTGGAATACAGTGTCCACTTGTGAGCTCAGTAATTGGAGGAATTTCATAGCCTCTCTGTATCCAGTGGAGAGCAAAGAGAGGTCGTTAAAGCACAGGCAGTGCCAAAAACAGGTTCATGTCCTCTATGTGTTCAGTCCAGGAAAAGAATTCTAGGAGTATATTTGTTGATAATAGAATATTCAAAGAAAGTTAAAGATATATCAAAGTTTTATAATGAGCCAAATAAACAAGGTTTTCTAAGGATACAATTTTGGATGATTAAGCTATTAAAATGCAAGGAGGTTATAACTAAAAAGGACAGAATAATAAAAACTCTGAGGAACAAGAAAGGGTTAAGAAGGTTGAGACTGGGCTGGGGCTCAAGGAGCTCCTGGGGTGGCTGGCAATGTGCTATTTTCTTGACCTGGTTGTTAGTTACAAGAATATTCACCTTAACTCACTGGGGGGGTGGGGGGTAGAGGAAAGGGCCTTGTATATTTCTTTATTTTGTAATAAAACTTTATTTAAAGTTAAATTTATTAAAATTCAGGGAAGCAGATATAACTCAAGTGGTTGAGTGCCTACTTCCCATGTATAAGGTCCCAGGTTCCATCCCCAGTACCTCCTAAAAAAAGGGAAAAAAATTAAACCATGGTGAATATACTTAGTCTGTGTTATTCTCAGAATTTAAACAAAATCTCAACAGAGCTGCAACACCTACTCTCCAGTTCATTGGACTCACCCAGGACAAATAAAAAGATGATGGTGGACAACAAACTTCCCAAGGACCAGAGAGAGTGTGCAACTGCTAGCAAGACAGTCCCATCCACCTGGCCCATGGGATCTAAGCCCCCTCTCACTTAGAGGCAGAGTGAGCATCACCAGCCCAGAATCCTCAGGATTGGGGAATGAACGACAGACTAGTGTAGACTTACTGGTATTCTACTAGAGAGTTATTGTGATTCTAGCAATGCAAGATCTTTTATCATTGATGTGGAGGCGATGGCCACTGGAGGTTCTGAGGGGAGGAAGAGGGAAAAATAAGGGTAATATGGGGCACTTTCGGGACATTGGAATGGAATTGTCCTGAATGACATTGCAATGACAGACACAGGCCCTTTGTATCTTGTCAAAACTTACAAACCTGTGCAGGAGAGAATGTAAACTACAGTGTAAACTATAATCCACACTCAGTGGCAAGGCTCCAAAACATGTTAATCCATTATAACAAATATACCACACTAATGAAAGATGTTGTTGACATGGGAAAAATGTGGAAGGGGCAGGAAGCGGGACATATGGAAATCCCCTATATTTTTTATGTATATTTATGTAATCTAAAGTATCTTCATAAAAAAAAAATTTAAGTATATGTTTAAAAAAGAAGCCTGAAGCTAGATGTTACAATGCAGCATCTTTCATCTCAATAGAAGTATGTAAGTTGTACTGATTATAGGAAAGAGGCTACCTCTTATGCATCTGACTTTACTGTCAGGAAGTTGTGCACATACAAGTTGTGTGACTATTTGTGGATGGATTTCCAGTGCAGGGCTGAAGGCTGGATTCCTGGCCTGCAAGGACCATTATATCTAAAACTGCACGGCCTCTTAACTCCCAACCAAAGACCCCCTTAAGTGGTCCAAATGAGCTGAGTACCTTCTGTAATCAAGCCATTTGGGCGGAGCCAGTCATCTCCTGTCCTGAGGTTTATCAGTTCAATCTGTACATTGTGTTTATGGGTTATTTTTTGCATACACAGGTATGTTTGTACAATTTTTTATTATGTAAAATTTAAGAGAAACACTAAATTTACCACTCTGAAAAATGAAGAGAATGAGGGATAATTACAATTGTTGAAACTATATGGAAGCATTGCTACACTAAACTAAGTCTGTAGCTTAAATTATAATTTACATTTTGTGCTTTACAATTGTATAGGCTTTGAGAAATGTGTACTGCCATGTTTCCATCATTGTAGTATCATGTAGAACAGTTTAACCATATAAACGATTATAGCTTTTAGAATTCAATATGAACCAAGAACATCCGCAAGAACTTTCACAAACTTTATCCTCAAAACCTCATTTGGCATGTAAAGAACTTAACAGATATTTGCACATCAATATCCATTGCGACATTATTCACAAATGCCAAAAGATGGAAGCAATCCAAGTGTCATTTAACCAATGAATGGATAAATAAATGTGGTACATATGTACCATGGGATATTATTCAGCTGTAAAAAGAAATGACGTCATGATACACAAGACAATATACAGGAACCTGGAAGACATCATGTTGAGTGAAAAAAAGCCAAACACAAAAGGACAACTATTGTATGATCTCATTGTTTTGAACCAGTTAGAATAAACAGACTCAGAGTCAGAATCTAAATTACAGGTTACCAGGAAGTAGGAAGTAAAGGCTTAAAATATACAACATTCCTAGTTGGAAATGTTTTGGTAAGGGAGGATGGTGATGGTAGGATAGCATTGCAAATGCAATTGGCAGTGATGAAATATATATCAGAATATGATTAGAAGGGAATATATTAAACTGTAATATCAAGATTGAGGAATGAACAAACATAAAGGAGGAGTGTAACCAGGACCAAAGTAGATTTATTGTTACTGTAGTTATCTTGTGTTAAGGGAAGAACTTGTAACACTGATATAAAGATAGTGGTGTCCAGGGGTTCAGAGGGGAGGGGTGAACAGGGGGAACACAGGGCATTTTTAGGGCAGTGAAACTGTTCACCATGATACTACAAAGATGGACACATGACAGTATACATTCCTCAGAGCCTATAAAACTGTAAAGCACAAAGTGTAAACCATAATTTAAACTATAGACTTTGATTGGTGTAGCAATGCTTCAATATAGGGTCAACAAATGTACCACACTAGTGTAATAATAGGGGAAATTGTGTGTGTGGCAAGGGGGCGGGTTATATAGGAATTCCCTATATTTTCAGTGTAATTTTTCTGTAAGTCTAAAAATTCTCTAAAAATAATTTTTATTATTGTTAAAACAAAAACCAAAAAGAATAAGCCCATGTGACCATCAAGGTACCAAGAAAAGGCAACCGAGCTTCCCTGGTGCCGAGGGATTACTACCAAGCACCAGCTGGTGATGTAACTAGAAAAAGACCTTGAATAATAGGGGGGAATGGTAAACACAAATGAGTTTATGTGGCTAAGAGACTTCAAACTGAGTCAGGAAGTCTTCAGAGGGGTCGTGCTTATGCATATGTCTCAGCAGAATCCCAGAGACAGCCATAGCAGATACAACCCAAGGTAGTGGTGCTCCTGAGAGCTACAGAGACACCCAGGTCCTATGGTCATGACAGATGTTTCTGGAGTTCAGTGCCTTGCCATTGGGGCCCTACTTTGGAATTTGTGCTCCTGAGTGTGATGAAGTTGGACTCAGATGTGACCTCTCTACACATTCCTCTTCTGTCACTTTTCCTCAACCTATGGTTGGCACTGGAGTTGGTGTATACTCAGGAAACTTGAATCTCTGGACTGATCATGTGTCATCTGGGCCCTTAGCCTCAGCAGAGTTGCAGCACCTACTCTCTGGTTCATTGGACTTACCCAGGTCAGCTAACAGGGAGGTGAGGATGTTCAACAACCACACCAGGGAACCAAGAGTGTCTACAACTGCAAGCAGGATAATCCCATCTATCAACATTGTGGGATCTAAGGCCCCTCTTGAGTTAGAGGTGGAGTGGACATCGCCATCCCAGGGTCTACAGGATGGAGGAATAAAATATGGATTAGAGTGGGCTTATTGGTAATCTACTATAGAATAATTGTTACTAGCAATGGAATAAACTGTATCATTAATGTGGAGACAGTGGCCATGGGAGTTGCTGAGGGCAGGGAGAGGGAAGAAGAGGTGTGATATGGGTGCATGTTCAGGACTTGGAGTTGTTCTGACTGATATTGCAGGGACAGATGCAAGACGTTATGGACTGGAATACAATATAAACTATAATCCATGTGGTGTAGCAGTGCTCCAAAATGTATTCATCAAATGCAATGAGGAAAGCGGATGAGGCTCAAGAGATAAGGTCTGCGCCTACCATATGGGAGGACATAGGTTTGTTCCTTGGGGCTTCCTGGTGAAAAAGAAGAAGAGAAAGCATGCCTGCATGGTGAGCCAGTCCCCTTGCAGTGAGCCAGGTGCCCACATGGTGAGCCAGTGCCTGTGAGGTGATCCCGTGCCTGCACAATAAGTCATGCAGCAAGATGATGACTCAACAAAAGAGAGTAAGTAAAAAAATAAATCTTTGTTTTTAAATGCAATGAATGTGCCACACTGATGAAAGAGATTGTTGATGTGGGAGGAGGAGTAGAGAGAAGGATGGGGAGTGGGGATATATGGGAAACTCTTAGTTTTTAATGTACATTTTGTGTGATCTATATATCATTTTTAAAAAAGAATTTAATAAAAGAGAAGAAAAAAGAAACGGGTAAAAAAAGATAATAAAAAGTAAAACAAATAATAAATTCCCTACAATTGCTTATTCTGGTATTAAAAAAAAAAGAAAGAAAGAGTCAACCTGAAGCAGTAAGACTTGGGTTCCTGGTGGCCCCTGCCCCTCACTGCTCAGCAGGAAGTCACCCCCCACTCTCTGTGAGGGGTCTGGAGGGAGCAGGGTCGTAATTGCGCACATACTGGAGCACATAAGCCTTGCCCAGTCTACCGGCGGGTGAGGGACCCACCCAGAACTTGCCCTGAGTGGAAAAGGCAGAGCAGAGGCTCCTGCACAAGACACTGCCGGGAGGCAGTAGAGGGACTGCTGGTGGGCGGCTGGAGGACACGGTGCAGCCCAGGCTGTGAGAAAAACTGTTTCCTTGAGGAAAGGGGACTTCAGAGTTGTGTACATGAGGAAGTCCAGGGACACATGTGAGGGCCCAAAAGGGTGCAGGTGCAGACCCAACCAGGGCCCCTGCACTGTGACCTTGAGCTGTTCTCTAAGGTCATTGAGTGGATAAGCCTTGGGGGAGACCCTAGCACAGGCCAGTCTTCAAAGAAGGGAAAGGTACTTTCTCTTTTCTTCCTTAGCTCATGGCAGACAAGGAAAGCTCTTCTCCTAACACTAGATTAAGAATCAGAGGCCTCATGGGAAGCAGGCTTGGCCCAATGGATAGGGCTTCCCTCTACCACATGGGAGGTCCACGGTTCAAACCCCAGGCCTCCTTGACCCATGTGGAGCTGGCCCATGCGCAGTGTTGATGCATGCAAGGAGTGCCCTGCCACGCAGGGGTTCCCCCGCATAGGGGAGCCCCACAAGCAAGGAGTGCACCCCTCAAGGAGAGCCGCCCCACATTAAAAAAGCACAGCCTGCCCAGGAGTGGCAGTGTACACACGGAGAGCTGACGCAGCAAGATGATGCAGCAAAAAGAGACATAGATTCCCAGTGCCTCTGACAAGAATGCAAGTGGACAAAGAGCACATAGCAAATGGGCACAGAGAGCAGACAACAGGTGGGGGAAGGGGAGAGAAATAAATATAAATAAATAAATTTAAAAAAAGAAACCATCCACAAGGAGGAGCAAGCCTGGGACACACCCGACAAAGACTTTTAAAAATGGCCCTATGATAAAAAGAAACGAAGTCCTAAAGCATAAGACAACATAGATGAACCTGGAAGACATTATGTTGAGTGAAGCATGTCAGACGCAAAATGACAAATACTGTATGATTGCATCATTATGAACTAAATATATTGTGTAAACTCATGGAATTAATAATTAGAATATAGGCCACCAGAAAAGAGAATGAGGGTAGAGAATAGAAAGCTGATGGTTAATCTCTGCAGAATTTGTAAAAAGGTTGTTTGTAAATCTTTGGAAATGAATGGAAATGGTGAGAGCACATTGTGCTATTTGTGACCAGCAAAGCTATTATATGGCAATGACAGTGGTTGAAAGGGAAAGTCTATGTACAGTTATATTACTAGAAAGAAAGCTAAAAAGTGTAACATGGGACTCTAACATAGTGAAACCACATGTAACATACTAATATGGGTGATATTGCATATACAAGCCTGTTTTTACAAAATATAAATACAAATAAACTAGAGAGAAGAAAACAATAGCAGCTATGTCCAGGAGGGGAAGCGTAGAAATTGAGAGCTGATGAGTGTTGTTTGTTTGTTTGGTTGTTGGTTTTTTGTTTATCAGTATTGTCATTATTGTTGCTGGAATAATGAAGGTGCCCTAGGAATGACTGGAGTGATGAATGCACAAGTATGTGATTGTACCAAATGCCACTGATTGTACACTTTGGATGGACTTATGCTTTATTATTATGTATCAGTAAAACTCATTGTTTAAAAAAAGGAACAAATATCTCTAAACATGATCAAAGTACAAAGAAAAATGTGGAGAGAAGGGAAATCAGGAAAACAGTAGAACACAAAGAGAACATCAACAGAGAAATGGAAATTACAAAAAGGAACCAAAGAAAGCTAAAAATCACAGTAACAGAAATTAAACATTCCCTAAGTGAGTTTAGCACAGATTGGAGCCAGCAGAACAGTGAACTTGAAGATAAGACAATTGAAATCATCCATCCTTAGTAGCAAAAAGAATGAAGAATGAAGGAAACTGAGCAGAGTCTGCGGAACCTGTGGGACACCTTCAAGCACAGCAGTAAATGCATTATGGGAACCCCAGAAGGAAAAGAATGACAGGAAGGGACAGAGAGAATACTAGAAGAAATAGGACTGAAAACCGCCCAAATTTAATGAAACCCATCAATAAACACATCCGAGATGCTCAAAAAGCTCCAAACAGGATAAACCCAAATAGACTCATACCATGGAATATTATAATCAAACTGTTGAATGCCAAAGATAGAGAAATCCAAAAACTGCAAGAGAGAGGCAGTATGTCACATACAAGGGAGCCTGGAAAATATTGTCTTCAGAAACTACCAAGGCAAGAAGGCAGTGGGATGAGATATTAGAGTGCTGCAAGCAAAAACTCCCAACCAGGAATTCTACAACCAGCCAAACTTTCTTTCAAAATTGAAGGAGAAATTCAGACATTCCCAGATCAACAAAAGCTATAGACCAGCCTTATAAGATATAGAAAGTTCTGCAAGTTAAGAGAAAAACAAAATAGAAGATAAAATGAAATGGTATGAAGAAATAAAGATCCCAGGGAAGATAAGGAAGGGCTAAATATAAACCCCAGTACTACTGTGGTTGGTTTGTAACTCCACTTTTCATTTCCTACAGGATCTAAAAGGCAGATGCACTATGCAATGATAAATCTGTGGTTTGAGACTCATATGTATAAACATGTAATTAATGACAAAAGCTTCATAAAGGAGAGGGGGGGAGGGTTATAGGAACATAATTTGTATGTACTATAAAAGTAAATTTGACATCTAATGAGACTGTTACAGGTCTAGGATGCTCAATGTAAGCCCCATGGAAACTACAAAGAAAATATCCGAGAAAATGCCAGCTCATAAAGTCAGAAGTTCTAGTGCAGGTTACCAGATTCAGGGGTAAGGGAATGAGGAGTTAGTTCTTAACAGGTTTAGGGTTCCTGACTGTGAGGTGGGAAGTTTTAGGAAAGGTAGGCAGGAAGAGCATAGTGAATGTGATTCATCCACTGAATGGTATGTGGGGGGGAAGGCAAGTGAGATGGGAAAGGTTAGGTTGTGTACATGTCCCCATGCACAAAAAAGGAGCAACTAAAGAGTCGGTGGCAATTAAAGGCAATACATGGTCCTGGGCAGGACCTAACAAGGAAAGAGAGCAGACTCAGAGGGGCATTGGTGGGACATGAAAAATTGGAATATAAACTGTAAGCTTTATATCCATATTAAATTTCCTGAACTTGAAAATTGCATTTAAGGTGGATACATAAGTGAATGGCCTTGTTCTTAGGAAATGTGCATAGCAGTGTTATGTGATCAAGGAGCATGATGTAGACAACGTATACTCAAGTGTTCAGCAAATGGATCAATAAATAGATGTACACACACAGACAGACAGACACATTGAGAGATGGATGGATGGATGGATGGATGGGTGGATGGATGGATGGATGGATTGATGGACAGGTAGATTGAAATGTCAAAGATGGCAAAATGTTAAAATAGTGGATCAGGGTATCTAGAGGTATAGAATATTTTGGAGTTCTCTGTGTGGGTTTGAATTATTTCCTTTACTATCCTGTGTGTTTATTTTTTCTGTTTTTGTAGTAATTTTTTAGGAGGTACTGAGTTTGAATCTAGGACCTTGTACATGGGAGGCAGGTGCTCAATCACTGAGCTACATCCACTCTCCTATTCTGTGAGTTTTAAAGTATTTCATAAAAGTTTAAAATAAACTTAATGATCATAAACCAACTTATAAAAACCCTCAGAGCCCACACTTGTCCCAGGATCTCGGGTTAAATATGACCTCTGAGATACCAAAGTAACTAGCTGTCATAAGCACAGACGTATTTGAATCACCAACAGTGGTCATCAAGTCAGAGGCACATTAGCACCAAATAAAAATAAGCAATTTCCTATGACCCACAACATACTCTTCAGGGCTTTGGAGCTTGAACATTTTCATAGACACTGTTTTCGACCTTGAGTGTCAGAAATAACTATTAGGGTATCTTATTTAAATGCAATTTATCTACAAAATCAATCTTACTATCCATGGTAAGATGATTTTAAAGAATCAATATATGTTATAACTCTAGTGTTAGAATTGCACTTTAAAAGCCAATATGATTATTTATAATACAATCATTAGCTAGAGAAAATTTTCTGGCAATACATTCTCATTTCCCTGCCCTTCTTTCATACTGGATAACTTTTTCATCTACTGTGTCCTTTTGAAATATCAGGATATATTCTGATTCACCAACTGTTTCATCAACTGGAGTTTTTTATAGTAGTGTACTCTAGTGTGCCAATGGGATGCACTCTGTTTGGTTTAGATAGCTTTTCTTGATGACCTCGATTTTCAGTCAATGTTAAGAAGTTTTGTTCAATTCTTGTTTCTCTAGGCTCAAGCCTATTTGCAGGTTGATGTAGTGGTGAGACTTGGTGACAGGTTCCATGCCCTCATCTGAAGTCATGTGTTCCAGGAGGAGGAGCCCTGTGGAGAATCTACCTTAACACACTGCACGAAAAGCAGCTTTCGAGTGTCACTGCGGGGAAGCAGGAGAGAGTTGCAGCTCTGGACAGCAATGCTTAACAAATTCCGCCTCCAGTCTGGGCTCTGCACTGGTTGAGAAGTAGAATGTCAAGGGAAGTCTCCCGAGCATGGCAATGTTCATCTTTAGATTCTTTTGGAAATGTGTGCCTGTGTTGGTAAAAATATTGTAAGAAGTAGAAGAAAAAGGATTTAAATTGGTATGGCCTGGTTCTTTGGTTTTTGGTAAGAGATCTTAAAGTAAAGAAATATTTTAAGTCTTTGCAGAGAAATCCTCCTTTCTATTTATATTATGAAGGAATGAATAAAGTTAATCTGTGTTATGAGAAGGGGACATAAGGCTACTTCTTGATTTGTGATTTCAGACATTTTGATACAGCAGAAATAAAAGAGGAAATTGTAGATTAAATTGAAAAAGACTTGAAATATCATATTTTATTCATGAAGATTGTGAAGCCAGGAAGGTCTCAAGATATTTTAGATCTGTATACAAAACTCATAATGTGCATGAAAAATTATATGAAGGTATTCTATGTCAGCTATTTTAATAAGCTGAAAGGGATTTTTTTTTTCCTTTCTGAATGAAGACCACAGTGCTAATGAAATTGTCAAGGAAATAAAAGCACTATATAATTTTTTAATTATTGCATTTTTATTTAGATCATGTTAACTAAAGCCCTATTTTATTCAGATGTTAGGCACAAATACACACACCAAGATTTCTGTCAATAAGAAACTATTAATTATTTATTCATCTCCTGCTCAGACATTTCAAAACTCAAATGATGTTTGAAAGCTTGTAATCCATTTCAGAGTTATTTCTTTCCTTTCTGTCTAACTGGATCAGTGGTTTAAATCATGATTTTTGAAAAGCAAATTCTGAGGAATTCATAAAATAACTATCTTGACCAGTATATTCAGTTAGTCTGGTGAATGTGTCCACTTTTGAAACATGATCACTACTTGACTGAAGTTTTCATATTGAAGAAACATTTGAAATGGGATAATAAACAAAAAGCAAAGAATTTTGTTCTATATCTACATACACACACACAAGCTTGATATTTACCTGTAATTCTTCAATCAAATATTTTCTCTTAGCTATTTTTAAAATGAAACTTTTTGAATATTAGTTTTTCTTCAGATGATAAGTAGCTCTCTTTCCATAATCATTGGCAGTTGGCAGGAAACTATGAGTTGGACTACTGATAATCTATGTGTTAAAATTTCCAGCAGCTCCACCCGTGTCTATCTAGAGAACCACTACTGAAGAACGTTGAACTTATTTGTCCTTGAAAGAGAGACCAGTATTTTTTATTATTTTTCAACACACTGAATAAATTGGTTATTTGTTACTGCATATATAATACCAAAGTCTTTTCCATTAGTCGAATCCCAACTATCACGCAATGAAAATAACTTCACAAAACATCAGTGTAAGATTTCAATTAAAGAAAATGCTAACTAATAACTTTTAGTAATTTTTCCATCATAATTCAGAGTGTGGGCACTTTTTCATTTATTCAAAACTTCTCTGTGTTTTAAAATTCTGCTTTAGGTGCTTGAGACAGAGTGAAAACAATAGACATCCTGCATCCTTCCTTAAAGCTTAGACTAGTGGGGGGCTGGGGTGTTAAGCAACATTTACCCACATGCTGCTTAAGTACAATTTCTTCTCACAGTAATTGTGACAACTCACGATTATTGAGGCAGACCATGGTTCAAACATTGTTCTAAACATCTTACAAACATTGCTCTTTTAATCTTGACCCCAACCCTGGGTATTCTCATGATTCCTGTCTTTGCAGATAGAAAACTGAACCCGGTAGTGTTCTGTAAATTGCATAGGATCAAGCTATATACCTGGCACAGGTGACACATGAACATAACGACTCTGCCCAACCTCTTAAGCTCCATGCTACACTGGTGCTCTTAAGAGCTCCCTATACCTGATAAAAGATATGAAATAAGAAGAGACTGTGGGCCAGGGACATCTTCTTTAAGCAAGAAACATTTAAGAGGCAGCTTAAAGAATGAGCAGGAGTTTAGAAAACAAGAGGACTCCAAGAGCTTAGATGAGAATGAGTTTCACATATGAAAAAAACTGAGAGAGAAAAGTAACAGAATGGGGAAAATGGTTTGTGAATTGAGCATGAGGGTTAGGCAGGAGCCAAATGACACAGGTCTGTTGAGTACATCTTGAGGAATTTAAATCTTCTTATTATACTGGAAAGTCATTGGGAAGCATCAAGACATGGAAAGTGTGATGTTATGTGCGGTGAAACAATGTAAACAGACACGATGGATACATAAGAGACAATTGCCAGGCTCTAGAAGAAAAATGGCAGTGTTCTCAAGGATAGCAGCGGTGGTAGAAATTTTAAAAAGCAAAAGATAAAAAAAAATTGTTGCATTCAAGAATGAGGTGATAAGATAGGTATTAGGGCTGAGGGAGATGAGGGTGCCCATGAAAAATGTCAGATCTCTTACATAAACTGGGAGATTGAAGGAGCTTCTCACTAAGATATGGAAAAAGAAGAACATTCTTTTCCTCATTCTGACATTAGCCAAATCACTGTATTTTATAGGTAGTTATAGGTGAACTCTCTGACCATGTAAAAGAATAAGGCCACTACATCAAGATAACTAGTTTTTTGGGAAATAGTATTATGTCATTTTAGAACCAGACCTATTCCATATTGTCAAGTTTACTTGTGAGATAATTAGGCCCTGAATTTATGAATGAGATCTCCATGTTCACCTAGATATTTAAAAATCTAATATTAAACTCATCACTATAATAGAATCTGCAACAAATACCAGATAACTTGACTGCAATATTAAACACCCCCAATTTATAAAATTGTTAATATAAATTCTCTTTCCCAGTTTAGTTCATGAATTTAATCAAATATTAAATGATTTAGAAAGTTTGCATGGAAAATATTTCCTCCTTATTCTTCTTTTCCTTCTCCTTCTTCTCCTCCTTCTCCTTCTCCTTCTCCTTCCTCCTTTTCCTTCTTCCCCTCCTTCCACTTACTCACCCCCCCTTCTCATTCTAGGATTTAGGTATTGGAGGATTATGGACCAAAGCAACTATAGTTCTCCCCATGGTTTTATTCTGCTTGGCTTCGCTGACCACCCCAAGCTGGAGGTGATGCTCTCAGGAGTTGTCACCATCTTCTACCTAATCACATTGGTGGGTAACACGGCCATCATTCTGGCTACACTCCTGGACTCCCATCTCCACACACCAATGTACTTCTTCCTCAGGAATTTATCTTTCCTGGATCTATGTTTCACCACCAGCATCATCCCCCAGATGCTGGTCAACTTGTGGGGGCCTGACAAGAGCATCAGCTGGGGGGGCTGCATCGTTCAACTCTACGTTTACATGTGGCTGGGCTCCACGGAGTGCCTCCTCCTGGCAGCGATGTCCTACGACCGCTTCACGGCCATTTGTAAGCCCTTGCATTACTTGGTCATCATGAGCCCTCATCTGTGCCTCAGGATGATTACCACGGTCTGGGGCATTAGTTTGGCCAATTCTGTAGTTTTATGTACACTCACTCTGGATTTGCCTAGATGTGGAAAAAATATTCTGGACCATTTCTTGTGTGAGTTGCCTGCTATGGTCAAATTAGCCTGTGTAGACACCACAACCGTTGAAATGTCTGTTTTTGCTTTAGGTATCATCATTGTCCTTACCCCCCTCATGCTTATTCTTATATCATATGGCTACATTGCCCAAGCTGTGCTGAGAATGAGGTCAAAAGCAGGCCAACGAAAAGCAATTAATACCTGTGGCTCTCATCTCACTGTGGTGTCCATCTTCTATGGAACTATTATCTACATGTACCTGCGGCCAGGTAACAGTACCTCCCAGGACCAGGGAAAGTTCCTCACCCTCTTCTACACCATCGTCACTCCAAGTCTCAACCCCCTCATCTACACCTTGAGGAACAAGGACATGAAGGATGCACTGAAGAAGCTGATGAGGGTGGAGCACAAAGCTGCAAAGATGAGGAGGAACTGGAAGTTATAGAAAATATTAGAATGAATGAAGTAATGAAACACACTTTCTAGTTGTCTTCAATTTTAGATATTTTAGATCTATATCCAAACTCATAGTATGCATTAAAACTTATTTGAAGATATTCTATGTTAGCTTTTAAAATAGGCTCCTTCCTGAACGGAGGTCACAGGACAATTGAAAATAATCAAGGAATTAAAAGCACAGAATCCACACATATTTTAAGTAGATGGAACTTGGGTTGAATTTAAGGATTCTCTGGGACCCGAGTTTGGCAGACAATATCCAGGTAAAATAGAAGAACATGGCAAAGCCATAGAGGTTGAAAGCCAGCATGGATATAAATACAATAAAGAATGGGTACCTGACCTTTAAACCCATCGCCTTATCCCATTTTGCTAGTAAGGGATCCTGACATTATATTGGGCTTCAATTTTCGGGAGGTTTTGGATCACAGAGTGGTTCAGCAGTGGCGGCAGAGGAATACTGGTATAGGACACTATTGACAGGTGATATAGGGCTGACAGGGAGCTATACAGGGCATATGTCCAGGGTGCATGGTAATGTTTGGATATACTCATAGTGGCAACAATTAAAAACTAAAGCTGGGGGGGTACTGGGTTCCTGGCCGGGAGTGCTCTGTCGTGGTCCCTAGGGGAGCAGCGGCAGTCTCCCAGGTGCAACGGTAAGGACCAGGAAGGAATGAGGGTCCAACAGTGAGAGCATGATACTAATGACTATGCTTGTGAGCCTATATGCCTGAAATAAGAACATGGCCTAGAGCAGCACTGTGCCTGGGAATTTCCTCCTGACAGCCTTCATGTTACTCAAATGTGGCCAGTCTCGAAGCCAAACTCAGCATGTAAATGCAATGCCTTCCCCCCAGCGTGGGACATGACACCCGGGGATGAGCCTCCCTGGCACCGAGGGATCACTACCAAGTACCAACTGATGATGCAACTGGAAAATGACCTTGAATTGAAGGTTCAATGCGGATCAGCAGAATATCACTGTCTACATATAATAACATGACTTTAAATTGCTGTTTGACCTAATGTAAGGGGGAAATGGAAAGGAGAAATGAGTTTATATGGCTACGAGTCTCTAAAAAAGAGTCTGGAGGCTTTCAGAAGGATTGCCCTTAAGCACAACTGAGCAGAGTCTAAGAGACAGATAAAGTAGATACAACCCCAGGTGTTCATTCCTTTGAGGGCTAAAGAGACCCATGGGTTCTATGGTCATGGCAGATGGGGTTTACTGCCATGGCAGATGGCCCTTCTTTGGAGCCGGTGTTTCTGTGTGATGGAGCTGGACTCAGATGGGATCTCTTTGCACAAGACTTTCATGCTACTTTACTGGAATTATAGTTGGTGTTGGGGTTTAAGATATATTTAGGGGATTTGAATCTCTGGACTGAAAATAGGATAGCCAGGCCCTGAGCCCCAACAAACTTCAGCTCCTACAATCTGATTTATTGGACTCACCTCACTCAGCTAAGATGGAGTTGAAGAAGGACAACCACCACACCATGGAGTCTAGAGGGCCTACAACTGAAAGCAAGAGGATTGCATCCAGTATCCATGTGGAATCTGAGCCTCCTCTTGACATAGAGGTGCAACGGACACAACCAATCCAAGGTCCACAGAGAAAAGGTGGCATTGGAGTGGGAAAAGTGGACATGGTGGCTGATGGGTATGGGGAATGGCAGGAGAAATGAGAGGTGGAGGCGCCTTTGGGACTTAGAGTTGCCCTGGATGGTGCTTCAGGGGCAATCACCGAACATTGTAAATCCTCCCAGGGCCC
The DNA here is from genome assembly GCF_030445035.2 of Dasypus novemcinctus. Taxonomy (NCBI): domain Eukaryota; kingdom Metazoa; phylum Chordata; class Mammalia; order Cingulata; family Dasypodidae; genus Dasypus; species Dasypus novemcinctus. The sequence continues at coordinate 69,446,541 of NC_080694.1, read as the reverse complement.
ACTGGATGGAATGTGGGAGAGTATGGGCCATGATGTAGACCATTGACCATGGGGTGCAGAGATGCCCAGAGATGTACTTACCAGGTGCAATGGATGTGTCATGATAATGGGAGTGAGGGTTGCTGGGGGGGAAGTGGTGGGGTGAGGGTGGTAGGGTTGAATGGGACCTCATATTTTTTTAATGTAATATTTTTACAAAATCAATAAAAAAAAATTTAAAAAAAGAATGTAAGTAAATAGCCTCTGGGAATAAATGTGGGTTGAAATATGGTGACCAGATTAACCAGTCACTAAATAAATAGATACTGAATTTCTACTCTGTGGGAGGCACTGTGAAAATCCACCTTTTGTGTTTGACTCATATATGATCACTATTTGGGAACTACTGCTTTGCTTTAGCAAAGATATATAAAGAAATCAATTGTTTAATCCCCTTACATTTAGCATCAATCACTAGCCAATAAGTAGCTAAGAATTAAAAGCAGTCCAAGAAAGAAAACCAATTAAATCAATTGTCTTTCAATACACTGAAGCTAAAATTCCATATAAAACCCCTTTATGTTTGATTTAAACAAGCTTGTAGACTGACATTTTTTCAGATATATCTACCTGTTTCTTTTTTGTCTTTTCTTGTTTTTTTTTGCAAAGGAAGACTCATCTGACTAACAGATAAATAGCTTAGAAACAATACAAAATGAACATACCTCAGAATACTTGGACATTAAATTTCAATTAAATTCCTTTAAAACCAAATATCATAAATGTCAAAATTATGACAGACTGGAAATATAAAGATAAATGAAAAACATTCTTTCCAAGCCATTCCCAGTTAGTATAGGACTTAAATATGTTCATTCATCTGTTCTATCAATTTATTTCAATTTTATTTAGATGTACATCCTAGGTTAGATGGGGCTTACATCTTCTAAATAAACAATGATCATTGTAAAATCTAAAAAAACCTCAAAGTGGCCATAATGCACTAAGTAGTCAATGTGGGGGACTGTAGATGCACTAAGAATTCTCTCCAATAGAGTGAGTTGGAAGGCTTATCATTTCCCTAATGTAAATATCTCAGTGCTTTGTCTAGTGAATTCTTCATTACTAAAACAGTTGGGATTGGAAGACATGTAGCTGTGTTATCAAATATATTGTGCTATCAAATGCTCAAAAATCAAAGACAACTACTAACCTAATCCTGCTGATACCTAACAACAAATTTAGACTTATGGAATAAGTTGTCTGAATTTACGAGAAAATGTTGTCTTTTTACAAGTAGAGTTTTAAAATGAGAAAAAATAATCTAAAATCTATAGACCCCAATATGTGTAGCTATACAGCACAAAATAGGTAACGAAAGTTACTTGCTAAAGGTAAAATAAATAAATGTATGGGTGGGTCAGATTAGCTTCCACAATGTTTTCTTAAATTTAAACTAATAAGACATGTGGAAATTGGCCCAAAATCTATTTATTGGAGAGGCTCTTTTAGCTTTCCTTCAAGAATTAAAATATTGTCTATCTGATTTGTTTTCCATTGAGGCAAAAAAGTCACAAGTTTCCCACATGGCATAAGCTTTTTCATCTCCTTAGCTATTTCAATCTACCTTAACTCACAGGTTTAACTGTGTCCCCTTAAGCAAGTTATTTTCCTTTTCTGAACCTTTGTTTTCTCATCTGAGATAGATGCAGTAGGTACTGCATAGATGTGAAGATTAAATGAGGAAAAAATAAAAATGTAAAACAGGTAGGGAAACCCTTCACACACAGTGAATTAATTTCCTTCTCTTCACTTGCATTCATGCCCACACCCACACACATTGGTTAAAAAAACAAATTTTTCTCTCCTGAAAATGGAAGAATTGAATTCGTATAAAGCTTTACTTTACCTTTTAGAACAAATTAATTAGTCACAACCGAAGCTGAGCCTATAATTGAATTATTTATTGCATAGCATAAACATTTTTTCAATTTTATCAGAGCAGTAATAAGTTTACGGAAATATCATGCTGCAAGTACAGAGTTTCCATGTACCCCCTCACACACACACATTTTCCTACTGTTAACATTAGTATGGTAACTACATTCTACATTGTTTGGTCTTTGCTACAATTGAAGAAAATGTATTATAATTATATTGTTAACTGTAGTCCATACTTTGCATTAGGGTTCACTCTTTGTATCATGCAGTTCTATAATTTTGCATGTATTTTTTTATTCTGGTAACATATGTGCAGCCTAAAATTTCCCATTTTTACCACTTTTGACTATACTACTAAGTGGTGATAAATATTCACAACTAACCTAAACATTTATCCTTTCCTCCAGTAAAGTTTCTACCACTCTTTCTAATTTGGAGAATCCTCCATCTCTAGAAGTCAATTACTAAATAGTCCCTGTCTCTAAACCATAGAAGTCCATGTCAGTGCACAAGATCTAGGCATTCTTGTTTAATAATTTTGGTGCAGGACTAATAATATATGATGAAATGAAGGAAACAAAATAAATTGTAATGTCTATATGCTCTTAAACAACTGTCAGTAATGGGGGAAGAAATGGGAAAGTATATGAAAAATAAAATAAACTGGATTATTTCCTTATAGCTATTAATTGGGAGAAAAAACAAATTAATTCAAATTGGAGACTGTAGGAGACAGAGGGGTAAGGAAAAAGAGCAATTTCAATATCAGTAAGAATGTCTTAAAAAATAAAGGACTGATTACTTTTATAGAAAGCTAACTATTAGAACAAAAACATAAACTTTCCTAAATGCTAAAAGTTACACCACTAATAGGTAGTTGTATCCCCAGAACAGATAGTAAAGACCATACATGTGTGTAGTTTTATATATAAAATAATATGACAGTTTTATATATAAAATAATATGACAGAACTAAGGCCAAACATATCGATCATATCAATAGCTATTACTTCATCTATTAAGACAAAAAGATTTTCAAATTGACTAGTATGGCAGTTTGAGATTATTTATGAATTCCAAAAAGAGATATTGATTATGTTTCTAAACTGGCCTATCCCCCTCTGTTCATGATATCCTTTTGTTATATTAGATTCAGCTGATATGTCTTTGATTAAATTATGTTAAGATAAGGGCTTTGATTTGACCACGTCATTAGGGCAACTCAGTTTGAGTCCCTGACCCTTTTGTGTGCTATATAAACAGCCACTCAATCAAGAAGAACACAGAAGATGTAATAAATATGGCAAAATGTCAATCAGTGTCATGAGTATGCAGAATCATTTCATATCACACTCTGTATTTTTATGTTATTTGAACTTTTATAATAAAATTTAAAATAAAATATATATACTAATATATAAAATAATGATGACATATATAGGCAAATGAATTAGGGGGAGGATCACTGGGTCATCTTTTTGTGGCAAAAAATTAGAAACAGCAAAACTATTAAGTGGGAAAAGTCAGATTCTCCAAAGTGCATATAATTTCATCCCAAAAATTACAAACTAAAGAAAAAATGTATTTATTTGACATACAGTAATGATATTTGTTTGCATAGTAAAGTTTGTGGAATGGTACACAATGAATTGATAAGATTTCATTTTATGAGATGATAGAAAGGAAAGGATGTGGTAAGTAACACTTTTAAAGGTTAGAAGGTAAGATACTCAGATTAAAATGGTGTGTATATTATAAGCTATTGATATAAAATTACATGTGTATATACTTATAGAGATATATAAAGTTTTAAAACATTAGTAATTTTTATGTATGAGTGATAGTAGTTCAGGGAAATTTTAGTGTCTCCTGTAGACTTATCTGATTTACTTGAAGTTTTACTAAGAAAATGTATGATTTTTATAATGTTTTAAATTACAAAGCTATTTTCATTTAGAACAAGAAGCAAAATGAAACGATCCGTATTGTTTTCATAGCTAGCATAGATGACCATTTTATAAAAATCAAATGATACTGAAAATCCACAGAGAATAATGTGAAAGCAATTTTAGAAATCAGGTCACCCAGGGGTACTCTCTGACTTTATTTCTGGACACTTGTTTTGCTTGGAACATACTTTTTATACAGACTATTTAATGATTCATGTCATTAACTATAGACCTCCATTACATTTAATGAGTTTGCATTATTACATTTTATGTACATACCTTCACAGGTAAAATTTACTCAATGTGACATTTTGATATATATATATCAGGCATTGTTCTAATGATTTTGATTATCCCTACTATATGGTCAACATCTTCCAGGCACTGAAGAGCCAGTGGAAGCCGTTAGAAAAGCATCTGGGAAGCCTGAGCACAGATTTCCCACAGAGCTAACAGTTCCTGATTAATTATTATTTGGAAATATTGGGAGACATTGCCCCTAAAAGCACACAGGAAGAAAAAAAGGACTGACTGGAACATGATTCCCGGAGAGAGACCAATTCGGTGGGATGTTGAATTTTTTAAAAATAATACAGAAAACCCCTAAATACTATTTCAAAAAAAGTTAAAATATACCATCTTAAAGGATTTACAATTCTTCATTATTCCTTGTGGGCTGGCAAGTTATAGTTTGGCCTACAGATTAACTTTGGTTTTGACCAACGGGGTTGGTTTCCAAGATGCAAATAATTTCTAAAATTCCTTCTTTCCCACTATGAACAAAGATATATTGCAAACATATTAACGGTGTCCAAATTTATCAGGTTAACTGAATGAAAGAATTTATAAATGATACAAGGAGATCCCCTAAAACCCCTATAATTCCATATGGGTGTTTGAGCACTTTAGACTCTTTGTTGCTGCTTTTGTAAAACTTCCTTTGGGACTTTGCTCAGAAGTTTAACTTCAGAGAGACTTTTTCTGACCAGGAACATCCCATCTTCCACACTACCCATCTTCCAACCTGCCTGCATCTTCTCTCTCGCCATTTTTTCCTTATCATTCACCACAATAAGATCCATTGATTATTTTCTTTATTACTTGCCTTTCATTCCCAAATACCTCTTCTGGGCAAGTCTTCAAGCAGTGTGCCTAGCTGTTCATTTTGCTTAAAAGTAGAAAAGACCAAAGATGCAGTTGTACTTCGATTCATGGGCTGTGGCCAATGTTTGGTTGGATGGTCAAGGACTTGAAAGGAAAATGATTGGAAAATTGGTAACAAGAATGTCTGTGAGAGGGGTATGTGGCTAGAAATTTCTGAATGGGAAGAAGATACGAAGCCATTTGGGCCTATGTGAATACTCTTCAAAGGATTACCTCAGCAAAGGAGGATTTTAACAGTCAAACAGGATGATCTGTATTGTGGCTACAGTGAGTGTCTTTCACCATCCACACCTGGCATTGCCAATGTGCCCATGAACAAAGTGTCCATGGTGGCAGGCATGGAAGTTATGCCTAGGCTCAGGCACATGGACTTGACTCACCAAGGATGATCTGGCTACAGTCACTGCTGAGCACCCAAACTGCCAGCAGCAGAGACCCACACTGAGTCCCTAAGGTGGCAGGTTGATTACATTGGACCACTTCCATCACGGAAGGGCCAACATTTTGTTTTACTAGAATAGACACTTACTCTGGATATAGACTGTGACTCAGTCTATGTTAGTAAGAGTAGAAGTGCTCAGAAGTAGAGCTCAAATTTCCAAAGTGAGAGCAGGGGAGAAACTAAGGATGATTACTAGCTTTCTGGCCAGTAAATGGTAGATATTGATATTGATACCTATCTTATTCAGCCAAAGGGGTGCTCATGCAAAGTACCAGGAATCTGTTGGCTTTTATAAAAGGTATTTATTTGAGGTAAAAGCTCACATTACAAGGTCCTAAAGAGTCGAACTCAAGGTACCATATGAGGTACTTCCTCACAAGTCTGTTGCCACATATTGAAATGAGATGGCAGGCGATGTCTGCAAGGGTTCAGCCTTCCTCTTTCCTCTTAAGGCTCCGTTGTCCCAGCTCCTTCTGACCTCAGCTGTAGGCTGGAGGGCTCATTTCTTTCTGGGCTCGGCTGCTCTGTTCTGTTCACAAGGTCAGCTGGGAACTATCAGGTGAATGGCTCATCTCTCTTTCCAGGGCCACAGGATCCTCTTCCATGTCTAGGGAGCTCCCTTCCTCTTTTCTGGCATATCTGCTACTATGTATCTACTTCTCTGTGTCTCCTTGATTGAGTGTCCATTTATACAGGCACAAAGGGAGTGGACACTTAAATTGAGTCACCCTAATGACATGGTCAAATCAAAGCCCTAATCTTAATATAATTTAATCAAAGGCATCTCAGCTGAATCTAATACAATAAAAGGGTATCATGCCCAGAGGAACAGACCAGTTTACAAACATAATCTCACTTTTTGGATTTCTTAAATAATCTCAAACTGCCACAATACCATTTACTATGATGAGAAAGGCTAGATGATAAGAGATATGGGATACTGGGAATTAAGAGTTTTATTCAAGCCATGTTAAATTTGTGCTTTTGTTAAACATCCAATGTGAGTAAATTAGGCAGTTGGAATTACCAGTTTGATGCTCAGTGAAGAAGGCTGAAGTATACAATTGAAACCATCCCTAGGTAGATGGCATTTAAACCCTAGAGCTATATGATATCATCCAGGGAGACAATGTGAACAGACAAGAATAGAACCGCTGGTTAGGGTCTAAGAATCTCAGGGCTCTGTATTCTAACACTACACCCCTCCCCCAGTTATTCTGCTAAGAGTCAGTTGGGGCAACCCTGCTAATAATTGTAAGGCCCATTAATGAAGGGCTAAAGCAGGCAGGAAAAACGGGGGTAAGTAAAAGAGTGAAAAGTATGTCTTGGTTGCATCAAAGCAGTTTAGAAAGGGAAAACTTCATATGTCTGAGGCAAAAACACCTACTTCACAACTTTTTAAGTATACACATTTAAATTTTTATTTCAAATGAAATACTAATCTTTGAAAATATTGAGAATATTTTTAATTGTTAAATAATTCAGATGTTTATTCTCTATTTCCCCAGAGCAGCAAACTCAAGGGTCAGATCATGAAATAAGGATCAGGGGCCTAAGAAAGGTGCTGTGCTGAAATGTAACTAAGGTAGACATGCACAATTTATATAAAGTAGAATGGCAGCTTACACATACTTTGGTTTTTCAGATTCAAAGCAGAGACTTCCTCATGTTGGGACTTAAATTATGACATCCATTTGAACTAGGAGATATATGATCACTTTTAAATAGTTTTTAAATAAAAGGAGATCTGTAGGAAGTTTGAGTAAAAGGAGAAGAGAAAATGAATGAGTAGAAGTTGAGACCTTTAGTCAAAGTAAATAGTCTCAAGTATCCAGATGTTTAGAATATTCACAGACAAAAATGTGCCATTGATTAATTTGGTTCTTATTGTTTCACCATTATTAATAACATTTACAGAATTATACATATATATACAAATGTGTGTATATATACATATATCAATGTATGCATCTATATACATACTATAACATACATATATACCACAAAATCATAAGAGAAGTGGTGGAAAGGAGGAAAATATTTCTCAGATGTTTTGTCAGATAGCACTATGAGCGCTCCCCAAGATAATAAAATGAGTATATAGCAGCATACAGACCCCCTGAATTGAATGAAATAGTGATAATGCTGAATTGGATGTTTACTCTGTGCCAACAAGTGCTGTAATGTTTACATATATTGAACTCTTTTAATCCACATCCTAACCCTGTAAGCAGGTACTCCTACTATCCCCTGTCATAGATAAGAAATCTGAGGTAGCAAGAGTTAACTAAGTTGCCCCGGTTCAGTACCTAGTAAGTAGAACCACCAGGATTTGAGCCTAGGAAGTCTGCTTCAACTCTCATCTAATTACCATACCACACCATCCCTCACAGGTAGGATGTAATGATTACCATCACACAAACACAAATCACCTAAATTGCTTTACTACTCAGTGCTGAGAAGTCATCCACATTTAAACACATATCATGAGTCAATTAAGGTCAGCTTATGTGCTTATGTAATTTTTGGTAATATGTAATTTTATTCAAGGAAGCTTTTAAAACTTAATTATTTAAAAAGGGGAAGGATACAGTGAAGCAGTGCTCCAAAATGTATTCACCAAATGCAATGAATGTGCCACAATGATGAAAGAGGTTGCTGATATAGGAGTGGGGGGTGGAGGGTGGGGTATAAGGGGACATCTTGTATTTTTTAATCTATCATTGTTTATGATCCATGTATCTTTAAAAAAAAAAGACAATTAAATTTTTTAAAAAAATTTTTTAAGTGGAAGGGAGCCAGTGCCCCTGCAAGGTCAAATGCCTGCTTTACATGTACAAGGTCTGGGATTCAAACTCCAGTACCTCCTAAAAAAAAAGAAAGAAAAAAAGTACTTAGGGGTCATAAGCCAGTTCATAAAAATTTGCAGGGTATGCACTTACTCCAAAATCAGGGTTTAAATAATGGCCTCTGAGATACCAGAGAAACCAATTGCAGGCACCAAAATACTCACATCAACAGTCATAGCTGTCAAAGTAAAGGCATGTTAGCACTGAATAAAAGCAGAATTTTTCTTATGATCCTTAACCTACTGTTTTGGACTTAAGAGATTGAATATCTCCTTCACAGACAACTGTTTCAACCGTGGGTGTCAAAGTTCAGAGGTACCTTGTTTAAATCAGCTCAGAGTATATTTATTTCAAAATCAGTATGTGCCCTATTAAAAGTAAGTTTATTTTACAGAGTCAATATGTTATTCTAATGTTGAAATTGTGCATAATTTAAAATAATTTTTTAATTTATAATATATTTACTATTTAGAGAAAAATTTCTGTAAATACATGTTCTCTTTTCCCAGTCCTACACTTTCACTCATATTGAATAATTTTTGTTTCTACTGAATTTTTCCTTATTCAATATCAGGCTATGTTGTAATTCTCCAACTGTTTCATGACTGGCATTTCTACAGTTTACTCTAGTGGGTCAATTGGAGGTAGTCCCAGTGGTTTAGATCATCCTTCTTGAGGATCTGGGTTTTCATGCAATGTCGGGAAATTTTACTCAGTTCTTATTTTGAGTATCTGGTCACTTTTTGTAACGTTTCTCTAGGCTCAAGCTCTACTGCCAGGCTGATACAGTGGTGAGACTTGGTGACAGGTATCATCCCCTCACCTGAAGTCACGTGTTCCAGGAGGAGGAGCCCTGTGGAGAATCCGCCTTAACACAGTGTGTGAAAAGCTGTCGCTGCAGGGAAGCAGGAAAGAGCTGAGGCCCTCGACAGCAATGCTCAGCCCGCTCTCGGCTCTGCACTGGTCGAGAAGTAGAACGTCAAGGAAAGTCTCCCGAGCACAGGAATGTTCATCTTCACCATCCTTTGGAAAACAGTGGGCCTGGGTTAGTAAAAACATTGCGGGAAGCAGACGAAAATATTTAAATCTGTATGGGCTGGTTCTGCTTTTCAGTAAGAGATAGGAAAGTAAATAAATATTTTAAATCTCTGCAGAGAAATCCTCCTTTCTATTTATATTATGAAGTAAAGAATAAAGTTCATCTGTAATATCAGAGGAGGACATGAGGCCACTTTTTGGATTGTGATTTCAGACGTTTTGATACAGCAGAAATAAAAGAGGAAATGTAGACTAAATTGTAAAAGAAAACTTGAAATTTCATATTTTATTCATGAAGATTATAGAACTAGGAAAGGCTCGAGATATTTTGTATCCATGTCTAAATATAATATGCATGGAAAATATTTGAAGATTTTCTGTCTGTTTTTATAATAGGCCAAAGAAGGATTTTAATCTCTTCCTGAATTAATCTTTGGGGGCTATAGTGATAATTAAAATAGAATTTATAGCATGGGATTGACTTTAGCTTTATAAGAACTTTCTATTTTGTTTTCATATCATTTTTTTAAAGTAAAAAGTATCTCTGTAATAGTTTTTCATTTTATGAATTTTAACCATAGGAAATGTGTTTTACAGTTGTCATAAAATCAAATTACCACATACACAAAGGACAAAACACTAGTCTGACATACAAAATTACCATATATTAAAATTGAGTTCATTGGAAAAACTCAGAACTTGCTAAGTGCTAAGACACCATCTAGAACAAAGAAAGCAAGTAAAAATGTTTTTAAGACATTCAGATTTATAAACAGCATCTGGATATCCCCTTAATGAAGTAAGTATTTGGCAACATTTGGGCAGTATTCATTGTCCAAATAACTGAATTCCAAAGTTAGTAATAAAAACATGTCTGTCATATCAAGTAAGTGTTAATTATGTATTCATCCTACAGCTCAGATATTAATATTATAGTGCTTTAATGATGTGTGACAGCTTACGATTCATTTCAGAGCAGTTTTTTTCTTCTTTCTCTCTAATTTGGTCCAAGGCAGAACCAAGATTCAAATCATCATTCTGGAAAAGCAAATTCTGAGGAAATCACAAAATGGCTATCATAAAATGACTATCTCAACCAGTATATTTAGCTGCTTTGATATATGTGCCCACCTTAGAATCATGGTCACAGTTTGAATTAAATTGAAGAAATATTTCAAATGGCAAAAAACACAACATTTTGAAATACAAACACATCACTTTGATATTCAATTGTTATTTCCAATCAAATATTTTCTCTTAGTTATTATTAATTGGAAACTTGATGGATGCTACTTTTCTTCATGAGGTAAAAAGTTATCTTTCTACACTCATTGATAGGAAACTCTGACTGTGGGCTGTTGGTGATCTGTTCAAATGTTAAGTTTCAGAAGTCATGGTAGGCTCTATTGCCAAGAAAAGCTGCATCTATATCACACTACTAAAGAATGTTAAGTTTATTTGTCCTTCAAGTAGAAACCATTATTAGTTATTTTTCACCAAACTAAATAAAGGGGTTATTTGTTACTACACAGGTAAAACTGTGTCTTTTCCATTTGTCAGTCACATCTATCATCCCTATTCGATAATTTTCCAAGGCATCAGTCTAAAGTTTTTAATGAAAAGAAAATGCTAACTAATAAATTAAGTGCTTTTTTTCATTATTCAGAGCATGACAACTTTTCATTTATTCAAAAATTATATATGTATTTGGGGGGAGCTGCTTTAGGCTTTAGGAATAGAGTGAAGAGCAGTGGACAGCACTGTCTTCTTTCTTAAAGCTTATTCACTGGTGATTGAAGTGGGAGGGTATCGAACATTTATCAGTGGGGTGCATGGTTACAGTTTCTTCTTATGATAATTGTGGTTAACTATTGATCACTGAGACAGACTATGTTCAAGTGCTGTTCCAAGCAAGCTGCATATATATAAACTTCACCCCCAATCACTGGTATTTTTATGGTTCCCATTTTTATAGGTGAGAATACTGAGCCCAAAAGTGTTATGTAGATTGCCTGGGATCAAAAGGTGAATACCTAGCACAGGTGAGACTTGAATAGATGCTCTCTGCCTATCCTCTTAAGCTCCATCCTATACTAGCTCTCTGTAAGAGTTCCCTATATATAAAATATTATAAATTAAACAAAAAGAGATTATTGGTTCAGAAACATTTAAGTAAGAATATTAAGTAGAAATATTTATGAGGTGGCCTAAAGAATGAGAAGGAATTACCTAGAAAACAAGGAAAATTTTTCAAGGGCTCTGGGTGGGAAAGAGCTTGACGTGTCAAAATACTGAGAGGTGGCTAGAAGTGAACATGGGTAAAGTACTTTGTGAGATGAGAAGAAGCCAGATCATGCGGGTCCATGGAGGCCATCCTAAAGAATCAGTCATGGAAAGCCACTGACAAATGGTAAGCACAGGGAAGATGTGATCTGACTGCATCTTCTAAAAATGTAAGAATAGATTATTGCCAAAATCTAGAAGAGAAATGATAGTACTTTAAAGAAGAGTGTTGGTGGTAGAAATTTTTTAAAGCGAAAGGATACTTAACATACATTTCTGAATTCAAATTGAGCAGTTTGGGTGATAAGTTAGTTATTGGAGAAGAGGGAATGCAGGTGCCAAGAGCTGTTACATAACAAACTGGCAGATCAAAGGTACTAGTCACAAAGATATAACAAAAGAGGAACACTCTTTTCCTCATCCTGGCATTACCAAAATAGATTTTAGAGGTGAATTCTTCAACCCAGTAAAAGAAAATATTCACTACATCAAGCTAACTAGCTTTATGGAGAATCATCGGGTCATATCACTATAGAAGTAGACCTATTCCAAAATGTCAAGTTTAGTTGTGAGAAAAATCCAGACCCTGAGTTTAACAATGAGCTGTCCAAGGTCACCTGGGTAAAAAATGTAATATTAAACTCATTACCATGAAAGTATCTGCAACAAAACAAGTGACTTGACTGTAATTTTTATTTTTTACCCATTGATTTTTTTCAACTAACATAAATTTTCTCCCTTTCTTTAGTTCTGATTTCATTAAATTATTTTTATAGTCTGTGCTGACAACCTTCTCCTTTTCTTTTTCTCCTCCTCCTTCTCCTTCTTCTCCTTCTCCTTCCTCCTTTTTCTTCTCTCCCTCCTTCCACTTACCCCCTTTCTCATTCTAGAATTTAGGCATTGAATGATAATGGACAAAAGCAACTATAGTTCTCCCCATGGTTTTATTCTGCTTGGCTTCGCTGACCACCCCAAGCTGGAGGTGATGCTCTCAGGAGTTGTCACCATCTTCTACCTAATCACATTGGTGGGTAACACGGCCATCATTCTGGCTACACTCCTGGACTCCCATCTCCACACACCAATGTACTTCTTCCTCAGGAATTTATCTTTCCTGGATCTATGTTTCACCACCAGCATCATCCCCCAGATGCTGGTCAACTTGTGGGGGCCTGACAAGAGCATCAGCTGGGGGGGCTGCATCGTTCAACTCTACGTTTACATGTGGCTGGGCTCCACGGAGTGCCTCCTCCTGGCAGCGATGTCCTACGACCGCTTCACGGCCATTTGTAAGCCCTTGCACTACTTGGTCATCATGAGCCCTCATCTGTGCCTCAGGATGATTACCATTGTCTGGGGCATTAGTTTGGCCAATTCTGTAGTTTTATGTACACTCACCCTGCATTTGCCTAGATGTGGAAACAATATTCTGGACCATTTCTTGTGTGAGTTGCCTGCTATGGTCAAACTAGCCTGTGTAGACACCACAACCGTTGAACTGTCTGTTTTTGCTTTAGGTATCATCATTGTCCTTACCCCCCTCATGCTTATTCTTATATCGTATGGCTACATTGCCCAAGCTGTGCTGAGAATGAGGTCAAAAGCAGGCCAACGAAAAGCAATTAATACCTGTGGCTCTCATCTCACTGTGGTGTCTATCTTCTATGGAGCTATTATCTACTTGTACCTGCAGCCGGGTAACAGTGCCTCCAAAGACCAGGGCAAGTTCTTCACGCTCTTCTACACCATCGTCACTCCAAGTCTCAATCCCCTCATCTACACATTAAGAAACAAGGACATGAAGGATGCACTGAAGAAACTGATGAGGGTGGAGCACAAAGCTGCAAAGATGAGGAGGAACTGGAAGTCATAGAAAATATTAAAGTGACTGAAGTAATGAAATACACTTTCTAATTATCTTCAGTTTTTACTGAGGCAAGTAATCCCTACATCATAGAGGTCAGTTTAAGTAACAATTCTTGTTTACAGACATTTTGTGGATACAAGCACTATTATAGCCATTTTGCTTAGTTCCCATATGCCTCTAATCATTGGCATGTCTTAAGGGAAACTGGGTCATTAGGTACTTTTATTTTTCCTTGAAATACAACATAAAGAAACATAAACTTAAATGCACTTAATTTATTCTAAAACCCCATAGAACTGTTTGGGTCTCTAGTTTTGTATTTTCAATCTTAGGCTTATATCTTCAGTAACATAGACCTTAATGAATGGTACTGTACATTATAATTGTGTATGAAATGATAATATACCAAAAAATATTTTGTATATTAAATATTTCAATTCCTGCAAGCATTTTTGTGTTGTCACAGTATGATACAATCTATAGGATAGTGAATGACGTAAGTATCAGTGAAACACGATACCAATATCTTGAGTAAAGATTCTTTGTTATTTAAGTCAATTACTTCTTTAGCATGATACATGGGGGAGACAGGACAAAAGTTAAAAGGATTTAAATCTTACTCATTTCTCACTCATGCAGGACACATTTATTCCGTGACTGTATGAATTTCAATGGGAAGCAATATAACCAGTTAATGAATAGTACACTTTTAACATAAATCAAAGGAATCATGGAATTTATGTGACTTTTGAAATATGGTATTATTTGTATTTAATGCAATTTCGTAAAATGGGTAAATCTTTGTATTTCCATTATTCACAATGTAACATTTATATTCTTGGGAAAATAAGATGACTTCTGAATTAAAACTTCAGATTTTTTATGATATATCTTTCTCAAAAATTTCTCATTATTTAATCATTGTAATCAATATGGATTTAGAAGGATACATTCCTGGAATCTAAGACTAATATAATATATTCTCCCCATCACTTCATAAGTCTTGAAATAGGGAGGAATTACTGGAAAATTATTTACTTTTCCAATCAGAACACAAGTAATGGTTCACATAAAATAATACTTAATATGATATAGGGTATTATCAATGTCTTTATCTTCCACATAATACATCTTTTAGAATTGCTTTTGGAAACAGTTCATCAGCCCAAAAAAGTCCACAGACAAAGTAAGCTCTGCAATCCTGTTATATGTATGGTCTAGCCTTTCCATCGAATACTTTTGGATTTGGAAAGTTTCTTCTTCATCTTAATGCAATTTATAGTCAATAATATTAGGAGATACATTAAGTCATTTACTAACCTCAATAATCTAAATCATCAAAAATATAGCAGTAATGAACTCTTAAAGAGCATTATATTTTACAGCTATAATTATTTGTTTTCCTGTGGACATCCTGTTTTATATTCTCTTTGATTTGAATCTCTTCTGCATTTGGATTTCAAATTAAACTAATACTTCAAATATTTACCTCACTTTTATTTTTCTGAAATAAGTATAAATGCACAGATCATTATATTAAAGTAAACTTTTTAAAATATATTGAGCTTTTATATGTTACATAGTACTGCATGAGGGTTATAAAGATTATCAAAAGGATCAGCCTGAAATAACACCTGGGGAATAAATGTAGCTTGAAAGGGTAAGTGATAATAGTATGTAACAATAACGATAATTAAATCTCATTGTCTCTTAACTGAAAGACTACTTTCCTGACCAAGTTCTCACAACAACATCTATGAGAGAAATTGTCACAGGTGCTCTAGCTCATCTAATGTAAATAGTCCACTATCACAGGGTCAATATTCTTGAAGGTGTAAAAAGTGATTAACATGGGAGGGAAATATGAAACAAATCTTCTCTGGGGTTCAAAAGAACAGGATTTGATTCCCAAACTTTCCTTGATTAACAAAAAATCACTATTTCTAAGCTTTTTTAATTTACAATGGTCTTACACAATATATCTTTGGTTCGAGACTCAAAAGAGATTAACCATTTAATGAGTAGATTGTTAATACAATGCAGATTTGGTTGAGCATACGTCTGTGTATAGTATAGCATGTAACAGTATGCATAACAGTGTATGGGAGTAGAGAGGCAGCTTCTTGAATACAAAAGAAAATATTGACGACCTCCCTTTTTTCCTGTCACTTCTTTCACTGGTTTACTAAGTTAATTTCACTCTTTTTATTTTGTCTTTCACATGGATTATAACCATCCAGAACAAAAAGCAAAGGATACCTCCTGATTGGGGGGGGGGGAGCAAATTTGGTCAGTGCTGAATGCGAGGCTCATGCTTGAAGCTCGATAAGGTCCTAAGGCAAGTATATAAGAGGTGACGGACAGGATTAAATTATTGTTCTGCTTCTCACATTATAAACTTAAACAGAGGATTATACATATAAGCAAAACCCCAGGGTTTTTATCCACTTGGTAAAGCAATATAATATACTTTGAGGACATCACTTAACCAAAGAAACCTAAGTGCTCAATTACTTAGCACAATTATAAGTGCTAAAACTTCAGGAAAGGGATGGATCGGTACAATGAGGAAATGGAAACAAATTCATAAAGTCGATGGAACTTGGTTTGAATTGTAAGGATTCTCTAAGACCTGAATTTGGCAATGATGATCCAAGTTAAAAAAAAAAAGTGTATGAAAAAACCATGGGAGTTAAAAACCAGCATAGATATAACTACAGTAAAGAGTATAAATTTTAGCCTCAGGGAAAAATGTGAATTGAAATATGGAGATCAGATTAAACCATCATTAAATAAATGTGTATTGAATGCTACTCTGTGGGAGGCACTGTGAAAATCTACCACTTGTGTTTGACTCATATGTGGTCAATAGTTTGGAACTGATACTTTGCTTAAGCAAAGAAATATCACAAAGAAATCAACATATTATTTAATGCTCCTTTTATTAGCATCATTCACTAACCAATAAGTAGCTAAAACTGGAAAATAGTCCAGGAAAGAAAACGTATTAAATAATTGCCTTTCAATACCACTGAATCTAAATAGCCATAAAAAATGAATTTTACGTAAAATTGACTTTATGAAAATAAACTTGTAGACTGACATTTTTCAAATGTATCTACCTGTTTGTGGTTTTTTTGCAAAGAAAGACTCTTAAATATATCTGATTAATAGATACGTATCTTAGAAACAACATAGCACAATGAGCATGTATCAGAATACTCAGACCTTAAAGTTCCATTAAATCCTTTTAATGCCAAACCTTGTGTATGTCGAACATAATATAAAGATAAATTAAAATCATTCCTTCTAAACCATTCCCAGTTAGTAAGGGACTTAAATATATGCATCAATCTGTGCTATCAATTTATTTCAGTTTTATTTAGATGTACATCATAGGTTCGATAGAGCTTACATCTTCTTATCAAATGATGATTATTATGAAATCTAAAAAAACTCAAGGTGGCAATAATCAATTGTGTTTAATATGGGACACTGTAGATGCCTTAAGAATTCTGTCCCACAGAGTAACTCAGAAGATCTTCTCAGTTCCCTAATATGAACATCTCAGTGACTCATCTAGTAAATTCTTCTTTTCTAAAACAATTGGAATTGGAAGACATAGATGTATTACCAAAGTACTGAGCTATCAAATTCTGAAAAATCAAAGTCAGCCCCTACCCTAATCACTTCTGACTCTTAACAGCAAATGCAAGATGACTGAATTTATGGGGAACTGCTATCTTCTTATATGGGTAAGCAGTTTTAAAATGAGGAAAAATCATATAAAACCTCCAATATGTATAGCTATACAAAAGTCAAGAAGAGTGTGAGGAATTGTTCCAGATTGTAGAGTAAATTAACATGACTACTAAATACAACCCATGATCTTGGATTTGATGCTTTAACTTGAAGAGTTATTATTAGAAAAAGGTCAAAAATTGAATAAGGACTATGGATTAAATTAACATACAAATGTTAATTTCCTGATTATATTAGTGATTATATTAGGAGGATGCCCTTCTTGCAGGAAACACACAGAAAGTGTTCAGGTGCGATGAGAAGCATCATGTTGTCTTTTTACTCTCAAATGGTGCAGGAAAAAAATTAACTATACTGTTTTCTTAAATGAATAAAAAAAGATGCAAAAGCCATTCTGAAGAGATTTCTACCACCCAAAAAGAAGGCAATTTGAGCATAAGTAAGAGTAATGATTGAAATAGAATGAATACCCTTAAAATTTGGGGTTATAATGGCACTGAAAAGAAACTCAAAATCAACTTTTGAGGGTTTTTAGCACAATAAATCATTATTTTGAAATCTGATAAATACTGACAAAACAAATATCCTAAATTACTTTTCGGAGGTGCAACCTTAAATCACCCCATCCTCCTGTCCTCAAACACAGCTAGGTGGGAGGGTGGTTCTGAAACTATATCTCAGAAGTGGAAACTGTAATCACTCCATCCTCCTCCCCTCAAGGGCACCTGATGGGAACGTGGTTCCTAAACTACATCTTGGAAATGTAGCTGGGAATCACTCCATCCTGCCCCCCTCAAGGGCACCAAGTGGGAACACCGTTCCTAAACTACTTCCCTGAAGTGTAACCTCGAATCACTCCACCCCCTTCCAAGTCAAGGGCACCAGGTGGGGGCATGGCTCCTAATTATATCTCTGAAGTGCAACCTGGAATCACACCATCCTCCTCCCCTCAAGGGCACTGCGTGGTTGTGTGGTTCCTAAATCACATCTCAGAAGTGCATCTGGAGTCATTCAATCCTCCTGCCCTCAAGGGCATGGGGTGGAATCATGGTGCCTAAACATGTCGGAAGTGAACCCTGGAATCACGCAGTCCTCCTCGCTTCAAACACAACAGATGGAAGCATAGGTCCTAAACTACGTCTTCGAAGTGGAACCTGCAATCTCTCACTCCTTCTCTGCTCACAGGCACCAGGAGGGACCGTGGTTCCTAAACCACATCTTCGTAGAGAAACGTGGAATCGCCCCGTCCTCCTCCCATCACGGCCCCAAGTTGAAGCGTGTTCCCTAGACTACACCCCGGAGGGGGCACATGGAATCAGCCCATTCTCGACCCCTCATTAGCCCGAAGTGAGAGCGTGTTCCCTAAAATACACCCCCGAAGTGTCACCTAAAATTACCCAATCCTGCTCCCCCCTCAGGCCACAGGTATGAGCATGTTTCCTAAATTACACAAAGGAAGTGGAAACGAATTACCCCATCCTCCTTCTCCGACGAGCACCTGGTCTATATCCAGGAAGTAGAACCTACCTGGAATCACCCCATCATACGCTCCCCCGCCATGAGCACCAGGTGGGAGTGTGTCTTCTAAACGAAAGCCAGGAAGTGGGACCTCGAATCACCCCATTCTCCTCCGCCCATGGCAACGTGAGAAAGTTAATTCTACACTACATCCAGGAAGTAGAAACTGGAATCACCCACCCTTCCCCCGCCCCGGACGGGAACCAGGTGAGAGCATGTGTCCTAAACTACATCCAGGAAGTAGAGCGAGGAATCCCCCCATCCTCCTCCAAACATGGGCGCTAAGTGGGTGCATGCTTCCTTAACTAGATCCAGTAAGTGGAACCTCAAATCACCCCTTCTTCCTCCCTCCAGGGTCAATAGGTGAGAGTGTTTCCTGAAGTACATAAAGGAAGTGAAACCTGGAGTCACCCCATTCTCCTCCCCGCAATGGCACCAGGTGGGAACGTATTTCCTAAACTACATGCAATGTTGGAACCTAGAATCACCCCATCCTCCTCCCACCGCATGCACCAGGATGGAGCTTGTTTCCTAAACTGCATCCAGGAAGTGGAACCTGGAATCACCCTATCTTACTTCCCCAACGGACATCAGGTGGGAGCATGTTACCTAAACTGCAGACAGAAAGTGGAACATGGAATCACCCCAAACTCCTTCCCCCAAGGTCACCAGTTGGGACCGTGTTTCCTCACTACATGCAGGAAGCGTAACCTGGAACCACCCCATCCTACTTCCCCAAAGGCATAAGGTGGGAGCGTGTTTCCTAAACTATATCCAGGAAGGTTAACCTGGACACACCCCATCCTCCTCCCATGGGCACTAAGTGGGTGCATGCTTTCTTAACTAGATCCAGGAGGTGGAAACTGGAATCACCCCTTCTTCCCTGTGCCATGGTCAGCAGGTATAAGAGTGTTTCCTGAACTGCATCAAGAAAGTGAATCCTAAAATGACTTTATCCTCCTTCCCCCATGGAAACCTGGTTGGAACATGTTTCCTAAACTACAACCAGGAAAGGGAAGCTATAATCACTCCATCCTCCTCCACCCACTAGCAATAGGTTGGAGTGAATTTCCTAAACTACATCCAGGAAGTGGGTCCTGAAATCACCTAATCCTCCTCCTCCCACTGGCACTAAGTGGGAGCCTGTCTCCTAGATTACATCAAGGAAGTGAAACCTGGAATCAACCTGTCGTGCTCCCTATGGCAACCAGGTAGAAGTGTGTCTCCTAAACTACATCAAGGAAGTGGAGCCTGGAATCACCCAATCCTCCTCCCCCCAAGGGCAACAGGAGGGAGCATGTTTCCTGAACTACATCCAGGAAGTGTATCCTGGATTCACACAATCCTTCAATCCCCACTGGCATTACACAGGTGCATGCTTCCTCAAATAGATCCAGAAAGTGAAACCTGGAATCACTTCTTCTTCCTCTCCCCACAGTCAGCAGGTGTGTGTTTCCTGAATTACATCAAGGAAATGAAACCTGGAATCATGCCATCCTCCTCCTCCCATTGGCACCAAGTGGTAGCATGTTTCCTGAACTACATCAAGAAGTGGAACATGGAATCAACCCATCCTACTCTCCCCACGGTCCCCAGGTGGAAGACTGTTTTCTAAATTACATCCAGTAATAGTAACCTAGAATCAACGCGTCCTGCTCACCATGGGCATGAGGTGGGAGCATATATCCTAAACTACATCCAAAAAGTGGAGCCTGGAATCACCCCCCCCCCAGCCCCACGGGCACCAAGTGGCAATGTCTTTCCTAAACTACGTTCAGGAAGAGGAACCTGGAATCACCACAACCTACTTCCCCCATGGTTATCACATGGGAGCATCTTTCCAGAACTACATCCAGGACTTGTAACTTGGAATTACCTGATCCTCCTGCCCCCCCCCCTCCGAGAACCAGGTGGGAGCCTGTTTCTTAAATTGCATCCAGGAAGTAAAACCTGGAATCAACCCATCCTCCTCCCCATGGACACCAGGTGGGAGCATGTTTCCTAAACTTATCCAAGGAGTGTAATTTGAACTCATCCTACCCTCCTCACCCACGGGCACTAGATCGGTGAGTGCTTCCTTAACTAGATCTGGGAAGTGGAACCTGGAATCACCTCTTTGTCTTCCTGCCACGGTCAGCAGCTGTGAGTGTGTTTCCTGAATTATATCAAGGAAGTGAAAACTGGAATGACTCCAAACTCCTTCCTCCATGGAAACCAGGTTTGAGCCTGTTTCATAATCTACATTCAAGAACAGGAAGCTAGAATCATGCCATCCTCCTCCTCCCTAAAGCACCTGGTGGTAGCATGTTTCCTAAACTACATCCAGGTACTGGAACCTGGAATCGCCCCATCCACCTCCCCTCACTGACACTATGTGTGACTGAATATCCTCAACTATATCCTGGAAGTAGATCCTGGAATCACCCAACCTTTCTCTCCCCAGGGTTACCAGATGATAGCCTGTTTCCTAAATGACAACCAGGAAGTGAAAACTGGAATTAACACAACCACCTCCCAACAGGCACCAGGTTGGAGTGTGTTTCCTAAACTACACCCAAGAAGTAGAACCTGGAATCACCCCATCCTACTCCTTCTATGAACCCCAAAATGGAGCATGTTTCCTAAAATACAACCAGGAAGTGGAACATGGAATCACCCCATCTTCCTCAATCCATGGTGACCAAGTGGGAGACTTTCTCCTACATTACATTCAAGAAGTGAAACCTGGAATCAACACATCTTCCTCTCCATGGGCACGAGGTGCAAACGTGTCTTCTAAACTAGATCCAGGAAGTGGAGCCTGGAATCATTCCATCTTCCTCCCCCAAAAGCACCAGGTGGGAACTTGCTTCCTATACTGCAACCAAGAATTGGAACCTGCCATCCCCCAACCCTCCTTCAACCAATTGCACCAGGTGGGAGTGTTGTCTAAACTTCACCAAAGAAGTAGAATGTGGATTCACCCCATCCTATTTCTCCCATGAGCACCAGGTGGGAGCATGTTTCCTAAACTATATCCAGGAAGTGGAACCTGGAATCACCCATCATATGCCTCTACAAGCACCAGGCGGGAATGTGTCTCCTAAAGAAAAATAAGGCACCTCGAATCACCCCATTCTCCTCTGTCCACGGGAACCAGAGTAAACGAATTTCTATACTACATCTAGGAAGTAGAAACTAGAATCACCCCATCCTCGTCCCCTCACTGGAACCAGGTGGGAGTATTGTTCCAAAACTATATTGAGGAGGTGGAACCTGGAATCACCCAATCTTCCTCCCTTCCCTCCAGAACCAGGGGAGAGAGTGTTTCCTAAATTATGTCCAGGAATTGGAATGTGGAATCAACCCAACCTTCTCACCACAGGCATCAACTGGAGTATATCTCCTAAACTATATTCAAGATATGGATCCTGGAAATACCACGTCCTCCTCCCACAATGGCCACCAAGATGGGGTGTGTTTCCTTAACTACAAACAGGAAATGGAACATGGAATTGATGTGGGCTATGGGTGGGAGGCTCCTTGTCTCTTAATAGATAACCTAAGCTGTCTGTGACTTGTGGGTGTGGGACCATAAGAGGCTGCAGTCCTGCCCTTGGTAACCATGGCAGCAACTCCAGTCCCAGGAAACAGTTTAACAATGCAAGGTCTATAAACTTTAAATATTCAGGGAAAATGCAGACCAAATGGGCTAGAGGCTTATCTGGAATATGTGAAGTCCATGCTGGGGGCTTACCTAAGATGTGGAAGATATATGCTAATTCAAGCCTATTGAGAACTGAGAAAAAAGAACCATTTGGGCTCCTGCAGGCCTGGCCAAGAGGAACCAGCCTCCATTCGGAGAGCGCCCTGTGGCCTGCGACTTCCCGGCCTCCTTGGTGGCATTAAAATGGTCCTGCGAGGATTGCATCCAGCATCCAGGTGGAATCTGAGCCTCCTCTTGACATAAAGGTGCAATGGACACAACCAATCCAGTGTCCACATAGAAGAGGTGGCATTGGATTGGGAAAAGTGGACATAATGGACAAAGGGTATGGGGAAAGGCAGGAAGAGATGAGAGGTGGAGGCGTCTTCGGGACATGGAGCTGCCCTGGATGGTGCTTCAGAGGTAATCACCGGACATTGTAAATCCTCACAGGGCCTACATGATGGAATAGAGGAGAGTATGGGCCATGATGTGAACCAATGTATATGAGGTGCAGAGGTGCCCAAAGATGTACTTACCAAATCCAATGGATGTGTCATGATGATGGGAACGAGTGTTGTTGGGGGGGGGGAGAGGGGGGGTGGGGGGGTGGGGTTGAATGGGACCTCACATATATATTTTTAATGTAATATTATTACAAAGTCAATAAAAAATAAAAAAATTTAAAAAAAAAAAAAATGGTCCTGCGAGAAGGAAAGGAAAGTTTGAAAATCTCACCTTGGACTTCCGGCAAGATGGTGGCTGAGTGAGCTTGCCTTGCCGTCTCTCCTGGGAAGAGGCAGCTGGGCACCGCTGGAGGTTCTCCGGGACCAGGCTTTTTCAGGATTTTTTCAGGGCAGGAAGTGTCTGGACATCGATTTGGTGGGAAGGTAACGGAAAGGACTGGTCTATAAGATATAAATTGGGACTTTTCAGGAGGGGGAGGCAAGATGGCGGCTGAGTGAACTTCCCGGTTACTAGCTCCTGGGGGGAATTGGCTGGGAGGCGTCGGAGACTCTTTGGGACCGGCTGTTTCGGGATTTTTCCTGGTCCAGAGGTGTCTGGACATCGATTTGGAGGGAAGGTAACAGAGAGGATCCATCTGTGAAATATACACGGAGATCCCAGCTACGTGTGGAGGATTCCCTCCTTGGGTAGGCGGAGCCGAGACAGCTAGCACCGCGCGGAGCCCCGGTGGGCGGCGGCCAGGGAAGCCGAGTCCGGCCGAGCCTGCCTGGGCCGCGGCGGGCGGAGGGGCAGAGCCCAGCTGAGCTCTACCGAGCCCAGCCGCGCCGCGCCGGGCGGCGAGCGGGAGAGCCGAGCCGCGCTGCGCCGCGCCGGGCGGCGGGCGGGAAAGCCGAGCCCAGCCGAGCCCAGCCGAGCCCAGCCGAGCCCAGCTGAGCCGCGGCGGGCGGCTGGCGGGGGACTGGAGCCCAGCTGAGCCCAGCCGAGCCTGGCGGCGGGGTTTCTGTTCTTTGGTTTTTTTTTTGTTTTTCTATTTTTTTTTTTTAATTTCTTGTTGTTCTTGTTCTTGTTGTTCTTTTTTTTTTTCAATCCTCTCTTTCTTGTCCCCAGTATTCTTCTTATACTATTTTACCTTAACAATACAATAGGTCCTACAGGAAATACCTCACATTTGCTGGGTTTCCTCACCCTCCACTGCCTCATTTCTCTGTGAATAGATTTAGCCTATCTACACTATCCCCTTTCCCCTACAACTTGATATCCTCCACCATCTGCTATCTCTCCTATATTCCATCTCCCTTTCTTTGATCCACAAAGTGTCTAACTCTTAATTTCTAATACCTTTGGTTAGTTTCCATCTGGTATTCGTCCCTGAAACTATTACCTTTCTTTTCTCTTTCCCTCTCTCACGAAAACAATAGCCTCTTAGTACGTACCACATTCCTCCCATATTCAGTCGTCTACCTCATTATAGGTACTTTCCTACTACTATAACTCTACACAATTTACATGATCTAACCTCCATCCTCCCAGAACTCATATTGTTGCTTTGTAAACATATATCACCAATACTACTTCACACTTTTTCCTTCCTTACACAATTGACTTTCCCCAGCACTAATACTTTCCTTTAAAGTGAGCTTAACTAGCAATAAGAAATTGGAATAAGAAGAACAAAGTGACAAAGAGAAGATATAACACTTACACAAAAACAACAGCTAATTAATCTCCAAGACTAGACAAAGAAGCTAAGGAACTGATTAAACCCGTCAAGAAAAAATGTTGACAAGACAGCAACAAAAATCTACAAACCAAACCAGTAATCAGGAAAACATGGCTGAATCCAATCAACAAACTGAAAATCAGGAAGGGGGGCAGGACTTCGCACAAGCAATGAAAGATCTCAAAACATTTATCACCGACAAATTTGATGAAGTAATGAAAGAGGTTAACAGCGTGAAGACAACACTCGGAGGGGAAATTGCAGACATGCGCAAAAAAATAACAGATATGATGGAAATGAACACCACAATTCAAGAAATCAAAAATACACTTGCAGCAAATATCAGCAGACTAGAAGAGGCAGAGCAGAGAATTAGTGATGTGGAAGACAGTGCATTGGAAATCAAACAGATAGTAGAAGTGGTCAATAAAAGGTAGAAAAAATCCAGATAGGAATTAGGGATCTGAATGATAATGCAAAACGCT
Source organism: Dasypus novemcinctus (assembly GCF_030445035.2). Taxonomy (NCBI): domain Eukaryota; kingdom Metazoa; phylum Chordata; class Mammalia; order Cingulata; family Dasypodidae; genus Dasypus; species Dasypus novemcinctus. The sequence continues at coordinate 69,421,391 of NC_080694.1, read as the reverse complement.
CAAACATACGTATTATAGGCATTCCAGAAGGAGAAGAGAAGGGAAAGGGGTCAGAAGGAGTGTTGCAGGAAATAATGAATGAAAACTTCCCAAATCTACTGAAAGAGACAGATGTACATATCCAAGAAGCACAGCGCACTCCACTGGTCATAAACCCCAACAGGCCCACCCCAAGACATATACTTGTCAAATTATCCAATGCTCAAGACAAAGAAAAAATTCTAAAAGCAGCAAGAGAAAAGAAAACCATCACATACAAGGGAAACTCCATAAGATTAAGTGCTGATTTCTCATCTGAAACGATGGAGGCAAGAAGGCAGTGGTATGATATAGTCAAGGTACTAAAGGAAAAAAATTTCCAACCAAGAATACTCTATCCAGCTAAACTAGCATTCAAAAATGATGGAGAGTTCAAAATATTCACAGATAAACAGAAACTGAAAGACTATATCAACAAGAAACCTCCCCTTCAAGAAATTCTTAAGGGAATTCTGCAGGAAGAAAGGAAAAAACAGGACAGTCAGAGATGGAGGAGAGTGTAAAAGCAACAAGAAAGACAAAAATAGAAGGAGAAAATAAAATAATACAAACAAAATATAACAAACACAAATCCAACCAAAATATGGCTACCATAAATAACTCTCTAAACGTAATAACACTGAATGTCAATGGATTAAACTCACCTATCAAAAGATTCAGACTGGGACACTGGATAAGGAAATACGACCCATCTATATGCTGCCTACAAGAGACACATCTTAGACCCAGAGACTCATGGAGGTTGAAAGTGAATGGCTGGAAAACAATCATACAAGCAAACAACAACCAAAAAAAGGCAGGAGTAGCTATATTAATATCAGACAAAATAGACTTTAAATGCGAAACAATTGTGAGAGACAAAGAAGGATACTATATTTTAGTGAAAGGGACAATTTGTCAAGAAGATCGAACAATCATAAATATTTATGCTCCTAACAAGGGCGCCTCTAAATATGTGAGGCAAACGCTGGAAAAACTAAGTGAAAGAATAGATGCATCTACAATTTTAGTGGGGGATTTTAATACACCACTATCAACTCTGGACAGAACATCTCAAAAGAGAATCACTAAAGAAACAAAACATTTGAACAGTATATTAGAAGAGCTGGATCTAATAGACATATATAGATCATTACACCCAAACACAGCAGGATATACATTTTTCTCAAGCGCACACGGAACATTCTCCAAGATTGACCATATGCTAGGCCACAAAGAAAGGCTTAATGAATTCAGAAAGATCGAAATCATACAAAACAATATCTCTGACCACAGTGGAGTCAAGCTGGAAATTTGCAAGGGACAGAGACCCAGACTTCACACGACAATTTGGAAATTAAACAGCACACTCTTAGAAAAACAGTGGGTCAAAGAGGAAATCTCAAAAGAAATCAATGACTACCTTGAAACAAATGATAATGATAACACAACATACCAAAATTTATGGGATGCAGCAAAAGCGGTACTGAGAGGGAAATTTATAGCCATAAATTCATATATCAAAAAAGAAGAAAGAGCAGAAATTGAAGAATAAACTGCACCTTTGAAGGAATTAGAAAAACAACAACAAAGTAACCCAACAGGAAAAAGAAGGAAGGAAATAACAAAGATAAGAGCAGAACTAAATGAAATAGAAAATAAGAAAGCACTTGAAAAAATAAACAAGACCAAGAGCTGGTTTTTTGAGAAGATCAACAAAATTGACAAACCTTTAGCGAGACTAACAAAGAAAAAAAGAGAAAAGATGCAAATACACAAAATAAGAAATGAGAAAGGTGAAATCACCACTGACCCCACAGAAATAAAGACTATCATAAGAGGATACTTTGAAAAACTATATTCCAACAAAAATGACAATTTAGAGGAAATGGACAAATTCCTAGAAATACATAAGCAGCCCATACTGACAAAAGAAGAAATTGATGATCTTAACAAACCAATCACAAGCAAAGAGATAGAATCAGTCATTAAAAATCTCCCAACTAAGAAGAGCCCAGGGCCAGACGGCTTCACAGGTGAATTCTACAAAACATTCCGGAAAGAACTAACACCAATCCTGTTGAAACTATTCCAAAAAATCGAAACAGAAGGAACACTGCCTAATTCCTTCTATGATGCCAACATTACCCTAGTACCAAAGCCAAACAAAGACACCACAAGAAAGGAAAATTACAGACCAATTTCTCTAATGAACCTAGATGCAAAAATACTTAACAAAATACTTGCTAATCGTATTCAACAACACATTAAACGAATTATACACCATGACCAAGTGGGATTTCTTCCAGGTATGCAAGGATGGTTCAACATAAGAAAATCAATCAATGTAATACACCATATAAACAGATTGAGAGAAAAAAACCACATGATTATATCTATAGATGCAGAAAAGGCATTTGACAAAATACAGCACCCCTTCCTGATAAAAACACTCCAAAAGATCGGAATACAAGGAAACTTTTTGAACATGATAAAGAGTATATATGAAAAACCTAAAGCCAACATTGTTTACAATGGCGAAATCCTGAAATCCTTCCCTCTAAAATCAGGAACAAGACAAGGATGCCCATTGTCTCCGCTCCTATTTAACATTGTCTTGGAAGTACTGGCTCGAGCACTGAGACAAGAACCAGATATAAAAGGCATTCAAATTGGAAGGGAAGAAGTCAAAATTTCATTATTTGCAGATGACATGATCCTATATATAGAAAACCCTGAGAGATCTACAACAAAGCTCCTAGAACTCATAAATGAGTTTAGCAAAGTCGCAGGTTATAAGATCAATGCGCAAAAATCAGTAGCATTTCTATACACCAATAATGAGCAAGATCAGGAGGAAATCAAGAAACAAATACCATTCACAATAGTAAATAAAAAAATCAAATACTTAGGAATAAATTTAACTAAAGAGGTAAAAAACTTATACATCGAGAACTATACAAGATTGTTCAAGGAAATCAAAGAAGACCTAAATAAATGGAAGAATATTCCCTGTTCATGGATAGGAAGACTGAATATTATTAAGATGTCTATCCTACCAAAACTGATCTACACATTCAACGCAATCCCAATAAAAATCAACACAGCCTTCTTTAAGGAACTAGAAAAACTAACTATGAAATTTATTTGGAATAAAAAGAGGCCCCGAATAGCCAAAGACATATTGAAAAAGAAAAACGAAATAGGAGGAATCACACTTCCTGACTTCAAAACATACTACAAAGCTACAGTAGTGAAAACAGCATGGTACTGGCATAAGGAGAGACACACAGACCAATGGAATCGAATTGAAAGTTCAGATATAGAACCTCATGTATATAGCCATATAATATTCGATAAAGCCACCAAACCCTCTCAACTGGGAGAGAATGGCCTATTCAACAAATGGTGCCTGGAGAACTGGATAGCTATATGTAGAAGAATGAAAGAGGATTACCATCTCACACCTTATACAAAGATCAACTCAAGATGGATCAAAGACCTAAATATAAGAGCCAAGACCATAAAGACCTTGGAAAGCAGTGTAGGGAAACATCTACAGGACCTTGTAATAGGAAATGGCTTCATGAATATCACACCAAAAGCACGAGCAGCAAAAGAACAAATAGATAAATGGGACTACCTCAAAATTAAAGCCTTCTGCACCTCAAAGGAGTTTGTCAAGAAAGTAAAAGGGAACCCACACAATGGGAGAAAATATTTGGCAACCATATATCTGATAAGAGACTTATAACTTGCATATATAAAGAACTCATAGATCTCGAAAACAAAAAGATAAACAACCCATTTAAAAAATGGGAAAAAGATTTAAACAGACACCTCTCCAAAGAAGAAATACAAATGGCTAAAAAGCACATGAAAAAATGCTCCAAATCCCTAGCTATCAGGGAAATGCAAATCAAAACTACAATGAGATACCATCTTACTCCCATAAGATTGGCAGCCATGAAAAAAACAGTAGAATACAAATGCTGGAGAGGATGTGAAGAAAGGGGAACACTCATCCATTGCTGGTGGGAATGCAGAAGGATCCAACCATTCTGGAGGACAGTTTGGCAGTTTCTCAAAAAATTATCCATAGATTTGCCATATGACCCAGCAATACCACTGCTGGGTATATACCCATCAGATCTGAAAACAAGGACACAAACCGATATATGTACACCAATGTTCATAGCAGCATTGTTCACCATCGCCAAAAGTTGGAATCAATCCAAAAGTCCATCAACAGATGAGTGGATCAATAAAATGTGGTATATACACACAATGGAATACTACTCAGCTGTAAGAACCAATACACTACAATCGCACGTGATAACATGGATGAACCTTGAGAATCTTATGTTGAGTGAAGCAACCCAGGCATTGAAGGACAAATACTATATGACCTCAATGATATGAAATAAGTTAACTGCCTCAGAGAGCTAGAGTCTGGAAAAGTGGCTTACTGGAAATCGGGGGGTGGAGGAAGGCTGTGAGTTAATGTCTGTAGGGGTGGAATCTGTGATGAGCTGGGGGTAAGTATGAGCACAAAGAAGGGACAAAATGGGGGCAAGGGGTTACCTTCGGGTGGGGTTTTCTGGGTTTGAGGGGGGCTGGGGATGGGAAGAGGGGTAATATGGTCCAAGAAATAGGTGGGAGGGAGGGGCAACATACAAACATGGGAGAGTGCCAGAAGTTCATTGAGAACTAAATGTTGAGTAAAACGTATCAAAGTATAAGTAGGAGGGTTACCTGGTTAGGACGCTCAGGGGGTATGGTCTGATGCGGGAGGACTCCGGAGGGAATAGCTGAAGGCTCATTTTGCCAAGGTGGGTTCTACCATTGGGTGGGGTGGACCCATATCCTGGGGAAGACTAATGCCGTCGAATAGAGAGAACTGTATCTCTCGTGAGAAAGGACGGCTCCCAGGGCATTAGATTGGCAGGCGTTGTGGGCCCTAAGGGGAGGGGAAAGTGGACGTGCAATGGATGGAACAAAGGTAAATAAGGGGGCAAAAGAGGAGTTATGTGAGAGTACACGAGGATGAATATAAAATAGCTAATATTACACCAAAAACATATAGGGGATGACAGACTAATAATGAAAACCATAAGACAAAACATAGGATAACTAAAAAATTTAGAAAACTGTACAACCTAAAGTATGGACCACATAGTGAGCACAGATGTTACCTTGTTTGAAAGCTGTAGTTTCGGAATCTGTGCATCAGTTTCAGGGAATATGATGTGGATAAGTTGAAGGATTATTGCTGTGGAAGGGAAGGGGTTTTATGGTGGATCTGGGGAAATACTGTATATTGTATATATGAATTTTGGTGATCTAAGACTCTTCTGAAGCTGACATTATGTTGGGATTCACTTTACGGGAAGTTTTGGATCACAGAGTGGTTCAACAATGGCAGCGGAGGAATACTGATATGGGATGTTATTGACAGGATATATATGGTTGACAGGGAGTTATACAGGGCATATGCCCAGGGTATATGGTAATATCTATATATACTCATAGTGGAAACAATTAAAAACAACAGCTGGGGGGGTACTGGGCTCCTGGCTGGGGGGTCACTGTTGTGGGCCCTGGGAGAGCAGCGGCAATCCTCCAGGTGCAATGGCAAGAACCAGGAAGGAAGGAGGGCCCAACAGTGGGCTCTTGATACTAATGGCTACACTTTTGAGCCTATGCACCTGCAATAAGAACAAGGCCTAGAGTAGCATTGTGCCTGGGGGTTTCCTCCTGACAGCCTTCATGTTACTCAAATGTGGCCACTCTCACAGCCAAACTCAGCGTGTAGATGTGATGCATTCCCCCCAGCGTGGGACACGACACCCGGGGATGAGCCTCCCTGGCACCGAGGGATCACTACCACATACCAGCTGAAGAAGCAACTAGAAAATGACCTTGAATTAAAGATTCAATGCGGAACAGCAGAATATACCTATCTACATATAATAACATGACTTCGGGAAGCGGTTTGACCTAATGTAAGGGGGAAATGGAAAGGAGAAATGAGATTATAAGGCTGTGAGTCTCTAAAAAAGAGTCTGGAGGTTGTCAGAAGGAATACCCCTATGTACAACTGAACAGAGTCTAAGAGACAGATAAGGTAGATACAACCCCAGGTATTGGTTCTTTTGAGGGATAAAGAGACCCACGGGTTCTATGGTCATGGCAGAAGGGGTTCACTGCCATGACAGATGGCCCTTCTTTGGAGCTGGTGTTTCTGCGTGATGGAAATGGACTCAGAGGGGATCTCTTTTCACAAGACTTGCATGCTACTTTATTGGAATTGTAGTTGGTGCTGGGTTTAAGATATATGTAGGGGATTTGAATCTCTGGACTGATAATATGACACCCAGGCCCAGAGCCTCAACAGACTTCAGCTCCTACACTTTGACTTATTGGACTTACTCCACTCAGCTAACATGGAGTTGAAGAAGGTCAACCACCACAACATGGAGCCTAGAGTGTCTACAACTAGAAGCGGGAAGAGTGCATCCAGTACCCATGTGGAATCTAAGCCCTCACTTGACATAGGTGTGCAATGGACACAACCAATCCAATGTCCACAGAGAAAATGTGGAATGGGTGTGGGAACGGTAGCCATGGGGGCTGCTGGGTGTGGGGAACGGGAGGAAGAGATGAGATGTGGAGGCGTTTTCGGGACGTGGAGTTGTCCTGGATAGTGCTTCACGGACAATTACGGGACACTGTAGATTCCCCCAGGGCCCACTGGATGGAACGTGAGAGAGTCTGGGCTATGATGTGGACCATTGACTATGGGGTGCAGTGATGTTCAGAGATGAACTTACCAGGTGCAATGGATGTATCACGATGATGGGAGAGAGTGTTGCTGTGGTGGGAGTGGGGGGCGGGGGCGGTGGGGTTGAATGGGACCTCATATATTTTTTTTAATGTAATTAAAAAATAATAATAATAATAAATATTTTAAAAAAAAAAAAAAAGAACCATTTGGTCTTTCTTCTCTGTATAAAAGGGACTCAGGAGTCTTGTTTGGGGGGCTCAGGATTGAAACAGAAAGCTCCCGCGTCCAGCCGGCTGGCAATAACCCATTTTTCCTTCTCAAAATCATTCCTGAGTCCTGGCCTCTCTATACGCAAATAATTGAACCTCTCTCAAATTCTACAACAGAATCACCCCATCCTCCTCTCCCAATGGTGTCCAGGTGAGAGAGTGTTTCCTAAATTACATTCAGGAAGTTAAACCTGGAGTCAAACTGTCCTCCCCATGGGCACCAGGTGAGAGCATCTTTTCTAAACAACATCCAGAAAGTGAAGCCTGGAATTACCCCATCCTACTTCCCCCATGAGCACCAGGTGAGGGCGTGTTTCCTAAACAACAGCAAGGAAGTGGAATCACCCCTTCTTCTTCCCTCAATGGTCAGCAGGTGTAAGTGTGTTTCCTGAACTAACTCAAAAAAGTGAGACTTGGAACCATCCATAATCCTCCCCCCATGACAAAAGGTGGCAGCATGATTCCTTAACTACATCCGGGAGGGAAAAGTTGGATCATTCCATCCTCCTCCTCCCAAGCGCACCAGGTGTATCGTGTTTCCTAAACTATGTCTAGTTACTGGAACATGGAATCACCCCATCCTGTTCCCCACAGGAACCATGTAGGAGTGTGTCTCCTGAACTACATCCTGGATATGGAGCCTAGAATCACCCCATCCTCTTTTCCCCGTGGTCACCATGTGGGACCGTGTTTCCTATACTACATCCAGGAAGAGCCTATTATCTGCCCATCTCCCTTCAACCAATTGCACCAGGTAGGAGTGTTTCCTAAACTACATGAAGGAAGTGGAACTTTGTTTCACCCCATCCTCCTTCTTCAACTTGCACCAAGTGAGAGTGTGTTTCCTAAACTCTATCCAGGAAATGAAACCTGGAATCAACCCATCATATGTCCCTTATGAGCAACAGGTGGGAGTATGTCTCCTGAAAGTAAACCAAGAAGTGGAACTTCAAATCACCCCATTCTCCTCCATCCACGGGAACTGGAGGAAGTGTATTTCTAAAGTACATCCAGGAAGTAGAAACTGGAATCACCCCATCATCCTCCCCTCACTGTCACCAGGTGGGAGCTTCATTCTACAGCTATATCTAAGAATTAGAAACTAGAATCATGCTGTCCTCAGCACTCTCCACCCCCCACCCCACCCCCCCAGGAACAATGTGGGAACCTGTTTCCTAAACTACATCCAGGAAGTGGAACCTGGACTCACCCCATCCTCCTCCCCCCACAGACACTAGGTAGGTGGGGGGCTTCCTTAACTAGATCCAAGAAGTGGAACCTGGAATCACTCCTTCCTCTCCCCATAAGCAGGTGTGAGTGTATTTTGTGATTCACATAGAGGAAATGAAACCTAGAATCATGCCATCTTCCTCCTCCCAAGGGCACCTGGTTGTAGCGAGTTTCCTGAACTACATCAGGAAGTGGAATATGGAATCACCCAATCCTCCTCTTCCCAGTGTCACCAGGTATGAGCCTGTTTCCTAAATTACATCCAGGAAGTGTAACCTGGAATAAACCCATCCTTCATCCCATGGGTACCACATGGCAGCATGTGTCCTAAACTACCTCAAGAAAGTGGAGCCTGGAATCACCCCATCCTACTTTGCCAATGGGCACCATGTGGGAAGGTGTTTCATAAACTACAGCCAGAAAGTGGAACATGGAATCACCCCAACTTCATACCCCCATGGGCATTAGGTGGGTGCATGCTTCCTTAACTAGATCCAGGAAATCGCACTTGGAATCATCCCTTCCCCCATGGTCAGCAAGTGTGTGTTTCCTGAACTACATCAAGGTAGTGAAACCTGAAATGACTCCATCCTCCTCCCATGTGCACCAGGAGTAGCATATTCCATAAACCACATCTAGGTACTGGATCCTGGAATCACCCCTTCTATTCCCCCAACTGGCACTAGGTGGGAGCATAATTCGAGAACTATATCCTGGAGTTGGAACCTAGACTCACTCAATCGTTCTCCTGCCACACCAAGAAACCAGTGGGAGTGTGTTTCCTAAACTACCTCCAGGAAGTGGAACCTGGAGTCACCCCATTCTCCTCTCGACACAATCATAAGGTGGGGGCCTGTTTCCTAAATTACATCCAGCAATCAACCCTTCCTCCTCCCCATGGACACCAAGTGTGAGCATGTCTCCTAAACTACATCCAGGAAGTGGAACTTGGACTCACCCCATTCTCCTCCCAACACGGAAACTAGGTAGGTGCGTTCTTACTTAAGTAGATCCAGGAAATGTAACCTGCAATCACTCCTTCATCTTCCAAGCACATTCAGCAGGTGTGAGTGTGTTTCCTGAATTACAACAAAGGCACCTGGTGGGAGCCTTTTTCCTAAATTTCATCCAGGAAGTGTAACCTGCAATTAACCCATCCTCCTCCCCATGTTCACCAGGTGGGAGCATGCTTCCTCTACTACATCCAGGAAGTGTAACCTACTATCCCCCAATTCCCCTTCAACCAGTTGCACCACGTGTGACCCTTTCCTAACCTACACCAAGGAAGTGGAACATGGATTCACCCCATCCTCCTCCCACGAGCATCAGGTGGGAATTTATTTCCTAAACAAAAACCAGGAAGTGGAACCTCAAATCACCCCATTCTCCTCCACCCACCAAAACCTGAGTAAGTGTATTTCTAAACTACATCCCAAAAGTAGAAACATGATTCACCCCTTCTTCTCCCCCCACTGCCACCAGGTTAGATTGGGTCTCCTAAACTACATCCAGGAAGTATAGCCTAGAATCATGCCATCCCACCTCCTTCATGGACACGAGGTGAGAGCGTGTTCCCTAAACAACAGCCAGGAAGTGCAATTTGGAATTACCCTGTCTTCCTACCCGAATGTCAGCAGATATGAGTGTGTTTCCTGAACTACATCAAGGAAGTGAAACCAGGAATAACTCCATTCTCTACCACCCACGGACACCAGGTGGAAGTGTGTTTCCTAAACTAAGTCCAGTAAGGAGAAGCTGGAATCACACCATCGCCCTCCTCCCACAGGCACCAGGTGGTATTGTGTTTCCTAAACTACATCCAGGTACTGGAACCTTTAATCACACCATCCACTTTCCCCCACTGGCACAAAATGGGAGAAAATTTCCTAAACTATATCCATGTGTGGATGCCAGATTCACCCCATCCTCTTCCCCACTGGCACTAGGTGGGAAAGCCATTCAAGAACTACATCCAGAGGTTGCCATTCCGGAACTACATCCAGAGGAACCTGGAATCACTCAAGTCTCCTGCCCACCCCCATCCTGGTGAACTAGATGGTTCCTAAATTATATCCAGGAAGTGCAAACTGGAATAAAACCATCCTCCTCCCAATTGGCACCAGGTGGTAGCATGTCTCCTAAACTACATCCAAGAAGTGGAACCTGGAATCACCGCCTTCCCTCCCCCTAAGGACACCAGGTGTGAGTGTGGTACCTAAAGTACATCCAGGAATGGGAAGTTGCAATCACCCCATCCTGATCCTACATCTCACATCAGGTGGGAGTGAGGTTCTTAAACTACAGCCAGATTCTCGGGACTTGGAGCTGTCCTGGGTGGTGCCCCAGGGACAATTGCCAGATGTTGTATGTCCTCCCATGGCCCACTGGATGGAACGTGGGAAAGTGTGGGCTATGATGTGGAACACGGGACATATGGTGCAGCGATGCCTGGAGATGTACTCACCAGATGCAATGGATGTGACATGATGATGGAGGAGAGTGTTACTGTGGGGGGAGTGGTGGAGTGGAGGTGGTGGGGGTAAATGGGGACCTCATATTTTTTTAATGTAATATCTTTTTTAAAAATGAATAAATTGAGTAGAATTTGGGGGAAAAAAAAGTTAAACTACAGCCAGGAAGTGGAGAATGGAATCACCACATGCTCCTCCCCCCAACGTTGCCAGTAGGGAATGTGTTTCCTCACTACATCTCAGAAATGACCCTGTAATCACCTCAACCTCCTCCACAAATGACAGTGTGTGAGGCCGTGTTTCATAAATTACACCTGGGATATGAAACCTGGAATCACTCCACTCTCCTTCCCCCAAGGGCACCAGGTAAGAGCATCGTACCAAAACTATATCTAGGAGGTGGAACGTGGAATCACCTAATTCTCCTCCACCCCCAGGAACTAGGTGAGATGGTGTTTCCTGAATTATATCCAGGAATTGGAAAGTGAAATCAACCTGACCTCCTCCCCATGGGCACCAGGTTGATGCAAGTCTCCTAAACTACATCCAGGATATGGAGCCTGGAATCACCCCCATCCTCATCCCACAGCAGTCATCAAGATGTGCTGTGTTTCCTAAACTAAGAACAGGAAATGGAACATGGAATCATCCCATCCTCTTCTTCCAAAGGTCAACAGGTGTGAGTGTTTCTTGACCTACATCAAGGAAATGAAACCTGGAATCACTCCATCCTCCTCCCCCACTGAACAATAGGTGGAAGCATGTTTCCCAAACTAAATCGAGGAAGGGAAAGCTGGAATCATGCCATCATCCTCATCCCACTGGCTCCAGGTATACTATATCCAGGTACTGGAACCTGGAATCACCCCTTCCTCTTCCCCACGGGAGCCAGGTTAGAGCATGTCTCCTGAACAGCATCCTGGATATGGAACCTGGAATCATGCCATCCTCCTCTCCCCATGGTCGCCAGGTGGGAGCGTGTTTCCTATTCTACATCCCAAAGTGGAACCTAGTATCTGCTAAACCTCCTTCAACCAATTTTAGCAGGTGGAAGCATTTCCTAAAGTACACCAGGGAAGTGGAAGGTGAATTCTCTCCATCCTCCTTCTCCCACTTGCACCAGGCAGGAGTGTGTTTCCTAAACTATATCAAGGAAGTAGAACCTGGAATCACCCCTTCATATGTCCCTCACTAGTACCATGTGGGAGTGTTTCTCCTAAAAGTAAACCAGGAAGTGGAACTTGAATAACCCCATTCTCCTCCACCCATGGAAACTGGAGGAAGCATATTTCTAAAGTACATCCAGGGAGTAGAAACTGGAATCACCCCATCCCCCTCCCTCCACTGCCACCAGGTGGGCGCTTCATTCCAAAACTATATCTAGGAGTTGGAAACTGGAATCAACAAATCCTCTTCCCACATAGACACCAGCTGGGAGCATGTCTCCTAAACTACTTCTAGGAACTGGAACCTGAACTCACCCAATCCTCCTCCACCCACAGACACCAGGAGGGTTCGTGTTTCCTAAATTACATCCAGGAAGTGAAATCTGGAATCAACCTGTCCTCCTCCCCATGGGCACCAGGTGGTAGCATGTCTCCTAAATTCCATCAAGGAATTGGAGACTGAAATCACCCCAACCGACTTCCCCCATGGGCACCAGGTGGGAGCGTGTTTCCTAAACGACAGCCAGAAAGTGGAACATGGAATTGCCCCAAACTCCTACCCTTTTGGGCACTAGGTGGGTGCATGCCTCCTTAACTAGATCCGGAAAATGGTACCTGGAATCACCTCTTCTTCCTTCCCCCATGGTCAACAGGTGGTAGAGTGTTTCCTGAACTACTTCAAGGTAGTGAAACCTGGAATGACTCTATCCTCCTCGTCCAACATGCACCAGGTGGTAACATTTTTCATAAACCACATCCAGGTCCTGAAACCAGGAATCACCCCATCCTCTTCCCCCAATTGGTGCCAGGTGTGAGTGTCGTTCGAGAATCATACCCTGGAGTTGGAACCTAGAATCACTCAATCGTCCTCCTCCCACTCTGGGAACATGGTTTCCTAAACTACATCCAGAAAGTGGAACATGGAATCACCCAATCCTCTTCCCAAACAGACATCAGCTGGGACCTTGCTTCCTAAACTACATCCAGGATGTGGAACATGGATGTACCCCATCCTCCTCCCCCACTGGCACCAGGAAGGAGCATATTTCCTAAACCATATCAGGAAGTGGAACATTGAATCACCCCATCCTTCTTCCCCCACAGTCACCAGGTGGTAGCCTGTTTCCTAAATTGCATCCAAGAAGTGTGACCTGGAATCAACCCTTTCTCCTCTCTGTGCTCACCAGGTGGGAACTGTCTCCTAAAATACATCCAGAAAGCAGAGCCTGGAATCATTCCAACCTACTTCCCCCACAGGCTTCAGGTGGGAACATGTTTCCTAACTGCAGACAGGAATTGGAACATGAAATCACACCAAACTCCTCCCACCAAGGTCACCAGTTGGGAATGTGTTTCCTAACTACATCCAGGAAGTGGAAACTGGAATCACCTAATTAGGAACCATCCTAATTCCCCCATGGGCACCAAGTGGGAGCATATTTCCTAAACTATAGCCAGAAAGTGGAACATGGAATCACACCAATATTCTAGCCCCATGGACACTTGGTGGGTGCCTACTTTCTTAACCAGCTCCAGAAAAAGTTACCTGGAATCACCTCTTCTTCCTTCCCCCATGGTCAACAGGTGGTAGAGTGTATCCTGAACTACTTCAAGGTAGTGAAAACAGGAATGACTTCATCCTCCTCCTCCCACATGCACCAGATGGTAGCATATTTCATAAAACACATCCAGTTACTGAACCTGGAATCACCCCATCCTCTTCCCCAGACTGGCACCAGGTGGGAGCATCATTCCAGAACTATATCCAAGAGTTGGAACCTGAAATCACCAATCATCCTAACTTCACCCAAGGAACCAGTTGGGAGTGTGTTTCCTACATTACATCCAGGAAGTGAAACCTAGAATCAACCTGACCTCCTATTCACAGGACACAGTTTGGAGCATATGTCCTAAACTACATACAGGGTATAGATCCTGGAATGATCTCATCCTCTTCCAAGCACTGGCATCAGAATGGTGCATGTTTAATAATCTGTAACCAAGAAGTGGAACCTAGAATCATCCCATCATCCTCCCACAAGGGGCACCAAGATGGAGCGTGTTTCCTAAACTACCACCAGTAAGTGGAACATGGAATCACCTCTCCCCACAGTGACCAGATGGGAGCCTGTTTCCTAAATTACATCCAGGAAGTGAAACCTGGAATCAACCCATCCTCCTTCCCACAGGGAACCAGATGGGAGCGTGTCTCCTAAACTACATCCAGTATGTGGAACTTGGAATCACCCATTCTCCTCTCCCCACTGTCACCAGGTGGGAGCCTATTTCCTAAGTTACATACAGGAAGTGGAACCTGGATTCAGCCAATCCTTCTCCCTCCACAGACACGAGGTGTGTGCCTGCTTCCTTAACTAGATCAAGGAAGTGAAACCTGGAATCAACCTGTCCTCCTCCCCATGGGCAAGAATTGGGAACATGTCTCCTAAACTACACCCAGGAGGTGGTGCATGGAATCCCATATCGCTCTTCCCCCATGGACACTAGGTGTGAGCGTGTTTCATAAAATACAGCATAAAAGTGGAATCTGGAATAACCCTTCTTCCTCCCCCAATTTGCAGCAGTTGTGGGTGTGTTTCCAGAACTAAATCAAGGAAGTGAAACCGGAATCATTCCACCCTCCTTCCCCCATGGCAAGCATGTTTCCTAAACTACATCCAGGAAGAGGAATCTGGAATCAGGCCATCCTCTTTCTGGTCCTCCAAGGGCACCAGGTTGTAGTGTTTTTAATAGACTACATCCAGGTACTGAAACGTGAAATCACCCCATCCTCTTCCTTCCACTGACACCAGGTGGGAGTGAATTTCCTAAACTACATCCAGGAGTTGGAACCTGGAATCACCCAACCCTCATTCCCCACACCCTCGGGAACCAGGTGGAAGCGTTTTACATAAATTACAACCAGGAAGTGAAACCTGGAATCAACCTATCCTCCTCCTCATGAGCACCAGGTAGATGCGTGTCTCATCAGCTACATCCAGGAAGTAGAACATGGAATCCCCCTATCCTGCTCTCCCCAAGGTCATGGTGGGAGCCTATTTCCAAACGACATCCAGGAAGGGAAAGCTGGAATCACACCATACTAATCCCACCACCCACACCAGGTGTGTGCAAGGTTCCTAAATTACAACCAGGAAGTAGAACATAGAATCACCTGATCCTCCCCAGCCACCCCTGGGAACGAGGTGAGAGTGTGTTCCCTGAATAACATCCAGGAATTTGAACCTGAAATGAATCAATCCTCTTCCCACATCGAGAGCAGCTGTGAGCATGTCTCCTAAACTACATCGAGGAAGTGGTGTCTAGAATCACCCTACCCTCCTTGCCCCATGGGCACCACATAAGAATGTCTTTCCTAAACTACATCCAGGAAGTGGAACTTGGAATCATCCCAACTTCCTCTCCCTATGGGCATCAGGCGGGGGTGTATTTCTTAACTACACACAGGAAATGGAACATGGAATTACCCAAACTCCTCCCCACAAAGTCACCAGTTGGGAATTTATTTCCTTACTACATCCAGGAAGTATAACCTGGAACCACTAAATCCTACTACACCCACTGGCAACAGGTGGGAGCATGTTTCCTAAACTATACACAGGAAGTGTAACTTGGGCTCACCCCATCCTACTCCCCCCATGGGCACTAGGTGGGTGCACACTTCCTTAACTAGATCCAGGAAGTGGAACCTGGAAGCATCCTTTCTTCCCACCATGGTCAGCAGGTGTGAGTGTTTCCTGAACTACGTCAAGGAATTGAAACCTGGAATGACTCCATTCTCCTTCTCCCATGGAAACCAGGTTGGAGCGTGTTTCCTAAACTACAACCAAGAAGGAGAAGCTAGAATCATGCCATCATATCCTCCCACAGGCACCAGGTGGTAGTGCATTTCCTAAACTACATTCAGGTCCAAGAACCTGGAATCACCCCAACCTCCTCCCCTCGCTGCCACTACTTAATTTTTTTTACACTTTTTTACTAAAGTTAATAGATCACAAAGAATGTTACTTTAAAAAACATTTTAAAAAATAAGAGGTTCCCATATACCCCACTCCCCACCCCTACCCCATCATTTTTGTAAGTTGTATTTTTTTGAAGATGAACACATCACAAAAAAAAATGTTACATTAAAAAATATAAGATGGGAAGTGGACTTGGCCCAATGGATAGGGCTTCTGCCTACCACATGGGAGATTCACAGTTCAAACCCTGGGCCTTCTTGACCCGTGTGGAGCTGGCCCATGTGCAGTGCTGATGCACGCAAGGAGTGCTGTGCCACACAGGGGTGTCCCCCACATAAAGGAGACCCATGCTCAAGGAGTGCATCCTGTAAGGAGAACCGCCCAGCGTGAAAGAAGGTGCAGCCTGCCCAAGAATGGTGCCGCACACACAGAGAGCTGACACAATAAGATGATGCAACAAAAAGAAACACAGATTCTGGGTGCCACTGGTAAGGATAGAAGTGGTTACAGAAGAACACACAGCAAATGGACACAGAGAGCAGACAACTGGGGGGAAGGGAAGGGAAGAGAAATAAATAATAAATAAATAAATCTTTTAAATATATATATAAGAGTTTCCCATATTACCCCCACACCCCACCCCACTCTTCCCACGCCAACAACTTCCCCCATCATTGTAGAACACTCATTGCACTCGGTGAACACATTCTGGAGCACTGCTGCACCACATAGATAATAGTTTACCCTATAGTTCACACTCTCCCCCAGTACCTTCAGTGGGTTATGGCAGGATATATAAAGTCCAGCATCTGACCCTGCAATATCATTTAGGACAACTCAAAGTCCCAAAAATGCCCCCACATCACATATCTTCTTCTCTCTCCTTGCCCTCAGCAACTACTGTGGTCACTGGCACTATTTAGGAATGAATTTCCTAAACTACATCTAGGAAGTGGATCCTGGAATCACCCCATCCTCCTCCTCCCACTGTCACCAAGTGGAAGCATCATTCCAGAACAATGCGCAAATGTCAGAACCTAGAATCACACAATCCTTCTACACACCATGGGGACCAGGTGGGAGGCTGTTTCCTAAATTACATCCAGGAATTGAAACCTGGAATCAACCCATCCTCCTCCCCAAGGGCACCAGGTTGGAGTATATGTCTTAAACTACATTCAGGATATAGGTCTGGAATCACCCCATCCTGCTCCCATCACAGGCACCAGGATGGAATGTGTTTTCTACCTAATCCAGGAAGTGGAACCTGGAATTACCCCATCCTGCTCCCTCCATGAGCATCAAGATGTAGCCTGTTTCCTAAACTATAGCCAGGAAGTGAAACATAGAATCACCCCATCCTCCTCACCCCACAGTCACCAGGAAGGAACTTGATTCCTAAACTACATCCAGGAAATAGAGCCTGGAATCACTCCAACTTCCTCCCCCCAAGGGCACCAGGTTGGAGGGTATTTCCTATACTACATCCACGAAGTGGAACCTGTTATCCTCCAATCCTCCTTCAACCAATTGCACCAGGTGGGAGTGTTTCCTAAACTACACAAAGAAAGTGGAATGTGGATTCACCTCATCTTTCTCCCATGAGCAAAAAGTGGGAGTGTGTTTCCTAAACTATATCCGGGATGTTGAAACTGGAATCACCCCATCATACATCCCCCAGGAGCACTAGGTGGGAATGTGTCTCCTTAATGAAAACCAGGAAGTGCAACTTCAAATCACCCCATTCTTCTCCACCCATGGGAACCGGAGGAAGCGTATTTCTAAACTATCAGGAAGTAGAAACTGGAATTACCCCATCCTCCTCCCTGCACTAGCACCAGGAGGGAGCATCCTACCAAAACTATAACTACGACATGGAACGTGGAATCACCCAATCCTCCTCCCCTCCCCAGGGAAGCAGGTGAGAGTTTGTTTCCTAAATTATATCCAGGAATTGGAACCAGGAATCAATTAATCCTCTTCCCACACGGACACCAGCTGAGAGCATGTCTTCTAAACTACATCCAAGAAGTGGAACCTGGATTCACCCTATCCTCGCCCCCCCTGCCATGGGCATAAGGTGGGAGTGTGTTTCCTAAACTACAGACAGGAAGAGGAACATGGAACCATGACAAACTCCTCCCCCCATGGTCACCAGCTGGGAACGTGTTTCCTAACTACATCCAGGAAGTGTAACCTAGAACCAACCTATCGTACTTCACCCACTGGCACCAGGTGGGAGCTTGTTTCCTAAACTATATCCAGGGAGTGTAACTTGGACTCATTCCGTCCTCCTCCCCCATGGACACTAAGTAGGTGAGTGTTTCCTTAATGAGATCCAGAAAGTGGAACCCGGAAGAACCCCTTCTTCTTCCCACCATGGTCAGCAGGTGTGTTTGTGTTTCCTGGACTACATCAAAGAAGTGAAATCTGGAATGTTTCCATCCTCTTTCTCCCATGGAAACCAGGTTGGAGCATGTTTCCTAAACTACAGCCAAAAATAGGAAGCTGGAATCATGCCATTCTCCTCCTCCAGCGGGCACCAGGTGATAGCATGTTTCCTAAACTACATCCAGGTACAGGAACCTGGAATCACTCCATCTTCCTCACCCCGCTGGCACTAGGTGGGAGTGAATTTCCTAAGCTACATCCAGGAAGTGGATCTTAGAATCACCTCATCATCCTCCCACCACTGACACCAGATTAGAGCATATCTCCTAAACTATATCCAGGATATGGGGACTAGAATCAACCCATCCTCCTCCCACCATGGACACCAGGATGGAGTGTGTTTCCTAAACTACAATCAGGAATTGGAACATGGAATCACACCATCCTCTTCTCCCCACAGTCAACAGGTGGGAGCCTGTCTCCTAAATTACATCCAGGAAGGGGGGCCTGGAATCACCCCATCCTCCTCCCCACAAGGGCAGCATGGGGGAGCATGTTTCCTAAGTACATCCAGGAAGTGAAAACTCTTATCCGCCAAACCTCCTTCAACCAATTGCACCCGGTCTCCTAAAGTATCCAAGGACGTGGAACATGGATTCACCCCTTCCTCCTTCTCCCATAAGCACCAGGTGGGAGCGTGTTTCCTAAATTATATCCAAGAAGTGGAACCTGGAATCACCCGATTCTATGCCTCCCATGAGCACCAGATTGGAGTGTGTCTTCTAAACGAAAAACAGGAAGTGGAACCTCAAATCATCCCATTCTTCTCTGAACACGGGAACTGGAGGAATTGTATTTCTAAACTACATCCAGGATGTGGGTACTGAAATCACCTGATCCTCCTCCCAGCAAGAGCACCAGGTGGGAGCTTGTCTTCTAAATTACATCCAGGAAGTGGTGCCTGAAATCACCCCATCCTCCTCTCCCCCCATTGGAACTAGGTGCGAGTGAATTCCCTAAACTACATCCAGGGAGTGGATCCTGGAATCATCGCACTCTCCTCCCTCTACTGGAACCAGGTGGGAGCATCGTTCCAAAACTATATCCAGGAGTTGGAACCTGGAATCTTGCAATTCTCCTCCCCACCCACTAGGAACCAGGTGGGAATCTGTTTCCTAAATTACATAAAGGAAATGAAACCTGGAATCAACCCATCCTCCTCCCAATGGGCACCAGGATGGTGCATGTTTCCTAAACTACATTCAGGAAGTGGAATCTGGAATCACCCCATCATTGTCCCCCCCACAAGTACTGGGTGGGTTTGTGCTTCCTTAACTAGATCCAGGAAGTGGAACCTGGAACCATCACTCCTTCCTCCCCCCACAGTCAGCAGGTGTGAGTGTTCCCTGAATTTCACCAAGGAAGTAAAACCTGGAAACATGCCGTCCTCCTCCCATGGGCACCAGGTGGTAGTGTGTTTCTTGAAATACCTCTAGAAGTGGAACATGGAATCCACCAACCTCCTCTCCCCATGGTCACAGTTGGGAGACTGTTTCTTAAATTACATCCAGGAAGTATAACCTAGAAACCACTCGTCCACCTCCCCATGGACACCAGGTGGGAATATGTCTACTAAACTACAACCAAGAAGTGGAACCTAGAATCACCCCATCCTCATCCCCCAACAGTCACCAGATGGGAGCATCATTCCAAACCTATATCCCAGAGTTGGTACATAAAATCATCCAATCCTCCACCCCCCACCATGGGAACCAGGTAGAAGTGTGTTTCCTAAATTACGTCTGGGAAGTGACACCTGGAATCAACCCGACCTCCCCATGGGCACCAGGTTGGAGCATGTCTCCTAAACTACATCCAGGATATGGAGCCTGGAATCACCCCTTCTTCCTACCACCACAGGAATCAAGATGGTGCCTGTTTCCTAAATTACATCTATGAAGTGGAACCTGATATCACCCCACCCTTCTCCTGCAAGGTGCACCCAGAAGGAGTGTGTTTCCTAAACAACAGTCACGAGTGGAACATGGAACCACCCCATCCTCCTCTCCTAATGCTCACGAGGTGAGAGCCTGTTTCCTAAATTACACACAGTAAGTGAAACCTGGAATCAACCTGTCCTCCTCCCCACAGGCACCAGGTGGGTGTGTGTCTACTAAACTACATCCAGAAAGTGGAGAATGGAATCACCCCATCCTACATCCCCACAGGCACCAGTTGAGAGTATGTTTCCTAAACAGCAGCCAGGAAGTGGAACCTAGAATCACCCCTCCTTCCTCCCCCCATGGTCAGCAGGTTTGAGTGTGTTTCCTGAATTACATCGAGGAAGTGAAACCAGAAATCACTCCATCCTCCTCCCCCCATGGACACGATGTGGGAGTGTTTCTTAAACTATATCCAGGAAGGGGAAGCTGGAATCATGCCATCCTCCTCATTCTATGAGTACCAGCTCATAGCATGTTTCCTAACGTACATCCAGGTACTGGAACCTTTAATAACCCCATCCTCTTCCCCCCACTGGCACTAGATGGCACCAATATTCCTAAATTACATCCATGAAATGGATCCTGGATTCACTGCATCCTCCTCCCACCCTGGCACCAGGAGTGAGCATCATTCTGGAACTACATTCAGAAGTTGGAACCTGGAATCACCCTATCCTCCTCCCCCCTAGGGAATCAGGTGAGAGCATGTTTCCTAAATAACATCCAGGAAGTGCAAACTGGAATCAAACTATCTTCCTCCCCATGGACAACAGGTAAGAGAGTGTTTGATGTATACACAGAAAACTACACAACCTTGTTAAAGAAAATTAAAAAAGACAAGTAAATGGAAGAATATTCCCTGCTCAAAGATAGGAAGACTAAATACCATTAAGATGTCTATTCTACCCAAACTGATCTAGAGATTTAATGCAATCCCAATAAAAATCAACCCAGCATTTTTTAAATTTGGCTTATGTCTTTATTTATTTTTTGTCTTTATTTATTTTTTAATGTTACATTAAAAAATATGAGGTCCCCATATACCCCCACCCCCCTCACCCCACTCCTCCCATAACAACAACCTCCTCCCTCATCATGGGACATTCATTGCACTTGGTGAACACATCTCTGAGCACTGCTGCACCACATGGTCAATGGTCCACATTATAGTTTACACTCTCCCCTGGTCCACCATTGGGCCATGGGAGTACATACAATGTCCAGTAACTGTCCCTGCAGTACTACCCAGGACAACTCCAAGTCCTGAAAATGTCCCCACATCACATCTTTTCTTCCCACTCCCTACCCTCAGCAGCTACCATGGCCACTTTCTCCATGTCAATGCTACATTTTCTTTGATTACTAATCACAATAGTTCATAAATAGAATATCTGTAAGTCCACTCTAATCCATACTCTATTCCTCCATCCTATGGAAGCATTTTTTAATGAACTGGAAAAACTATGAAATTTATTTGGAAGGAAAAGAGGGCCCAAATGGCCGAAGACATTGAAAAAGAAAAATGAAATTTTCTGGCTTTAAAACATACTACAGAGGTCAGGCAAGATGGTGTCAGAGTAAGTGCACCCTCATCATCTCTCCTACAAAAATTTGGCTGAGTGAAGACAAAATCCTACCTGAGTGAGCTATTTGGAGAACCCACAAAGCAGGAGGCTTCTGGACATTGATCTGGAGAGAGTATAACAAAGAGTGATTGCTCTAGGTAAAACCATGGGCTTAGGTACTTGTGACTGAAGCTGTGGGAAGGCTAAACCCTTCCCTTAGGCAGGTAGCCACAACATTCCCTGAATCCTGCCAGTTGCACAGCAGCATTCCCCAAACCTCATGTTCCCCAAATCTGTGATCCTCAAATCCTCCCTTCCCCAAACTCAGGGCTCCCCAAACCCAGAACCCTGGCATTCCCTGAACCTGCTGGTCTCAGACAAACTCTGAGAGTGGGAGGGTTCTGATGAAGGGTGCAGAGGGGCCTGAGGAGTGTGAGTTCAGTTGTCTGGTCCCCCCTTTTTGAGCTTTAAGAAGCTCATCTCCTCAGATGGCTTGAGGAGAAACAGGAAGAAGTAAGAGGCAAATCTGCTGAGGCAGCCCAATTTACCTAAATGCCCTGGGATAAGGAAAATTGGTCTGGGAGAAGGTGTAGTCAGGAAATTAACTAGTACTGTGCAACACACCTAAGGGAGGGGGACAGTAGGAAATTCTTGGCAGGCTTCCAATAGCATATTTAGGGTTCCTGGCAAGGTGTGGGTTCTCACTCTAATATATTTCCTTCAAGGGAACTTAGACAACAACAAGGAAATAGAATAAGAACAAAAAAGTGCCAAATAGAAGACTTAACACACACAGAGAAATACACTGGAATAAAACCTGACACTAGACAGAGAAGCTAATCAACTGAATAACCCCATCAAGATAAAATGATGACCAGACAGCAACAAAAACTTGCAAGCCATACCAATAATCAGGAAAACATGGTCCAATCCAATAAATAAACTAAAAATCACAAAGTGGAGCAGAACATACAGAAGATATTGTAATCATACACAAAAATATAACAGATATGATGGTGAAGAACTATGCAATCCAAGAAATCAAAAATACACTCTCAGTAAATAACAGCAGATTCGAAGAGGCAGAGGAAAGAGTTAGTGAGGGGGAAGACAGTACATCTGAAATCAAACAGATAGTAGAAAAATAAAAGATAGAAAAATCCAGCAGAGACTTAGAGACCAGAATAAAAAAACAAAAAGCACAAACATAAACATTATAAATATCCCAGAAGGATAAGAGAAGGGAAAGGGGACAGAAGGGGTGTTGGAGGAAACAATGGCTGAAAATTTCACAAACCTATTGTACATATCCAGGAAGCACAATGCACCCCAAACAGCATAAATCCCCAAAGGTCTAACCCAAGATATATACTTGTCAAATTATCCAATACTCAAGACTAAGAAAATAGTGAAAGCAGCAAGAGAAAAGAGAATCACCACATACAAGGGAGTCTCCATAAGGTCAAGTGCTGATTTCTCATCTGAAACCATGGAGACAAGAAAGCATTTGTATGGCATAGTCAAGGAACTAAAAGAAAAAATTTCCAACCAAGAATACTCCATCCAGCAAAACTAGCATTCAAAAATGATGGAGAGTTTAAAATATTCACAGATAAACAGAAATTAAGAGAGTATGTCAACAAGAAACCTGCCCTTCAAGAAATGCTAAAGGCAGCTCTACAGGAGAAAAGAAAAAAACAGCACAGAGAGTTAGAAGAGAGTGAAGGAACAACTCAAAAGACAAAAAGAGAAAAAAAAAACATATGAC
This sequence comes from Dasypus novemcinctus, assembly GCF_030445035.2. Taxonomy (NCBI): domain Eukaryota; kingdom Metazoa; phylum Chordata; class Mammalia; order Cingulata; family Dasypodidae; genus Dasypus; species Dasypus novemcinctus. The sequence goes on along the minus strand of NC_080694.1, from coordinate 69,397,743 downwards.
AAACACAAATCCAAAGAAAATATGGCTAATATAAGTAATTCTTTGAGAGTAATAACACTAAATGTCAATGGATTAAACTCACCTATTAAGAGACACAGATTGGAAGAATGGATAAGGAAACATGATCCATCTATATGCTGTCTACAAGAAACACCCAGGGATTCAAGGAAGTTAAAAGTGAATGGCTGGAGCTTTCATGCTTTAGGCATGAAGATGTCAGTTATCTAGGAAATCTAGCAGCGCTGATGAAAGGGAAGAATTATCTATGGGGGGAGAGGTGTGTTCATTGTTGCTGCTAAGCAAAAATCCTTTGAAGTTTATGGAGGTCTTCCAAAAGATTTCACAGCTACTGACTTAACTGAATTTACTGACAAGAATGCCTTCTCTGCTGGCAAAGTTTCACCTGAAATTATTGACAGTGTCATTGTAGGCAATGTAATACAGAGTTCTTCAAATGCTATATACTTACCAAGGCGTGTTCGTTTGCATGTGGTAATCCCAAAAGAGACCCCTGCTCTCACTATAAATAGGCTTCCTGGCTCTGGTTTCCAGTCCATTATAAATGGATGTCAGAAAATTTGTGTTAAAGATGCTGAATTTGTCTTGTGTGGAGAAATTGAAAGCATTAGCCAAGCTCCCTACTGTGTCAGAAATGTGTGTTTTGGAACCAAGCTTGGATTAGATCTCAAGCTAGAAGATTCTTTGTGGACAGGAATAACAGACCAATATGTCCAATTCCCCATGGAAATTACTGCAGAAATCTTGCTGCAAAATATAAAATAAGCAGAGAAGAATGTGACAAATATGCTCTGCAATCACAACAGAGGTGGAAAGCTAAGAAAATATAATTGACTTCCATAGAAATTTTCCCCTAGTAATCATGAGATTTTATAGCTAAAAGGATTTACAGATTACAAAACTAATATCAAAAGACAGTGACTTTACAAACCTCATGAAGAAACAGGAAGATATAGCCAGTTAAAGGAACAAGATAAACCTCCAGATGACATAAAGGAGTTGAGACAATTAATCATAGATGTTCAAACAATGATTAATAAATTCAATGAGGTGCCTAAAGAGATTAAGGATATTAAGAAGACACTGGTTGAGTACAAAGAAGAATTTGAAAGCATACATAGAAAAATAGCAGATCTTATGGGAATGGAAGGTGCAATAAATGAAATTTTAAAAAACTTTGGAATCATATAAGAGTAGATTTGAGGATGCAGAAGAAAGTATTGGTGAGCCTGAAGAAATGGCATCTGAAAGTGAACATACAAAAGAACAGATGAAGAAAAGAATGGAAAAAATTGAACAAGTTCTCAGGGAACTAAATGACAAGAAAAAGCATGCAAACATACATGTCATGGGTGTCCCAGAAAGAGAAGAGAAGGGAATGGAGGCAGAAGAAATATTGAAGAAATAATGGTAGAAAATTTCCCAAGCCTATTGAAGGGCATACATATCCACGTCCAAGAAGCACCATGTACTCCCATCTAAAAAAATCCAAATGGGCCAACTCCAGGACACATACTAATCAGAATGGCAAATGTCAATGACAAAGAGAGAATTCTGAGGACAGCAAGAGAAAAGCAATGCATAACATATAAAAGATACCCAACAAGATTAAGTGCTGATTTCTCACCAGAAACCATGGAGGCAAGAAGACTGTGGTCTGATATATTTAAGATACTACAAGAAAAAACTTGCAGCCAAGAATTTATATCCATCAAGACTGTCTTTCAAAAATAAGGGTGAGATTAGAATATTCACAGATAAACAGAAACTGAGAGAATTTCTAAGCAAAAGACCAGGTTTTCAGGAAATATTTAAGGGTGTGCTAGAGCCTGAAAAGAAAAGACAGGAGAGAGAGGCCTGGAAAAGAGTCTAGAAATGAAGATTATATCAAAAAAAGTAACTTCAAGTGTCAAAAGAGTGGTGAAAATAAAATATGGCAGATAAAACTCAAGTAGGAATAAAATTAACCAATGATGTAAAGCACTTGTATTCAGAAAACTGCAACTCAGTGTTAAAAGAAATTTTTAAAAAAGGCCTAAATAACTGGAAGAACATTCCATGCTCATGGATTGGAAGACTAAATAGCATTAAGATGTCAATTCTATTCAAATTGATATATAGATTCAATGCAATCCCAACAAGAATTCCATCAGCATTTTTAAAAAATTGTAAACACCTTTACCAAATTTATTTAGAAGGGTAAGGGTTCCTGAATATCCAGAAACATCATAAAAAGGAAAAGCAAACACTCATCTCCAGACTTTAAATCATATAACCTAGCTATAGTGGTAAAAACAGCATGGTACTGACATAAAGACACATAGACCAAAGGAACCAAATTGATGGTTCAGAAATAGACCCTCACCTGTATGGTCAAGTGATTTTTAACTAGCCTGTCAAACTCACACACCTTGGGCAGAACAGTCCATTCAACAAATGGTGCTGCAAGACTGGATATCCATAGCTGGAAGAAAGAGGACCCCTATCTTACACCTTATGCAAAAATTAACACAAAATGGATCAAAAAACTAAAAATAAAGCAAAAAACATAAAACTTCTAGAAGAAATTGTATGAAAATATCCAAGACCTGGGGGTAGGTCATAGATTCTTAAAGAAGATAAAAGGACTGAGATGGACTACTTATGTTTAATGTATGTAGAAGTTTTAATTAGCTTTACTGTGAAAGTGTGGAAATATACAGAGTAGAGAGTAAGAAATAGTGAGTAACAGCTAGTTTATAAATGGGGATGTGGCTGAAAATGGTAGTCTAGGTATGTAAATGACAATTGACAGAATGCTAGAGAATAATATAGGAACTGAATAGCACAGTAAATCAAGAGGGGGATGAGAATCGTGACTGATGGTATAGATGCAAGAGTGTCCTTTGTGAACTAGAGCAGATGTACATCACTACTGCAGGTGTTAGGAATATAGAAAAGCATGGGGAAAATACAACTGGAGTGACCTATGGACTGCGGTTATCAATAGTAATATAATATTCTTGCATCTATGCAAAAGATGTACTGTGTTGATAATGAGACACCATGGGAAATATGAGCCAAATGTATGCTATGGATGTGGTACTAATCAGATGATATTATCTTATCTGTAACAAATGTTCCACCACAGTGTGATGTGTTGATAGAGATGTGTTGTTTGGGAATTCTGCACATATGCATGATCATTTTATAAGTTACAACTTCTGTCATAAAATATATTTTTAAAACTAATAGGGTGGGTTGGGGAGAAAATACACCATATGTAAGATAAGAACTATAATGAGTAAGATTTTGACAATATTCTTTCATAATTTATAACAAACATCTCATGACAATGCAAGATGTTGGTGGAGGGCTGATGTATGGGACTCGTGTATGATGTTATGCATGTTTGCCTTGTAAGTTCACAACTTTTACTATACAGTTAATTGTTTATGTATGTTCATATATAAATGATATAAAGTTAATAATAGGGTGGGTTGGGGGAGAATATTTTGGTTAGTAGTAATATTTTGACAATGCTCTTTAATCATTAGTTAAAAAGGTTTAACAACAATGCAAGGTATTGTTGGTAGAGTGAGCTATGAGAGTCTTGTATGATGTTATATATGTTTGGCAGGTTCACAACTATTACTATACACTTATGTTTATATATGTTTACCTGTAAGTCATATACTTAAATAAATTAATTTAAAAAAGAAAAAAGTGAATGGCTGGAAAACAATCTTACAGGTAAGCAATAACCAAAAAAGGGCAGGAGTAGGTCATGAAAAAAAAAAACAACACCTTCAATGCAAAACTATTGTGAGAAACAAAGGTGGGCAATACATATTAGTGAAAGGGATAATATTTTAAGAAGAAAGAATAATCATAAATATTTATGCTCCTAACCAGGGTGCCTCCAAATACATGAGGCAAACACAGGAAAAACTAAGTGAAGGAATAGATGCCTATACAATTATAGTTGGAGACTTTAATACATCACTATCACCATTGGACAGAACATCTCAACAGAGATTCAATAAAGAAACAAAGACTTTAAACAGGATATTAGAGGAGCTGGACCAAATAGACATACACAGAACATTACACCCAAATACAGCAGGATAAGCATTCTTCTCAAGTGCACAAGGATCATTCTCCAAGATAGACCATGTGCTAGGCCACAGAGAAAGTCTCAATGAATTCAGAAACATTGAAATCATACTAAATAATTTTTCTCACCACATTGCAATAAAGCTGGAAATCTGCAAGGGCCAGAGACCTAGATTTGGCACCAAGATATGGAAGTTAAACAACACTCGATTACACAAACATTGGGTCAAGGAGGAAATCTCAAAAGAAATCATTAATGGCCTTGACACTAATGAAAATGATAATACAACATATCAAAACTTATGGGACGCAGCAAAAGCTGTACTGAGAGGGAAATTCATAGCATAAACTCATACATCAAAAAAGAAGAAAGAGCCAAAATTGAAGATTTAACTGCACACTTGGAGGAATAAGTAAAAAAAGGAAGAAGAAAGAAAGAAATAACAAAGATCAGAGCAGAACTAAATGAAATAGAAATAAGAAAACACTAGAAAAAATAAACTGAACAAAGAGTTGGTTCTTTGAGCAGATCAATAAAATTGACAAACCCTTAGCTAGACTAACAAAGGAAAAAAAAGAGAATATGCAAATACACAAAATAAGAAATGAGAAAGGGAATATCACCACTGACCTCACAAAAATAAAGACTTTCATAAGAGGATACTTTGGAAAACTATATTCAAACAAGAAGGACAATTTAGAGGAAATGGACAAATTCCTAGAAACACATAAGTAGCTGACCTTGACAAAATAAGAAATTGATGATCTCAACAAACCAAGCACATGTAAAGAGATAGAATCCATCATTAAAAACCTCCCAACTAAGACTAGCCCTGGGTGAGTTGGATTCACAGGTGAATTCTACCAAATATTCCAGAAAGAACTAACATCAGCCTTGCTTAAAGTCTTTCAAAAAACTGAAATAGAAGGAAAATTGCCTAACTCATTCTATGATACCAACATTACCCTAATACCAAAGCCAAACAAAGACACCACAAGAAATGAAAATTACAGACCAATCTCTCTAATGAATCTAGATGCAAAAATTCTCAACAAAATACTTGCTAATCATATTCAACAGCATAGTAAACAAATTATACACCATGACCAAATGGATTTAATTCTTAGTATGCAAGAATGGTTCAACATAAGAAAATCAATTGATGTAATACACCACATAAACAGATCAAAGGGAAAAAATCACATATCTATAAATTCATAAAAAGCATTTGACAAAATACAGCACCCTTTCTTGATAAAAACACTGCAAAAGATATGAATAGAAGGACACTTTCGAAACATGATAAAGGGTAAATATGAAAAACCCACAGCTAACATCATTTACAATGGAGAAATCCTAAACTCTTTCCAAGATCAGAAACAAGACAAGGATGACCACTATCACCCCTCCTATTTAACATTGTGTTAGAAGTACTTGCTCGAGCACTGAGGCAATACCCAGATATAAAAGGGATCCAAATAGGAAAGGAAGAAGTCAAAATTTCACTATTTGCAGATGACATAATCCTATACATAGAAAACCCTGAGAAGTCTACCACAAGCCTCTAGAACTTATAAATGAGTTCAGTAAAGTCGTAGGTTATAAGATCAATGCACGAAAATCAGTAGCATTTCTGTACACCAATAATGAGCAATCAGAGGGGGAAATCAAGAAATAAATACCATTTACAATAGTAAATTAAAAAATCAAATACCTATGAATAAATTTAACCAAAGATGTAAAAGACTTATACACAGAAAACTACACAACATTGTACAAGAAAATCAAAGAAAATTTAAATAAATAGAAGAATATTTCTTGTTCATGGATAGGAAGACCAACTATCATTAAGATGTCTATCTTACCCAAACTGATCTACAGATTTAATGCAATCCCAATAAAAATAATACAGTATTTTTTAATGAACTAGAAAAACTAACCATGAAATTTATTTGTAAAGGATAGCCAAAGACATAATGAAAAAGAAAAATGAGATTGGAGGAATCACACTACCTGACTTCAAAACGTACTACAAAGCTACAGTTGTGAAAATGGCATGGTACTAGTACAAGGATAGACACACAGACCAAGGGAACTGAATTGAGAGTTCGATATAGATCCTGATATATATACTCATCTGATATTTGATGGGCTGCCAGACCCACTCAACTGAGAGAGAATGATCTCTTCAACAAATGTTGCTTGGAGAATTGGATGTCGATGTACAGAGGAGTGAAGGAAGATTACCATCTCACATCATATACAAAAATCAACTCAGGATGGATCAAAGATGTAAATATAAGAGTCAAGACCATAAAGACCTTGGAAAACAATGTAGGGAAGCATCTATAGGAACTTGAATAGGAAATGCCTTCATGAACTTCATACACAAAGCATGAGCAGCAAAAGAACAAATAGATAAATGGGACCTCCTTAAAATTAAAATCTTTCACACCTCAAAGGAGTTTGTCAGGAAGGTGGGAGGAGAGCCTACCCAAGGGGAGAAAATGTTTGGTAACCATATATCTGATAGGAGACTAATATCCTTCATATATAAAGAATTTCTATATCAAAAATAAAAAGACAAACAACCCATTTAAAAGGTGAGCAAGAGACTTGAACAGACGCATCTCCAAAGAAGAAAGATAGGTGGCCAAGGAGCACATGAAAATATGCCCAAAATCACTGGCTGTTGGGGAGGTCCAGGTCAAAACTACAAAGAGAAGCTATCTTACTTGGATAAGAGTGGGGGTTATCAAAAAATGGAAGACTACGGGTGTTGGAGAGGATGTGGAGGAACGGGAACACTTATCCACTGCTGGTGGGAATGCAGAAGGATCCACCCATTTTGGAGGAAAGTTTGGTGGTTTTTCAAAAAACTGGCTATAGATTTGCCATAAGGCCCAGCAATTTCACTGCTGGGTATATGGCCAGAAGAACGGAAAACAAGAACTCAAATGAATATATGCACACCCTGGTTCAAGGTGGAATTTTGCATTGTCGCCAAGTCGGAATCAACCCAAGTACCCATCAACAGATGAATGAATAGACAAAGTGTGGTATATACATACAATGGGATACTACTCAGCTATAAGAAGGAATACAGTACAAACACACGGGATAGCGTGGATGAATCTTGAGAACCTTATGTTGAGTGAAGCAACCCAGGCATTGAAGAACAAATACTACATGACCTCTCCGATATGAAATAAGCAAACCAAGCTGTCTCAGAGAACTAAAGACTGGAAGACAGGCTTACAGAAAATTGGGGGGGGGGGAGGAGAGGAAAATTGTGAGCTGATGCCTACATGGGTGAAATCTATGATAAAGTGGAGGTAAGTATTTGTAAGGGAAGGGATAAGATGGGCGCATAGGGATTCCTTTCAGTGGGGCTTTGCAGGCTTGAGGGTTGGCAGGATGGGTCAGTTGGGTCAGATAGCCCAACCTGGAGGAGGGTTGGGGGGAACAATTGAACATGGGAGATTGTCGGGTAAGTGGTTGAAACTAAAATGTTGAGAAAACTCTTTAGAAAATATAAGGAACAATTACCTATTTAAGATGCTTAAGGAGGACATCTGGCACAGGGGCAGGCTTCTAGGGAATGTGTGAGTGCTCATCTTATCATAGTATGTTATATCACTGTGTGGAGATGCATACAATGAGTGCCAAGGTGTACCCACATCCTGGGGAGGCCTGATGTTCTCAGAGGGAATTGTGTCTCTCGAGAGATTGGTGGATCCCAAAGGGGGAGGACAGTCTAATATGACAAACATTGCTGCAAGTATCTGTGAATCTGGTACTTCAATCAGTGAAGCTTGGTTGTCACTGTGGGCCCTGAGGGGAGGGGGGAAAGGAATATAATGGATGGAAGCAGGGTAACTTGGGGGCAATGGAAGTGTTCCACAAGATCATACAATGATGGATATAGGACATGCTAAATTTTGCCAAAAATGTGTAAAATTCTATAGGCTAAAATGTAAACCATAATGTAACTAAAGATATAGAAAACTGTACAGTCTAAAACATAAACCATAATGTAAACCAAAATGGAACCCTGTGTGAGAGCTATGTTTCAATATCTGTACATCAGCTGCAGCAAATATAATGTGAACATGTAAAGAGATCATTGCTGGGGTAAGGGGAAAAGGATATATGGGAGTCCCCTCTACTGTATAGGTAACTTTACTGTGATCTAAAACATTTTTGAAGAAAACATTAAAAATTAGGGGAAAAAAGGATGTAGACCCTAAGGAAGAAATGAAAGAAATTACCTTGCCACTCTAAATACAGGGTAACACCTATGACAGGGATGAAAGTTAAAATGTCAAAAACAAAGTTTTATGATATTTTTCATTTTTTAATACTCCAATTTGTTTTTATTTTGTTTTATTTTTTCTAAATTAGTATGTATTCTATTACTAAATTTTAAAACTATCATTACTATTTCTTTTCATATTAATTGAATTTGACAATATATTAGGCTTCATTTTTTAAGAAGTTTCAGACCACCGAACTATGGCAGAGGAGGAAAGCTTGTGTGAGGGGTTATTGATGGGGGAAACATGGTTGGGAAGGATCTCTCCAGGACATGTATATAGGGTATATAAAAATGTTTACGTATTCATTGTGTATTTTCATAGTAGTTACAGTTACAAATGACAACGTAGGGAGTGCTGAGTTCCTACCTAAGGGACATCTGTCACATTCCCCAATGGAAAAGCAACAATCCCCCAAGTGCAAGGGCAAAGACCAGTGAAGAAGAATGGTCCAATGATGAGCCCTTGATACTGATGACTATGCCTATGAGCCTTTGTGCCTAAAATTTCAACTAAGCCTAGAGCTGCAGGGTACCTAATAGTTACTTCCTCAGAGCCTCCATGTTCCTCAAATGTGGCCACTCTCTAAGCCAAATTCAGCAAGTAAATGCATTACCTTTCCCCCAGCATGGGACATAACTTCCAGGGATGAGCCTCCCTGGTGTTGAGGGATTATAACCAATCACCAGCTGATGATGCAACTAGAAAAAGACCTTGAATAAAAGGGAAAAATGGTAAATACAAATGAGGTTATGTGGCTAAGAGACTTCAAGATGAGTTGGGAGTTCATCAGAGGGATCATGCTAATGCACATCTCAGCAGAATCTCAGAGGCAGTCAAAGTAGATACAACCCCAGGTAGTCATGCTTCTGATGGCTATGGAAACATCCAGGTCCTACAGCCATGACAGAAGTCTCTGGAGTTCAGTGCCTTGCCAGCAGGCCCAACTTTGAAATTTGTGTTCCTGAGTGTGATGGAGTTAGACTCAGATGTGACCTCTCTACACATGCCTCTTCTGTCACTTTTAGTGAATCAGTGGTTGGTGCTTGGGTTGGTGTATGTTCAGGAGATTTGAATCTCTGTACTGTCCATGTGCCAGCTGGGCCCTGAGCCTCAGCAGAGTTGTAAGACCTACTCTCCAGTTCATTGGCCCCACCCAGATCTGCTAACAGGGTGGTGAGGATGGTGACCATCACCACACCAGGGAAACAAAAGCATCTACAGCTGCAAGCAGGAGAATTCCATCCATCAGCCATGTGGGATCTAAGCCCCCTCTCGATTTAGAGGTGGAGTGGACATCACCATCCCAGGAGCCTCAGGATGGAGGAATAAAATATGTTTTAGAGTGGACCTACTGATATTCTATGATAGAATTATTGTGACTCTAGCAATGGAAGAAATTATGTGGTTGATGTGGAGACAATGGCCATGAAAGTTGCTGAAGGCAGGGAGAGGAGAAAGAACATGTGATATTGGGACATTTTTTAGTTGGAGTTGTCCTCAATGATATGTCAGGGACAGATGAGGGCATTATATATCCTGCCATAACCCACTGAATGGACTGGAAGAGTGTAAACTACAACATAAGCAATATACCATGCTCAGTAGCAATGCTTCAAAATGTACTCATCAAATGCAATGAATGTACCACGCTAATGAAAGAAATTGTTAGTGTGGGAAGAGTGAGAGCTGAGGGAGTGGGGTATATGGGAACCTCATATTTTTTAATGTAACATTTTGTGTGATATATGTATCTTTTTAAAAAGATAATAAAAAACTATATCTAGGATGTGGAAACTGGAATCAATATCTAGGATGTGGAAACTGGAATCATGCAATTTTCCTTCCAACCACCACCACCCCCACCCCACCCCAGGAACCAGGTGGGATCCTATTTCCTAAATTACATCCAGGAATTTGAACCTGGAATCAACCAATCCTTCTCTCCTTACTGGTACTAGGTGGGTGCATGTTTCCTTAACTAGTCCCAGTATGTGGGACCTGGAATCACTCCTTCCTCCCTCCACAGTCAACAAGTGTTAGCGTGTTCCCTGAGTTACATCAAGGAACTGAAACCTGGAGTCATGCCATCCTTCTCCCATGAGCACCAGTGGTATCATATTTCCTGAACTACATCAGGAAGTGGAACATGGAACCACCCTACCCTCTTTTCCCCATGGTCACCAAGTGGGAACCTGTTTTCTACATTACATCCAGTATGTGTAACTTGGAATCAATCTGTCTTTCTTGCTATGGGTACCAGGTGTGAGCATGTCTCCTAAACTTCATCGAGGAAGTGTAGCCTGGAATCACCACACCCTCCTTGCCCCAATAGACATGAGGTGGGAGTGTCTTCCCTAAACTACATCCAAGAAGTGGAAACTGGAATCACCCCTATCTAATTCCCCCAGGGGCATCTGGTGGGAGCGTGGTTCCTGAAAAACAGCCAGAAAGCAGAACATGGAATCACTTCAACTTCCTACCCCCATGGGCACTAGATGGGTGCTTCCTTAACTAGATCCAGGAAATGGTACCTGGAATCACCCCTTGTTCTCTCATGTTCAGCAGGTGTAAGTGTGTTTCCTGAAGTACATCAAGGTAATAAAACCTGGAATGACCCCAAACTCTTCCTCCCACAGGCACCAGGTGGTAGCGTGTTTCATAAACTATACCCAGGTACTGGAACTTGGAACCACCCCATCCTGTTCCCCCAGCTGACACCAGGTGAAGCATCATTCCAGAACTATATCCAGGAGTTGGAACCTAGAGTCACCCATTCCTCCTCCCCTCACCCCAGAAATCAGGTGGGAGTGTGTTTCCTGTATTTCATCCAAGAAGTGAAACCTGGAATCACCCCATCCTCCTTTCAACATGGAATAAGGATGGCATGTGTTTCCTGAACTACAGTCATGAAGTGGAAAATGGAATCACCCCCATTCTCCTCTCCCAACAGTCATCAAGTGGGAGACTGTTTCATAAATTACATCCAGGAAGTGAAACCTAGAATCAACCTGTCCTCCTCCCCACGGGCAATAATTGGGAGTGTGTCTCCTAAACTATAACCAGGAAGTGGAGCCTGGAATACCACCATCCTACTTCCCCCATAGGCACCAGGTGTGAGCGTGTTTCAGAAACAACAGCCAGGAAACTCACCCCTTCTTCCCTCTATGATCAGCAGCTGTGACTGTTTTTCCTGATTACCTCAAAGAAGTAAAACCTGGAATCACTTCATCCTCTAAACTACATCCAGAAAGTAGATCCAGGAATCACCCAATCCTCCTCACTCCAGGGGAACCAGGTGGGACCATGTTTCCTAAAACATATCCAGAAAGTGTAACCTGAAATCACACCATCCTCCTCCTCCATGGGCACTAGGTGGGACAGTGTTTCCAAAAATACATCCAGGAAGTGCAACCTGGAATCAAGCCATCCTATTCCCACCACAGGTACCCAGTGGAAGCATGTTTCCTGAACTACATCCAGGAATTGGAACCTTGCAATTCCCCCATCCTCCACTCACCATGGGCACCAGGAGGTATCGTGGTTCCTAAACTTCATCTACATCTCAGAAGTGCAACCTGGAATCACTCTATCTTCCTTCCCCTCAAGGGCTACAGGGGGTAGCGATGTTACCAAACTGCATCTCGTGAGTGCAACCTGAAATCACTCTGTCCTACTCCACTCAAGGGCACTGGATGGTTGCAGACCCTAAACTCCATCTCCTAAGTGCAACTTAGAATCACTCTATCCTCCCATCATCAACAGCACTGGGTGCGGGAAGTGGAACCTGGAATCACCCCATCCTCATCCCCCCATGGGAATCAGAGGAACAATATTTCTAAACTACATCCAGAAAGTAGACCCTGGAACCACCCAATCCTCCTCATTCCAAGGGAACCATCATGGAACACCGTTCCTAAACTACATCTCTGAACTGGGACCAGGAATCATTCCATCCTCTTCCCCTCATGGACCCCAGGGAGTGGTGCATTCCCTAAATCACACCCCAGTAGTGGCACCCCGAAACACCCCATCGTGGGCCCCAAGTGACAGCATGTTTCCTAAAGTACATATCGGAAGTGAAACCTGGGATTATTCCATTCTCTTCCCATCAAGGGAACAAGTGGGAATGTGGTACCTAAATTACCTCCTGAAAGTGGAACCTGGAATCACCTCATCCTCCTTCCCCTAAGACCACCAGGTGGGAGCGTGTTTCTACTAAATCTTGAAATTAGAACCTGGCATCACCCCATCCTTCTCACCTCTTGGGCCCCTGTTTAGTGCATGGTCCCAAAATGACATCCCAGAAGTGGCATCTGGAGTCACTCCTTTCCCCTTCCTTTCCAGCCCAGGGTGCAGTATGGTCCCTAAATAACATCCTTGAAGTAACGGCTGGAATCATCCCATCCTCCTCACTTCTCTGGTCCCACATAGCAGGTGTTGTGGGGGAAAAAAGATATGTTTTTTCCATAATAGCAAGTTATTCCCTGAACACTGGGTCATGCTGTCCTTAGAGATATACGTGCAGGTGTCTAATCTCTCAGAGAGATGTAACAGTCCGGCAGAACCAGACATAACATTCCAGCAGAATCAGGACTTGATAGAACGGAACAACCTGGGCAACAAGATTTATGAGTATATTTGTTTCAATAACATAATAGAACATTGTGAGTTTTGTATCTTATCCACTGCATTATTAAGAATGAGGTAATGGGAATAGCTAGCTAGAATAGTTGCTGGTTCTCATGATTGCTTGGGGTATATAAAGAAACACCTGATGCAATGGACACAACCAATCCAATGCCCACATAGAAGAGGTGGCATTGGATTGGGAAAAGTGGACATAATGGACAAAGGGTATGGGGAAAGGCAGGAAGAGATGAGAGGTGGAGGCGTCTTTGGGACATGGAGCTGCCCTGGATGGTGCTTCAGAGGTAATCACCGGACATTGTAAATCCTCACAGGGCCCACTTGATGGAATAGAGGAGAGTATGGGCCATGATGTGAACCAATGTATATGAGGTGCAGAGGTGCCCAAAGATGTACTTACCAAATCCAATGGATGTGTCATGATGATGGGAACGAGTGTTGTTGGGGGGGGAGAGGGGGGGTGGGGGGGTGGGGTTGAATGGGACCTCACATATATATTTTTAATGTAATATTATTACAAAGTCAATAAAAAATAAAAAAATTAAAAAAATAAAATAAAATAAAGAAACACCTGAGATTAATAAACTTGTCTGATGAGCTTGATGCGTCAATGCTCTCAGATCCCCTGATCCCAATCTCTCTTTGTCTTTTATTCCCGATACCCTTCGGGTCTGTGACTCCGACAAGGTGTTCCCTAAAATATATATTGGAAGTGGCACGTGTCATTACCAAATCCTCCTCCCCACATGAGTACAAGGTGGGAGCTTCTTTCCTAAACAATATCTGGGTAGTTAAACCTGGAATCATCTCATTTTCCTCCCTCCCCATGCACCTGGGGGGACCGTGTTTCCTAAACCATATCTCCAAAGCGATACCTGGAATCACCCCAAGACCTTCCTCTCAAAGGAACCAGGTGGTGGTTTTTCCTAAATTACAACCTGGAAGTGGAATCTGGAATTACCCAATCCTCTTCCCTTCAAGGGCACCAGGTGGTTGAGCTTTTCCTAAACTATACCTGGGAAATGGAACCTGGAATCATGCCATCCTCCTCCCCTCAGGTGCTGGCAAACCCTGCTCAATGAATTAAAAAAACAAGATGAAATAAAAGCAAACTCCCAAAAAAGAAAAAGGAAATTTTAAAAAACACACTAAGATACCCCAGATTGCTATCCACAGTGGAACCATGGAGAAGCTTCAACAATTCAATTTATTCTGTTACAAGTCATCACAAGCAGCTAGCATGTACTTTAGAGGCACGTTGCATCCAACAGTACAGCATATCAAATTTTACAATGCTAGTCTAAAATTTAACTAAGTGGTTTTTGGCAACTGTTTTCAAAGCAGTAGCAGGTTAAATATTCTTTAAGCTTACAGATCTAAGTATGTACCCCCCATTACCACAATATAGTGACTCATTGTAGAACCTTTCAAGACCCCAGTTCATCCAGGCTTCTGATTACTTTTTGTCCACTTGCTAGGGTAGCTTAATAAATCTCTGTATGTGTAGCAGAATTTCCTCAGAGTCACTTTCATTATAAACTAGTCATAAGGTTTGGGGGAAATGCTTAACCATCTATATACACCAATATTTTCAAGGACTATTCTTATCTACCAAAAATAATCTTAGAGTTGGGGATGACCAAATTAGCTTAGGTCAGCACAAATTCACAGATACCATCTGCGACTCCCATTTCACACTATTTAATCTCTTCTTAATTCATTACACCCTGCTTTCTCTCTTCTGTAAATATGAGAATCTGAACTAAAGTTTGTAGGACAAAATTTCAACAAAACTTTCTATGCTGTTGTTTAACAGTAACTGGAAGATAAATACATGGCAGCCCCACAAAAATAAAGTAAGAAATAAGAAGAAATTAAATCATTATTTAAAGAAAACATAATTCACTTCTTTTTAAAGCAAAAAAATTTTCATAAGAAATCTATTTGAAATTCCCAAAGATTCAACAAGAAGGAAATATATCAAAAAATATTTAAACTGTATAACTTTCTTCTCAATCAAGAATAAGTGGGTGGGGGAAGATGGCATCTAAGTGAGTGCATCTCATAATCTCTCCTGCAAAGAAGCGGCTGAGTAGGGTTGGAGTCCTGTTGGACTGGGCTGTTTCAGGTGCTTGCAGGGCAGGCGGTGTCTGGATGTTGATTTAGTGTGACGGTGACAGAGGAGAGTCTTGCAAGAGGTAGAATTTTGAGTCTCTTTCACAGAGGTCGGGGTTATGGATGGGATGCTTCCCGCTGGGGCCGACAGCTGAGTGGTGGCAATTCCTAAAGGCCTTGCTGTGCTGGTGAGTTACCAAGCCCTGAGTGGGCTGTTTCGGGGGCTTGCAAGGTGGGAGGTGTCTGGAAGTCGTTTTGGTGAGACAGTGACAGAGGAGATACTTGCGAGAGGTGGAATTTTGGGTTTCTGACTCAGAGGTCAGAGGTTCTGGCTGGAAACCCTCCCCCTAGGGCTGGCGGCTGGGCCACAGCAATCCCTGGGATCGTTGTTGTGTGGGGAGTTTCCAAACCTTGAGCAGGTTGTTTGGGGGCTTGCAGGGCAGGAAGTGTCTGGATGTCAATTTGGTGAGACAGTGATGGAAGAAATTCTTGCAAGAGGTGGAACTTTTGGTTTCTGACATGGAGGTCAGAAGTTCTGGGTGGAATCCTCCTCCTAGGGCTGGTAGCCCATCCGAGGTGGTCCCTGAACTCTTCGTAGTGCAGTGGTGCCCCCAGTAGGCTGTTTCGGGGGCTTGCAGGGCAGGAGGTGTCTGAATGTCGATTTGGTGAGAAAGTGACAGAAAGATTCTTGTGAGAGGTGGAATTTTGAGTTTCTGACATGGAGGTCAGAGGTTGTGGGTAGGACCCCTCCCCCTAGGGCTGGTGCCCAGCTGCAGGGATGCCTGAAGGCTTTGTTGTACTGCGGTTCTCCCAGACCTCCTGTTAACTGGATGTGTGGTTCCCAGGTCTGTGTCCCTTAAACCCTGGTGGCCCACACTCCAGAGACTCACACACCTTCAGTCTGCAATATCACAGACTTCCCATCCCTGAATCCACCATATCCTGAGGTCCATCTGATGTCCTTGATTACCCTAGCTCTCGGCGTTTGTGTTTTTCTTTTCTTTTTTTTTTTTTCCTTTTGTCCTGATTGCTAATATTGCATTGTCTCCTAGTCTTTTCTCCCGTTTCATCCCCCAAGGTCCTTTATCATTTCTGTAGTTTTTATTCTCCTTTACTTTTTCCTGCTTGTTTCCCTCCCTGTTATTTCCCACCCCCCTTTTTTCTTCTCTTTTTTTTCTTTTCTCTCTTTTTCTTCTTATTTTATTTTATTTTCTTTATATAATAGATGCTGCAGGGAGCACTTCACATTGGCTATGTTTCCTCATCTTCCATTTCCTCTTTTCTGTGGGAAATGATTTTGGCCACCTACACTCTCCCCTTTTCCCCACATCTTGCTATCCTCCAACATCTACTGTTTCTCTTACATTCCACCTCCCTTTCTTTGGCCCCCAAATTGTCTGACTTTTAATTTCTAATACCTTTGTTCTGTTTTCTGTCTTTTATCCACTCTTGATAATATTGTCTTTCATTTCTCTTTCCCTCTCTCATGAAAACACTGGCTTTTTCAATCATACTATATTCCTCCCCATATTCAGTTGACTGTTTCATTATAGGTACTCTACTTACTGCTGTAAATCTACACAACTTACATGAGTCTAATATCCATTCTCCTAGCTCTCACATTGCTGCTCCTGTTAACATTTATTACCAATATTACATTATACATTTTCTTTTCTTACTCATTTTGCTTTCCCTGGCCCTAATATTTTCCTTCATAGTGAACTTAGCCAGCAACAAGAAAATAGAGTAAGAAGAGCAAAATGACAAAGAGAAGACATAACACTTACACAAGAACAACAACTAATTAATCCCCAAGAATAGGCAAAGAAGCTAAGGAACTGATTAAATACATCAAGATAAAAAGATGACCAGACAGCAACAAAAAACTACAAACCAAACCAATAGCAGGAAAACATGGCTGAATCCAATGAACAAACTAAAAACCAGGAAGGGGAGCAGAACATCAGATGAGTAATTAAAGATCTAAGAACATATGTTAGAGACCAACTTAATGAAGTAAAGAAAGAGTCTAACAATAGGAAGAAAACACTTAGGGAGGAAATTGCAGACATATACAAAAAGATAACAGATATGATGGGAATGAACACCACAGTTCAAGAAATTAGAAATACACTCTCAGCAAATAGCAGCAGATTAGAAGAGGCAGAGGAGAGAATTAGCGACATGGAAGACAGTACATCTGAAATCAAACAGATAGTAGAACTGATCAATAAAAAGATAGAAGAAATCCAGCTAGGACTTAGGGACCTGAATGACAATGATGACAATGCAAAACGCACAAACATATGTATTATAGGCATCCCAGAAGGAGAAAAGAAGGGAAAGGGGATGGAAGGGATGTTGAAGGAAATAATGGTTGAAAACTTCCCAAATCTACTGAGGAGATGGATGTACATGTCCAGGAAGCACAATGCACCTCAAACATCATAAACCCCAACAGGCCCATCCCAAGACACATACTTGTCAAATTGTCCAATGTTAAGACAAAGAGAAAATTCTAAAAGCAGCAAGAGAAATGAAAACCATCACATACAAGGGAGGCTCCATAAGATTAAGTGCTGATTTGTCATCTGAAACCATGGAGGCAAGAAGGCAGTGGTATGATATAGTCAAGGTACTAAAAGAAGAAAATTTCCAACCAAGAATACTCTACCCAGCTAAACTATCATTCAAAAATGATGGAGAGTTCAAAATATTCACAGATAAACAGAAATTGAAAGAGTATGCCAACAAGAACCCTGCCCTTCAAGAAATAATAAAGGGAGTTCTGCAGGAAGAAAGAAAAAAACAGGAGAGGCAGAGTTGGACGAGAGTGTAAGAACAAAAAAAAAACAAAAAGAGATGGGGAAAAAAAACAAAATATGACAAACAAAAGTCCAAACAAAATATGGCTAATATAAATAATTCCTTGAAAGTAATAACACTGAATGTCAATGGATTAAACTCACCTATCAAAAGATTCAGACTGGGAGATTGGATAAGGAAATATGACCCATCAATATGCTGTCTACAAGAAACACATCTTAGACCTAGGGATTCATGGAGGTTGAAGGGAAACGGACTTTGGCCCAGTGGTTAGGGCGTCCGTCTACCATATGGGAGGCCCACGGTTCAAACCCCAGGCCTCCTTGACCCGTGTGGAGCTGGCCATGCGCAACGCTCATGCGCGCAAGGAGTGCCGTGCCACACAAGGTGTCCCCCGCGTGGGGGAGCCCCACGCGCAAGGAGTGCGCCCGTGAGGAAAGCCACCCAGCGTGAAAAGAAAGAGCAGCCTGCCCAGGAATGGCACCGCCCACACTTCCCGTGCCGCTGACGACAACAGAAGCGGACAAAGAAACAAGATGCAGCAAATAGACACCAAGGACAGACAACCAGGGGAGGGGGGGAAATTAAATAAATAAATAAATCTTTAAAAAAAAAAAAAAAGAAAGTGAATGGCTGGAAAACAATCTTACAAGCAAACAATAACCAAAAATGGCAGGAGTAGCTATATTAATATGAGACAAAATACACTTTAAATACAAAACAATTGTGAGAGACAAAGAAGGATACTATATATTAGTGAAAGGGGCAATCTCTCAAGAAGAACGAACAATCATAATATTTATGCTCCTAACAAGAGCACCTCCAAATACATGAGGGAAACACTGGAAAAACTAAGTGAAAGAATAGATGCCTCAACAATTAAAGTGGGAGATTTTAATACATCACTATCAACTTTGGACAGAACATCTCAAAAGAGAATCAATAAAGAAACAAAAACATTAAACAGTATATTACAGGAGCTGGACCTAATAGACATATACAGATCATTACACCTGAATATGGCAAGATATACATTTTTCTCAAGTGCACATGGCTCATTCTCCAAGATAGACCATATGCTAGGCCACAAAGAAAGTCTCAATGAATTCAAAAAGATTGAAATCATACTAAATAATATCTCTGACCACAGTGGAGTTAAGCTGGAAATCTGCAAGGGCCAGAGGCCCAGATTTCACACTAATACATGGAAAATAAACAGCACATTCTTAGAAAAACAGTGGGTCAACGAGGAAATCTAAACATAAATTAATAACTACCTTGAAACTAATGAAAATGATAACACAACATACCAAAACTTATGGCATGCAGGAAAAGCAGTACTGAGAGGGAAATTTATAGCCATGAATTCATACATCAAAAAAGAAGAAAGAGAAAAACTTGAAGAACTAACTGCACATTTGCAGGAATTAGTAAAAAACCAACAAAGTAACCCCACAGGAAGAAGAAAGAAAGAAATAACAAAGATAAGAGCAGAACTAAATGAAATAGGAAATAAGAAAGCACTTGAAAAGATAAACAAGACCAAGAGCTCACTATTTGAGAAAATCAATAAAATTGACAAACCCTTAATGAGACTAACAAAGAAAAAAAGAGAGAAGATGCAAATACACAAAATAAGAAATGAGAAAAGAGATATCACCACTGACCCCACAGAAATAAAGACTATCATAAGAGGATACTTTGAAAAACTATATTCCAACAAAAATGACAATTCAGAGGAAATGGACAAATTCCTAGAAACACATAAGCAGCCTATATTGACGAAAGAAGTAATTGATGAGCTCAACAAACCAATCACAAGTAAAGAGACAGAATCAGTCATTAAAAACTTCCCAACTAAGAAGAGCCCAGGGCCAGACGGCTTCACAGGTGAATTCTACAAAACATTCCAGAAAGAACTAACAACAACCCTGCTGAAACTCTTCCAAAAAATTGAAACATTAGGAACATTACCTAACTCATTCTATAATGCCAACATTACCCTACTACCAAAGCCAAGCAAAGAAACCACAAGAAAGGAAAATTATAGACCAATTTCTCTAATGAACCTAGATACAAAAATCTTCAACAAAATACTTGCTAACCATATTTAATACATTAAACAAATTGTACACCATGACCAAGTGGGACTCATTCTGGGTATGCAAGGATGGTTCAATATAAGAAAATCAATCAATGTAATACACCATATACACAGATTGAAGTGAAAAAGTCACATGATTATATCTATAGATGCACAAAAAGCATTTGACAAAATACAACACACTTTCTTGATAAAAACACTCCTAAAGATTGGAATACAAGGAAATTTTTTGAACATGATAAAGAGTATATATGAAAAACCCAGAGCCAACATCATTTACAATGGAGAAATCCTAAAATCCTTCCCTCTAAGATCAGGAACAACACAAGGATACCCGCTCTCACCTCTTCTATTTAACCTTGCCTTAGAAGTACTTCCTCAAGCACTGAGGCAAGAACCAGATATAAAAGGCATTCAAATTGGAAAGGAAGAAGTCAAAATTTCATTATTTGCAGATGACATGATCCTATACATAGAAAACCCTGAGAGGTCTACAACAAAGCTTCTAGAACTCATAAATGAGTTTAGTAAAGTCACAGGTTACAAGATCAGTGGGCAAAAATCAGTAGCATTTCTGTACACCAATAATGAGCAAGCTCAGGAGGAAATAAAGAAACAAATACCATTCACAATAGTCAATAAAAAAAATCAAATACCTAGGAATAAATTTAACTAAAAATGTAAAAAACTTATACACAGAGAACTACACAAGACTGTTCAAGGAAATCAAAGACCTAAATAAATGGAAGAATATTCTGTGTTCATGGATAGGAAAACTAAATGTTATTAGGATGTCTATCCTACCAAAACTGATCTACACATTCAATGCAATCCAAATAAAAATCAACAGAGCATTCTTTAAGGAACTAGAAAAACTAGCTATGAAATTTATTTGGAAAGGAAAGAGGCCTTGAATAGCCAAAGACATATTGAAAAAGAAAAATGAAATTGTACGAATCACACTACCTGACTCCAAAACATAGTACAAAGCTACAGTAGTGAAAACAGCATGGTATTGGCACAAGGAGAGGCACACAGACCAATGGAACCGAACTGAGAGTTCTGACATAGATCCTCTTATATATAGCCATATAATATTCGATAAAGCCACGAAACCCTCTCAACTGAGACAGAATGGCCTCTTCAACAAATGGTGCCTGGAGAACTGGATATCCATATGTAAAAGAATGAAAGAGGATTACCATCACACCTTATACAAAAATCAACTCAAGATGGATCAAAGACCTAAATGTAAGAGCAAAGATGATAAAGACTTTGGAAAGCAGTGTAGGGAAGCATATACAAGACCTTGTAAAGAAATAACTTCATGAACTTCACACCAAAGCATGAGCAGCCAAAGAACCAATAGATAAATGGGACTTCCTCTGCACCTCAAAGGAGTTTGTCAAGAAAGTGAAAAGAGAGCCTACACAATGGGAGAAAATATTTGGTAACCATATATCTGATAGGAGACTTATAACCTGTATATATAAAGAACTCTATATCTTGAAAATAAAAAGATAAACAGCCCATTTAAAAAATGGGAAAATGATTTAAACAGATATTTCTCCAAAGAAGAAATACAAATGTCTAAAAAGCACACACAAAAATGCTCCAAATCTCTAGCTATCAGGGAAATGCAAATCAAAACTACAATGAGATACCATCTTACTCTCATAAGATTGGCAGCTATGAAAAATACAGAAGACTACAAATGCTGGAGAGGATGTGGAGGAATGGGAACACTCATCCACTGCTGGTGGGAATGCAGAAGGATCCAGCCACTCCAGAGGACAGTTTGGTGGTTTCTCAAAAACCTAGCTATAGATTTGCCATATGACCCAGCAATACCACTGCTGGGTATATACCCAGCAGAACTGAAAACAAGGACACAAACTGATATATGCACACCAGTATTCATAGCAGCATTGTTCACTATTGCCAAAAGTTGGAATCAACCCAAATGCCCATCAACAGATGAGTGGATAAATAAAATGTGGTATATACGTACCATGGAATACTACTCAGCTTTAAGAATGAATACACTACAAACACACCTGATAACATGGATGAATCTTGAGAACCTTATGTTGAGTGAGGCAACCCAGGCATTGAAGGACAAATACTACATGACCTCAATGATATGAAATAAGTAAACAAAGCTGCCTCAGAGAGCTAGAGACTGGATGATAGGCTTACAGGTAATTGGGGGGCAGAAGAAGGATGTAAGCTGACACCTACATGGGTGAAATCTAGGATAAGCTGGAGGTAAGTATGTGTACAAGGATGGGATAAAGTGGGGCCATAGGGTTACCTTTGGGTGGGGCTTTGCAGCTTGAGGGGGCCTAGGGATGAGAGGATGGATAATATTGCCCAAGAAATTGGGGAGAGGGTGGGGCAACATACCAACATAGGAGATTGTCAGGTATTTGGTTGAGAGTATAATGCTGAGAAAACTTTTTCAAAAATATAATAAGGAAGGTTACCTGTTTAACATGCTTAAAGGGGATAATCTGATGCAGGACAGGCTCCTAGAGAATATGTGAATGCTCACTTTGCCATAGTGGGTTATATCATTGAACAGAAATCCATATAATGAGAGGGAAGGTATACCCACATCCTGGGGAGGACTGATGCCCTCAAATA
Source organism: Dasypus novemcinctus (assembly GCF_030445035.2). Lineage (NCBI taxonomy): Eukaryota > Metazoa > Chordata > Mammalia > Cingulata > Dasypodidae > Dasypus > Dasypus novemcinctus. The sequence goes on along the minus strand of NC_080694.1, from coordinate 69,374,972 downwards.
GAGGGAATTGTATCTCTCAAGAGAAATGTTGGCTCCCAGTGCATTAGGGCAGTTGAGCATGTCAAGCCCTCAACGCTGTTACAAGTATCTCTGAACATGGCCCTTCAAGCAATGAAGATTGACTGTGTGCCCTAAGTAGAGGGGGAAAGAGGTATTGAATAGATGGAACCAATGTAACTGTGTGATCAATAGAAGTGTTCCACAAGAGTAAGCAAGAATGGATACAAGACATGTAAAATTACACCAAAAATATAATAGGGGCTGATAGGTCAAATTGTAAATCAAAATGTAAAATATAAGATAACTAAAAATTTAGAAAATTGTATAGTCTAAAATATAAACAGCAATGTAAACACAAATGTTACCTTGTTTGAAAGCTATTTTCTCAATATCTGTACATCAGTTTCAGTAAATATAGTATGAGTATGTAAAAAGATTATTGCTGTGGAAGGGGAAAGGTTTTAATGTTGGATATGTGGGAGTACTCTATATTGTATATATGAGTTACTGTGATCTAAAACTCTTGTTAAGATAAGCTTAATAATTAGTAAAAAGAAAAGAAAATGATAGGATGTAGACACTGAGGAAAAGACGTAAGTAGTTGCCTTGCCAATTTGCATACAGGGCAACACTTATTGCAGTGATAGAAGGCAAAACATCCAAAACAAAGCTTTTGCATTTTTAAATTTTTGATACCTCAATTTATTTTTACCTTAATTTTTCCAATTAATGTGTATTCTATATCTAACCTTTATACTCATCGTTATATTCCATTTTACTATTAATGGAACCTGGCAATATATTGGGCTTCACTTTTCAGGAAGCTTTGGATCATAGAGAGGTTCAACAATGGCAACGGAGGAATACTGGTGTGGGATGTTATTGACAGGGGACACATGGTTGGCCAGGAGTTCTATAGGGCATATATCCCGGGTACATAAAAATGTTTGCATATTTTCATAGTGGATACAATTAAAAACAACAACTGAGGGAGTGCTGAGTTCATAGCCAGGGGAGCTCTATCGCAGTCCCTAAAGGAAGAGCAACAATTCCCCAAGTGCAAAAGCAAAGACCAAAAAAGAATGAAGGTCCAACAATGAGCCCTTGATACTAATGACTATGCTTGTGAGCCTGTGCAACTGAAATAAAAATAAGGCCTAGAGATGCAGGGTGCCTAAGAGTTACCTCCTGAAAGCCTCCATGTTGTTCAAATGTGGCCAGTCTCAAAGCCCAACTCAGCATGTAAATGCATTTCCTTCCCCCCAGCATGGGGCCTGACTCCTGGGGATGAGCCTTCCTGATGCTGAGGGATTACTACCAAGCAACAGCTGGTGATTCAACTAGAAAAAGACCTTGAATAGAAGGGGGAAATGTTAAAGGCAAATGAGTTTATATGGTTAAGAGACTTCAAAATGAGTCGGGAGATCATCATAGGGGTCGCACTTACACACAACTCAGCAGGATTTCAGAGACAGTCTAAGTAGATACAACCCCAGATACAGTTGCTCCTGATGGTTACAGAAACACCCGGGTCCTATGGTCATGACAGACAGCTCAGGGGTTTGATGCGTAGCCAGTGAGCCTACTTTGGAATTTGTGCTCCTGAGTGTGATGGAGTTGGACTCACATGTGGCCTCTCTATGCATACATATTCTGTCACTTTTACTGAACCTGTGGTTGGTGCTGGGATTGGTGTATGCTCAGGAAACTTGAATCTCTGGACTGTCTATGTGCCAGCTGGGTCCTGAGCCTCAGCAGAGTTGCAACACTACTCTTTGGTTCATTGGACTTACCCAGCTCAGCTAACAGGGAGGTGAGAATAGTCAGCCACCACCCCAGAGAACCAAGAGAGTCTACAGCTGTAAGCAGGAGAATTCTATACATCAGCCATGTGGGATCTAAACCCCCTCTCAGTTTAGAGGTGGAGTGTACATCGCCATCCCAGGGGCCTCAGGATGGAGGAACAAAATATGGATTAGAGTGGACTTACTGGTATTCTACTATAGAATTATTGTGACTCTAGCAATCAAAGAAATTATATCATTGATGTGGAGACAGTGGCCATGGGAATTGCTGAAGGGAGGGAGAGGGAAAAAGAGGTGTGACACTCAGCATTTTCAGGACTTGGAGTTGTCCCCAATGACATTGCTGGGACAGATGCAGGGCATTTTATATTCTGCAATAACCCACTGAATGGGCTTGGAGAGAACGTAAACTACAACATAAACTATAATCCATGCTGTGTAGCAATACTCCAAAATGTACTCATCAAATGCAATGAAGGTACCACACTAATGAAAGAAGTTGTTGAAGTTGGAGGAGTGGGGGTGTGGGGAGTAGGGCATATGGGAACCTCTTATATTTTTTTAAGGTAACTTTTTATGTGACCTATATACCTTTAAAAAGAAAAATGATAATTAAAAAATAATAATAACTGTCCAAGGGCACAGAGCTTCTAAGTGGTGACTCTGGGATTTGATCCTAGGCACTCTGAACAAAAAGAGCAACGTTTGAATTAACTGAAATACTACCACATAAAAATTGGACACAATTAAATTTTCATTTTTGTATTGATAAAATCACATCTCCATCTCACATTACTGGTAATAACAGACCCTTCTCTGTGATTATACTATAATATTTTTACTTATAATGCTTACAGCAATATACTACAGTTAATTTATCTTCACTTTAATTTTCTATAACTTCAAGAAAACAAGTTATTTTCCTTTGCACCAAAGAGACTATTAATAAAATGTACCCTGGGTCAGAAATTATCTGGAATGAAAAAATTTTAAAATCATTAAGAAATTTAAAAATCAGGAAATGAAACCTGGATTCAACCCATCCTCTTCCCACCAGAGCACCAGGGTGGAGTATGTTTCCTAAACTACTTCCACAAAGTGGAACATGGATTCACCCCATCCTTCTTCCCCTACAAGCACCAGGTGGGAGCATGTTTCCTAAACTATATCCAGGAAGCGGAACCTGGAATCATCCCATCATACACCCCCCAAGGGCAAGGTGGGAGTGAGTCTCCTAAACAGAAACCAGGCAGTAGAACCTCAAATCACCCCATTCTCCTCCGTCCACAGAAACTGGAGAAAGCGTTTTTCTATACTACATTCAGTAAGTAGAAACTGGAATTAACCCTTCCTCCTCCCCCACACTGTCACCAGGTGGGAGTGTCATTCCAAAAGTATATGTAGGAGGTGGAACCTCAAATCACCCGGTCCTCCACCCCCCAGGTACCAGGTGAGAGCAAGTTTCATAATTATATCCAGGAATTAGAACCCAGAATCAACCAATCCTCTTCCCACATGGACATCAGTTGGGAGCTTGTCTCCTAAACTACAACCAGGATGTGGAGCCTGTAGTCACTCATCCAACTTTCCCCACAAACACCAGGTGGGAGTCATTTTCCTAAACTACAGCCATAGAGTGAAACATGGAATCACCCCGACCTCCTACCCCCATGTGCACTAGGTGGATACGTTCTTCCGTAACTACCAGGAAATGGTACCTGAAATCACCCCTTCTTCCTCCCCCCATGGTCAGCAGGTGTGAATGTGTTCCTGGAACTTCATTAAGGTAGTGAAACCTGGAATGACTCCATCCTCCTCCTCTCATGGGCACCAGGTGGTAACATGTTTCATAAACTACAGCCAGGTACTGAAACCTAGAATCACCACATCCTCTTCCTCTGACTGGCACCAGATGAGAGCATTATTCCAGAAATACATCCATGAGTTACAAACTAGGTCACTCAGTTCTCCTCCCCCCACCACGGGAACCAGTTGGGAGTGTGTATCCTAAACTACATCCAGGAAGTAGAACCTGGAATCACTCCATCCTCCTCTCCCCATGGTTACAAAGTAGAAGCCTTTTTCCAAAATTACATCCAGGAAGTGAAGCCTGGAATCAATCCATCCTCCTCCCCATGGGCACCAGGTGGGAGTATGTCTCCTAAACTACACCCAGGATGTGGAACCTGGAATCACCCTCTCCGCTTCCACCCAAGGGTTTCAGGTGCGAGCATGGTTCTTAAATTACAGAGGAGGAAGCTTGAATCACCACATCCTGATTCTAATACTTGCAAAAGGTTGAAGTGAGGTTCCTAAACTATACCCAGAAAGTGGAACATGTAATCACACCAGCCTCCTCCCCCCAAGGTCAGGAGTAGGAAACATGTTTCCTAACTACAACCCGGAAGGTGAACCTGGAATCATATTATCCTCCTTCCCCCATGGGAACCAGGTAGGAGCATTTCCAAAAATACATCCAGGAGTGCAAAGTGGAATCAAGCCATCCACTCCCACTTCAGGCACCAGATGGTAGTGTGGTTCCTAAACTTCATCTACATCTCAGAAGTGCAACCTGGAAGCACTCTATCTTCCTTTCTCTCAGGGGCTTTAGAGGGGAGGGAGGTTCCTAAATTCCCTCTCAGATATATAACCTGTAATCACACAAACCACCTGCCCTCAAGGGCACCAGGTGTAATCATGGTTCCTAAAGGGGTTCTTAAAAGGGAAACTTGGAGTCATCCCATCCTCCTCCCCTCAAGGACCCCAGTTGGGAACATGGTTGCCGTAGAAATTTGATATGATTATGAATTCCAAAAATAGATATTGGATTATGTTTGTAATCTGGCGACATCATTAGGGTGTTGAGACCCCACCCCTTGCTGGGTAGAGACTCACCAATAAAAGGCATGGCAAAGGACAGAGTGGAGGGTTTCTGATGTTAGAGTTTTGATATTGGAGTTTGATGTTGAAGTCTTAAGCTGGAGCCCCAGGAAGTCAGCATACAGAGGAAAGAGAAGCAAGCCCCAGGAACAGAGGACCTGAGCCAGGAGAAGTACACAGAGGAATAGAGATGGCTCCTTAGGCACAGCAGAAACCCCAGGGAGAGAGACAGAGCCATTCACCTGATAGTCTACAGATGACCTTGTGGAGAGAGGCAAAGCCTAGAGAATCTCATAGTCTACAGCTGACCTTGTGGAGAAAACAGAGTTGCTGAGCCCAGAGGAACCCAGGAAGCCTGAACCCTCACAAATGTTGGCAGCCATCTTGCTCCAACACGTGGAAATAGACTTTGGTGAGGGAAGTAACTTATGCTTTATTTCCTGGTATCTGTAAGCTCCTACTCCAAAATAAATACCCTTTATGAAAACCAACCAATTTCTGGTATTTTGCATCAGCACCCCTTTGGCTGACTAATACAGCTCCTAAACTACATCTTGAAAGTGTAATCTGGAATGATTCCATCCATCTACCCTCAACAACACCAGGTGGGAGCAGGGGTCTAAAGGCTTCTGGGAATTGCACACTGGAATCACTCCATTCTCAAGGGCACAAGGTGGATGGACAATTTCTAAACTACATCTCAGCTGTGCAACCAGGAATCACTCCATCCCTGTCCCATGAGGTGGGAGCTTAGGTCCTAAACTATTTCTCAGAAGAGCAAACTAGAGTCACTCCATCCTCCTCCCCTAAAGGGCACCAGTTGGGAGCATGGTTCCTAAATTACATCTCTAAAGTGGAATCTGGAATCATTCCATCCTCCTCCACTCAAAGGCAACAGGTGTGAGTGTGGTTCCTAAAATACATCACAGAAGTGAAAGCTGGATTCATTCCATCCTCCTCCTCTCAAGAGGACAGGGTGGGAGCGAGGTTCCTAAACTACATCTCAGAAGAGCAACCTGAAATCACTACAACCTCCTGCCCTCTAGGGCCCCAGGTGGGAGCATTGTTCCTAAACTACAACTCTAAAGTGAAACCTGGAATCACTCCATCCTCCTGTCTTTACATCTCGGAAGTGCAAACTTCAATCACTCTGTCCTCCTCCCCTCAAGGGCACCATCACTGAGCATGGATCCTAAACTACATCTCAGAAGTGCAACCTGGAATAACTACAGTCACCTGTTCTGTAGGGCCCTGGGTGGGAGCATTGTTCCTAAACTGCAATTCTGAAGTGAAACCTGGAATCATTCCGTCCTTCTATCCTCAAGTGCACCAGGTGGGAGCGTGTTTCCTAAGCTACATCCCAGAAGTAAAACCTATTATTGTTCCATCCTCCTCCTCCCATGGACATCAGGTAGTAGTGTGTTTCCTGAACTACCTCCAGAAAGGGGGAGCTGGAATCATGCCATCCTCCTCCTCCCACTGACACCACGTTGTAGTGTGTTTCCTAAACTACATCTAGGTACTGGAACGTGGAATCACCCATTCCTCCTCCCCCCACTGGCGCCAGGTAGGACCATCCATCCAGAACTATATCTAAGTGTAGGAACCTAGAATCACGCAATTTTCCTCCCTCCACTGCAGCAGGAGGAACGTGTTTTAAAAACTACATCCAAGATGTAGAAACTGGACTCACTCCATCCCCCTCCCGCCATGGGCACCTCTTGGGTGCATGCTTCCTTAACTAGATCCAGTAAGTGGAAACTGGGATTGCCCCTACTTACTCCCCCCATGGTCAGCAGGTGTGAGTGTGTTTCCCGAACTATATAAAAGTACTGAAACCTTGAATAACCCCATCGTCCTCTGCCCACGGGCACCAGGTTGTAGCATGTTTCATAAACCACATGCAGGGACTGGAACCTGGAATCACCCCCTCCCTCTTCCCCTGACTGGCACCAGGTGGGAGCGTCATTCTAGAACTATACCTAGGAGTTGGAACCTAGAATCACCCAATCCTCCTCACCCCACCCAGGAACCGGGTGGAAGTGTGTTTCCTAAATTAGGTCCAGGAAGTGATACCTGGAATCAAAACAACCTTCTACCCATGGGCACCAGGTTAGAGCATGTCTCCTAAACTACATCCAGGATATGGAGCCTAGAATCACACCACCCTCCTCTGACCATGGGCAACAGAATGGTTCCTATTTCCTAAACTATAAACAGGAAGTGGGACATGGAATCATCCCACCTTCTCTCCATATATTCATCAGGTGGGAGGCTGTTTCCTAATTTACATCCAGGAAGTGAAACCTGAAATCAACCTGTCCTCCTCCCCACAGGCACCTGGTGGGAGCGTGTCTACTAAACTACACCCAGAAAGTGGAGCCTGGAATCACCTCATTCTACTTTGCCCACAGGCACTAGGCAAAAGAGCATGTTTCCTAAACTAAAGCCAGGGAGTGGAACCTGGAATAAACCAATCCATTTCTCACATGAACACCATCTGGGATCACGTCACCTAAACTGCATCCAGGAAGTGGAGCCGAGAATCACCTCATCCTACTTCACTCATGGGCATTAGGTGGGAGCGTGTTTCCAACACTACAGCAGGGAGTGGAACATGGAATCACTCCAAACATCTCCCCTCAAGATTACCAGTTTGGAACATGTTTCCTTACTACATCCAGGAAGTGTAATCTGGAATCGCCCCATCCTCCTCCCCCAAGGGCACAAGGTGCAGCGTGTTTCCTACACTACATGCAGGAAGTGGAAACGAACTAACCCATCATACACCTCCAACGAGCACCAGGTGGGAGTATGTCACTGAAAGGAAAACCAGGAAGTGAAACCTCGAATCACCCCATTCTCCTCGGCCCACAGGAACTGGAGGAATAGTATTTCTATACTGCATCCAGGAAGCAGAAACTGGAATCACACCATCCTTCTCCCACCACTTGTACCAGGTGAGAGGGCGTTTCCTAAATTGTAGCCTGAAATTGGAACCTGGAAACAACCAATCCTCTAACCCTACGGACACCAGCTGGGAGCATGTCTTCTAAACTACATCCAGGAAGTGGAGCATGGAATCCCCTCATCCTCCTCACACCAGACGCACCAGGAGGGAGTGTGATTCTCAAACTGTATCCAAGAAGTGGAATGTGCACCCACCCATCCTCCACCATCCTTAGGCACTAGGTGGGTGTGGCTTCCTTAACTAGATCCAAGAAGTGGAACCTGGAATCACTCCTTCTTTCTCCCCTCACAGTCTACAAGTATGAGTGTGTTTCCTGAATTACATCAAGGAAGTGAAACCTATAATCGTGTCATCCTCTTCCTTCCATGGCCACCAGGTGGCAGCATGTTTCCTGAACTACTTCAGGAAGTAGAACATGGAATCATCCCATTCTCCTCTCCCCACGGTCCCCAGGTGGCCGCCGGTTTCCTAAATTACATCCAGGAAGTATAAAATGGAATCAGCCCCTCTTCCTTCCCATGAGCACCAGGAGGGAGCATGTCTCCTAAACTACATCCAGGATGTGGAGCCTGGAATCACCTCATCCTCCTCCCTCCATGGGCACCAGGTGGGATCTTGTTTCCTAAACTACATTCAGGAAGTGGAACTTGGACTCACCCCATCTTCCTTCCTCCACAGGCATGAAATGTGTGTGTGCTTCCTTAACTAGATCCAGGAAGTGGAGCATGGAATCACTCCATCCTCCTCTGCCCACAGTCACCACGTGGGAGCCTGTTTCCTAAACTGCATCCAGGATTTGGAACCTGGAATCAATGTGTCCTCCATCCCACAGGCACCAGATGGGAGCATGTCTCCTAAACTACATCCAGGAAGTGGAATCATCCCAATTCCTACCCCATGGACAGGAGGTGGGTATGTGCTTCCTTAACTAGACCCAGGCAATGGTACCTGTAATCCCCCCTACTTCCTCCTCCCATGGTCACCAGTTGGGAGTGTGTTTCCTGAACTACATCAAGGTAGTGAAAACCTGGAATGATGCCATCCTCCTCTTCCCATGGGCACAAGGTGGTAGCTTGTTTCATAAACCACATCCAGGTACTGGAACCTGGAAGCACCCCATCATCTTTCCCTGACTGGCACTAGGTGGGAGCGTCGTTCCAGAACTATATCCATAAGTTGGAACTTAAAATAACCCAAACCTCCTATCTTCACCACGGGAACCAGGTGGGAGTGTTTTCCCAAAATTAAAATCAGAAAGTTAAACCTAGAATCAAACTGACCTTCTCCCCGCAGGCACTAGGTTTGAGCGTGTCTCCTAATCTACATCCAGGAAATAGGTCCTGGAATCACCCCATCCTCCTCACACCATGAACACCAAGATGGGGCATGTTTCCTAAACTACATCCCGGAAGTGGAACATGGAATCATTCCAATCCTCCTCCCACAATGGGCATCAAGATGGAGCTTGTTTCCTAAACTACAGCCAGGAAGTGAAACATGGAATCACTCCATCCTCCTCTCCCCATGGTCCCCTGGTGGGAGGTACTTTCCTAAATTTTATCCAGGAGGTGAAACCTGGAATCAAACTGTCCTCCTTCTCATGGGCACCAGGTGGGAGCATGTCTCCTAAACTACATCCAAGAAATGGAGCCTGGAATCACCCCATTCTATTTCCCCCACCAGCACCAATGTAAAGTGTGTTTCCTAAAATACAGATATGGAGTGGAACCTGGGCTCACCCCATCCTCCTCCTTCCAAGGGCACTAGGTAGGTGCATGCTTCCTTAATTAGATCCAGGAAGTGGAAGCTGTAATCACTCCTTCTTCCTCCCCCCACAGTCACCAGGCGTGCATGTTTTCCCTGAATTACACCAAGGAAAAAAACCTGGAATCATGCCATCCTCCTCCTCCCATGGACACCAGGTGGGACCCTATCACCTAAATTACACCTATGAAGTGTAGCCTGGAATCAAGCCATCCTCCTTCACATGGGCACAGGTGGGAGCATGTCTCCTGAACTACAGGCAGGAAGTGGAACATGGAATCACCCCAAACTTCGCCCCCCAAAATGACCAGTTTGAAATATGTCCTTACTACATGCAGGAAGTAGAACCCAGAATCACGCCATCGTATGCCCCCCACGAGCACCAGGTGGGAGTGAGTCTCTGAAACGAAAATCAGGAACTGGAACCTCGAATCACCCCATTCTCCTCCGCCCATGGGAACTGGAGGAAGTGGATTTCTACACTACATCCAAGAAGTAGAAACTGGAAGCACCTGATCCTCCTCCCACACCGGGAACCATGTGAGCGCATTTCCTAAATTATAGCCAGGAATTGGAACCTGAAATCAACCAATCCTCTTCCCCTATGGACACCAGGTAGGAGCGTGTCTCCTAAACTACATCCAGGAAGTGTAGCATGGAATCCCCCCTTCCTCCTCCCACCATGAGCACCAGGAGGGAGCGTGTTTCCCAAACTATATCCAGGAAATGGAACATGCACTCACCCATCCTCCTCCAAACAGGGGCACTAGGTGGGTGCGTGCTTTGTTAACTAGATCCAAGAAGTGGAACCTGGAATCACTCCTTTCTACCCACCCCACAGTCAACAAGTGTGAGGGTATTTCCTGGATTACATCAAGGAAGTGATACCTGGAATCGTGCCATTCTCTTCCCATGGGCACCGTATGGTAGCATGTTTCCCAAACTACATCAGGAACTGTAATATGGAATCACCTCATCCTCCTCTCCCCATGGTCACTTTCCTAAATTACATCCAGGAAGTGTAAAATTTAATCAACCTGTCCTCCACCCATGGACACCAGGTGGCAGCCTGTCTCCTAAACTACGTCCAGGATGTGGAGTCTGGAATCAACCCATCCTACTTCCTCAAGGGCCACCAGGTCAGACCATTTTTGCTAAAGTACAGCCAGGGAGTAGAACCTGGAATCACCCTGGCTTCCTTCTCCCATGGCCAGCAGGTGTGACTGTGTTTCCTGAACTACATCAAGGAAGTGAAATCTGGAATCACTCCATTCTCCTCCCACCCTGGACACCAGGTGGAAACTAAAACATTTTTCCTAAACTAAATCCAGGAAGGGAAGCTAGAATCATGCCATCCTCTTCCTCCCATGGGCACCAGGTGGTAACATGTGTCCTAAACCTCACCCAGTACTGAAACCTGGAATCACCCCATCCACCTCCCACCATTAGCACCAGGTGGGAGCATCCTTCCAGAACTACATCCCATAGTTGGAAACTGAAATCAATCAAACCTCCTCCCTGGCCCCTGGGAACAAGTGGGGTCATGTTTCCAAAACTACATCCGGAAAGTGATACCTGGAATCAACCCAACCTCCTCCCCTTGGGCACCAGTTGGGAGCGTTTCTGCTAAACTACATCCAGAAAGTGGATTATGGAATCACCTCATCCTCCTCTCCCCACCATTACCAGGTGGGAGCCTGTTGCCTAAACGTCATCCAGGAAGTGGAACCTGGAATCAACCCATCCTCCTCCCCATGAGTACCAGGTGGGAGCATGTCTCCTAAGCTACATCCAGGAAGTAGAGCTTGAATCACCCCCTCATCCTTCCCCGAAGAGCACCAGGTGTGAGCATGGTTCTTAAACTATATCCAGGAAGGGGAAGCTGGAATCACTCCATCCTGATCCGACCACTAGCAAAAAGTGTCAGCTAGGTTCCTAAACTATGCCAAGGAAGTGGAATATGGAATCACCCCAAACTCTTCCCCCTAAGGTCAACAGTTGGGAACAGATTTCCTAACTATATCTAGGAAGTGGACCCTGGAACCACCCCATCCTCCTCCTCCAAAGGGCACCTGGTAGAAGTGTGTTTCCTATACAGCATCACAGAAGTGGACGCTGGAATCACCCCCTTTTCTCCCGCAAGGGCACCACGTGAAGTCATGTTTCCTTCATTATACCTGATATGAAACCTGGAAGAACTCCATCCACACACACACACACCCAGTCAACATGTGCGAGCATGGTTCCTAAACTACATACAGGAAGGGAAAGCTGAAATCACTCCATCCTCCTCTGACCATGGACACCAGGTGGAAGTGAGGTTCCTAAACTACAACCAGGAAGTGGAAGATGGAATCACCTCAATTCTCCCCCACCCACGGAAACCAAAGGAGCATATTTCTAAACTACATCCAGGAAGTAGATGACTGAATCACTCAATCCTCCTCTCTCCATGGGCACAAGGTGGGAGCATGTTTCCTAAACTTCAACCAGGAATTCGAAACTTTCAATTCCCCCACCCTCCACCCACCTTGGGCACCAGGTGGTAGTGTGGTCCCTAAACTTCATCCACATCTCAGAAATGCAAGCTGAACTCATTCTACCCTCCTTTCTCTTGAGGACTACAGGGGAGAGCAAGGTTCCTAAACTACATCTCAGGCGTTCAAACTGTAATCACCAAAACCACCTGCTCTCAAGGGCACCAGGTGGGAGCATGGTTCCTAAAATACACCTCATAAGTGAAACTTGGAATCACTCCATCTACCGCCCCCAAAGGGCACCAGGTGGTAAAATGCTTCCTAAACTACATCTCCGAAGTGGAATCTTGAATCATTCCATCCTCTTCTCAAAGGCAACAGGTGCGAGCGTGGTTCCTAAAATACATCACAGAAGCAGAAGCGGAAGCTGGATTCATTCCATCCTCCACCTCTCAAGGGGGCCAGATGGGAGCAAGGTTCCTGAACTACATTGCAGAAGTGCAAACCTGGAATCACTATAGCCTCCTGCCCTCTAGGGCCCCAGGTGGGAGCATTTTTCCTAAACTACAACTCTGAAGTGAAACCTGGAATTATTCCATCCTCCTGTCCTTACATCTTGGAAAAGCAAACTTCAATCACTCCATCCTCCTTTCTTACAGGGCACCATCTCTGAGCATGGTTCCTAAACTACATCTCAGAAACGCATCCTGGAATCACTTTATTCTCCTTCCCCTTGAGGGTTACAGGTGGGAGCGATGTTCTTAAACTACATCTCGGATGTGCAAACTGTAATCACACAAACCACCTGCCCTCAAGAGTACCAGGTGGGAGCATGGTTCCTAAAGGGCTTCTCAGAAGAGGAACCTGGAGTCTCCTGACCCTTCTGCCCTCAAGGGCACCAGCTAGCAGTGTGGTTCCTAAATTATCTCAGGAGGGCAACCTGAAGTCACTCCGTCCTACTCCACTCAAGGGCTTCCAGGTGGTTGCAGTTCCTAAGCTCCATCTCGAAGTGCAACTTGGAATCACTCTATCCTCCCATCATCAAAAACACTGGGTGCGAGCGTGGTTCCTAAACTACATCCTGGAAGTGGGGCCTGGAATTGCCCCATCCTCCTCCCCCAGCGGGAATCAGAGGAACCGTATTTCTAAACCACATCCAGAAAGTAGAACCTGAAATCACCCAAACCTCCTCACTCCAAGGGAACCATCGAAGAACGCAGCTCCTAAACTAAATCTCTGAACTTGAACCCGGAATCACTCCAACCTCCTTCCCTCACAGACTCCAGGGTGCATCGCGTTCCCTAAATCACACTCTGGTAGTGGCACCTCAAATCACTCCGTTTTCCACCCATCATGGGCCCCGTGTGGGAGCGTGGTTCCTAAAGTACATATCGGAAGTGAAACCTGGGATTATTCCGTCTTCCTCTCACCAAGGGCACAAGTGGGAATGTGGTACCTAAATTACCTCTTGGAAGTGGAACCTGGAATCACACCATCCTCCTCCCCCTAAGGGCACCTGGTGGGAACGTGTTGCCTAAACTCCATCTCTGAAGTTGAACCTGGAATTACTAGATCCTCCTCCCCTCAGGGGCACCAGTAGGGAGAATGTTTCCACTACATTTCAGTTTGGAACCTGGAGTCACCCCATCCTTCTCACATTTTGGGCCCCTGTTTGGTCTGTGATCCTGAAATTCCTTCCTGAAAGTGGCATCTTTCAGAGAAGGATAGAGTTATTCTGTCCTCCTCCCCTTCAGGACCCAGGTGGCATCCCTGAAATAACAGTTGGAATCACCCCATCTTCCTCACATCTCTGGCCCCTTCTGGCAAGTGTTTCCTAAAATTCATATAAGAAAAGGCACCTGGAATTACCCCATCTTCCTCCCCTCAAGGGCACCAGGTGGGAGCGTGGTTCCTGAACTACATCCCAGAAGTGTCACGTGTCATCACCACATCCTCTTCCCCACATGGGCACAAGGTGGGAGCTTCTTTCCTAAAAATTCCAGTGAGTGGAACCTGAAATCATCCCATCTTCCACCCTCCCCATGCCCCCGGTAGGAGCATGTTTCCTAAACTATATTTCTGAAGTGGTACCTGGAACCACCCCAACCCCTTCGTCCCAAGGGAACCAGGTGGAAGCATGTTTTCTAAACTACATCACAGAAGTGGAACCTGGAATCACCCAATCCTTCTCCCCCAAAGGCACCAGGTGGGTGATTATTTAAATTACAACCTAGAAGTAGAACCTGGAATCACCCAATCCTATTCCCCACAAGGGCACCAGGGGTGAGCTTTTCCTAAACTGCACCTGGGAAGTGAAAACTGGAATCAGCCAATCTTCTTCCTCTCAAGGGCACCAGGTGGGTGATTTTACATAAATTATAACCTGGAAGTGGAACCTTGAATCACCCAATCCTCTTCCCCTCAAGGGCACCAAGTGGTTGAGCTTTTCCTAAACTACACCTGGGAAATGGAACCTAGAATCACCCCTTTCTCCTCCTACCTCAAGTGCTGGCCAACCCTAGTCAATGACTTAAAAAAAAACAAGACAAAATAAAAGCAACTCTAAAGAAAGTAAAAATTAAATTTAAAAAACACACTAAGATGCCCAAGATTATTATCCAGAGTGGAAGCAGCTTCAATAATTCAATTTATTCTGTTACAAGTCATCAGAAGCAGCTGGCATGTATTTTAGAGACATGTTGATGCAACAATATGGCATATCAAATATTACAACACCATTATAAAAATTTAGCTAAGTGATTTTTGGCAACTGATTTCAAAGCAGTAGCAGGTTAAATATTCTTTAAGCTTACAGATTTAAATATATATCCACATTACCGCAATACAGTGACTCACTGCAAAACCTTTCAAGACACCAGTTAATCCAGGCTTCTGATTATTTTTATTCACTTGCTAGGGTATGCTTAATAATAAATCTCTGTGTGTGTGGCAGAATTTCCTCACAGTTACTTTCATTATAAACTAGTAATAAGGCTTGGGGGTAATGCTTAACCACTTACCTACCCCCAAGATTTTCAAGGACTATTCTGGGTTGTTTTTTGTTTTTTGTTTTTTGAGTTCTGATTCTTTATTTTTTTTTAATTTTTTATTTAATTGCCTTTTTAAAAAGAGATATAGATCACAAAAAAAATGTTACATTAAAAAAAATAAGACGTTCCCATATACCCCACATGCCACCCCACTCCACTGCTCCCACATCAACAACCTGTTTCATCATAGTGGCACATTCATTGCATTTAATGAATACATTTTGGAGCACTGCTGCACTGCAGGGATTATAGTTTACATTGAAGTATACACTCTTTCCCAGTATATTCAGGGGGTTATGCAGAATATATAATGCCCTGCATCAGTCCTGGCAATATCATGTAGGACAACTCCAAGTCCTAAAGCTGCCCCCACATAACATCTCTTCTTCCCTCTCCCTGCCCTCAGCAACTACCATGGCCACTGTCTCCACATCAATGCTACAATTTTTTCCATTGCTAGTCAAAATAGTTCTATAGTAGAATACCAATAAGTCCACTCTAATCCATATTTTATTCCTCCATCCTGTGGACCCTGGGATGGTGATGACTACTTCATCTCTAAATTGAGAGGGGTCTTAGACCCCACATTGTTCATGGGTGTGATTCTCCTGCTTGCAGTTGTAAGCACTCACGTTTCCCTGGTGTGGTGGTTGACCATTTTTGCCTCCCTGTTAGCTGACCTGGGTAAGTCCAACAAACTGGAGAGTAGTAGTTGCAACTCTGCTGTGGCTCATGGCCCAGCTGGCCCATGGCCAGTCCGGAGATTTGACAAATTAGTTTATATGGCTAAGATTTTATGGTTTATGTGGCTAAGAGTTTATGTTATATTGCTAAGAGTTTGTATGGTAAAGACAAATTCATTTATATGCCTGAGAGTCTTCAAAAAACAGTAGGGGAGAACCAGCAAGATGGTGGCAGAGTAAGGATCTCCTCGAGTCAGCTCCTGCTAAAGGGAAGTTAGCAAATACCCAGAGCCCTCTGGAAATAGCTGATGCACTGGTTTGAGAGCTCCAGGAGACCAGAAGAGCATCCTGCAATGCCCTTGAAGGAGTGGAAGGAGGAGACTGCCCATCTGCAGAGAAGATTCATAAGTAGAGTGCATCATGCTGTAGAGGCTGGTGCCCATCCTCCACTGGAGGCACAAGGCACCTCGGGAGCTGTTCTGCAGCTGGAATTGAAAGCTACACTTCCCCAAAATATGGGAAGAAGAGACGGTTGGGCACCAATTTCAGCTTGATGAGTAAATTCAGTGGCCTACAGTATAATCCTGAGAACAGCTAACATTTGAGCCTTCCAAGTCAGAAAGAGGCTGGGAGCCACCATCTTAACTCCACACCTGTCACAAGGGGAAGTGGGGCAGACTGAGAATCCCAGTGCTGGGGGGGGACCAGCTTCTTTCCATCCAGATCATATTGCAGTTCTATCCTAAGCCCCAGTGCCACTTCCAGCAGGAAAGAAGCTGCAGGGACCTGTGCCAGCCTCTCTGGGAAATTACTGACCAAGCCATGGAGGACAGTGACTATCCTACTGTGATAGCACAAGCCACCCCAAGAGTTATTCTGGGGAAACGGACTTTGGCCCAGTGGTTAGGGCGTCCGTCTACCATATGGGAGGTCCGCGGTTCATACCCCGGGCCTCCTCGACCCGTGTGGAGCTGGCCATGCGCAGTGCTGATGCGCGCAAGGAGTGCCGTGCCACGCAAGGGTGTCCCCCGCGTGGGGGAGCCCCACACGCAAGGAGTGCGCCCGTGAGGAGAGCCGCCCAGCGTGAAAAGAAAGTGCAGCCTGCCCAGGAATGGCGCCGCCCACACTTCCTGTGCCGCTGACGACAACAGAAGCGGACAAAGAAACAAAAGCAGACAAAGAAGCAAGACGCAACAAATAGACACCAAGAACAGACAACCAGGGGAGGGGGGGAAATTAAATAAATAAATAAATCTTAAAAAAAAAAAAAAAAAGAGTTATTTTGTGGCTGCAATTGGAAGCTCCATTTCCGAAAAACAGGGGAAGAGGGGACAGATGGCTGCTGATTTCAGCTACTGATTGCTATACTAGGATGGCTAAGAGATAACCCTTGGAACAGCTGGGATGTGAACCAGCCCAAGTCAGAAAGAGGCCAGTAGCTGCGATTATGACTCCACCCTCAGCCTGAGGGGAATCCAGGCTGACTGAAACTCTCAGTGTCAGCAGGAACCAGTTTCTTTCACCCAGATCAGCCTGTAACCATAGCCTAGGTTTCAGCCCCACCTCTGGTGGGGAGGAGGCTAAGGAGCCATGCACCAGCCTATACGGGTAACTGCAGGCTGGCATAGACTGAAAATCAGAAGTCTACCAGGGCAACTGTGGTCATCTTGGACTTGCACTGCATAGATTGCTGCCCACACCTGCAGCTCCATCCCCACCCCAGGCAGGAGAGAAAGGGATGTGAAGATTCATCAGTCTCTCTGGGCAACTACAGTCTAAGCCTGCACTTGGATTATTCCACATAGCTGCGACACTGTCCCTACCCCTCACAAAGGAGAAAGTTGGAAGAATCTTCATTGGTCCCTGGCACAATGAGGGCAGTTTGAACCTCCACAGCTTACAACACCAACTACATCCTTGGCTCCTACTGCACAACCAGCAAGGGAGAAAGGACAGGAAGCCCTAAACTAAAGAGAAAAACTGCACCCAGAATAAATACTCTAGTAAGCCAGATGCAAAGACACCCCAAAAAATTACAATCCACACCAAGACACAGGAAGCTATGGCCCAGTTAAGGGAACAAAATAAGCCTCCACATGACATAAAGGAGTTGAGACAATTATTTATAGATGTTCAAGCAAATCTCCTTAATAAATTCAATGAGATGTCTAAAGAGATTAAGGATATTAAGAAGGAACTTGATGAGCACAAAGAAGAATTTGAAAGCATACATAGAAAAATAATAAGATCTTATGGGAATGAAATGTGCAGTCAATGAAACTGTAAAAACATTGGAATCATATAATAGCAGATTTGAGGAGGCAGAAAGAAAGATTGGTGAGCTTGAAGAAATGGCATCTGAAAGTGAACATACAAAATAACAGATGAAGAAAAGAATGGAAAAAATTGAACATGGTGTCAGGGAATGAAATGACAGCAGAAGGCATGCAGACATATGTGTCATGGATGTCCCAGAAAGAGAAGAGAAGGGAAAAGGGGCAGAAGGAATATTTAAAGAAATAATGGTAGAAAATTTCCCAACCCTGTTGAAGGACATAGATATCCATGTCCAAGAAGTACAATGTACTTCCATCAAAAAAAATCCAAATAGACCAACTCCAAGACACATACTCATGAGAATTTCAAAGGCTAAAGACAAAGAGAATTCTGAGGGCAGCAAGAGAAAAGCAATCCATAGCGTATAAAGGATGTCTAATAAGATTATGTGCTGACTTCTCACCAGAAACCATGGCGGCAAGAAGACTGTGGTCTGATATATTTAAGATACTGCAAGATAAAAACTTCCAGCCAAGAATCTTATATCCAGCAAGACTGTCTTTCAAAAATGAGGGTGAGATTAGAATATTCACAGATAAACAGAAACTGAGAGAATTTCTAAGCAAGAGACCAGATTTTCAGGAAATACATAAGGGTGTGCTAGAGCCTGAAAAGAAAGGACAGGAGAGAAAGGCCTGGAAGAGAGTCTAGAAATGAAGATTAAGTCAATAAAAGTAACTAAAAATGTTAAAGAGTGGTGAAAATAAAATATGAAAGATAAAACTCAAGTAGTCAGGAATAAACTTAACCAATGATGTAAAACACTTGTATTCAGAAAACTGCAACTCAATGTTAAAACAAATCAAAAAAGCCCTAAATAACTGGGAGAATATTCCATGCTCATGGATTGGAAGACTAAATATCATTAAGATGTCAATTCTACTCAAATTGATATACAGATTTAATGCAATCCCAATAAAAATTCCACCAGTATTAAAGAAAAAATTGAAAACATGATCATTAAATTTATTTGGAAGGGTAAGGAGTCTTGAATAGCCAGAAACATCATAAAAAGGAAAAGTGAATCCTCATCTCCAGACTGTAAATCATATCTACCTATAATTGTAAAAACAGCATGGTACTGGCCTAAAGGCAGACACAGTAGACCAATGGAACCAAAATTATCATTCAGAAACAGACCCACACAGCTATGGTCAAGTGATTTTTGACTAGCCTGTCAAATTCACACAGCTCAGGCAGAACAATCCATTCAATAAAAGGTGCTGAAAGAATTGGACATTCATAGCAGAAAGAAGGAAAGAAGACCCCTATCTCACACCTTATCCAAAAAATTAACTCAAAATGGATCAAAAAACTAAAAATAAATGCAAGAACCATAAAAGTTCTAGGAAAAAATGTAGGAAAATATCTTCAAGACCTGGTGGTAGGTGGTGGATTCTTAAAGGAGATAAAAGAAGGACTGAGTGGACTACTGATGTTTTATATATATGTAGAAGTTTTAATTAGCTTAACTGTAAAAGTGTGGAAATGTATAGAGTGACTGATAACAGAGTGAGTAATAGCTAGTTTATAAATGGGGATATGACTGAAAATAGTAGTCTAGTTATGTAAATACTAATATACAGAATGCTAGAGAATAATTTAGGAACTGGATAGTACAGTAAACCAAGGGGTGGATGAGAATTGAATTGTGGTTGATGGTACAGATGCAAGAGTGTTCTTTGTTAACTAGAACAAATGTATATGACTAATTCAGGGTGTTGAGAATGTGGAGAAGTATGAGAAAAATCCAACTTGAGTCACCTATGGACTGTGGTTAGTAGTAATAATATAATATTCTTGCATCTATGCAAAAGATGGACTGTGTTGACACTGAGGCAGTATGGAAAATGTGAGCCAAATGTACACTATCAACATGGTAACAATCAGGTGATATTATTTTATCTGTAGCAAATGACACAATGCATTGTGGTGTGTTGATGGAAAGGTGTTGTTTGGGAATTCTGCACATATGTATGATTGTTTTATAAGTTAACAACTTCTGTCATAAAAACATATAATTAAAAAATAATAATAGCATGGGTTGGGGGGAAACACACCAAATGTAAGATAATGACTATGATTAGCAGTAAGATTTTGGTAATATTCTTTCATTATTTTATAACAAACATCTCATGACAATACAAGGTGTTGGTGGAGGGTTGATGTATGGGATCCCTGTATGATGTTATGCATGTTTGCTTTGTAAGTTCACAACTTTTACTATATACTAAATTGTTTATGTATGTTCATATATAAATGATATAAAGATAATAATTGGATTGGCTAGAGGAAAAATACTTTGTTTAGTAGTAATAATTTTGACAGTGCTCTTTAATTATTAGTTTAAAAGGTATAAAAACAATGCAAGTTATTGGTGGTATGGTGAGATGTTACATATTTGATTTTATATATGTTTGTTTTGTAAGTTCAGAACTATTATCCACTTATTGTTTATGTAGGTTTATGTATGAGTGATATATTTCAATAAATTTAAAAAAAAAGAGTGGGGAGGTCATCAGAGGTGTTGTGCTTATGTGCTTCTCACCAGGATTCCAGAGACAGCCAAAATAGATACAACCCCAGGTAGTGGTGCTCCTGAGAGCCATGGAGACACCCAAGTCCTATGGTCAGGGCAGATGGCTCTGGAGTTCAGTGCCTTGTCAATGGGCCCTACTTTGGAATTTGTATTCCTGAGTGTGATAGAGTTGGACTCAGTTGTGACCTTTCTACACCTGCCTCTTCTGTCACTCTTACTGAACCTATGTTTGGCACTGGGGTTGGTGTATACTCAAGAGACTTTAATCTCAAATACTATTCTTATCTACCAAAAATAATCTTAGAGTTGGGTATGACCAAATTAGCTTAGGTCAGCTCAAATCACAGGTATATTCTGCTTCTCCCTTTAATTGTGTTTAATCTCTTCTTAATTCAATATGCCCCACTTTCTCCCTTCTGTATATATGAGGATCTGAACTAAAGTGTGTAGGACAAACTTCAAAAAAATGTTCTATGCTGTTGTTTAACATTAGCTGGAAGATAGATTCACTTCTGCCCCTCAAAAATAAAGTAAGAAATAAGAAGAAATTATAACATTACTTAAAGAAAACATAATTTACTTCTTTTTAAAACAAAAATATTCATAGGGAATCTATTAGAAATCCCTATTGATTCTGCAAGAAGGAAATATATCAAAGAAATTTTTTAAATATATAACTCTCTTCTCAATCAACAATAAACAACAAGCAATTAAATAAAACGCATGAGATAAATAAAGATAAACTCAACAAGATATGTGGAATATTTTTTATGAGAAAGTACTACTTACCTTTACCAAAAGGAAAAAAGAAAACTTGAATAAATTGAGACAAATAAAAATAAATAAAAATTATTATTTAAAATGTAAAATTTAATGTAGCTATTTCACATAATTTCTTATATTATGCTTGATTTGTAACAATTTATTTCAAATTTATTTGGAAAAATGGGTTAGAAGGGGCAAGACACTTTTAGAAAGAGTAATAAGGAAGAATTTGCTTTGCCAGGAACTGAAATGCTTTATCAAGCATTAATTATTAAAAGAACTGATTTGAAGATGATTAAAATGAAATGGAAAGGTGCAAAAAGGCCCAGTTCATTTTACCTAAGAATATTGACCATGAAAAGAGAGACAATACAAATTAATGAGTATTGAAGGACTATTTGATAAACAGCATGGGAAAATTAATGAAATGTCTAGAAATATTAGCCAAGTTAAATCTAATTTTTAAAAATAGACATTCACATAAATTTCAAATAGAAATTTTAAATGTATAAAATTTACTACACAAAAATAGGAACTAAATATATATGTTCATATTTATTTTGCAAAATGGAAAATAAATTTCTAAGCAGTGGAGCAATGAACACATCACAAAGGAAATAATATATACAGAATAAAATTAACAGAAACACTTCTGTTGGTCAAAAGCCACTATACCAGTTTGATATGGTTCATGAATTCCAAAATTAAATATTGGATTATGCTTATAAATTGGTCTGTACCTGGGCATTATTAAATTATGATCAGGGCTTTGATTGGGACATGTCAGTAGAGTGTTGAATCCCCACCCCTTGGTGGGCAGGGACTCATGGGTAAAGGACATGGCAAAGGACAGAGTGAAGGATTTTTTGCTATTGAAATTTTGCTGTTGGAGTCTTGAGCTGGAGCCAGGGAAATAAACACAAAGGAGAAGAACACAGAGGAATAGAGATGGCTCCTTACACATGGCAGAAGCCCCAGGGAGAGGGAGAGAGAGCACTTCTCACCTGATACTCTACAGCTGACCTTCTAGAGAACACAGAGGAGCTGAGCCTGGAGAGAATGGAGCCCGGGGAAGAGAGGAACCCAGGGAGCCTGAACCCTGGCAGATGTCAGTTGACATCTGGCTCCAACACGTGACAAAAGACTTTGGTGAGTGAAGTAGCTTACATTTTATGGCCTGGTAACTGTACGCTTCTACCCCAAATAAATACCCTTTATGAAAACCAACAGATTCCTGGTATTTTGCATCAGCACCCCTTTGGCTGAATAATATAGCCACCATAAACATTTTTTTTAAATCCTAACTTACAAAACTTTACAAAAATTTACATCGGGGATAACAGACAAAACCATTTTATAAAACCAAAAAGAAAAATCTAAAACATCCAATGGGAAAAATAAACAAACATATTAAATATATAATCCAGAGAAGAAATAAACAATAGCTAAATCAAGCAAATGTTCAGCATCACTGGAATCAAAGGAATGAAAACTATGACTAACAAGATAATTTTTCAACTATCACATAAACAAAGATTTTTATAAATTGCTTTTCATAATTCAATAATGAAATTTTAAGTACCTTCTTATTAAGATATATTTCATCAAAAAAACATTTAAGAGGACAATTAGATTATTAAAAAATAAGACTGACATTTAAAATATAGTATTTTAATATGCTTCCTGTGGCTTCCTCTCTCTTTGCCTGAATTTAATTTATTATAAAGGAGTCTAGTAATAGGATTAAGACCATCCTGATTGAAGTGGGTCACACCTTAACTGAAGTAGACTCACCAAAAGGTCCTGCACACAGTGGATTCACAACCACAGAAGTAGACAAGATTTAAGAACATATCTCTCTTTTTTTATTGTATTTTTTGAAGATAGATAGATCACAAAAAATGTTACATTAAAGAATATAAGAGGTTCCCATATACTCCACATGCCACCACACTCAACTCCTCCCACATCAACAACCTCTTTCATCATTAAGGAACGTTCATTGCATTTGCTGAATACATTTTGGACCACTGCTGTTCTGCATAGAAAATAGTTTACATTGTTGTTTGCACTCTCCCCCAGTATATTCACTGGGCTATGGCAGGATATATAATGTCCAGCATCTGTCCCTGCAATATCATTTGGACAACTCCAAGTTCCAAAGATGCCCCCACATTACATTTTTTCTTCCCTCTCCCTGTCCTCTGCAACTATTGTGGCCACTGTCTCCTCATCAATGGTACAATTTCTTCCATTACTAGTAATAATAGTTCTATAGTGGAATACCAATAAGTCCACTCTAATCCATATTTTATTCCTCCATCCTTGGACCCTGTGGTGGTGATGTTCACTCCACCTCTATATCCAGAGGGGGCTTAGATACCACATGGTTCATGGATGTGATTTGCCTGATTGCAGTTGTAGGCACTCTCGGTTCCCTGATGTGATGGTTGACCATTCTTCACATCCCCATTAGTTGACCTGGGTAAGTTCAATGAACTGGAGAGTAGGAGTTGCAACTCTGCTGAGAACATGTCTTTCTGAGATACATACAACTTCACACTACCACATTATGTTACTTGGCAATGGGGAATTAAGGTTGCCAATCAGATAACCTTATGATAAGGATGCCATCCTGAGTTACCAGAGTGGCCCAATGCAGTGTAAACACAAGGACCCTAGAAGATGGGATTGGGAGTCAGTGTCAGAGTGATGCTATGTGAGGAAAGTTTACCCAGCCACTGCTGTGAAAATGCAATGTGGAGCCCCTAGGAACTGGAAATGACAAAACCAAAAGGATAGTCCTTGTGCTGGTAGAATCCTTACATGGATGCCAAGTGCAACAAGGATGAGCCAAACTGGAGTTCTATGGTGAGAACTATCATGCTTACAGGTTCTAGAACAAGAAGGGCAGCAAACCTCACAGGCCATGGAGCTGCATGGTGAATTTTAAAGTACACAGGGGCTGCAGGCTTGGCCCAGTGGTTAGGGCATCCATTTACCACATGGGAGGTCCACAGTTCAAACCCTGGGCCTCCTTGACCTGTGTAGAGCTGGCCCATGTACAGTGATGATGTGCGCAAGGAGTGCCATGCCATGCAGGGGTGTCCTGGCATAGGGGAACCCCACATGCAAGGAGTGTGCCCCATAAGGAGAATCACCCAACATGAAAGAAAGTGCAGCCTACCTAAGAATGGTGCCACCCACATGGAGAAATGACACAACAAGATGATGCAGCAAAAAGAAACACGGATTCCTGTGCCACTGACAACAACAGAAATGGACAAAGAAGATGCAGCAAATAGACACAGAGAACAGACAACCGGGGTGGGGGGAAGGGAAGAAAAATAAATAAGTAAATAAATTTTTTTAAAAAATAAAATAAAACAAAGTACACAGGCCCTGGAACAGGGAGGAGCAGTATACCTTGCAGGTCACAGGGCTGCATGGTGCAGTTTAAAGCTCACAGGTCCTAGAACAAGAGAAGCAGCAGACCTTACAGGCCACCAATGTCCAGGAGCAGCAGAACTCGCAGGCCACCAATGTCACAACTGCTAAATGATGGAAACTGTGGGAAACAAAGGCATGTTGTTTCCATGGAAGCAAGTTACTTCTTTGACCACTGAGTCAAGCTGTCCCTTATGATTATCGGTGCGGAGCACAATCTTGGCTGCGTCAGCACACCAGCAGGCAAAACAATACCTGGAGAACAGAACAACCTGGGTAACAGGATTTATGGTTACTGATTCTTATAATAATAGTTCCAGTAAAGTTTGTTGGGTTTTCATCAATCACTAGTTAATATAGTATGAGGTAAGGGTAATAGGTAACTTGATTTTGTGCTGAATGTCACATAGGTTAGGGGTATATATAGTAGCCCCTCAACTCAATAAACTTGTCTGATGAGCTTGAGAAATCAATGCTCTCAGATCCCCTGAACCCAATCTTTCTTTGTCTTTCATTCCCGATACCTCGGGTCACCGAACAAGTCTCCGACAGAAACAACCTGTGTCCATGAACTAATGAACAGATAAACAAGAAGTGATATATTCATATGATTGAGTATTTCTCAGCTATAAGAAGAAATCACTTGGGGAAGCACGTGACAACATGGAGGAGCCTTGAGGATATTATCTTGAGTGAATAAACCAGACATAAAGGATGACTCTTGTATGGTCTCACTGGTATGAACTAAACATAATGACTAGACTTATGGACTTGGCCTATGCAGTATCTATTTGTGGGAGATGGAATGTGGATGAGAAAGAGTCAAAGATGTAGGATGTATATAGAATGTTT
This sequence comes from Dasypus novemcinctus, assembly GCF_030445035.2. Lineage (NCBI taxonomy): Eukaryota > Metazoa > Chordata > Mammalia > Cingulata > Dasypodidae > Dasypus > Dasypus novemcinctus. Next base: position 69,349,402 of record NC_080694.1, on the reverse strand, counting down.
AATAAGGCCAAATGTAAATATGTGGCAATGGTTGGACTTGATGGTAATACGTTATAATGAATATAACAGTGCTGATTTATGGATGTGATAGTCTAGAAAGATGAATGTTAGTTGGAAGACAGTTGGAGGATAATATGGGAAATATACAACAATGATTTGGGTAGATGAGGATATGGTTAATAATATAAATACAGGAATGTTCTTCTACAGGGTGTTAAGTATGTGAGGATATATGGGAAAATGTAATTTATGGGCTATACTTAACAACATTGTAATGTTTTTGTAACAAAATCAAACTTGGTACTATTTAATTCCTTTAAAGGTGAAAAAAAAAAAGAATATGGGATTTGGCTTTGTGAGATATGAATATGATAAAGCATTTTTTCTCTTCTTTTTTTGTCATTAATAAAGTGACCTTGACTGTGTCATTTAACTAATCTGTGTTCTGTGTTCATCTGTGTGTCTTTCTGAACACTAAAGGAACTGAGTTAGCAGTTACAATTAGATGAGATAAAAGTGCCTGAAAAAGAACTTTTTAGGAGAAATTTTTCCTTAAATTGTTGAGCTGCCTTTTTCTCTTATTTTATTCTTGTGAATTTGAAATAAGTGGTTAACAAATAAACTTTAAGAAAGGATGCAACATACACTGTTGAAATGACAACAAAGGATTTAGAATATTACAGACTTAGTTGATAAAGCAATGGCAGGGTATGAGAAAATTGAGTCCAGTTTTGAAAGAAGTTCTACTCTGTGTAAAGTTCTATCAAACAGCATCACATGCTACAGAGATAACTTTAGTGAAAGGAAGAGTCAATGAATGTGGTCAACTTCCTTATTTTAAGAAATTGCCACAGCCCCCCACCCTTCAGCAGATTCTACCTGATCACTCAGCAGCCATCGACATTGAGGCAGGACCCTCCACCAGCAAAGATTATGACTTGCTGAAGGCTCAGTGGAGGGTGACCCTATTTTTAGCAATAAAGTATTTTTAATTAAGGTATGTACATTGTTTTTTAGACAGAAGCTATTTATTGCACACTTAATAGACTACAGTATGGTGTAAGCATAACTTATTTTTATTCATTTTATTTTTTTATTATCTTCATTTATTTAATGTTACATTCAAAAAGTATATGGTCCCCATATACCACCCACCCCCCTCATCCCACTCCTCCCCCCATAACAACATTCTCCTCCATCATCATGAGATATTCATTGCATTTGGTGAATACATCTCTGAGCACTGCTGCACCTCATGGTCAATGGTCCACATCATAGCCCACACTCTCCCACAGTCCACCCAGTGGGACATGTGAGGACACACTATGTCTGGTAACTATCCCTGCAGCAGCACCCAGGACTACTTAAGCTCCCCAAAATGCCCCCAAGTCACATCTCTTCCTCCCACTTCCTACCCCCAGCAGACACCATGGCCACTTTCTCCACACCAACGCCACATTTTCTTCGATACCAATCACAATAGTTCATGAATAGAGTATCAGTAAGACCAATCTAATCTATACTCGATTCCTCCATCCTGTGGACCTTAGAATAGTTGTGTCCACTCCACATCTATATCAAGAGGGGGTTTAGATTCCACATGGATGCTGGATGCGGTTCTCCTGCTTTCAGTTGTAGGCATTCTTGGCTCCCTCATGTGGTGGTTGACCTTCTTCAGCTCCATGTCAGCTGAGTGGGGTAAGTCCAATAAACCAGAGTGTAGGAGTTGCGAGTCTGCTGAGGCTCAGGGTCTGACTATAACATGGTCAGTCTAGAGATTCTGGTCCCCTGGGTATACATTAAACCCCACCACCAACTACGGTTCCAATAAAAGTAACAGGAGACACTTGTGGACAAAGATCACATCTGAGTCCAGCTTCATCACACAGAAACACACACTCCAAAGTAAGGCTAACTGACATGGCACTGAGCTCCATCTGCCATGATCATAGAACCTGTGGGTCTCTGTAGCCCTCAGAAGAACCAATACCTAGGGTTGTATCTACTTTATCTGTCTCTGGGTCTCTGCTGAGGTGTCCTTAAGGGCAAACCCTCTGATAACCTCCCAGCACTTTTTGGAGACTCATAGCAATATAAACTCATTCATCCTTTCTATTTCCCCCTTTTATTAAGGTCAAAAAGCATTTTTAACTCCGTTATTATATGTAGACTGAGATGTTCTGTTGGTCTGAGTTGACCCTTTTATTCAAGGTCATTTTCTAGTTACATCATCAGCTCGTACTTGGTAGTAATCCCTTGGCACCAGGGAGGCTCATCCCCAGGAGTCATGTCCCACACTGGGGGGAAGAAACACTTTTACATGCTGAGTGTGGCTTTGAGAGTGGCCACATTTGAGCAACATAGAGGCTCTCAGGAGGCAAATTAGGCCCCTGAAGCTCTAGGCCTTGTTCTTATTTCAGGTGCACAGGCTCACCAAGCATAGTCATTATTATCAAGGGCTCATTTTTGGACCTTCCTTCTTTTTTGGTCTTTTATATTACACTTGGGGATTGTTGCTGTTCCTTTAGGGGCTGTGATAGAGCTCCCCTAGCTAGGAACTCAGCACTCCCTCAGTTGTTGTTTTTAATTGTTTCCACTATGAAAATATCCAAACAATCTTATGTACTCTGGATATATAACCTGTAGAACTCCCTGCCAACCATGTGTTCCCTGTCAATAACATCCCATACCAGTATCCCTTCCCTGTCATTGTTGAATCTCTCTGTGATCCAAAACTTCTTCAAAAGTGAAGCCCAATATATTTCCAGGTTCCATTAATAGTAAAGTGGAATACAGTGATGAGTTTAAAGGTTAGATATAGAACACATATTAATTTAGAAAAATTAAGGTAAAAATAAATTGGGGTATCAAGAAATTTAAAAATGCAAAAGCTTTGTTTTTGATGTTTTGTCGTCCATCACTGCAATAAGTGTTGCCCTGTATGCAAATTGGGAAGGCAATTACTTCTGTCTTTTCCTCAGTGTTCTTTTACTTCTTTTTTCCTAATTATTAAGCTTATCTTTACAAAAGTTTTAGATCACAGTAATTCATATATACAATATACAGTACTCCCACATATCCAACATAAAACCATTTTCCCTTCCACAGCAATAATCTTTTTACATATTCATACTATTTTTACTGAAACTGATGTACAGATATTGAGACAATAGCTTTCAAACAAGGTAACATTTGGGTTTACATTGTGGTTTATATTTTAGACTATACAATTTTCTAAATTTTTATTTATTGTTATGTTTTACATTATGATTTACATTTTAGCCTATCAGGCCTTATATATTTTTGGTGTCATTTAACATGTCTTATATCCCTCCATGCGTAATCCTGTGGAACACTTCTATTGCCCACACAGTTACATTGGTTCCATGTATTCAATCTTTCTCCCTTCCCTTAGTGCCCACAGTGACAATCAATCTTCATTGCTTGAAGAACCATGTTCAGAGATACTTGCAATAGGATTGAGTGATTGACATACTCAACTGCCCTAATGCACTGGGAGCCAACATTTCTCTCGAGAGATACAATTCCCTCTATTTGGAAACATCAGTCCTCCCCAGGGTGTGAGTATACCTTCATGCTGATTATATGGGTCTCTCTCCAATGATATAACCCACTATGGTAAAATGAGCACTCTCACACTCCCTAGGAGCCAATCCCACATTGAATTAACTCCTTTAATCATCTTAAACAGGTGACCTTCCTTATTATATTTTCTATATTTTTTTAAAGTCTTCTCAGCATTATACTCTCAACCAAATACCTGACAATCTCCTATGTTCATATGTTGCCTCACCCTCCCCCAGTTTCTTGAGGAATATTACCCAACTTCCTATCCCTAGCCCCCCTCAAGCCCACAAAGCCCCACCCAAAACTAACCCTATTCCCCCATTTTATCCCTCCCTTATACAAATACTTACCTCCAGCTTATTATAAATTTCATGATGTAGGTGTCAGCTTACATCATTTCTCTACCCCTCAATTTCCATTAGGCCTATCATCCAGTCTCTAGCTCTCTGAGGCAGCGTGGTTTGCTTATTTCATATCATTGAGGCCGTGTAGTATTTGTCCTTCAATGCCTGGGTTGCTTCACTCAACATAAGGTTCTCAAGATTCATTCATGTTATCACGTGTGTTTGTAGTGTATTTGATCTTAAAGCTGATTAGTATTCCATTGTATGTATATACCACATTTTATTTATCCATTCATCTGTTGATGGGCATTTGGGTTGATTCCAACTTTTGGCAATAGTGAACAATGCTGCTAAGAACATTGGTGTGCATATATTGGTTTGTGTCCTTGTTGTCAGTTCTACTGGGTATATACCCAGTAGTGGAATTGCTGGGTCATATGACAAATCTATAGCTAGTTTTTTGAGAAACCACCAAACTGTCCTCCAGAATGGCTGGATCCTTCTGCATTCCCACCAGCAGTGGATGATAGTTCCTATTCCTCCACATCCTCTTCAGCATTTGTAGTCTTCTATTTTTTTTCATAGCTGGCAATCTTATAGCAGTAAGATGGTATCTCATTGTAGTTTTGATTTGCATTTTCCTAAGAGCTAGAAATTTGGAGCTTTTTTTCTTGTGCTTTTTAGTCATTTGTACTTCTTCTTTGAAGAAGTGTCTGTTTAAGTCTTTCTCCCATTTTTTAAATGGGTTGTTTTTCTTTTTCTTTTCAAAATATAGGAGATTTTTATATATGCAAGTTATAAGTCTCCTATCAGATATATGGTTACCAAATATTTTCTCCCATTGTGTAGGCTCTCTTTTCACTTCCTTGACAAAATCCTTGGAGGTGCAGAAGGCTTTAATTTTGAGGAAGTCCCATTTATCTATTTGTTCTTTTGCTCCTTGTGCTTTTGGTGTGAAGTTCATGAAGCCATTTCCTATGACAAGGTCTTATAGATGTTTCCCTACACTGCTTTCCAAAGTCTTTATGGTCTTGGCTCTTATATTTAGGTCTTTGATCCATCTTGAGTTGATTTTTGTATATGATGTGAGTTGGTAATCCTCTCTCATTCTTTTACATATGGATATCCAGTTCTCCAGGAACCATTTGTTGAAGAACCATTCTCTCCCAGTTGAGAGGGTTTGGTGGCTTTATTGAATATTAGATGACTATATATATGAGGATCTATATCAGAACTCTCAATTCGGTTCCATTGGTCTGTGTGTCTCTCCTTATGCCAATACCATGCTGTTTTCACTAGTGTAGCTTTGTAGTATGTTTTAAAGTCAAGTAGTGTGATTCGCACAATTTCGTTTTTCTTTTTCAATATGTCTTTGGCTATTCAAGGCCTCTTTCCTTTCCAAATAAATTTCATAGCTAGTTTTTCTAGATACTTAAAGAATGCTGTGTTGATTTTTATTGGGAATGCATTGAATATGTACATCAGTTTTGCTAGGACAGACATCTCAATAACATTTAGTTTTCCTATCCAAGAACAGGGAATATTCTTCCATTTATTTAGGTCTTCTTTGATTTCCTTGAACAGTCTTGTGTAGTTCTCTGTGAATAACTTTTATACATCTTTAGTTAGATTTATTCCTAGGTGTTTGATTTTTTTATTTACTGTTGTAAATGCTATTTGTTTCTTAATTTCCTCCTGAGCTTGCTCATTATTGGTGTACAGAAAAGCTACTGATTTTTGCGCTTTGATCTTATAACCTGTGACTTTACTAAACTCACTTATGAGTTCTAGAAGCTTTGTTGTAGACCTCTCAGGCTTTTCTATGTATAGGATCATGTCATCTGCAAATAATAAAATTTTGACTTCTTCCTTTTCAATCTGAATGCCTTTTATATGTCGTTCTTGCCTCAGTGCTTGAAAAAGTACTTCTAAGACAATGTTGAATAGAAGAGGTGATAGTGGGCATCCTTGTTTTGTTCCTGATCTTAGAGGGAAAGATTTTAGGATTTCACCAGTATAAACGATGCTGCCTGTGGGTTTTTCATATATACTCTTTATCATGTTTTTGCAGTGTTTTAATCAAGAAAGAGTGCTGTATTTTGTCAAATGCTTTTTCTACATCCATAGATATAATCATGTGATTTTTTTCCTTCAATCTGTTTATATGGTATATTACATTGATTGATTTTCTTATGTTGAATCATCCTTGCATACCCGGAATGAATCCCACTTGGTCATGTTGTATAATTCATTTAATGTGTTGCTGAATACAGTTAGCAAGTATTTTGTTGAGGATTTTTGCACCTAAGTACATTACAGAAATTGGTCTGTAATTTTCCTTTCTTATGGTGTCTTTGTTTGTCTTTGGTACTAGGGTAATATGGGCATCATAGAATGAATTAGGTAATGTTCCTTCTGTTTTGATTTTTTGGAAGAGTTTCAGCAAGATTAGCATTAGTTCTTTCCAGAATGTTTTGTAGAATTCACCTGTGAAGGCATCTGGTCCTGACCTTTTCTTAGTTGGGAGGTTTTTAATGACTGATTGTTTCTCTTTACTTGTGATTGGTTTGTTGAGATCAGAAATTTCTTCTTTCACCAATACAGGCTGCTTTATGTGTTTCTAGGAATTTGCCCATTTCCTCTGAATTGTCATTTTTGTTGCAATATAGTTTTTCAAAGTATCCTCTTATGATAGTCCTTATTTCTGTGGAGTCAGGGGTAATATCTCCTTTCTCATTTATTATTTTGTGTATTTGCATCTTCTCTCTTTTTTTCTTTGTTAGTCTAGCTAAGTGTTTGTCAATATTATTGATCTTCTCGAAGAACCAGCTCTTGGTTTGTTTATCTTTTTAAGTGCTTTCTTATTTTGTATTTCATTTAGTTCTGCTCTTGTCTTTGTTATTTCTTTCTTTCTTCTTCTTCTGGGGTTACTTTGTTGTTGTTTTTTACTAATTCCTCCGAATGTGCAATTAGTTCTTCAACTTTTGCTCTTTCTTCTTTTTTGATGTATGAATTTATGGCTATAAATTTCCCTCTCAGTACTGCTTTTGCTGCATCCCATAAGATTTGGTATGTTGTGTTATCATTTTCATTAGTTTCATGGTAGTTATTAATTTCTATTGAGATTCTTCTTTGACCCACTGTTTTTCTAAGAATGTACTGTTTAATTTCCATATCTTGGTGTGAAATCTGGGCCTCTGGCCCTTGCAGATTTCCAGCTTCATTCCACTGTGGTCAGAGATATTATTTTGTATGATTTCAATCTTACTGAATTAATTGAGACTTTCTTTGTGTCCTAGCATAAGGTCTATCTTGGAGAATGATCCATGTGCACTTGAGAAAAATGTATATCTTGCTGTATTTGGGTGTAGTGATCTGTGCATATCTATTAGGTTCAGTTCCTCTAATATATTGTTCAAAGTTTTTTTTTTCTTTATTGACTCTCTTTTGAGGTGTTCTGTCCAAAGTTGATAGTGGTGTATTAAAGTCGCCCACTATAATTGTAGTGGCATCTATTCTTTCACTTAATTTTTCCATGGTTTGCCTCACATATTTGGAGGCACCCTTGTTAAGAGCATAAATATTTATGATTGTTCATTCTTCTTGAAAGATTATCCCTTTCACTAATATGTAGTATCCATCTTTGTCTCTCACAATTGTTTCACATTTAAAGTCTATTTTGTCTGATATTAATATAGCTACTCCTGCCTTTTTGGTTATTGTTTGCTTGTAAGATTGTTTTCCAGCCATTCACTTTCAACCTCCTTGGATCTCTAGGTCTAAGATGTGTCTCTTGTAGACAGCATATAAATGGGTCATTTTTCTGTATCCAATCTTCCAATCTGAATCCTTTGACAGGTGAGTTTAATTCATTGACATTCAGTGTTATTACTTTCCAGGAATTATTTACATTAGCCATATTTTGTTTGGACTTTTGTTTGTCATATTTTGTTTGTTTTTTCCTTCTCTTTTTGTCTTTTTTGTTGCTCTTACACTCTCCTCCAACTCTGCCTGTCCTGTTTTTTCCTTTCTTGCTGCAGAACTCCCTTTAGTATTTCTTGAAGGGCAGGGTTTTTGTTGGCATACTCTTTCAATTTCTGTTTGTCTGTGAATATTTTGAACTCTCCATCATTTTTGAATGCTAGTTTAGCTGGGTAGAGTATTCTTGGTTGGAATTTTTTTTCTTTTAGTACCTTGACTATATCATACCACTGCCTTCTTGCCTCCATGGTTTCAGATGACAAATCAGCATATGGATGGGTCATATTTCCTTATCCAGTGTCCCAGTCTGAATCTTTTGATAGGTGAGTTTAATCCATTGACATTCAGTGTTATTACTATCAAGGAATTATTTGTGTTAGCCATATTTTGATTGGATTTGTGTTTGTCATATTTTGTTTGCATATTTTTTTTTTGTCTTTTTTGTTGTTGTTGTTGGTCTTATACTCTCCTCCAACTTTGCCTTTCCTGTTTTTTCCTTTCTTCCTGCAGAACTCCCTTTAGAATTTCTTGAAGGGGAGGTTTCTTGTTGGTATACTCTTTCAGTTTCTGTTTGTCTGCGAATATTTTGAACTCTCCATCATGTTTGAATGCTAGTTTAGCTGGATAGAGTATTCTTGGTTGGAAATTTTTTTCCTTTAGTACCTTGACTATATCATACCACTGTCTTCTTGCCTCCATGGTTTCAGATGACAAATCAGCACTTAAACTTATGGAGCCTCCCTTGTATGTGATGGTTCTCTTTTCTCTTGCTACTTTTAGAATTTTCTCTTTGTCTTGAGTATGGATAATTTGACAAGCATATGTCTTGGGGTGGGCCTGTTGGAATTTATGGTGTTTGGGGTGTGTTGTGCTTCCCGGACATGTACATCCATCTCTCTCAGTAGATTTGGAAAGTTTTCAGCCATTATTTCCTCCAACACCCCTTCTTTCCTGTTTCCTTTCTCTTCTCCTTCTGGGATACATATAACACGTATGTCTGTGTGTTTTGCATTGTCATTCAGATCTCTAAGTCCCAGCTGGATTTTTTCTATCTTTTTATCGACCAGTTCTACTATATGTTTTTTTTCAGATATACTGTCTTCCATGTCACTAATTCTCTCCTCTGCCTCTTCTAATCTGCTGCTATTTGCTGAGAGTGTATTTTTGATTTCTTGAACTGTGATGTTCATCACCATCATATCTGTTATCTTTTTGCGTATGTTTGCAATTTCTTCTCCAAGTGTTTTCTTCATATTGTTACTCTCTTCCTTTACTTCATTAATTTGGTCTCTAATATATGTTTTGAGATCTTTAATTACTTGTCTGATGTTCTGCTCCCCTTCCTGGTTTTTAGTTTGTTCATTGGATTCGGCCATGTTTTCCTGCTTATTGGTTTGGTTTGTAGTTTTTTGTTGCTGTCTGGTCATCATTTTATCTTGAAGGGTTTAATCAGCTCCTTAGCTTCTTTGTCTCGTCTTGGGGATCAATTAGTTGTTGTTCATGCTGATGTGTTATGTCTTCTCTTTGTCACTTTGTTCTTCTTACTCTATTTTCTTTTTGCTGTCTAAGTTCACTCTGAAGGAAAATATTAGGTCCAGGGAAAGCAAAATTTGTAAGAACAGAAAATGTATAAAGTAGTATTAGTAATAAATGTTAACAGATCATCAATGTGAGATCTAGGAGTGGATATTAGACTCATGTAACTTGTGTAGAGTTATAGCAGTAAGTAGAGTACCTATAATGAGACAATCAACTGAATATGGGGAGGAATATAATATGAATTAAAAAGCCAGTGTTTTCATGAGAGAGGGAAAGAGAAAAGAAAGACAATAATATCAAGAGTGGATAAAAGACAGAAAAGAGAACAAAGGTATTAGAAATAAAATGTCAGACAATTTGGGGGCCAAAGAATGGGGGTGGAATGTAAGAGAAAGAGTAGATAATGGAGGATAGAAAGATGTGGGGAAAAGGGGATTGTGTAGGTGTCTGAAATCAATACACACAGAAAAGAGGAGATGGAGGATGAGGAAGCACAGCAAGTGTGCAGCACTCCCTGCAGCACCTATTATATAAAGAAGATAAAATAAAAAAGGAAGAAAAGAGAGAAAAGAGAAAAAAAGAGAGGAGAAAAAGGGGTGCAAAGAAAAGTGGGGGAAACAAGCAAGAAAAAAAAACAGAAAAAAAAGCTAGATAAATGAAAAAGGACCTTGGGGGTAAAATGGGAGAAAAGAGCAGGAGACAATGCAATATTAGCAACCACGACCAAAAAAAAAAAAAAAAAAGAAAAGAAAAAAGAACCAACGTTTCAAGCTAGGAATCCTCTTTGCAGTTGAATCATACACTTAGGGATCTGATCTTCCCCCTTTTCTCCCTTCCTCACTTCTCTCTCTCCCAGGGCAGCAGGATAGCTGCCTGAGAGGTCCGGTAGGAGATTCAAGTAGGTCCTTGTTGAGCCAGCTCAACACAGAAGACTATGTCTCTTTATTTCCAGTGTGAGAGCACCTACACCTCACCAGAAACCCCAAATATGTTTTTGGAAGCTTGGATAGCACGTCCTACAGTCCCTCTCCCTTAGGTGTGCTAGGGGAGTTCTAGTTGATTTTTGACTCCACCTTCTCCCAGACCAAGTTTCCTATGGCTTTTAGGTAAATTGGGCTTTCTCAGCAGATTCGCCTCTCCTTTTTTCCCAGACTCTCCCCAAGTCAGCTGGTACACTCCTCCAAGTTCAAGGAGAGAGAGAGAGAAAACAACACAAAACGCAGAGAGCTAGGGTAATCAATAACCTCAGACGGACCTCAGGGCGCAGTGGGTTCAGGGATGGGAAGTCCATGATATCGTAGACTCAAGATGTGTGAGTCTCTGGAGAGTGAGCCACCAGGGTTTAGGGGACACAGACCTGGGAACCACACACGGGGCCTGGGAACGCAGCAGCACAACACAGCCTTCAGGGTTCATAGCAGCCCGGCTGCCAGCCCTAGGGGGAGGGGCTCCTCCTACCTCTTCTCACCACTGTGTCAGAAACCCAAAATACCACCCCTTGCAAGAATCTCTTCTGTCACTGTCTCACCAAATCAACATCCAGAGACTTCCTGCACTGCAAGCCCTGAAAGAGCCCACTCAGGGTTTGGGAGCGCCAGAGCACAACAAAGATCCCAGGGATCACCGCAGCCGGCTGCCAGCCCTAGGGGGAGGGGCTCCACCTGCAGCTTCTGACCTCCGTGTCAGAAACCCAGATTCCTCCGTCACTGTCTCACCAAATCAACATCCAGACACCTCCCGCCCTGCAACCCCCGAAACATTCCGCTTAGTGCCCAGCACTACAAAACCTTCAGGAATCACTGCTGCTGCCAGGCCACCAGCCCAGGGGTAAGGGTCCTGCCCACAATCTCCAATCTCTGTGCAAGAGACCCAAAATTCTACCTATTGCAAGCATCTCCTCTGTCTCCGTCCCAACAAATCTATGTCCAGACACCTCCTGCCCTGCAAACACCCAAAACAGCCTGGTCCAGCAGGACTCCAACCCCACTCAGTTGCTTCTTTGCAGGAGAGATTATGAGGTGCACTCACTCAGATGCCATCTTGCCCCACCTCCTCCAGCATAACTTTTATATGCCCACAAAACCAAAAACTTTGGGTGACTCATTTCATTGTGATATTTATTTATTGCCGTGGTCTGAAACTGAACCCACATCATCTCCAAGGTATGCCTGTACTGTTGTACCTGTGGAAGGGAAAACATTGACAAGACTTTTCACTAAACCATAGTGTTCTGTTGGCAACCTGCAGGAAGGAAAACTCTCTCCCATGGCAGTAAGGCATTGCCATATTTCTTGCGAATAACTGTCTAAGGTGTATGTTTTGGGTCCTGTCACTAACTTTCCTCTTTGAATTGGCTTCCAGGAACCTCAGATCCTAACTCAGGAAACCCCTGGTGTAAGAAGGAGAAAGTTTAAAACCATATGTGGGCGCTAAATGCATGCCTGGTTGCATTTTTCTGTGCAGCTTTTGCTGTTATTCTTACTTAGAGTCCCTCTGGGATGAGATAGTGTAAAAATAAATAATACTACCCTCACCCAGCCAGTACTGTCTTGGGGTGGAATCAAGGGAAGGACTTGGGGAGAGGCTGGAATGAGAGTGGGGTGACAGGCCTTAGAGGGGGTGGGGCCAGGCCATGATGCAGTGCTGGGAACTGTTTCCAAAACACTTGGACCTGAGAAATGCCACATTTTGTATTTTTCAAGATAAACCTAACATTTGCAAAAAGTATTTAAATGTAAATTTATAGCATGAAATGGATGAAAAAGTCTAATAGAAATAAATAACTTATACCAAGATATTTGATAACTGAGACAAAATGGGCAGTTTCCTTTAAAGAGGCAAATTATCAAAACTGAATGAAGAAGAAGCAGGAAATGTGAATAGCCCTGCATCAATTTTAAAAATTAATTTCATAATGAGAAACCATCCCCCACACAAACGCCAGGCTCAATGGCTTCACTGTTGAATTCTATCACACACTCAAACAAGAATATCACTACTGTGGAAACTCTTAGAGAAAACAGAGGAGGAAGAAAACACACTTTCAAATCATTTTGCGAGGCATTACCAAAAACAGAGTAAGGTATTAAAAGAAAACTGTGGTGGTTAAGTACACAGGTCAGTTGAGCCAAGAAGTGGTGTCCACTTGTTTGGTCAAGCAAGCACAGGCCTGATTGTTACTGTGAGGACATTTCGTGGATTTAAGTCGTCAGTACGTTCATGGAATCTATGACTGATGACATCTACAATCAACTGAGGAGATTGCCTTCATCAAATCAGTTGAAGGCCTTAAAAGGAAAAGAGATGGTTTCAGCAGTCAGAAGAGGGAATTTACATCTCTACTTCAGTCAGCTTCTCCTGGGGAATTCATGGAAACCCTTCACTGGAGTTCCCAACTCACAGCCTGCCCCTTGGAGTTCAGAATTTGGACAAGCCCATCCCTACAGTCATGTGAGAATAACTCTTATAAAAATCTGATTCACTAGCCAACATTGACTAATACAAAAACTTTACACTGGGGGTTCTTAACCTTTTTTGTTCCACAGACCCCCTTGCTCATCAGATGAAAACAAGAGACCACTTACTAAGTCCACACTATACTGTGTATTATTTAAAAAATATATCACCTCCACACCAACACATCCCCACAAGAATAATGTCTATTTGCATTTCATTTCAAGCTCATGGTCACCTTCTTAAGAACCCCTGCTTTAGATCTATGTGTCCCAGCAATCCTTTTCAAAATACCAGCAAATAGAGTCCAAAACAATTTTTAAAGGATAAATAGAACCACTCGTGCACATGCTCATGAAAACAGCTTCCCCTAATCCAGTGGCGAAAGGATAGTTTCTTAAACAGATGGTTGAAAGTTTCAAATATGGTTTTGAACCAAAGGAGCTGGCGGGGCGAGGCCGAGGGGACCTGGACAGCTAAGGCCCCCAAAGGAGAAACGACCCGGGACGCCGGGCTCCTGCGCTCAGCCTGGGGGAAGGTCCACCTTGGTGTGGGGGATGGTGGGCAGGTGCCTGGTCCGGGGGTCTGAGGAGGCGGGAGGGTCAGCCCTTGGGTTCTTGGAGTGTGTGGGCAGAGCCTGGGCGAGTCTTATCACCCACCTCCCCGCGGTCCACTAGGGTCTCCAGCCCCCAGGCTTTGTCCTGCCCTCTGCCCTCCAGGACTAGCATCTCCAGGGCCTCCAGCTGCGAAGCCACCTCCCCGTACTCAGCCCGGGTCACACCAGCTCAGCTGATCAGGAGCGGAAGAAGCGCCTGCAGGTTGCCAAGTGCTCTGACCACAGGCTGCCCAGGGCTGGGGGAAAAGCGGTGAGAGGGAGGGATGCTGGGGCTCCTGGAACCAGGGGCCATCGGACCCCAGGAGCCCTACAGCTGTGCTCGTCCCTCCTTGGGGTCCTTGATTCCCCCTATCCAGTCTTAGGTAGGCAGGCTTGGGTGAGGGGACTCCTCAATGACTTCCCATCCCTCACCCTGACTTCTCCTTTTATTCCTGAGTGTGTTTGGATTATACCATTCCTGCAAAACAGAAAAATGCTCGACACTTATTCTTTTAATCAAGTACAGGGTAACACCTGAGTAATTACAATCCAGGTGAAAATAGAGACCTCCACCACCACCCTGGCCAGAAGCCCCCTCTGCCTCTCACTGAGAAGACCCCGTCCCTCCCCTCACTGTCCACAAGGCTGCCCCTCCCCTCTGGCTCCTTCCCATCCACTGTTTTTGCTTCATTCCCCAGTCATCCCTATTTCCCTCCTCTCTTCTCTCCTCATGAGCCCTCCTTGTTCCTAGGTCAATGCCAGGGGGGCTCACCCTCACTCTTCCCCAGATCCTAGAGTTGGGGAATCACGGGCTGGATTCCTGGGAGGAGGTGCCCTCATCCCTGCATGCAGCAACAGCAACAAGAATCAGGGGTGTGGACATCTAAGGACCTCTCCTAGGAGTCGGGGGGACTGGTGCTGGGGGACCCCTAGCCTGTGGTCCACCTTGGGCCCGGGAACCAGATGGAATGCTCTGGAGATCGTCCTCTGCCCTGAGGCCAGAGTCCACGGTCACCCCAAGGGAGGACACGTCTACGTCAGCGTCGTCACACCAGACCCTGCCCTGGATCACGGGTGCCCACTGATGTGCAGACACGTGCCTGGATGGTGAAGCCCAGGGAGACTCCAGGGAGGGCTCCATTGACAGCAAAGGGGAGTGCGGGTTTCTTTTTTTTTTTTTTTCAGTTCTTTTTTTTTTAATTCACTTTGCAATAATATTACATTAAAAATATATATGTGAGGTCCCATTCAACCCCACCCCCCAACCCCCCCTCTCCCCCCCCAACAACACTCGTTCCCATCATCATGACACATCCATTGGATTTGGTAAGTACATCTTTGGGCACCTCTGCACCTCATAGACAATGGTCCACATCATGGCCCATACTCTCCTCCATTCCATCAAGTGGGCCCTGTGAGGATTTACAATGTCCGGTGATTACCTCTGAAGCACCATCCAGGGCAGCTCCATGTCCCAAAGACGCCTCCACCTCTCATCTCTTCCTGCCTTTCCCCATACCCATCATCCACCATGTCCACTTTTCCCAATCCAATGCCACCTCTTCTATGTGGACATTGGATTGGTTGTGTCCATTGCACCTCTATGTCAAGAGGAGGCTCAGATTCCACATGGATGCTGGATGCAATCCTCCCATTTTCAGTTGTAATCACTCTAGGCTCCATGGTGTGGTGGTTGTCCTTCTTCAACTCCATCTTAGCTGTGTGTGGTAAGTCCAATAAATCAGATTGTAGGTGCTGGAGTCTGTTGAGGCTCAGGACCTGGCTATCACATTGTCAGTCCAGAGATTCAAATCCCCTAAATATATCTTAAACCCCAACGTTAACTGCACCTCCAGCACATTAGCATGAAAGTCTTATGAAGGGAGATCCCATCTGAGTCCAGATTCATCACACATAAACACCATTTCCAAAGAGGGGCCATCTGCCCTGGTAGTTAACCCCATCGGCCATGACCATAACTCTCATGGGTCTCTTTAGCCTTCAAAGGAACCAATATCTGGGGGTTGTATCTGCTTTATCTGTCTCTCTGACTCTGCTCAGTTGTGCATGAGGGCAATCCTTCTGCCAGCCTCCAGACTCTTTTTTAGAAACTCGTAGCCATATAAACTCATTTCTCCTTTCCATTTCCCCCTTACTATAGGTCAAACAGCATTTTAAAGTCATGTTATTTTATGTAGACAGGGATATTCTGCTGATCCGCATTGAACCTTCCGTATAAGGTCCTTTTCCAGTTGCATCATCAGTTGGTATTTGATAGTGGTCCCTCGTTGCCAGGGAGGCTCATCCCCGGGTGTCATGTCCCACGCTGGAGGGAAGGCATTGCATTTACATGCTGAGTTTGGCTTCGAGACTGGCCACATTTGAGTAACATGAAGGCTGACAGGAGGAAATTCCCAGGCACAATGTTGCTCTAGGCCTTGTTCTTATTTTAGGTTTATCAGCTCACAAGCATAGTCATTAGCATCAGGGGCTAACTGTTGAACCCTCACTCCCTCCCGGTCCCCGCCGCTGTACCTGGGAGACTGTCGCTGCTCCCCTAGGGACCACGACAGAGCACCACTGGCCAGGAACCCAGTACCCCCCCTGCTGTGGTTTTTAATTGTTAGGGAGCGCGGGTTTCTGTCCTCTGCCCGGTGGCCATGTCGGCCACCACTGTGCTCTTTAGGATTCCAACATTATGAAGAGTAGGGGTGGAGGGGGGCAGAGCTGGTTGACCTGGGGGTTCAGCACTGATGGGAAAGGGGGTGAACTTGCCTTCTGAGCATCCCTGGAATCCATTGCAGCCAGACTCCCAGGGGTGCAGGGAGGGGGGGAGGAGGAGAGGTCAAAAGCCCTTGTGCCTGTCCTTGAGGTCTCCATCTCTTCCCCAGAGCCCCCACCCCAGCCTGCTTGAAGGCAGCACCTGGGAGCACTTAAGAGTAGAACGTCTTTTTTAACTAATTTCACTCATTTTCAGAGAGCTGTTTTTTAAAAAATAAACTGTTGCTTTTAGAATCGTTTTCCATCTACAGAGAAATAGTGAAGGTGTTGTTTGGCATTGTTTATGAATCCAAAAACAGTTACTGGATTTTGTTTGTAAACTGGTCTGTCAGAAGTGTCACTTTAATTGATTAAATTTTGACTAGGACTTTGATTAGGCCACATCAGCAGGGCATACTGTCTCCACCCCTTGGAGAGTGGGGACTCACAAAGAAAAAACATGGCAAAGGACAGAGTTGGAAGTTTTGAGCTGGAGCCAGGGAAGTAAGCACACAGGAGAAGAGCACAGCGGAATAGAAACAGCACCCTAGGCACAGGAGAAGCTCCAGAGAGAGACACAGACCTATTCACCTGATAGTCTACAGCTGGTCTTGTGAGAAGAGCAGGACAAATGAGCCTGGAGAGAAACTAGCTCCGGAGAGAGTGGAACCCAAGAATCCTGAACCCTTAGCAGACACTGGCAGCCACCTTGCCCCAACACACAGCAACAGACTTGGGTGAGGGAAGTAGCTTACACTATGATCTGGTAACTATAAGCTTCTACCCCAAATAAATAATGTTTATCAAAGCCAACAGATTTCTGGTGTTTTGCATCAGCACCCCTTTGGCTGACTAATACAGGCAGTGTTTCCCAAGATTCTCCAGCATGAAGTCACTGTTGACATCCCCCTTCCATTGTCCTCTTTGGAAGGACGTCTTCTGTGCAGTCCACACTTAACGGGCGGGGAGTTGTGCTCAACTCAGTGAGGGTGCAGCATCTACCTAAATCATTGGGAATTCTCATGTTGGGAGCTTTGTCTATTCTTGCCCCATGGAATTATTTATCCAGTCCTTTACAGGCTTCTGAATATTAATTTGTACCTTCAGCTATAATCCTACTCTGTGTTACTTATTTTTTTGTTCAAATTGTTCCAGTTTTGGTCATAAAGAGTCCTTCCAGTTGGCCCCAGAGTCCTTCTGACACGGCCCCATGGTTTTATGTTTTTGAGCAATACTCACTTTCTGGCACTACCATTTACTTTGTAGTTTACACTCTCTCTCCCAGTCCATTCAGGGGGTTATGGCAGAATATATAACATCCAGCATTCTTCTTACTACATTGTTTTCTTCCGGAATTAGTTATCAGCATGTAATGAGTTTTGGTATAAGTAAAAATCTATAGGAATTAGTATTTTAAATTCCACTTTTGTGTCTAGAATGGTCAGTACCAGTAGAGGTCACCAAAATCTCCTTGGAGTCCTCACTAATGTGTAAGCTGTGAAGAGTCAGCACCAGGCCTCACTGACAGGGCCTGACAGAGTGCTCGGTGCAGGGGAGGGGTCGGGGCCAGTCCAGGACCCGGTCTCAGCAATCAGGATATCCCCCGAGGCTGGAATGTGGGGCGGGGAGGCGGAGCTCGGGAGTCCCTGGTCCCCGCAGTTTCACTTCTTCTCCCACCCCGAGTCAGGCCCTTCTGCCCCGACCCTCTTGACGCGGGCCCAGGGCTGCCTCCCATTGAGGGCCCGGTTCTGGAGAAGCCAATCGCTGGCCCCGCGGCCCATATAAACCCCGCCCCGACCCGCCCGGACTCAGGTTCCGCCAGACCCGGGATCCGGCCATGGCTCCGGGGACCCTCCTCCTGCTGCTCTCGGGGGCCCTGGCCCTGACCCCGACCCGGGCGGGTGAGTGCGGGGTCGGGGGACGCTGCCCTCGGAGGGGGACTAGGGGACCTGCGAGGGGGCAGGACCCCCGAAGCCGCGTCCCCCCACGCTGACCCCCCACCCTGACCCCCGTCCCCCCGTCCCCCCCAGGCCCCCACTCCCTCAGGTATTTCAGCACCATCGTGTCCCGGCCCGAGCGCGGGGACACCCACTACCTCGCCGTGGGCTACGTGGACGACACGCAGGGCGCGCGGTTCGACAGAGACGCGGCGAGTCCGAGGATGGAGCCGCGGGCGCCGTGGGTGGAGCAGGAGGGGCCCTAGTACTGGGGGAGGAGACGCGGATCCAAAAGGACAACGCGCAGACTTCGCGGGTGAACCTGCGGACCCTCCGCGGCTACTACAACCAGAGCGCGGCCGGTGAGCCACGGGACCCGGGGTCCGCGCACGAACGGGATCCCCAGGAAGAGCCGGGGTCACCCTGCGACACAGGTCCCCGAGGCGGCGGAACCCGGAACCCCAACCCGGGAACGCGGGGGGGCTTTTCCTCGGCTTCGTTTTGAGTTTACCCTAGACGGACCGAGACCCGTAAGCGCCGGGGGCGGGGTGAGCAGGTGGGCGGGGCTGAACGAGCGGTGGGGCCAGGGTCTCACACCCTCCTGTGGATGTATGGCTGTTACCTGGGCCCCGACGGGCGCCTCCTGCGCGGGTACTATCAACACGCCTACGACGGCGCCGACTACCTCGCCCTCAACGAGGACCTGCGCTCCTGGACGGCGGCGGACACGGCGGCTCAGATCACCCGGCGCAAGTGGGAGGAGGTGGGGGACGCAGAGCCGCTCAGAGCCTACCTGGAGGGGGAGTGTGTGGAGTCGCTGCAGAGATACCTGAAGAGCGGAAAGGAGACGCTGCTGCGCACAGGTACAGGGGGGCGGGGCGACCCCAACTCCAAATGTCCTGTCCATTCTTGGTGATCACATGAGCACTGCTAGAATGGCCACAAGAGAAGTGGAAAGTTCCTGAAGTTTCTGACCTTCCCGCAGACCCCCCAAAAACACACGTGACCCGCCACCCCATCCCTGACCGTGGGGTCACCCTGAGGTGCTGGGCCCTGGGCTTCTACCCGGCGGAGATCACGCTGACCTGGCAGCGGGACGGGGAGGACCAGACCCAGGACATGGAGTTTGTGGAGACCAGGCCTGCGGGGGACGGAACCTTCCAGAAGTGGGCGGCTGTGGTGGTGCCTTCTGGGGAGGAAGAGAGATACACATGCCAGGTGCAGCACGAGGGGCTGCCCGAGCCCCTCACCCTGAGATGGGGTAAGTGGGACGAGGTGGGGGCCTCTTCTCAAGGGGAGGGGCGGCTCTGAGGTTTCTTGTCCCAGGGGGGTTTCCAGCCCAGGTAGCCGTGCGCCCTGCCCCTTCCTGGTGCCGTGAAGCCCCTCCTCACACACGTGCCCATTCATTCTGGGCCTGTTACTACACTTACTTTATAAACCTGTGAGAGAAATAGGACAATGTCCCCAGTGATGATGTGGAGGTCCCTGTTCCCAGCAGTCAGAGGGAAGGAGGTGCTGAGGACAGACCTCCAGGAGAGCAGAGGGTCCAGCCCACACATCACCTACCTCGTGTTTTCTGATCCTGCCCCAGGTCTGCAGTCACGGTTCTGGAAAGTTCCCTGGATCCAGAATAGTTCTCAGGACCTCATGTCCTGCTCTCACTGGTTGTTTTCCACAGGTGGAACAGGAGGAAGCTACGCTTATGCTGCTTGGAAGTGGGGGTCGGGAGGGGGAGGTGGTGTGGAGGGTCAAGGCTGACCTGAGGCTTTGGGAAGTGCAGACAGAGCCCATGGGGCAGCTCACCCCATCACTCCTTGACTCACATCTCCCTGTGGCTCTGTCCAAACTAGACCCTGTGTTTGTTCCTCTCCAGCCAGCAACAGTGCCCAGGGCTCGGATGGGTCTCTCACGGCTTCTAGAGATGAGACCTGGAGGGCCTGAAAAGGGAGAGGGGTTGGGCCGAGAGAACACACCTGGGTCCTGGGGATTCCTTGGACATGGACGTGAGCACTGTGGAGGGCTGGTCATGACGTCAGCATTTAGAGAGATGACCTGTGCGTGCTCTTGATTGTTTTCTTCTGTAGCGTGACAAAGATGCCTCGTGGAGGACAGAGAGATTCCAGAGCTGTTCACACCCCTCGTGTGACTTCATGACCCCCTTCCCTGGGATGTGAAGACTTTCCTTCTTCATCTGGCATCTGTGTGTCTGCATTCCTGTTGTGTACTGGAGGATGGGGAGGTAGCTCGCCCCTGCCCCCACGTCCTCCACCCTGACCTGTGTTCCCTGCCCCGACCGACCGTCCTGCTCAGGGCTGGGTGTGGAGCATCCACAGCCCTGTCTTACTTCATGGTGCACTGAGCTGTCCCTTCCTGCTTCCCTTGAAAATAAGAACATGGTATGATTTTGGTTTTACAAATTCTTGCTGCTAGGAGGGATTGAATAATCAATTGAGGGAGAGGAAGCTTCTTAAAATAGGAGAAAATAAATTGTCCAGAGAAACTTCCAGAACTGTATGTCTGCTGTGTTTACTGTTGCTCTGAGGAGCCAAGGGTGGACAGGCCTGTGTTCAGTCGGTGCTCTGTCCATGGGGTCTTCACACTGAGGAAGATCGACAGTTTTGACTTTATTTATCTCCTGGTGGTTTAGTCCTTCTCTACCACCTGCCTTCCCTCTCTGCCCTTACCCAACTCCCCTGACCCCAATGCTGCCTGCAGGCCAAGCCCATGGATTTCTAGAGCAGACCCTAGTGTAGTTCCACAGGTGAGCAGTGGGAATCTACATGTCAGAGTAGGTGGGGAAGACTCTGGAAGGATAGTTGACGGTCATTACAGGCATTCTGATTAGGAAAACTTGAATCTGAGATGTCCATCAGAAATGTAAGTGAGGTTATTAGTTGCCATTGGAAATATGAATCTGGAGATGAGGAGAAGTGTCTGGGCTGGGAACACAGATTTGGGGCTGATGCCATAAAGTGATATTTTGACCCTAAGGAGGGGATGAGGTCAATGAGTGTGTGATTAGCTACAGAAAAGAGAGGACCAAGGACCGACCCAGGGCCTCCCAGAGCTCAGCAATTCATGGACCATGCTTGAGTGACTACACAGCTCTGGCCCTGAGTCTGCAAGGCACATGATCCAAGGAGCCCCAAACTTCTCTGTGCAGAGGAACTTCCTGACATCCCACCAGGATCCAGAAGGTCTGGGTGGAGCACAAGGTTCTGTATTCATAACAAGGGGGTGCTGAGCTGCTGGATTTTAGGTTCATCTTCAGAGTAAGAACCCAGACCAGGGAGGCCACATGTCTGTGCTCCAGCTCCCTGGCATGGTGAAATGTGCCTTCTGGACTCTTGCCCCCTGTCCTGAGACAGGGGTTCTGGGGAGAAGCCGGAGTGTTTCATCACAAGCTCCTCAGGCCATCCTGAGCTGGATGGTGAAGCTTGTTCTGCCAGTGATGGTGTAGCACCCATATGGTGCTTAAACCATGTAAAACACTCCTTTCTTGAAAAGAAAAGGAGGAAATCTATCATCAGTTATGAGGGTGATGTTGGGAAATGCATGCACTTTTGCTACAATGGGGTATAGACAGGTGGGGATTTATAAAGTGGTTCAAAGTTCCCCATAAATTAAATCTTTGAATTCTTGCTATATGTTACTGCATCTTAGTGGATTTCATGCTCACTTCTTGGTGTAAAATCTGGATTTTAGATTTTTCTTATTAAAATGTACGGAGTTTGTACATGTGATCCTGGAGTTTGTTTTGTTTGGGAAAAGCCACAGAACCAGGAACTTGAGGTCACACAGCCAGGAACAGAATCCATGACCTGCCCTAGGTCAGGTCCCTGTGGGAACCAAGGTCACTGCTGGTGGGCAAGGGGCTTGGCCACCCACTGGGCTGATGCTGGACACGAAGCCCTCATATAATACCCACTGCTCCTGCCTGGAAGACCCCGTGTCAGTCACTCACTCCTGCCCATTGGATTCTTCACAGTCCCACTGTCAATGGGTCAGTGCATCCTGAGCCAGAGTCCACTGTGGTCTGACAGGGAGGCCAAGGCTCCTCCATGTCCAGCTCAAATGTGTTGGGAAGGTGAGCTTCCCTCTTCATGGCAGGTGGTGGCTTTGCCTCTACCAAGGCTCCTTAAGTGTGGAATTCCCTGATGTGAGAAGAGGCCCACTTGCTGTGGGATGGGCATGGAGGATGGAAAGTGAGGACAGAGGTCGATTCCTGGAGCCAGGGTCAGCCTGGAGCTTTATCTGGTACACTGATGACACTCGGGTTTGGCTGTATAAGTAGGTGACTAGTAAATGACATCTTTCAACTCATTTCCTTATACTCTGTTATGATTTCACCTATTATCTCTGCCAGTTGATCCTCACAAATACGAAGAGGGGAAATGCTGGATGGATAAGTGATTTCTGAAAACATCTCTCCCTGTCTTTTTCTCAGAGTAGGATTAAAAATCCCCAGATCTCTAAGACTTCAGAGGATCGCATGTGCACTGGCATTTCATATAACTTACATTTCCTTGCCCATGCACATATTTCTGTTGAGAGGATCCATAACTGTTACAGTTTTATGTGACCCCCATAAGACTCTAATACACCCAGGTTTAGACACTGTGCTACTCAAAGTCTGGTCACAAGCAGCTGGTCAGCAAACTTTTTAGCAGACCCAAGGACACGATGTAAACATTGCTCCTGCCTTGCATGTCTACAATATAGGACACAATAAGGTAGAGGCTCCCTTGTTGCTCTCAGTCTCAGTTTCCTTCTGGATCTCACTGTGGCTGGTAAACAGTCCACAGAGCAGCGCTAGCCACTGACCACACTGTGTAGCATTGCTTGATGTGAACAGTGTTCTAGCATCTACCCTGGTGTCCAGTACCAAGAAGGAACTAATGAGTAACTAAAGAGATTCCATTTTCAGTTATATGGTGGGTGCATTTTTAAGACTTTCTCTTCCACTGAAGAGAACTAAAATAATAAGTAAAATATGCAAACATCCAATCACTATTAAAGAAAAAGAGAATAATAATTTAGGCTAAAATATCCACGTGGAAATCCATCTAGAAAGAAAAGATGCTTTCATCCCAAAGGCATTTGTCAAATCTGAAAATCTTATCTTTAATTTCTCATCTCACATGCTGAAGTAGACAGGGGATGATACCAAAACTTGTGCTTGTGGGGATTGAAGTAGGAGTCAGTCCACCACCCTGGAAAATCTAAGAATCCAAAAACTCATAGCCTCAGGATAAGGGAGGAACAAAAGAAATCTCTCTCATCCCCCAAAGAAGAGTGTTCTGAGGAAACTTGCCTTTTAGCCAAGGGTGGGGGCTGAGTGTTGGTGGGAAGGGTGAAGCAACTGTTTCTGAGGAATTGTAACCACCAGCCAGCCCTCCTGTGGTTTGTGTCAAAATGTGCCTCACCTGTGGAACAAAATAACTCAAGTCATGGTTTTAATGTATAGTATCCTGGATTGATGGTAATATGAAAACTGCAAGAAGGAAATGAAAACCTCTAGAGAATTCCATGTGTAACCTATGAGTCAAAGATTCTACGTAATTTCACAAGGAAGAAGTGCAGATCATAGCAAGGAACATATAAATGAAATAGAAAAAAGTCAACATGATCAAGAATCAGAAACAATAGTTTGTAAAGAGAGCCTCACAAAATTTCAATATTGGAATTATGAGATGTAGAATATAATACAACCCAAATTATTTTGTGTAAAGAAAAAAAATGCTGAGCTCAAAAATTCATGCAGAACATGGGAAACTAAAAATGACTTAGCTGTTTTGTGAAAGAACCAAATATACTTTCCAGAAGTTAAATACTCTAAAAATTGAATTAGAAACTCAGTTTGGAATTGTGCTTTGAATGATGATGTAGAAAGAGCAACCTGCCCTAAACAACATCAAATTCAGATAAATAAAAGAAACTACATCTTTCAGGCACTGGAAAACATATAGGACAAGGATTTATGGTGGCTGGGATGAGGGTAACAAGAGAGGTGAGTTCTACAGTTGTCCAAACCAAGCAGTAGGAGGGAAATAATAAAGATAAGACCAAAGATCAATGAGACAGAATATAGTGAAAATAATGAAACTAAATGCTTTTTTTTTATTTTTTAATTGACTTTGTAATAATATTACATTAAAAAAAAATATATATATGAGGTCCCATTCAACCCCACCACCCCCATCCCACCTCTCCCCCGCCCCCCCCCCCCCCAGCAACACTCATTCCCATCATCATGACACATACATTGCATTTGGTAAGTACATCTTTGGGCACCTCTGCAACTCATGGTCAATGGTCCACATCATGGCCCATACTCTCCCCCATTCCATCCAGTGGGCCCTGTGAGGATTTACAATGTCCGGTGATTGCCCCTGAAGCACCATCCAGGGCAGCTCCATGTCCCAAAGACGCCTCCACCTCTCATCTCTTCCTGCCTTTCCCCATACCCATCAGCCACCATGTCCACTTTTCCTAATCCAGTGCCACCTTTTCTATGTGGACATTGGATTGGTTGTGTCCATTGCACCTCTATGTCAAGAGGAGGCTCAGATTCCACATGGATGCTGGATGCAATCCTCCCACTTTCAGTTGTAATCACTCTAGGCTCCATGGTGTGGTGGTTGTCCTTCTTCAACTCCATCTTAGCTGAGTGTGGTGAATCCAATGAATCAGATTGTAGGTGCTGGAGTCTGTTGAGGCTCAGGACCTGGCTATCACATTGTCAGTCCAGAGATTCAAATCCCCTAAATATATCTTAAACCCCAACACTAACTGCACCTCCAGCACATTAGCATGAAAGTCTTATGAAGAGAGATCCCATCTGAGTCCAGATTCATCACACATAAACACCATTTCCAAAGAGGGGCCATCTGACCTGGTAGTTAACCCCATCAGCCATGACCATACTCCCATGGGTCTCTTTAGCCCTCAAAGGAACCAATACCTGGGGGTTGTATCTGCTTTATCTGTCTCTCAGACTCTGCTCAGTTGTGCATAAAGGCAATCCTTCTGCCAGCCTCCAGACTCTTTTTTAGAGACTCGTAGCCATATAAACTCATTTCTCCTTTCCTTTTCCCCCTTACATTAGGTCAAACAGCATTTTAAAGTCATGTTATTTTATGTAGACAGGGATATTCTGCTGATCTGCGTTGAACCTTCCGTATAAGGTCATTTTCCAGTTGCATCATCAGTTGGCAGTTGATAGTGGTCCCTCGGTGCCAGGGAGGCTCATCCCCGGGTGTCATGTCCCACGCTGGGGGGAAGGCATTGCATTTACATGCTGAGTTTGGCTTTGAGACTGGCCACATTTGAGTAACATGAAGGCTGACAGGAGGAAATTCCCAGGCACAATGCTGCTCTAGGCCTTGTTCTTATTTTAGGCTTATCAGCTCACAAGCATAGTCATTAGCGTCAGGGGCTCACTGTTGAACCCTCACTCCCTCCCGGTCCCCGCCGCTGCACCTGGGAGATTGTCGCTGCTCCCCTAGGGACCACGACAGAGCACCACTGGCCAGGAACCCAGTACCCCCCCTGCTGTGGTTTTTAATTGTTGCCACTATGAGTATATCCAAACATGACCATGCACCCTGCACATATGTTCTGTACAGCTCCCTGTCAGCCATATATCACCTGTCAATGGTATCCTATACCAGTATCCCTCCATTGCCATTGTTGAACCACTCTGTGATCCAGAACTCCCTGAAATTTGAAGCCCAATATAATGTCAGGGTCCCTTACTAGGAAATGGCATATAGCGATGGGTTTAAAGGTTAGATAAAGAATACAAGTTAAATGCAATGCCTTCCCCCCAGCGCGGGACATGACACCCGGGGATGAGCCTCCCTGGCAACGAGGGACCACTATCAACTACCAACTGATGATGCAACTGGAAAATGACCTTATACGGAGGGTTCAATGCGGATCAGCAGAATATCCATGTCTACATAAAATACCATGACTTTAAGATGCTGTTTGACCTAAAGTAAGGGGGAAATGGAAAGGAGAAATGAGTTTATATGGCTACGAGTTTCTAAAAAAGAGTCTGGAGGCTGGCAGAGGGTTTGCCCTCATGCACAACTGAGCAGAGTCAGAGAGACAGATAAAGCAGATACAACCCCCAGATATTGGTTCCTTTGAGGGCTAAAGAGACCCATGGGAGTTATGGTCATGGCCGATGGGGTTAACTACCAGGGCAGATGGCCCCTCTTTGGAAATGGTGTTTATGTGTGATGAATCTGGACTCAGATGGAATCTCCCTTCATAAGACTTTCATGCTAATGTGCTGGAGGTGCAGTTAATGTTGGGGTTTAAGATATATTTAGGGGATTTGAATCTCTGGACTGACAATGTGATAGCCAGATCCTGAGCCTCAACAGACTCCAGCACCTACAATCTGATTTATTGGACTTACCACACTCAGCTAAGATGGAGTTGAAGAAGGACAACCACCACACCATGGAGCCTAGAGTGATTACAACTGAAAATGGGAGGATTGCATCCAGCATCCAGGTGGAATCTGACCCTCCTCTTGACATAGAGGTGCAATGGACACAACCAATCCAATGTCCACATAGAAGAGGTGGCATTGGATTGGGAAAAGTGGACATAATGGACAAAGGGTATGGGGAAAGGCAGGAAGAGATGAGAGGTGGAGGCGTCTTTGGGACATGGAGCTGCCCTGGATGGTGCTTCAGAGGTAATCACCGGACATTGTAAATCCTCACAGGGCCCACTTGATGGAATGGAGGAGAGTATGGGCCATGATGTGAACCAATGTATATGAGGTGCAGAGGTGCCCAAGGATGTACTTACCAAATCCAATGGATGTGTCATGATGATGGGAACGAGTGTTGTTGGGGGGGGGGGGAGAGGGGGGGTGGGGGGGTGGGGTTGAATGGGACCTCACATATATATTTTTAATGTAATATTATTACAAAGTCAATAAAAAATAAAAAAATAAAAAAATAAAAGAATACATGTTGACTTGGAAAAAATTCTACATCTTATCTTCTTCTTCTTTTTTTTTTTTTCCCCCTAATTATTGAGTTTCTCTTCACAGGAGCCCTAGACCACAGCAATGCATATATATGATATACAGCACTCCCATACATCCACCACAAAACCTTTTCCCTTCCACAGCGATACCCTTATACACTATTCACATCATATTTACTTAACGTGATGTACAGAGTCTGAGACAATAGCTTTCTAACAAGGTGATATCTGTGCTTACATTGTGGTGCATACTTTAGGATACACAGTTTTTTACATTCTTAGTTATCCTATGTTTCACATTATGGTTTACATTATCTGACTGTCACCTCCTATATGTTATGGTGTAATATTACATGTTTTATATCCATCCTTGTGTACTCTCACGAAACTCCTCTCTTACCCCCCATTTACCTTGGTTCCACACATTTAACGTCCATTTTCCCTTCCACCTTGGTGCCCACAGTGACAGCCAACCTCCGTTTCCTGAGGAGCCACTTCCAGAGATAGATGGAATAGTGTTCAGGGCCTAACTTGCTCAACTGCCCCAATGCCCTGGGAGCCACCCTTTCTCTCGAGAGATACAGTTCCCTCTATTTGATGGCATTAGTCCTCCCCAGGATGTGGGTCCACCCCCACTCTCACTACTTGGGTTTCTACCCCATGGTGTCACCCACTCTGGCAGAATGAGTATTTAGACATTCCCCAGGAGCCCGGCCTGCATCAGACCCTCCCCTCCGAGCGTTCTAAACAGGTAACCCTCTTTATTATATTTTGATATGATTTTCTCAGCATTTTACTCTCCACCAACACCTGACCCTCTCCTGTGTTCGTATGCTACCCCTCCCTCCCCCCACTTTTGGGCAATGTTACCCATCCGCCCCTCCCCAGCCACCCTCAAACTCGCAAAGCCCCAAAGAAAGGCAACCCCTTGCCCCCCTTTTATCTCTTCTTTGTGTTCATACTTATCACCATCTCGTCTTAAATTCCACCCCTGCAGACATTGGCTCACATCCTTCCTCCACCCTCAGATTTCCTGTAAGCCTATCGTTCAGTCTCTTGCTATCTTGGGCAGCTTGGTTATTTCATATCATTGAGGTCATGTAGTATTTGTCCTTCAATGTCTGGGTTGCTTCACTCAACATAAGGTTCTCAAGATTCATCCATGTTATCACATGTGTTTGTAGTGTGTTTGTTCTTACAGCCGAGTAGTATTCCATTGTATGTATATACCACATTTTATTGATCCACTCATCTGTTGATGGGCATTTGGGTTGATTCCAACTTTTGGCGATAGTGAACAATGCTGCTATGAACATTGGTGTACATATATCGGTTTGTGTCCTTGTTTTCAGTTCTGCTGGGTATATACCCAGCAGTGGTATTGCTGGGTCATATGGCAAATCTATGGTTAGTTTTTTGAGAAACTGCCATACTGTCCTCCAGAATGGTTGGATCCTTCTGCATTCCCAGCAGTGGATGAGTGTTCCCCTTTATTCACATCCTCTTCAGCACTTGTATTCTTCTGTTTTTTTCATAGATGCCAATCTTATGGGTGTGAGATGGTATCTCATTGTGGTTTTGATTTGCATTTCCCTGATAGCTAGAGATTTGGAACACTTTTTCATGTACTTTTTTGCCATTTGTATTTCTTCTTTGGAGAAGTGTCTGTTTAAGTCTTTTTCCCATTTTTTAAATGGGTTGTTTATCTTTTTATTTTCAAGATATAGGAGTTCTTTATATATGCAAGTTATAAGTTTCTTATCAGATATATGGTTGCCAAATATTTTCTCCCACTGTGTGGGCTCCCTTTTGACTTTCTTGAAAAACTCCTTTGAGGTGCAGAAGACTTTAATTTTGAGGAAGTCCCATTTATCTATTAGTTCTTTGGCTGCTTGTGCTTTTGGTGAGATATTCATAAATCCATTTCCTATTACAAGGTCCTGTAGATCTTTCCCTACACTCCTTTCTAAGGTTTTTATGGTCTTGGCTCTTATATTTAGGTCTTTGATCCATCTTGAGTTGGTCTTTGTATAAGGTGTGAGATGGTAATCCTTTTCATTCTTCTACATATGGCTATCCAGTTCTCCAGACACCATTTGTTGAATAGGCCACTCTCTCCCAGTTGAAAGGGTTTGGTGGCTTTATCAAATATTATGTGGCTATATATGTGAGGTTCTATATCAGAGATTTCAATTCAATTCCATTGGTCTGTGTGTCTGTCCTTATGCCAATACCATGGTGTTTTCACCACCGTAGCTTTGTAGTATGTTTTGAAGTCAGGTAGTGTGATTCCTCCAATTTCGTTTTTCTTTTTCAGTATGTCTTTGGCTATTCGGGGTCTCTTTCCTTTCCAAATAAATTTCATAGTTAGTTTTTCTAGTTCCTTAAAGAATGCTGTGTTGATTTTTATTGGGATTGCATTGAATGTGTATATCAGTTTTGGTAGGATAGACATCTTAATAATGTTCAGTCTTCCTATCCATGAACAAGGAATAGTCTTCCCTTTATTTAGGTCTTCTTTGATTTCCTTGAACAATCTTGTATAGTTCTCGGTGTATAAGTTCTTTACCTCTTTAGTTAAATTTATTCCTAAGTATTTGATTTTTTTATTTACTATTGTGAATGATAGTTGTTTCTTGATTTCCTCCTGATCTTGCTCATTATTGGTGTACAGAAATGCTACTGATTTTTGCTCATTGATCTTATAACCTGCGACTTTACTAAACTCATTTATGAGTTCTAGAATCTTTGTTGTAGATCTCTCAGGGTTTTCTATGTATAGGATCATGTCATCTGCAAATAATGAAATTTTGACTTCTTCCTTTCCAATGTGAATGCCTTTTATTTCTGGTTCTTGCCTCAGTGCTCGAGCAAGTACTTCTAAGACAATGTTAAATAGGAGTGGAGACAGTGGGCATCCTTGTCTTGTTCCTGAGTTTAGAGGGAAGGAGTCTAGTATTTCTCCATTGTAAACAATATTGGCTTTAGGTTTTTCATATATACTCTTTATCATGTTCAAAAAATTTCCTTGTATTCCAATTTTTGGAGAGTTTTTATCAAGAAAGGGTGCTGTATTTTGCCAAATGCTTTTTCTGCATCAATAGATATAATCATGTGGTTTTTTTCTTCAATCTGTTTATATGGTGCATTACGTTGATTGATTTTCTTATGTTGAACCATCCTTGCATACCTGGGATGAATCCCACTTGGTCGTGGTGTATAATTCGTTTAATGTGTTGTTGAATATGATTAGCAAGTATTTTGTTAAGTATTTTTGCGTCTAGGTTCATTAGAGAAATTGGTCTGTAATTTTCCTTTCTTGTGATGTCTTTGGCTTTGGTACTAGGGTAATGTTGGCATCATAGAAGGAGTTGGGTAATGTTCTTTCTGTTTCGATGTTTTGGAATAGTTTCAGCAGGATTGGTGTCAGTTCTTTCCGGAATGTTTTGTAGAATTCACCTGTGAAGCCATCTGGCCCTGGGCTCTTCTTAGTTGGGAGATTTTTAATAACTGATTCTATCTCTCTGCTTGTGATTGGTTTGTTAAGATCATCAATTTCTTCTTTTGTCAATATGGGCTGCTTATGTGTTTCTAGGAATTTGTCCATTTCCTCTAGATTGTCATTTTTGTTGGAATATAGTTTTTCAAAGTATCCTCTTATGATAGTCTTTATTTCTGTGGGGTCAGTGGTGATATTGCCTTTCTCATTTCTTATTTTGTGTATTTGCATCTTCTCTCTTTTTTTCTTTGTTAGTCTCGCTAAGGGTTTGTCAATTTTGTTGATCTTCTCAAAAAACCAGCTCTTGGTCTTGTTTATCTTTTCAAGTGCTTTGTTATTTTCTATTTCATTTAGTTCTGCTCTTATCTTTTTTATTTCCTTCCTTCTTCTTCCTGTTGGGTTACTTTGTTGTTGTTTTTCTAATTCCTTCAAATGTGCAGTTAGCTCTTCAATTTTTGCTCTTTCTTCTTTTTTGATATATAAATTTATGGCTATAAATTTTCCTCTCAGTACTGCTTTAGCTGTATCCCATAAATTTTGGTATGTTGTGTTATCATTATCATTTGATTCAAGGTAGTCATTGATTTCTTTTGAGATTTCCTCTTTGACCCACTGTTTTTCTAAGAGTGTGCTGTTTAATTTCCAAATCGTGGTGTGAAATCTGGGCTTCTGTCTCTTGCAAATTTCCAGCTTGACTCCACTGTGGTCAGAGATATTGTTTTGTATGATTTCAATCTTTCTGAATTCATTCAGCCTTTCTTTGTGGCCTAGCATATGATCTATCTTGGAGAATGATCCATGTGCGCTTGAGAAAAATGTATATCCTGCTGTGTTTGGGTGTAGCAATCTATATATGTCTATTAGATCCAGCTCCTCTAATATACTGTTCAGATGTTTTGTTTCTTTGGTGATTCTCTTTTGAGATGTTCTGTCCAGAGTTGATAGTGGTGTATTAAAATCCCCCACTATAATTGTAGATGTATCTATTGTTTCACTTAGTTTTTCCAGCATTTGCCTCACGTATTTAGAGGCACCCTTGTTAGGGGCATAAATATTTATGATTGTTCAATCTTCTTGACAGATTGTCCCTTTAACTAAAATGTAGTATCCTTCTTTGTCTCTCTCAATTGTTTCACATTTAAAGTCTATTTTTTCTGATATTAATATAGCTACTCCTGCCTTTTTTTGGTTATTGTTAGCTTGTATGATTGTTTTCCAGCCATTCACTTTCAATCTCCATGCGTCTCTGAGTCTAAGATGTTTCTCTTGTAGACAGCACACAGATGGGTCATATTTCCTTATCCAATGTCCCAGTCTGAATCTTTTGATAGGTGAATTTAATCCGTTGACATTCAGCGTTATTACTTTCAAGGAATTATTTGTGTTAGCCATTTTTTATTGGATTTGTGTTTGTCATATTTTGTTTGTATATTTTTTTTTGTCTTTTTTGTTGTTGGTGGTGGTCTTATACTCTCCTCCAACTCTGCCTTTCCTGTTTTTTCCTTTCTTCCTGCAGAACTCCCTTTAGAATTTCTTGAAGGGGAGGTTTCTTGTTGGTATACTCTTTCAGTTTCTGTTTGTCTGTGAATATTTTTAACTCTCCATCATGTTTGAATGCTAGTTTAGCTGGATAGAGTATTCTTGGTTGGAAATTTTTTTCCTTTACTACCTTGACTATATCATACCACTGCCTTCTTGCCTCCATGGTTTCAGAAGAGAAATCAGCACTTAATCTAATTGAGCTTCCCTTGTATGTGATGGTTTTCTTTTCTCTTGCTGCTTTTAGGATTTTCTCTTTGTCTTGAGCATTGGATAATTTGACAAGTATATGTCTTGGGGTGGGCCTGTTGGGGTTTATGACTAGTGGAGTGTGCTGTGCTTCTTGGATATGCACATCTGTCTCTTTCAGTAGATTTGGGAAGTTTTCAGCCATTATTTCCTGCAACACTCCTTCTGACCCCTTTCCCTTCTCTTCACCTTCTGGAATGCCTATAATACGTATGTTTGAGCGTTTTGCATTGTCATTCAGGTCCCTAAGTCCTAACTGGATTTTTTCTATCTTCTTATTGACCCCTTCTACTATCTGTTTGATTTCTGATATACTGTCTTCCACATCACTAATTCTCTGCTCTGTCTCTTCTAGTCTGCTGATATTTGCTGCAAGTGTATTTTTGATTTCTTGAACTGTGGTGTTCATTCCCATCATATCTGTTATGTTTTTGCGTATGTCTGCAATTTCCCCTCCAAGTGGTGTCTTCATGTTGTTAACCTCTTTCATTACTTCATCAAATTTGTCGGTGATAAATGTTCTGAGATCTTTCATTGCTTGTGCAAAGTTTTGCTCCCCTTCGTGATTTTTGGTTTGTTGATTGGATTCAGCCATGTTTTCCTGATTACTGGTTTGGTTTGTAGATTTTTGTTGCTTTCTGGTCATCTCTTTATCTTGACAGATTTAATCAGTTCCTTAGCTTCTTTGTCTACTCTTGGAGGTTAATTAGCTGTTATTTTTGCATAGGTGTTATATCTTCTCTTTGTCACTTTTTTCTTCTTATTCTAATTTCTTGTTGTTGGTTAAGTTCACTTTAAAGGAAAGTATTAGTGTTGGGGAAAGGCAATTCTGTAAGCAAGGGAAAAGTGTAAAGTAGTATTGGTGATATATGTTAACAAAGCAAGAATATGAGATCTGGGAGGATGGAGGTTAGATTCATGTAAATTGTGTAGAGTTATAGCAGTAGGTAGAGTACTTATTATGAGGTAGATGATTGAATATGGGAGGAATATGGTATAAGCTAAAAAGCTATTGTTTTCGTGAGAGAGGGAAAGAGAAAAGAAAGGTAATAGTTTCAAGAGTGGATAACAGACAGAAAACAAAACAAAGGTATTAGGAGTTAAGACTTAGACCCTTTGTGGATCGAAGAAAGGGAGGTGGGAGGTGGAATATAGGAGAGACAGTAGATGGTGGTGGATATTAAGATGTAGGGCAAAGAGGATAGTGTAGGTAGCCTAAATCAGTTCACACAGAAATGAGGCAGTGGAGGATGAGAAAACCCAGCGAATGTGAGGTGTTTCCTGCTGCACCTATTGTATAATTGAGTTAAAATAAACTAAGTAGAATATGAGGGACAAGAGGGAGAGAGACAACAGAAAAAAAAAGGGGGGGAGGAAGGGACGAGAGGAAGAAAGGAAAAGAGGGTGGGCAAAGGGTGGGGAACAGGTAGGGGAAAGGAAAAAAAAAACAGATATACACGTACCAGAATTAAAACACCCACTACACAGCACCTACCACAAAAAAAAAAACCTTAAATAACTGAGTAAAAAAAGACTTTGGGGGATACACTGTGAGAGAAGACTAGGGGATAATGTGGTGTTAGCAATCAGGAAATTGAAAAAAGTAAAGAATAAGTCAAAATGAAAATAAAAACAAAGCAAAATGAAACGATAAAGAAAAAACACCAACGTTGAAGGCTAGGGCATTTAAGGACCTCAGATGGACCTCAGTGCGTGATGGATTCAGGGATGGAAAGTCTGAGATATTGAGGACTGAAGAGGTGTGAGTCTCTGTGGTGTGGGCCACCAGAGTTTAGGGAATTCAGACCTGGCAACCTCCAATCTGGTCAACAGGAAGCCTGGGAGCCCCACAGTGTAACACAGCCCTCAGGGATACCCACAGCTGGGTGCCAGCCCTATGGGGGAAGTCAGATCCACAAACTCTATATTATGACTGAACCCTGCAATTCACTTACTTAGCTGGGCTCATTGGTGTGGGTATCTCTCACTTCAGCTTTTGGACAGCTCCCGTCCTGTGATTCCAAACCACTGCCACTAGAGGGCGCCTCTACACTGCAGCCACTTTACTAGTACAGATCTGAAGCTCAGCCTGTGACCCCGAAAACAGATTCCAAAACCAGAATTCCCAAGCTTCGCAGAATATTCCCTAATCGGCTTCCAGACGTGTCCCCCTCCCTTGCCGCAGCCTAAAACAATTTTCCATTTACGTCTCTTTATTGCCTACAGCCTATTTGGGTTGGAGATGGGCTGCCGGGCTTTTGGGGGCGGGGCTTCACTAAATGCTTTTTTGAAGGGGAAATACCAATACATTTTATAAACCTGTGGCTAGACTGATCAGGAGAAAAACACAAATTACCAATACAGTAATGAAAGAAAGGCTATCTATACAGACTCTTTAGAAAGTAAAAGGGCAAGGGAACATGCCAATAAATTTCTCAAACTAGATGAAATGAGCAGTTTCTTTGAAAAATGCAAATTACAAAAGAAGAAACCAAAAATTTTGTTCGCACCTGTAACAATTGTAGAAATTGATTTAGTAATTGGAAACCTTCCCATAGTAAAATCTCCAGGCCCAGAAGGTCTTATTGCTGAATTGTATGAAACACATAATGAAGAAATAGTATCAATTCTACCCAAATCCTCTTACATATTAAAGGAGGAACAATTCCCAATTCATATCCGAGTCCAGTGTTACCCTCATTCCAAAACCAAGCAAAGACATCCCAAGGAAAGAGAAGTACAGAACACTGTCCCTCATGATCCTGAGCTTAAAAATCCATACAAAATATGAGGAAATCAAATGCAAAAATACATAAAGAGCATTATATATATCACGTCTAATTGACTAGCTGGGAATGCAAAGGTGACAATATCTATAACTCATCACTGTTCTCCAAATTAATAGAATGAGGCACAAACATCATGTCATCATTACTGCAAAACCAGAAAAAGCACTTTCAAGACAAAACCTCTCAGCAAACTAGGAATAGAAAGCAGATTCCTCTAGTGGATCCAGGCATCAATGAATGTCTATGCAAACATCATACTCAATGATGAAAGACTAAATGTTTTTTTCCTAAGATCAACTAGTTAGAGAAGTCCAGTCAAACCATTTTTTTAACCTCATGCTGGATGTCCTAAGCTGTGAATGAAGGCAAGAAATGAGATGCAAGACCTATAGATAGTAAAAAGTAAAACTTCCATTATTTGCATCGAGCGTGATTGTATATGAGAGAAAACCATAAAAAAACTTCCACAAAGTTATCAAAATTAAGAAATGAGTTTAGCAAGGCCACAGGATGCAAGGTCAGTACACACACATTAATTCTATTACTATATACTAGTGAAGACAACCAGAAAATGAAATTTTTTAAATCCTCCACGTACAAATATTTATCAATAGTTACAAATATAGTAAAATCCTTATCTAACACCATGTGGTATCTTGGGTTGGATCCTGGAACAGAAAAAGAAAAAGAGAGTTGTGGAAAAACTGGAAAAACTGGTGAAAGCCAAATAAAGTCTATAGCTTCAGCAATTATAATAAAGCAATCATTATTTCTTATTTGTAATGAATTACAGTACTTGTTTAAGTACCAACTGTAGTGGAAACTGGGTGAAGGATAAAGGCAACTGTCTGTACTATCTTCTCAACATTTCTGTAAATTAAAAATTATTTTAATATTTATTTTAAAAAGCTTCATTTAAAGTGGAAAAGAATATTTGGAAATAAATTTAATGAAAATCCTTTACCCTGACAACTACAACACATTGCAAAGGGAAATAAACACAGACATAAAGATATGGAGAGATGGACCTTTCTTATGGATTGGAAAATCAGTATTGTTAAGATTATGCTGTAAAAGATCTTTTAGATAAGGGGTTGTTAACAAGAGGTTCATGAGCTTGAATTTTAAATTTAAAAAAATTCTTGTGGGGACGTGTTGGTGCAGGTGTGGTATATTTATTAAATAATACACAGTATATTATGGACTTAGTTAGGCGTCCATGGTTTTCCCCTGATTGGCAAAGGGGTCTGTGGGGAAAAAAAGGGTTAAGAATCCCTGTTTTAAGGAAACTGAGGTGGCTCAAATGATTAGGCACCTCCCTCCCACATTGGATGTCCTGGGTTCAGTTTCCGGTGCCTCCTAAAGAAACAAGGAAGACTCACAGACACAGGAAGTGCAAATAATGAGGGGGTGGGGGAGAATAAATAAATGAAATAGATCTTAGAAAAAGAACATGACTTTAGCTCTCTTTCAAGTGGCGGAGTCTGGAGACGACACAGAGAAATGCCACCTGGCAAAGGAAAGGGAAAGAAGGAAGAACAGGTCATCAGCCTTGGGCCTCATGTGGCAGAATAAGAGAATGTGTTTGGTGTCTGTCACATTTTTGCATCCTTTAGTGACTCTCTTGTCCATGTCACTGATCTCTCTGGCAAGGAAACCATCTGCCGTGTGGCTGGTGGGATGAAGGTGAAGGCTGACCAAGATGAGTGCTCACCTTGTGCTGCCATGTTGGCTGCCAAGATGTGGCCCAAAGGTACAAGGAGCTGGATGTCACTGCCTTACACACCAAACTCCAGGCCACAGGAGGCACTAGGACCTAGACCCCTGGACCTGGGACCAGCTGGCCCTCAGAGCCCTTGCACATTCAGGAGTGAAGATCGGACAGATTGAGGATGTCAACCCCATGCTCTCCGACAGCACCCACAGGAACGTGGGTCACCGTGGTCATTGTCTGTGAACAGGCCTCCACAATAATTTTCTGTTAGTAAATTGCCTTCACATGAGCAAAAAAAAATGTTTTAGAGAAAAATAGATAATTCATTGTTTTCAGTACTGAATGACAAGTAATTTTAAAGAAAGCCTTTCAGATGGGCAGGAAGTGTGTTTGTGTGTGTGTTGTGTACACTTCTCTATCCATCTGCATACAATCTCCATTGTTAACTGTCCTTCCTGGAATTCTGAGTTACCACCTAATGTTACTTACCATGGAAGGCTGGTTTAAAATAAGAATCAATCAATGAATGCATTTTGTCACATTAGTAGAACAATGTTCATCACATTGAAAAGACACTTGAAAAAAATCCAGCATCCCTTCTTAATAAAAGCACCCAGAACTAGGAATAGATGGAAACTTCCTCAACATGCTTAAGGGCACAATATGAAAATCCAACAGCTAATAACAAATTCAGTGTCAGAAGATAGAAAACTCTCTCCTAAGATTAGGCACAATACAGTGATGCCCACTGTGGCAGTTTGAAATCATTTTATGAATTCCAAAAAGAGAAAGATTACATTTTAAACTAATCCATTCCTGTGGGTGTGAGACCCATTTGACTGGATTGCATCAGTGGGGCATGATTTGTGTTGAGTCTCCACCCTCTTGCTGGGTCTGAAGTAAAGGGAGACTCAGAGGATAAAGGGAGCAGGCATTTGATTCTGCTACTTAAGAGAGAGGATTCCTTAAGCACAAAGTGCTCAAGAGGTTGGTCCAGGGAGCAACTCACGAGGAGAGGAGCTGTTGAATGCCTGAGAGCACAGCTGAACTTGGGAAGAGAGTGGAGAGGCAGAGACTGATACGGGAGGCTCAGAAATACACAAGCCTTTGCCTGGTCACATACAGCTGAGCTCCAGGAGGGGAGATTCTGGAGGGGAAGGCAGGGAGCTCCACAGAGATGGGCACCATCCTGCTTCCCCAAATGGCACCATGCCAGAATCAACAGGAGCTGACTTAGGTGAGAAAGCATCTTTCTCTTTTCATCTTTGGACTTTTCAACACCTTGTAACTCTGTGCTTTTTCCAAATAAATACTCTTTATAAAAGCCAACACATTTCTGGTACTTTGCATCACCAGCCCATTGGGAAATTAAAACACCGACTGCCATAATTCTTACTCAGTATTGTGCTGGAAGTTCTACCTGGAGCATCAGGCAAGAAGAAGCAATAAAAGGCCTCCAAATCATAAAGGAAGATGCAAAACATTCATTTGCAGATGATGTGATCCTATATAGAGAAAATACTGGAAATCTACAACACAGTCATTATATTTAATAAACAAATTCAACAAAGTGGCAGGGAAAAACATCAACATGCAAAATATCGGTAGTCTGTACACTAATACTGAGCAATCTAAAGAGAAAATGAAGAAAAAAATTCCATTTATAATAGCAAGTAAAAGAATCAAATATCTATAAACGAATTCAACCAAATATATAATGAAATTGTACACACACAAAAAAAACTACAGAATATTACTGAATGAAACCAAAGAAGACATAAACAAATGAAAGGATATTCCCTGTTAACAGAATGGAAGACCAAATGCTGTTAATAACAGAATTCTATCCAAAACAATTTACACTTTCAACACAATCCTAATAAAAAATTCAAATGGTCTTATTTGCAGAAATGGAAAAGCCAATCATCAAGTTTATATGGAAGGAAAAGTGGACCCAAATGGCCAAAACATCTTGAAAATGAAGAATGAAGTTGGAGGACACTCATTTCCTGATTTTAAACTTATTACAATGCTACAGTTAACACACAAGTGTGGTCCTAACACAAGGGCAGACATATAGACCAATGGAACAGAATTGAGAGTTCAGAAATAAACCCTCCTATCTATGGTCAATTTATTTTGACAAAGCTGCCAAGTCCAGTCAATTGGGAGAGAACAGTCTCTTCAACCAATTGTTCTGGGGAAACTGGATATTTACATGTCAAAGAATGAAGGTCAAACCCTACGTCACACTATATATATAAATATTAACTCAAAATCTATTAAAGACTTAAATATAAGAAAGAACTATAAAACTCCTAGTAGGAAACAGGGACGCATCTTCAGAAATTTGTGTTAGGAAATGGTTTCTTAGAATTTACACACAAAATATGAGCAACAAAAGAAAAAATAGACAATTTAAAGCTTTTGTTCATCAAAGGGCTTTATCATCAGTTAAAAGAAAATCTACAGAATGGAAGGAAATATTTGGAAATCACACATTGTATAAGGCTACTATCTTGAAAAAATAAAGAAATCCTTAACTCAACAACAAAA
Source organism: Dasypus novemcinctus (assembly GCF_030445035.2). Taxonomy (NCBI): domain Eukaryota; kingdom Metazoa; phylum Chordata; class Mammalia; order Cingulata; family Dasypodidae; genus Dasypus; species Dasypus novemcinctus. The sequence goes on along the minus strand of NC_080694.1, from coordinate 69,309,844 downwards.
ATGTGAATGTTCTGCCCCCAGAGGCCTGAGTCGCAGGCTGGGGACAGCATTGGGAAGGGCTTTGAAGAGGAGGAAGAGGGGAAAGGGGCTGTGCCTGGGGGGCTACAGCCCAGGAGGAATGCAGCAGCTCCTGGGCTTCATTCTCTGCTCCCCTGCCTGCCCCTGGCCAGATCACGGAGATGAAGGATGGACCAAGCGTGACAGAGACCACCAACACAACTGCAGGCATGGAGAGTTGAGTAGAGCTATGGCAGGCAGCAGGAAGCTGTGTCCTGATGGCTACTGAATGTGTCCACCTGACCAAAGGGCCAAGCTCAGCAGCAAGGGCTCAGCTGAGCAGCCCTGGACCTGGGGAGGGCCTGGATCTGACCATGCTCCTCTCCAGCATTTCTCCCTGGTGACTGAGCACTGCCTGGAACATGCTTAAAAGAAAAAGAAAATTATTTTTCTTGGACAAAACAAACCCTCCTGGGGCTCTAGAACTGTAGGAATGCTTGTTCCAGAAGTTGCAGAGGAAACAGCAGGTGTTAAGGTCTCCAAGGACTGAAAATGACAGGAGGGAAAGGAAGAGCCTGGCTTAATTTGGGTTAACACAAAAAAAAAAACTCTCAGAGTTTAGGAAAGCTGTGATCAATTGATATGAGCTATGGGTGGGGGGCTGTGTGTCTCTTCATAAATAGCCTGGGTTGTGTGTGTCACACAGTGAAAGGCTGTAGCTTCACCTTTCATAACCATGGCAACCACCCCAGTCCCTGAAAGGCAATTAGCAATGTAAGCTCTATAAACTTTGGATATTCAGGAAGGATACAAACTAAATATGTTAATTCAAGCCTACCTGGAATGTAGGAAATATGTGTTAATACAAGCTTATCAAGGACTCAAACAGAGGACCATTTGGCTCTTCCTCTGTACAAAAACTCAAAACTCTTATTTGGGGCTCAGGTTTTTGAACAGAGAAACTCCCAAGCCTGGCCAGTCAAAAAGAAATTCATTTTTTCCTTCCCAAAATTATTACTGTGTCCTGGCCTTCCTTAAACCTTTATTTCTTTTTTAAAGATTTATTTATTTATTTCTCTCCTCTTCTTACCCCCACCCCAATTGTCTTCACTCTGTGTCTATTTGCTTGCTGCATGTTCTTTGTCCACTTCTGTTGTTGTCAGTGTCATGGGAATCTTGTTTCTTTTTGTTGCCTCATCTTGCTGCATCAACTTTCCGTAGTGTGGCACCATTCCTGGGCAGGCTTCCTGGTGCAGTTGTTGACCCTCTTCACCTCCTTTCAGCTGGCCAGGGTAAGTCCAAGAAACCAGAGGGTAGGAGCCACAAGTCTGCTAAGGCCCAGGGTGTGGTCATCACATGGCCAGTTCAAAGATTCAGTTCTTCTGTGTATGCACCAACCCAAACACCAACCACAGGTCTGGTAAAAGTAACAGAAAAGGCATGTGTAGAAAGGTCAAATCTGAGTCCAACTCTATCACACTCAAGAACACAAACTCCAAAGTAGGGCCATCTGACATGACACTGAACTTTAGAGCCATCTACCATGACCAAATTGAACCTGTGGGTCTCTGTTGCCCTCAGGAGCACCAGGACCTGAGGCTGTATCTACTTTGGCTGTCTCTAGGAACCTGCTGAGGCATGCATAAGCATATCTCCTCTGATGACCTCTGGACTCTTTCGGAGACTCATAGCCCTATAAACTCATTTGTCCTTTCCATTTCCCCCTTTATCCAAAGTCATAAAGCAGTTTTTAAAACCTGATATTACATACAGGTTGAGATATTCTGCTGGTCTGAGACCTTTCCTTCAAGGTCTTTTTCTAGTTGCATCACCAGCTGGTGATAGGTAGTAAACCCTTGGCATCAGGGAGGCTCATCCCCAGGCATCATGTCACATGTTGGGTGGAAAGTAATGCAATTACATGCTGAGTTTGGCTTAGAGAGGGCCTCATTTGACTAACATGGAGGCTCTCAGGAGGTAAATCTTAGGTGTCCTGCACCTCTAGGCCTGGTTGAAATTTCAAGCACACAGGCTCAAAAGCATAGTCATCAGTATCAAGTGTCCATCATTGGACCATCCTTAATTGGTCTTTGCCCTTGCACTTGGGGGATTGTTACTCTTCCATTGGGGAATGCAATGGATCTCTCCCAGCTAGGAACTCTGCACTCCCTCAGTTTTCATGTGTAACTCTACCTACAATGACAATACCCAATGAATATCTTAACATATCTATAAACCCTATATACATGCCCTGGAGAACTCCCTCCCACCCATACATCCTCCAACAATGACAAGCAACAACAGTGCTCCCCACGTGCCACAGTCAAAGCTCTCTGTGATCCAAAACTTCTTAGAAAATGAAGTCTAATGTATTGCCAGATTCAATCAGCAGATAATTGAAATAGTTATGATACATTCAAAGATTAGAAATAAAATACAGAATAATTTAGAAAAACTAAATTAAAGTAAAAAATAAATTGGGGTATTAAAAATGAAATCTATCATAAAACTTTTTTTTTGATGTTTTGCCTTTCATTACTCTAATAGGTGTTGCCCAGTATGTACAGTGGCAAGCAATCTCTTCCATTCCTACCTCATTGTCTACATCTTTTTTAAAAAATTAAATTCTGTCTTCAAAAAAGCTTTATTTCTTTATATTTCTTTGTTTTTTAATGTTACATTAAAAAATATGAGGTCCCTATATACCCCCAGCCCCCTGATCCCACTCCTCTCCCCAAAACAACCTCCTCCATCTTCATGAGACATTCATTGCATTTGGTGAATACATCTCTGAGCACCACTGCACCTCATGGTCAGTGGTCCACATCATAGCCCATACTCTCCCACATTTGACCCAGTGGGCCATGGGAGGACATACAATGTCCGGTAACTGTCCCTGCAGCATCACCTAGGAAAACTCCAAGTCCCAAAAACGCCCCCACATCTCATCTCTTCCTCCCATTCCCTATCCCCAGCAGCCACCATGGCCACTTTCTCCACACCAATGCCACATATTCTTTGATTACTAATCACAATAGTTCATGAATAGAATATCAGTAAGTCCACTCTAATCCATACTCTATTCCTCCATCTTGTGGATCTTGGAATGGTTGTGTCCACTCCACATCTATATCAAGAAAGGGATTAGAGGCACGTGCCAATGAAGGGCGGATAGAGAGCACGCCACGAGAAGCCTGAGGAGATTTGTGAGGAAAGGCCCGGGTCTGCTGCTTTCAAGTAACTAGAATAAGAAGAAAAAAGTGACAAAGAGAAGATATAACACCTATGCAAAAATAACAGCTAATTAACCTCCAAGAGCAGACAAAGAAGCTAAGGAACTGATTAAATCCGTCAAAATAAAGAGATGACCAGAAAGCAACAAAAATCTACAAACCAAAACAGTAATCAGGAAAACATGGCTGAATCCAATCAACAAACCAATAATCACGAAGGGGAGCAAAACTTGGCACAAGCAATGAAAGATCTCAGAACATATATCACCGACAAATTTGACGAAGTAATGAAAGAGGTTAACAACATGAAGACATCACTTGGAGGGGAAATTGCAGACATACGCAAAAACATAACAGATATGATGGGAATGAACACCACAGTTCAAGAAATCAAAAATACACTTGCAGCAAATATCAGCAGACTAGAAGAGACAGAGCAGAGAATTAGTGATGTGGAAGACAGTACATCAGAAATCAAACAGATAGTAGAAGGGGTCAATAAGAAGATAGAAAAAATCCAATTAGGATTTAGGGACCTGAATGACAATGCAAAACGCTCAAACATACGTATTATAGGCATTCCAGAAGGTGAAGAGAAGGGAAAGGGGTCAGAAGGAGTGTTGCAGGAAATAATGGCTGAAAACTTCCCAAATCTACTGAAAGAGACAGATGTACATATCCAAGAAGCACAGCACACTCCACAAGTCATAAACCCCAACAGGCCCACCCCAAGACATATACTTGTCAAATTATCCAATGCTCAAGACAAAGAGAAAATCCTAAAAGCAGCAAGAGAAAAGAAAACCATCACATACAAGGGAAGCTCAATTAGATTAAGTGCTGATTTCTCTTCTGAAACCATGGAGGCAAGAAGGCAGTGGTATGATAAAGTCAAGGTAGTAAAGGAAAAAAATTTCCAACCAAGAATACTCTATCCAGCTAAACTAGCATTCAAACATGATGGAGAGTTAAAAATATTCGCAGACAAACAGAAACTGAAAGAGTATACCAACAAGAAACCTCCCCTTCAAGAAATTCTAAAGGGAGTTCTGCAGGAAGAAAGGAAAAAACAGGAAAGGCAGAGTTGGAGGAGAGTATAAGACCACCACCAACAACAAAAAAGACAAAAAAATATATACAAACAAAATATGATAAACACAATCAAAATATGGCTAACACAAATAATTCCTTGATAGTAATAACACTGAATGTCAACGGATTAAACTCACCTATCAAAAGATTCAGACTGGGACATTGGATAAGGAAATATGACCCATCCATATGCTGTCTACAAGAGACACATCTTAGACCCAGAGACGCATGGAGATTGAAAGTGAATGGCTGGAAAACAATCATACAAGCTAACAATAACCAAAAAAAGGCAGGAGTAGCTATATTAATATCAGACAAAATAGACTTTAAATGTGAAACAATTGTGAGAGACAAAGAAGGATACTATATTTTAGTGAAAGGGAAAATCTGTCAAGAAGATCGAACAATCATAAATATCTATGCCCCTAACAAGGGTGCCTCTAAATACGTCAGGCAAATGCTGGAAAAACTAAGTGAAACAATAGATACATCTACAATTATAGTGGGGGATTTTAATACACCACTATCAACTCTGGACAGAACATCTCAAAAGAGAATCACCAAAGAAACAAAACATCTGAATAGTATATTAGAGGAGCTGGATCTAATAGACATATATAGATTGCTACACCCAAACACAGCAGGATATACATTTTTCTCAAGCGCACATGGATCATTCTCCAAGATAGATCATATGCTAGGCCACAAAGAAAGGCTGAATGAATTCAGAAAGATTGAAATCATACAAAACATTATCTCTGACCACAGTGGAGTCAAGCTGGAGATTTGCAAGGGTCAGAAGCCCAGATTTCACACCACGATTTGTAAATTAAACAGCACACTCTTAGAAAAACAGTGGGCCAAAGAGGAAATCTCAAAAGAAATCAATGACTACCTTGAAACAAATGATAATGATAACACAACATACCAAAATTTATGGGATGCAGCAAAAGCAGTACTGAGAGGGAAATTTATAGCCATAAATTCATATATCAAAAAAGAAGAAAGAGCAAAAATTGAAGAGCTAACTGCACATTTGAAGGAATTAGAAAAACAACAACAAAGTAACCCAACAGGAAGAAGAAGGAAGGAAATAACAAAGATAAGAACAGAACTAAATGAAATAGAAAATAAGAAAGCACTTGAACAGATAAACAAGACCAAGAGCTGTTTTTTTGAGAAGATTAACAAAATTGACAAACCTTTAGCAACACTAACAAAGAAAAAAAGAGAGAAGATGCAAATACACAAAATAAGAAATGAGAAAGGCGATATCACCACTGACCCCACAGAAATAAAGACTATCATAAGAGGATATTTTGAAAAACTATATTCCAACAAAAATGACAATCTAGAGGAAATGAACAAATTCCTAGAAACACATAAGCAGCCCATATTGACGAAAGAAGAAATTGATGATCTTAACAAACCAACCACAAGCAGAGAGATAGAATCAGTTATTAAAAATCTCCCAACTAAGAAGAGCCCAGGGCCAGATGGCTTCACAGGTGAATTCTACAAAACATTCCGGAAAGAACTGACACCAATCCTGCTGAAACTATTCCAAAAAATTGAAACAGAAAGAACATTACCCAACTCCTTCTATGATGCCAACATTACCCTAGTACCAAAGCCAAACAAAGACATCACAAGAAAGGAAAATTACAGACCAATTTCTCTAATGAACCTAGACGCAAAAATACTTAACAAAATACTTGCTAATCGTATTCAACAACACATTAAACATATTATACACCACGACCAAGTGGGATTCATCCCAGGTATGCAAGGATGGTTCAACATAAGAAAATCAATCAACGTAATACACCATATAAACAGATTGAAGGAAAAAAATCACATGATTATATCTATTGATGCAGAAAAAGCATTTGACAAAATACAGCACCCTTTCTTGATAAAAACACTCCAAAAGATTGGAATACAAGGAAATTTTTTGAACATGATAAAGAGTATATATGAAAAACCTAAAGCCAATATTGTTTACAATGGAGAAATACTAGACTCCTTCCCTCTAAACTCAGGAACAAGACAAGGATGCCCACTGTCTCCGCTCCTATTTAACATTGTCTTAGAAGTACTTGCTCGAGCACTGAGGCAAGAACCAGAAATAAAAGGCATTCACATTGGAAAGGAAGAAGTCAAAATTTCATTATTTGCAGATGACATGATCCTATACATAGAAAACCCTGAGAGATCTACAACAAAGATTCTAGAACTCATAAATGAGTTTAGTAAAGTCGCAGGTTATAAGATCAATGCGCAAAAATCAGTAGCATTTCTGTACACCAATAATGAGCAAGATCAGGAGGAAATCAAGAAACAAATACCATTCACAATAGTAAATAAAAAAATCAAATACTTAGGAATAAATTTAACTAAAGAGGTAAAGAACTTATACACCGAGAACTATACAAGATTGTTCAAGGAAATCAAAGAAGACCTGAATAAATGGAAGACTATTCCTTGTTCATGGATAGGAAGACTGAACATTATTAAGATGTCTATCCTACCAAAACTGATCTACACATTCAATGCAATCCCAATAAAAATCAACGCAGCCTTCTTTAAGGAACTAGAAAAACTAACTATGAAATTTATTTGGAAAGGAAAGAGACCCCGAATAGCCAAAGACATACTGAAAAAGAAAAACGAAATTGGAGGAATCACACTACCTGACTTCAAAACATACTACAAAGCTACGGTGGTGAAAACAGCATGGTATTGGCATAAGGAGAGACACATAGACCAATGGAATCTAATTGAAAGCTCTGATATAGAACCTCACATATACAGCAACATAATATTCGATAAAGCCACCAAACCCTCTCAACTGGGAGAGAGTGGCCTATTCAACAAATGGTGTCTGGAGAACTGGATAGCCATATGTAGAAGAATGAAAGAGGATTACCATCTCACACCTCATACAAAGATCAACTCAAGATGGATCAAAGACCTAAATATAAGAGCCAAGACCATAAAAACCTTAGAAAGCAGTGTAGGGAAACATCAACAGGACCTTGTATTAGGAAAAGGATTTATGAATATCTCACCAAAAGCACGAGCAGCAAAAGAACTAATAGATAAATGGGACTTCCTCAAAATTAAAGTCTTCTGCACCTCAAAGGAGTTTGTCAAGAAAGTAAAAAGGGAGCCCACACAGTGGGAGAAAATATTTGGCAATCATATATCTGATAAGAAACTTATAACTTGCATATATAAAGAACTTCTATATCTTGAAAATAAAAAGATAAACAACCCATTTAAAAAATGGGAAAAAGACTTAAACAGACACTTCTCTGAAGAAGAAATACAAATGGCAAAAAAGCACATGAAAAAATGTTCCAAATCTCTAGCTATCAGGGAAATGCAAATCAAAACTACAATGAGATACCATCTTACACCCATAAGATTGGCAGCTATGAAAAAAACAGAAGAATACAAGTGCTGGAGAGGATGTGAAGGAAGGGGAACACTCATCCACTGCTGGTGGGAATGCAGAAGGATCCAACCATTCTGGAGGACAGTATGGCGGTTTCTCAAAAAACTAGCCATAGATTTGCCATATGACCCAGCAATACCACTGCTGGGTATATACCCAGCAGAACTGAAAACAAGGACACAAATCGATATATGTACACCAATGTTCATAGCAGCATTGTTCACTATTGCCAAAAGTTGGAATCAACCCAAATGCCCATCAACAGATGAGTGGATCAATAAAATGTGGTATATACACACAATGGAATACTACTCGGCTGTAAGAACAAACACACTACAAACACACGTGATAACATGGATGAATCTTGAGAACCTTATATTGAGTGAAGCAACCCAGACATTGAAGGACAAATACTACATGACCTCAATGATATGAAATAAACAAGCTGCCCTAGATAGCAAGAGACTGAACGATAGGCTTACAGGAAATTGGAGGGTGGAGGAAGGATGTGAGCCGATGTCTGCAGGGGTGGAATTTAAGACGAGATGGTGGTAAGTATGAACACAAAGAAGAGATAAAAGGGGGGCAAGGGGTTGCCTTTGGTTGGGGCTTTGTGGGTTTGAGGGTGGCTGGGGAGGGACGGATGGGTAACATTGCCCAAAAGTGGGGGAAGGGAGGGGTAGCATACGAACACAGGAGAGGGTCAGGTGTTGGTGGAGAGTAAAATGCTGAGAAAATCATATCAAAATATAATAAAGAGTGTTACCTGTTTAGAATGCTCGGAGGGGAGGGTCTGATGCAGAACGGGCTCCTGGGGAATGTCTAAATGCTCATTCTGCCAGAGTGGATGACACCATGGGTAGAAACCCAAGTAGTGAGAGTGGTGGTGGACCCACATCCTGGGGAGGACTAATGCCATCCAATAGAGGGAACTGTATCCCTCGAGAGAAAGGGTGGCTCCCAGGGCATTGGGGCAGTTGAGCAAGTTAGGCCCTGAACACTATTCCATCTATCTCTGGAAGTGGCTCCTCGGGAAACGGAGGTTGGCTGTCACTGTGGGCACCAAGGTGGAAGGGAAAATGGACGTTAAATGTGTGGAACCAAGGTAAATGGGGGGTAAGAGAGGAGTTTCTTGAGAGTACACAAGGATGGATATAAAACATGTAATATTACACCATAACATATAGGAGATGACAGACTGATAATGTAAACCATAATGTAAAACATAGGATAACTAAGAATGTAAAGAACTGTGTATCCTAAAGTATGCACCATAATGTAAGCACAGATGTCACCTTGTTAGAAAGCTAATGTCTCAGACTCTGTACATCACGTTAAGTAAATATGATGTGAATAGGGTATAAGAGTATCGCTGTGGAAGGAAAAAGGTTTTGTGGTGGATATATGGGAGTGCTCTATATTATATATATGCATTGCTGTGGTCTAGGACTCCTGTGAAGAGAAGCTGAATAATTAGGGGGAAAAAAAAGAAAAAGAAAAAGATAGGATGTAGAATTTTTTCAAGTCAACATTCTTTATCTAAGTTCTTTATCTAACTTTATCCAAGTTCTTTATCTAACCTTTAAACCCATCGCTATATGCCATTCCCTAGTAAGGGACCATGACATTATATTGGGCTTCAAATTTCGGGGAGTTCTGGATCACAGAGTGTTTCAACAATGGCAATGGAGGGATACTGGTATGGGATACCAATGACAGGTGATATATGGCTGACAGGGAGCTGTACAGAACATATGTCCAGGGTGCATGGTAATGTTTGGATATACTCATAGTGGCAACAATTAAAAACCACAGCAGGGGGGTACTGGGTTCCTGGCCAGTGGTGCTCTGTCGTGGTCCCTAGGGGAGCAGCGACAGTCCCCAGGTACAGCGGCGGGGACCAGGAGGGAGTGAGGGTTCAACAGTGAGCCCCTGATGCTAATGACTATGCTTGTGAGCTGATAAGCCTAAAATAAGAACAAGGCCTAGAGCAACATTGTGCCTGGGAATTTCCTCCTGTCAGCCTTCATGTTACTCAAATGTGGCCAGTCTCGAAGCCAAACTCAGCATGTAAATGCAATGCCTTCCCCCCAGCGTGGGACATGACACCCGGGGATGAGCCTCCCTGGCACCGAGGGACCACTATCAACTACCAACTGATGATGCAACTGGAAAATGACCTTATACGGAAGGTTCAATGTGGATCAGCAGAATATCCCTGTCTACATAAAATAACATGACTTTAAAATGCTGTTTGACCTAAAGTAAGGGGGAAATGGAAAGGAGAAATGAGTTTATTTGGCTACGAGTCTCTAAAAAAGAGTCTGGAGGCTGGCAGAAGGATTGCCCTCATGCACAACTGAGCAGAGTCAGAGAGACAGATAAAGCAGATACAACCCCCAGATATTGGTTCCTTTGAGGGCTAAAGAGACCCATGGGAGTTATGGTCATGGCCGATGGGGTTAACTACCAGGTCAGATGGCCCCTCTTTGGAAATGGTGTTTATGTGTGATGAATCTGGACTCAGATGGGATCTTCCTTCATAAGACTTTCATGCTAATGTGCTGGAGGTGCAGTTAATGTTGGGGTTTAAGATATATTTAGGGGATTTGAATCTCTGGACTGACAATGTGATAGCCAGGTCCTGAGCCTCAACAGACTCCAGCACCTACAATCTGATTCATTGGACTCACCACACTCAGCTAAGATGGAGTTGAAGAAGGACAACCACCACACCATGGAGCCTAGAGTGATTACAACTGAAAGTGGGAGGATTGCATCCAGCATCCATGTGGAATCTGAGCCTCCTCTTGACATAGAGGTGCAATGGACACAACCAATCCAATGTGCACATAGAAGAGGTGGCATTGGATTGGGAAAAGTGGACATGGTGGCTGATGGGTATGGGGAAAGGCAGGAAGAGATGAGAGGTGGAGGCGTCTTTGGGACATGGAGCTGCCCTGGATGGTGCTTCAGAGGCAATCACCGGACATTGTAAATCCTCACAGGGCCCACTGGATGGAATGGGGGAGAGTATGGGCCATGATGTGGACCATTGACTATGAGGTGCAGAGGTGCCCAAAGATGTACTTACCAAATCCAATGGATGTGTCATGATGATGGGAATGAGTGTTGCTGGGGGGGGAGAGGTGGGGTGGGGGGGTGGGGTTGAATGGGACCTCACATATATATTTTTAATGTAATATTATTACAAAGTCAATTAAAAAATAAATTAATTAAAAAAAAAAAAGAAAGGGATTAGATTCCACATGGATGCTGGATGCAATTCTCCTGCTTTCAGTTGTAGGCACTCTTGGCTCCCTCATGTGGTGGTTGACCTTCTTCAACTCCATGTTAGCTGAGTGGGGTAAGTCCAATAAACCAGAGTGTAAGAGCTGAAGTCTGTTGAGGCTCAGGGCCTGGCTATCACATGGTCAGTCCAGAGATTCAGGTCACCTGGGTGTACACTAAACCCCAGCACCAAATACAGTTCTGATAAAAGTAACCAGAGAGGCTTGTGAACAAAGATCACATCTGAGTCCAGCTCCATCACACTGAAACACAAACTCCAAAGTATGGTCAACTGACATGGCACTGAACTCCATCTACCATGACCATAGAACCTGTGGTTCTCTGTAGCCCTCAGAAGAACCAATACCTGAGGTTGAATCTACTTTATCTGTCTCTGGGACTCTGCTGAGGTGTGCATAAGGGCAACCCCCCTGATAACCTCCTAGCTCTTTTTGGAGACTCATAGCTATATAAACTCATTTGTCCTTTCCATTTCCCCCTTTTCCTCAGGTCAAAAAGCATTTTTAACTCCTGGTATTACATGTACATTGACACATTATCCTGGTCCGAGTTGACCCTTTTATTCAAGGTCATTTTCTAGTTACATCATCAGCTGGTACTTGGTAGTAATCCCTCAGTGCCAGGGAGGCTCATCCCCAGGAGTCATGTCCCACTCTGGGGGGAAGGCAACGCATTTACATGCTGAGTTTTCTATCAAGAATGGCCACATTTGAGCAACACAGAGGCTCTCAAGGAGGTATCACTTAGGCACCTGGCAGATCTAGGCCTAGTTCTTATTTCAGGTGCACAGGCTCCCAAGCATAGTCATTAGTATCAAGGGCTCATTGTTGGACCTTCCTTCTTTTTTGGTCTTTGCCATTGCACTCGAGGGATTGTTGCTGTCCCTTTAGCTCTGTGATAGAGCTTCCCCGGCTAGGAACTCAGCACTCCCTCAGTTGTTCTTTGTAATTGTATCCACTATGAAAATATCCAAATATTTTTATGTACCCTGGATATATGCCCTGTAGAACTCCTGCCAACCATGTGTCCCCTGTCAATAATATCCCACACCAATATTCCTCCCCTGACATTGTTGGATCTCTGTGATCCAAAACTTCTTCAAAAGTGAAGCCCAATATATTGCCAGGTTCCATTAATAGTAAAATGGAATATAGTGATGAGTTTAAATGTTAGATATAGAATATATATTAATTTAGAAAAATTAAGGTAAAAATAAATTGGGGGTATAAAAATATTTAAAAATGCAAAAGCTTTGTTTTTTGATGATTTGCCTTCCATCACTGCAATACACGTTGGCGTGTATGCAAATCGGCAAGGCAAATACTTCCGTCTTTTCCTCAGTATCTACATCCTATCTTTTTCTTTTCTTTTTTCTAATTATTAAGCTTATCTTCACAAAAGTTTTAGACCACAGTACTTCATATATACAATATACAGGGCTCCTACATATCCAACATAAAAACCTTTTCCCTTCCACAGCAATAATCTTTTTACACATTCATAATATATATATTTACTGAAACTAGTGTACAGACATTGAGAAAATAGCTTTCGAACAAGGTAACGTTGTGTTTACATTGTGGTTTATATTTTAGACTATACAATTTTCTGAATTTTTAGTTATCTTATGTTTTATATTATGATTTACATTTTATCCTATCAGCCCCTATATATTTTTGGTGTAATTTTACATGTCTTATATCCAAACTTGCATATTCTTGTGGAACACTTCTATTGCCCACACAGTTACGTTGGTTCCATCTATTCAATACCTCTTTCCCCTTCCACTTAGGGCCCACAGTGACAGTGAATCTTCATTATTGAAGGGCCATGTTCAGAGTAACTTGCAACAGTGTGGTGGGCTTGACATGCTCAACTGCCCTAATGCACTGGGAGTCACCATTTCTCTTGAGAGGTACAGTTCCCTCTATTTGATGGCATTAGTCCTCCCCAGGATGTGGGTATACCTTCACTCTCATTATATGGGTCTCTACACAATGGCATAACCCACTCTGGCAAAATGAGCATTCACATATTCCCTAGGAGCCTGTCCTGCATCAGATTATCCCCTTTAAGCATCTTAAACAGGTAACCTTCCTTATTATATTTTTGAAAAAGTTTCTCAGCATTATACTCTCAACCAAATACCTGAAAATCTTCTATGTTTGTATGTTCCCCACCCTTCCCCCAATTTCGTGGGCAATATTACCTATCCTCCCATTCCTAGTCCCCCTCAAGCCCACAAACCCCACCCAAAGGTAACTCTATGCCCCCATTTTACCCCTTCCTTGTACAAATACTTACCTCCAGCTTATCCTAGATTTTACCCATGTAGGTGTCAGCTTACATCCTTCTCTACCCCCCAATTCCCTTTAAGCCTAGCATCCAGTCTCTAGCTCTCTGAGGCAGCTTGGTTTATTATTTCATATCATCGAGGTCATGTAGTACTTGTCCTTCAATGCCTGGGTTGTCTCACTCAACAAAAGGTTCTCAAGATTCATCCATGTTATCAAACGTGTTTGTGGTGTATTTGTCTTAAAGATCAGTAGTCTTCCATTGTATGTATATACCACATTTTATTTATCCATTCATCTGTTGATGGGCATCTGGGTTGATTCCAACTTTTGGCAATAGTGAACAATGCTGCTATGAACATTGGTGTGCATATATCAGTTTCTGTCCTTGTTTTCGGTTCTACTGGATATATATGCAGCAGTGGAATTGCTGGGTCATATGGCAAATCTATAGCTAGTTTTTTGAGAAACCACCAAACTCCTCCAGAATGGCTGGAACCTTCCTCATACCCACCAGCAATGGAAGAGTGTTCCCATTCCTCCACATCTTCTCCAGAATTTGTAGTTTTATGTTTTTTCATAGCTGCCAATCTTATGGGAGTAAGATGGTATCTCATTGTAGTTTTGATTTTCAATTCCCTGATAGCTAGAAATTTGGAGCATTTTTTCATGTGTTTTTAGCCATTTGTATTTCTTCTTTGGAGAAGTGACCATTGAAATCTTTTTCACGTTTTTAAAAGGGTTGTTTGTCTTTCTATTTTCAAGATATAGGAGTTCTTTATATATGAAGGTTATAAGTATCCTGTCAGATATATTGTTACCAAATATTTTCTACCATTGTGTAGGCTCTCTTTTCACTTTTGGACAAACTCCTTGGAGGTGCAGAAGGCTTTAATTTAGAGGAAGTCCCATTTATCTATTTGTTCTTTTGCTGCTTGTGCTTTTGGTGTGAAATTCATGAAGCCATTTCCTATTACAAAGTCTTGTATATGCTTCCCTACACTGTTTTCCAAAGTCTTTATGGTCTTGGCTCTTATATTTAGGTCTTTGCTATATCTTTTCTTTTATTTATTCATTTTTTAAAAATGTTACATTCAAAAAATATGAGATCCCCATTCTCCCCCACCGCCTGCACTCCACCACTCCCCCCACAGTAACAGTCTCCCCCATCACCATGACACATTCATTGCATTTGGTGAGTACATCTCTGGGCATCACTGCACCTCATGGTCAGTGGTACACATCATAGCCCATACTCTCCCACGTTCCATACAGTGGGTCATGGGAGGATCTACAATATCCGGTAATTGTCCCTGCAGCACTACCGAGGACAACACCAAGTCCCGAAAATGCCTCCACATCTGATCTCCTCCTCCCATTCCCTGCACCCAGCAGCCACCATGGCCACTTTTTCCACACCAATGCCACATTTTCTCAATTACAAACCACAATAGTTCATGAATAAAATATCAGTAAGTCCACTTTAACCCTTACTGAATTCCTCCATCCTATGGACCTTGGATTGGTTGTGTCCATTCCACATCTATGTCAAGAGGGGGCTTAGATTCCACATGGATACTGGAAGCAATCCTCCTGCTGTCAGCTGTAGGCACTCCAGGCTCCATGGTGTGGTGGTTGACATTCTTCAACTCCAAGTTAGCTGAGTGGGGTAAGTGCAATAAACCAGAGTGTAGGAGCTGAAGTCTGTTGAGATTCAGGGCCTGGCTATTATATGGTCAGTCCAGAGGTTCAGATCCCCTAGATATATCTTAAATCCCAGCACCAACTACAATTCCAGTAAAGTAACAGGAAAGGCTTGTGAAAAGAGATCACATCTGAGTCCAGCTCCATCACGCAGAAACACCTACTCCAAAGAACTGCCAACTGACATGGCAGTGAGCTCCATCTGCCTTGGCCATAAAACCTGTGGGTCTCTTTAGCCCCAAAAGAACCAATACCTGGGGTTGTATCTACTTTATCTGTCTCTGAGACTCTGCTGAAGTGTGCATAAGGGAAATCCTTCTGACAACCTCCAAACTCTTTTTTAGAGACTCATAGCCATGTGAACTCATTTGTCCTTTCCATTTCCCCCTTAATTAAGGTCAAACAGCATTTTTAACTCCTGTTATTATACATAGACAGGGATATTCTGCTGGTCCATGTTGAACCTTTAATTCAAGGTCATTTTCTGTTATGTCATCAGCTGGTACTTGGTAGTGATCCCTTGGCACCAGGGAGGCTCATCCCCGGGTGTCATGCCCTACGCTGGGGGGAAGGCAGTGCATTTACATGCTGAGTTTGGCTTCAAGACTGGCCACATTTGAGTAACATGGAGGCTGTCAGGAGGGAACTCCTAGACACAGTGCTGCTCTAGGCCTTGTTCTTATTTCAGGTATACAGGCTCACAAGCATAGTCATTAGTATCAGGGGCTCACTGTTGGACCCTCATTCCTTCCTGGTCCTTGCCATTGCACCCGGGGGACTGCTGCTGCTCCCCTAGGGACCAAAACAGAGCCCACCCTGGCCAGGAACCCAGCACCCTCCCAGCTGTTGTTTTTAATTGATTCCACTATGAGTATATCCAAACATTTCTATGCACCCTGGACACATGCCCTGTATAACTCCCTGTCAACCATATGTCCCCTGTCAATAAAATCCCATACCAGTATCCCTCTGCTGCCAATGTTGAACCACTCTGTGATGCAAAACTTCGTGAAAAGTGAAGCCCAGTATAATGCTAGGTTCCATTAATAGTAAAATGAATATAGCGATGAGTTTAAAGGTTAGATATAGAATACATATTGATTTGAAAAAGTTCTACATCCTATCTTATTCTTTTCTTTTTTCCTAATTATTGAGCTTCTCTTCACAAGAGCCTTGGACCACAGTAATTCATATATACAATATACAGTACTCCCACATATCCAATATAAAACCTTCTCCCTTCCACAGTGATAATCTTTTAACTTATTCATACCATATGTGCTGAAACTGATGTACTGATATTGAGACAATAGCTTTCAAACAAGGTAACATTTGTATTTACATTGTGGTTTATACTTTAGGCTATACAATTTTCTAAATTTTTAGTTATCCTATGCTTTACATTATGGTTTACATTATTAGTCTGTTGGCCCCTATATGTTTTTGGTGTAATATTACATGTTTTATATCCATCCTTGTGTACTCTTGTGAAACACTTCTATTGCCGTCACAGTTATGTTGGTTCCATCCATTCAATATCTATTTCCCCTCCCCTTGGGGCCCACAGTGACAGTCAATCTTCATTTCTTGAAGAGCCATGTTCAGCGATACTTGCAACAGTGTTGAGGGCTTGACTTGCTCAACTGCCCTAATGCCCTGGGAGCCACCCTTTCTCCTAAGAGATACAGTTCCCTCTATTTGTTGGCATTATTCCTCCTCAGGATGTGGGTCTACCTTCATTCTCATTATATGGGTCTCTACCCAATGGTATAACCCACTCTGGCAAAATGAGCATTCAGATATTCCCTAGGAGTCTGTCCTGCATCGGATTATCCCCTTTGAGTATCTTAAACAGGTAACTTTCCTAATTATATTTTGAAAACGTTTTCTCAGCATTTTATTTTCAACCAACACCTGACAACCTCCTATGTTCATATGATGCCCCTCCCTCCCCCCAATTTCTTGGGCAATATTACCCAACTGCCCATCCCTAGCCCTCCTCGACCCCACAAAGCCCCACCCAAAGGTAACCCTATGCCCCCATTTTATCTCTTCCTTGTGCACATACTTACCGCCAGCTTATCATAGATTTCACCCATGTAGATGTCAGCTTACGTCCTTCCTCTATCCCCCAGTTTCCTGTAAGCCTATCTTCCAGTCTCTGGCTCTCTGAGACAGGTTGCTTTTTTCATATCATTGAGATCCTGTAGTATTTGTCCTTCAATGCCTGGGTTGCTTCACTCAACATAAGGTTCTCAAGATTCATCCATGTCATCACATGTGTTTGTAGTGTATTTGATCTTAAAGCCGAGTAGTGTTCCATTGTATGTATATACAACATTTTATTGATCCACTCATCTGTTGAAGGGCATTTGGGTTGATTCCAACTTTTGGCGATAGGGAACAATGCTGCTATGAATATTGGTGTGCATGTATCAGTTTGTGTCCTTGTTTTCAGTTCTACTGTGTATATACCCAGCAGTGGAATTGCTGGGTCATATGGCAAATCTATGGTTAGTTTTTTGAGAAACCGCCAAACCGTCATCCAGAATGGTTGGATCCTTCTGCATTCCCACCAACAGTGGATGAGTGTTCCCATTTCTTCACATCCTCTCCAGCATTTGTATTCTTCTGTTTTTTTCATAGCTGCCAATCTTATGGGAGTAAGATGATATCTCATTGAGTTTTGATTTGCTTTTCCCTGATAGCTAAAGAGTTGGAGCATTTTTTCATGTGTTTTTTAGCCATTTGTATTTCTTCTTTGGAGAAGTGTCTGTTTAAATCTTTTTCCCATTTTTTAAATGGGTTATTTATCTTTTTATTTTCAAGATATGGGAGTTCTTTATATATGCTAGTTATAAGTCTCCTATCCGATATATGGTTACCAAATATTTTCTCCCATTATGTAGGCTCTCTTTTCACTTTCTTAACAAACTCCTTTGAGGTTCAGAAGGCTTTCGTTTTGAGGACGTCCCATTTATTTATTTGTGCTTTTGCTGCTCGTGCTTTTGGTGTGAAGTTCATGAAGCCATTTCCTATTTACAAGGTCTTGTATATGCTTCCCTACACTGTTTTAAAAAGTCTTTATTGTCTTGGTTCTTATATTTAGGTATTTGATCCATATTGAGTTGATTTTTGTATAAGGTGTGAGATGATAATCCTCTTTCATTCTTTTACATATGGATATCCAGTTCTCGAGGCACCATTTGTTGAAGAGGCCATTCTCTCCCTGTTGAGAGGGTTTGGTGGCTTTATCGAATATTATATGGCTATATATATGGGGATCTATATCAGAACTTTCAATTCAATTCCATTGGTCAGTGTGTCTCTCCTTATGCCAATACCATGCTGTTTTCACTACTGTAGCTTTGTAGTATGTTTTGAAGTCAGGTAGTGTGATTCCTCCAATTTCATTTTTCTTTTTCAATATGTCTTTTGCTCTTCGAGGCCTCTTTCCTTTCTGGATAAATTTTATTAGCAAGTTTTTCTAGTTCCTTAAAGAATGCTGTGTTGATTTTTATTGGGATTGCACTGAATGTGTAGGTCAGTTTTGGTAGTATAGACATCTTAATCATATTTAGTCTTCCTATCCAGGAACAGGGAACATCCTTCCATTTATTTAGGTCATCTTTGATTTCCTTGAACAGTGTTTTGTAGTTCTCTGTGTATAATTTTTTACATTTTTAGTTAAATTTATTCCTAGGTATTTGTTTTTTTATTGACTATTGTAAATGGTATTTGTTTCTTCATTTCCTCCTGATCTTGCTCATTATTGCTATATAGAAATGCTTCTGATTTTTGCACATTGATCTTATAACCTGTGACTTTACTAGACTCATTTATGAGTTCTAGAAACTGTTGTAGACCTCTCAGGGTTTTGTATGTATAGGATCATGTCATCTGCAAATAATGAAATTTTCACTTCTTCCTTTCCAATTTGAATGCCTTTTATATCTGATTCTTGCCTCAGTGCTTGAGCAAGTACTTCTACAACAATGTTAAATAGAAGGGGAGACAGTGGGCATCCTTGTCTTGTTCCTTACTATAGAGGGAAGAATTGTAGGATTTCTCCATTGTAAATGATGTTGGCTGTGGGTTTTTCATATGTACTCTTTATCACGTTAGAAAATTTCCTTGTATTCTGATTTTTCACTGTGTTTTCATCAAGAAATTGTGCTGTATTTTGTCAAATGCTTTTTCTGCATTTTTAAATATAATCATGTGATCTTTTTCCTTCAATCTGTTTATATGGTGTATTACATTGATTGATTTTCTTATGTTGAACCATCCTTGCATACCCAGAGTGAATGTCTGATGGTCATGGTGTATAATTTGTTTAATGTGTTCTTGAATATGGTTAGCATGTATTTTGTTCAGTCTTTTTGTGTCTAGGGTTAGAGATATTGGTCTGTAATTTTCCTTTCTTGAGGTGTCTTTATTTGGCTTTGATACTAGGGTAATGTTGGCATCATAGAATGAGTTAGGTAATGTTCCTTCCATTTCAATTTTTTTGAAGAGTTTCAACTGGATTGGTATTAGTTATTTCAGGAATGTTTTGTAGAATTCACCTGTGAAGCCATCTGGCCTTGGGCTCCTTAGTTGGGAGGTCTTTAATGACTGATTCTATCTCTTTCTTGTGATTGGTTTATTGAGATAATCAATTTCTTCTTTCATCAATATAGGCTGCTTATGTGTTTCTAGGAATTTGTCCAATTCCTCTGAATTGTCATTTTTGTTGGAATATAGTTTTTCAAAGTATCCTCTTACGATAGCCTTAATTTCTGTGGGATCAGAGGCGATATCTCCTTTCTCATTTCTTATTTTGTGTATTTGCATCTTCTCTCTTTTTTTCTTTGTTATCTAGCTAAGGGTTTGTGAATTTTATTCATCTTCTCAAAGAACCAGCACTTGTTTTTATCTGTTCAAGTGCTTTATTTTCTATTTCATTTAGTTATGCTCTTATCTTTATTTCTTTCTTTCTTCTTCCTGTGGTTTTACTTTGTTGTTTTTTTACTAATTACTCCAAATGTGCTGTTAGCTCTTCAATTTTTGCTCTTTCTTCTTTTTTGATGTATGAACTTATGGCTATAAATTTCCCTCTCAGTACTTCTTTTGCTGCATCCCCTAAGTTTTGGTATGTTGTGTTATCATTTTCATTGGTTTCAAGGTAGACATTAATTTCTTTTGAGATTTCCTCTTTGACCCACTGTTTTTCTAAGAGTGTGCTGTTTAATTTCCATATCTTGGTGTGAAATCTGGGCCTTTGGCCCTTGCAGATTTCGAGTTTCACTCCACTGTGGTCAGAGATATTATTTTTTATGATTTTGATCTTTCTTAAATCATTGAGCTTTTCTTTGTGGCCTAGGAAATGGTCTATCTTGGAGAATGATCCATGTGCACTTCAGAAAAATGTATATCCTGCTGTATTCAGGTGTAATTATCTGTATATATCTATTAGATCCAGCTCCTCTAACATACTGTTCAAAGTTTTTCTTTCTTTATTGATTCTCTTTTGAGATGTCCTGTCCAAAGTTGATAGTCGTGTATTAAAGTCTCCCACTGTAATTGTAGAGGCATCTATTCTTTCACTTAGTTTTTCCAGTGTTTGCCTCACATATTTGGAGGCACCCTTGTTAGGATCATAAATATTTATGATTGTTCAGTCTTCTTGGAAGATTATCCCTTTCACTCATATGTAATATCCTTTGTTTCTCACAATTGTTTCATGCTTAAAGTCTATTTTTTCTGATATTAATATAACTACTCCTGCCTTTTTTTGGTTATTGTTTGCCTGTAAGATTGTTTTCCAGGCATTCCCTTTCAACCTTCATGAATCCCTGGGTCTAAGATATGTTTCTTGTAGACAGCATATAGATGGAGCATATTTCCTTATCCATCTTCCAATCTGAATCTTTTGACAGTTGAGTTTAAACCATTTACATTCAGTGTTATTACTTTCAAGGAATTATTGATGTTAGCCATATTTTCTTTGGACTTGTGTTTGTCATATTCTGGGTTTTTTTCCTTCTCCTTTTGTCTTTTTTGTTGGTCTTACACTCTCCTCCAACTCTGCCTCTCCTGTTTTTTCCTTGCTTCCTGCAGAACTCCCTTTATTATTTCTTGAAGGGCATGGTTCTTGTTGGCATACTCTTTTAATTTCTGTTTATCTGTGAATATTTAGAACTCTCCATCATTTTTGAATGCTAGTTTAGCTGGGTAGAGTATTCTTGGTTGGAAATTTTTTTTTCTTTTATTATCTTGACTATATCATACCAGTACCTTCTTGCCTCCATGGTTTCTGATGAGGAATCAGCATGTAATCTAATGGAGCTCCCCTTGTATGTGATGGTTCTCTTTTCTCTGGTTGCTTTTAGAATTTTCCCCTTGTCTTGATCATTGGATAATTTGACAAGTATATGTCTTGGCGTGGGCCTGTTGGGATTTATGGTGTTTGGGATGCATTGTGCTTCCTGGACATGTACATCAATTTCCCTCAGTAGATTTGGGAAGTTTTCAACCATTATTTCCTCCAACACCTTTTCTGTCCCCTTTCCCTTCTCTTCTCCTTCTGGGATGCCTATAGTATGTATGTTTTTCATTGTCATCCAGGTCCCTAAGTCCTAGCTGGATTTTTTCTACCTTTTTATCAATCAGTTCTCCTATCTGTTTGATTTCAGATATACCATCTTCCACGTCGCTAATTCTCTCTTCTGCCTCTTCTAACCTGCTGCTATTTGCTTAGAGTGTATTTTTAATTTCTTGAACTGTGGTGTTCATCACCATCATATCTGTTATCTTTTTGCGTATGTCTGCAATTTTCTCTTCAAGTGTTTTCTTCATATTGTTCATCTCTTCCTTGACTTCATTAAGTTGGTCTCTAATATATGTTTTGAGATCTTTAATTACTTTTTCTATGTTCTGCTCCCCTTCCTGGTTTTTAGTTTGTTCATCAGATTCGGCCATCATTTCCTGATTATTGCTTTGGTTTGTAGTTTTTTGTTGCTGTCTGATCATCATTTTAACTTGATGGGTTTAATCAGTTCTTTAGCTTCTTTATCTAGTCTTGGGGATTAATTAGTTGTTGTTTGTGCATAAGTGTTATGTCTTCTGTCACTTTGTGCTTCTTACTTTGTTTTCTTGTTGCTGACTAAGTTCATTTTGAAGGAAAATATTAGGTCCAGGGAAAGCAAAATGAGTAAAAAAAGAAAATGTATAAAGTAGTATTGGTAATAAATGTTAATAGAGCAACAATGTGAAATCTAGGAGAATGGATATTGGACTTATGTAAGTAGTGTAGAGTTATAGCAGTAAGTAGAGTAACTATAATGAGATGGTCAACTGAATATGGGAGGGTTATAGTATGAATTAAAAGGCCAGCGCTTTCAAGAGAGAGGGAAAGAGAAAAGAAAGGCAATAATATCAAGAGTGGATAAAATACAGAAAACAGAACAAAGGTATTAGAAATTAAAAGTCAGACAATTTGGGGGCCAAAGAAAGGGAGGTGGAATGTAAGAGAAACAGTAGATGATGGAGGATAGGAAGATGTAGGGGAAAGTGGATAGTGTAGGTGGCCAAAATCAATACACATAGAAAAGAGGAAATGGAGGATGAGGAAACACAGCAAGTGTGAAGCACTCTCTGTGCACCTATTATATAAAGAAAAGAAAAGAAAAGAAGAAGAAAAAGAGAGAAAAAATGAGAAGAGAAAAGGGGGGGCAAAGAAAAGCAGGGGAAACAAGAAAGAAAAAGAGAAAAAAAAAAACTAAATAAATGAAGAAGGACCTTGGGGGATAAAACAAGAGAAAAGACCAGGAGACAATATAATATTAGCAACCAAGACAAAAGTAAAATAAAATAAAAGAACCAACATTTTAAGCTGGGAATCCTCTTTGCAGTTAAATAATACACTTAGGGATCTGACCTTCCTCTTTCTCCTTTCCTCACTTCTCTCTCTCCCAGGACAGCAGGAAAGCTGCCTGAGAGGTCCAGTAGGAGACTGAAGTAGGTCCTTGTTGAACCAACTCATCACACAAGACTAGGACTCTTCATTTCCAGCATGAGAGCACCTACACCTCATCAGAAACCCCAAATATGCTACTGGAAGCTTGGATAGCACAGCATGTCCTACAGTCCCTCTCCCTTATGTGTGCTAGGAGAGGTCTAATTCATTTTCTGACTCCACCTTCTCCCAGACCAAGTTTCCTATCCCAGAACATTTAGGTAAATTGGACTTTCTCAGCAGATTCATCTCTCCTTTCTTCCTAGACTCTCCCCAAGTCAGCTGGTACACTCCTCCAAGTTCAAGGAGAGAGAGAAAGGAAAAGAAACACAAATACCAAGGGCTAGGGTAAACAAGGACCTCAGATGGCCCTCAGGGCATGGTGGACTCAGGGATGGGAAGTCTGTGATATTGCAGACTCAAAGTGTGTGAGTCTCTGGAGGGTGGGCCACCAGGGTTTAGGGGACACAGACCTGGGAACCATGCATCCAGTTAACAGGGGACCTGGTAGCCCCACAGCAAAACACAGTCTTCGGGGATCCCTGCAGCTGGGTGCCAGCCTTAGGTGGAAGGGTCCCACTCACTACCTCTGACCTCCATGTCAGAAATCCAAAATTCCACCTCTCACAAGAATCTCTCTGTTACTGTCTCATCAAATCAACATCCAGACACCTCCTGCCCTGCAAGCCTCCAAAACAGCCCACTCAGGTTTTAGGAGTGCTGCAGCACAACAAAGATTTCAGGGATCACAGCGGCCAAGCTGCCAGCACTAGGGGGAGGGGTTCCACCTACAACTTCTGACCTCCATGTCAGAAACCTAAAATTCCACCTCTTGCAAGCATCTCTTCTGTCACTGTCTCACCAAATCGACATCCAGACACCTCCTGCCCTGCAAGCCCCCAAAACAGCCCTTTCCAGGCTTGGGGACACCCCATGCATCCTGAAAATTGTTTTGCATTTGGAAAATCTTGGTTTAAGGAAAATGTATTGGCTTTTGTAATAGGGCTTGGTCTGAGTATAAGATTAAACAGTAAAAAATGTTTAGCCAGAAATAAACCTTTGTTTTGTTACTGAATTGCAAAAAATCTTGCTTTGTAAACAGCAAAGGTAAACAGAAAGTCCTGTTAAAGGTTTGGTGTTGAAATCTTCCCTGTGGCTAAAATAATTAATGGGCTGTAGTTCAGGGTAAAAATTATGAGTCAGATTAATGGACTTTGTGCTTCTGTGTGTTTTCATGTCTCAGGATGATGATGATGGATTGTGTAATTGTGTGAAATGATGAACTTTGGTTAAGCTGGTGCCCTCCTTTGCCATTGGCAGAGGAGTGGGTTGATTGTGGTGTATGGGGCACAAACCATGGAGTCTGAATGTGTGCATACTTTGCTCTCTTGCCTCTGAGTCTAATCCATTTTCTGGGGCTCAGAGATCATCCATGCCTGTGCCATGCACCCAAGTTTATTGAGGCTGGCTCCAGTCAGGATGTCTGATAAGGCAGTGGCTTGGATCATGGCCCTGCCAGGACAGAGGTTCCCCCCAGGAAGGCACTGAGCCTGGAAGGTTTTCTCAAGCCATTTCACCAGCCAGGAACTTGCTGCCATTACTTTCTCCATCATCCTACCTTAGGGGGATGCATTACAGGGTGGAGAGCTAGGGGCTTGCCCCTCCCAATGGGTCCACACCTCCAATTCCTAAGCTGCATTCCTGACTGATGGTACCCAGCTGCCTGGGACTGGGGAGGTGGAGGGGCACAGAACAGAGCCAGGATGAGTGCAATGAAAATTCCTTCCCCAGGGCATCACAGCCAAGATACATTTGCATAATATACCCCTGCCCAGGTTCTGCCTTTCAAAATTTCTCTTTGTATGTCTATGTTAAAAGCCTTAAAATGTTTTGAAAGCTATTAAACTGGTAGAGTGCCTTTGTCTAGCAAAAAGGCTATTGCATTGGAAACACAAGACTGTTAAACTAAAACAGTGAACCTCTAATCACTTAATAACCTTTTGATGACTAATTCACTGAGGAGGGTGTCAAACAATAATGTCTGCAGAGAAAAAAAAAAAGACAAAACATATAAATCTGAGGCCAAGAAACTTCATATCGTGTCTTCTTAAAGAAATGAGGGGGAAAAAACTCAAACTTCACAGTTTAAAAATCAATTGTGCCTATAAAAGGTGTGAATAGTGATCAAAATAAAAACCTCATGTGCCATTAAATAACATCAAAGAGTTCCTTGAAATGCAAAAGGTATAAAATTCTTCTGTTTTAATTTATGCAAAACCTTGTGTTCAACTTTGAAATCTGTGTTTAACTTTTGACAGTTTGCTTGTGTCTAGGAAATCACGGTGAAAAGTAACTTAAAAATGAATCTTTAAATGCCAATACTGTCTTGCTGATAAATTTAATGCATAACTCACAAATAAAATTTATTCAGTTACTAGAAAAGCAGGAAAACCTCACAAAGTTGTACTTGATAAGGTTCTGGTGGCTTAGTTAATAAAGGTACCCAGTTCACCTTAAAGTTAAAAAAAAAAAAACTTACTAGAAACTATGACTAAGAATTAAAATCATTATATAAGTACCTTTATATATATATCAATTATAAATTTATAACTGAAACTATTACAGTAGTGTAAATATAGCCTAAATTTCAACTACTATAATGCTAATATTAATTTACCTCTGCTTATGGATACTTCAAGTTTATCTAGTGCTTCTTATAATAATAGTAATTATTACCTAAACTTATCTTATAGTTATTTTATAACTACTTTAACCTTTAATCTTCAACTATTGTGATGGTAATTATAAACTGCATTTGCATTTGCCTTTGCTTACAGTTCCTGGGGGTCTAGCCCACACCTTAACAATTCGACTTGATAATTGAACTTTAGAAACTTATAGTTAAATTAAAAACAAAAAGGTTTATGCATATCACTTTTGTGCCATTCTAAATATTTTTGGTATTTTCATTTCCTCTTTACCCTTTTAAAGGAAAAGCTGTCTTTTTCATTGACCTTTCCGAATAATATAAATTAATTCTGATTGGCCATTTCCATCAGGAATCAGAAATAACTGTTGCCAGGTTTTGCAAGAGGAAGCAATGCTCTCCCCGTGTGCCAGGCCTTTTCTTTCCCCCAAAGAGACCTTACTAAGCAACCCCCACTGTTCAGGCTGTCTCAGGAGAAAGTGAGTCAGAGCTATCCAGTTTCTTTTCAGTCTGAGCAGAAGCCCCAAATGCTTGCCAGATTCCCTCCAAACAACAATGTAACCAAGAAAACCAGTGAGAAGACTATACTCTGGATTAGCCAGCAAAGAAGAAGATTTTAAATAACTAAGTGGTGTTTCTGTATCAAACTATTCATGTTTGCCTATTTGCTCAAATAGTTGAAGTTAAATATGCAGTTATATAGGCAATGTATGTTCCTAAAACCCAAATTAAACTAAGTGATAAAAAATATATATATATATATAAATCTGAATATAAAACTATTGGAAAAACTATAAAAATCTTTATTAAATTATAATTAGAATGAATTAAGTAATTGCTTCATGTCCCAAAGCCAAGAAGTCAGTAGGTTTTTAAAATTATACACAATTTTAAATCGATCAAACACAAAAGATTTTAAGATGCTGTAAAAACAAACATTCTTTTTTTAAACAATAACATTTTCAACTTGTTTAGCTTAAGTATTATCTCTTTGGTTTATAGGATACCAGGTTAATAAGTTAACATTATATGTATTAAGTCTTTAAAATTATAAAAGCTGTAGGTTTGTGTTTAATTAAATTAAGTTAAATTTAGGGCTGCTCTCTCTTAAATGCATAAAGTAAATTTGCCAGTCTGTAGTTGTAATCAATTGTAAAAAGTTTGTAAAAACATCTTCCAAATTGAAGCACTTAAATGGCTCTAGTTCTAAAGAGTCATTATTAACTAGAAACATGGATTCATATTAATAGCAAAAAGCAACTTCATAGCAATGAAACTTGTCTGAAAGCTCAATGTTAATATTTGAGTAGTAGTAGTAAAAGTTACCTTGATTCCATTCGGAATCTTCTGTTTCCATTTTAAGAATGAAAAAGTTTTACCTCAACTGCTAAAGTAAAATACAAATTAGCATCTTCATGATAAAAGAATAAAAATAAAAAGCAAAGTACTACAAAAAGTTAAGTTCATTTAATATGTAACACATTGCATTGAAAATGTTTAAAAGATATGTAAATGTGGGAAAATAACTTGAGTTTGAATGTGGGAACTTGGTTTGAAGTTGAAGCATTTCCACAATGCAGATAAGAAGTGTGGACTTAGGAACACTGGCCTTGACTAGATGGAATTCTGTCTGGTCAGCACAAAAATTGTTTGCATGCAGAGACTTTTGAACTTTGATATGGCCTATTCCCTACCATTGCCAGTGCTACAGCTTTAATAGTAAGCAGCCTTGAAAATAAACATAGATAACTACTGTTTTGCAATTTCTAATAAATATAATGTGGAAATGGGTCAACGCACTCAGTTCCAGAAGCTGTTGAGTCCCCTGGTCCCATCTTTATTTTCTCTCTTATGTCTCTTTCTGTCCTTTTATTTCTTCAGTTCTGCATCAACTTCACATTCTGCAAACCTATTGCTGAGCTGGTCTCAGCATATAAAAATCAAGAAATTTACTTCAGCATTGTCAAACTCTCTTTTACATTCAAACCAGGCCTTGAATACATTGCAGATTGCCTCTCCATATAACTTACTGGCTAGTTTGGTCACTGACCTTTAATTTTTTTTATTCACTTTTTTAAAATATTACATTAAAAAATATGAGATTCCCAAGCACCCCCACCCCACCACTCCCCCCAAAGCAACACTCTCCCCCATCATCATGACACATTCATTGCATTTGGTGAATACATCTCTTAGCATCACTGCACCTCATGGTCAATGGTCCACATCATAGCCCACACTCTCCCACGTTCCATCCAGTGGACCATGAGAGGATCTACAATGTCTGGTAATTGTCCCTGCAGCACCACCCAGGACAGCTCTAAGTCCCAAAAATGCCCCACATCTCATCTCTTCCTCCCATTCCCCGCACCCAGCAGCTACAATGGCCACTTTTTCCACACCAATGCCACATTTTCTTCAATTACTAACCACAATAGTTCATGCAGAGAATATCAGTAAGTCCACTCTAATCCTTACTCTATTCCTCCATCATGTGGACTTTGAATTGGTTATGTCCATTCCACATCTATGTCAAGAGGGGGCTTAGATTCCACATGGATGCTGAATGCAATCCTCCTGCTTTCAGTTGTAGGCACTCTAGACTCCATGGTGTGGTGGTTGACATTCTTCAACTCCATGTTAGCTGAGTGGGGTAAGTGCAATAAACCAGAGTGTAGGAGCTAAAGTCTGTTGAGGTCAGGGCCTGGCTATCATAAGGTCAGTCCAGAGATTCAGATCCCCTAGATATATCTTAAACCCCAGCACCAACTACAATTCTGGTAAAGTAAGAGGAAAGGCTTGTGAAAAGAGATCACATCTGAGTCCAGCTCCATCACGCAGAAACACCAACTCCAAAGAACAGCCAACTGACATGGCAGTGAACTCCATCTGCCATGACCATAAAACCTGTGGGTCTCTGTAGCCCTCAGAAGAAGCAATTCCTGGGGTTGTATCTACTTTATCTGTCTCTGAGACTCTGCTCAGGTGTGCATAAGGGCAATTCCTCTGATAACCTCCAGACTCTTTTTTAGAGACTCATAGCCATATGAACTCATTTGTCCTTTCCATTTCCCCCTTGATTTAGGTCAAACAGCATTTTTAACTCCTGTTATTATATGTAGACAGGGATATTCTGCTGGTCTGAGTTGAACCTTTTACTAAAGGTCATTTTCTAGTTACGTCATCAGCTGGTACTTGGTAGTGATCCCTCAGTGCCAGGGAGTCTCATCCCCAGGAGTCATGTCCCACACTGAGGAGAAGGCAGTGCATTTACATGCTGAGTTTGACTTTGAGACTGGCCACATTTGAGCAACAGAGGCTCTCAGGAGGGAACTCTTAGGCACACTGTTGCTCTAGGCCTTGTTCTTATTTCAGGTGTACAGGCTCACAAGCATAGTCATTAGTATCAGGGGCTCACTGTTGGACCCTCATTCCTTCCTGGTCCTTACCATTGCACCTGGGGACTGCCGCTGGGGACCACAACAGAGCCACCCCCTCCCCGGGCCAGGAACCCAGTACCCCCCCAACTGTTGTTTTTAATTGTTTCCACTATGAGTATATCCAAACATTTCCATGCACCCTAGACACATGCCCTGTATAACTCCCTGTCAACCATATATCGCCTGTCAATAACACCCCATACCAGTATTGCTCTGCTGCCATTGTTAAACCACTGTGTGATCCAAAATGTCCTGAAAAGTGAGGCCCAATATAATGTCAGGTTTCCTTACTAGTAAAATGGAACATAGCGATGAGTTTAAAGATTAGATATAAAATACATATTGATTTGAAAAAATTCTACATCCTATCTTTGTCTTTTCTTTTTTCCTAATTATTGAGCTTCTCTTCACAAGAGCCCTAGATCACAGTAACTCATCTATACAATATACAGTACTCCCACATATCCATTATAAAACCTTTTCCCTTCCACAGTGATAATCTTTTAACTTATTCATATCATATTTACTGAAACTGATGTACAGATATTGAGACAGTAGCTTTGAAACAAGGTAACATTTGTGTTTACATTGTGGTTCATACTTTAGGCTATACAGTTTTCTAAATTTTTCAGTTATCCTATGTTTTACATTATGGTTTACATTATTAGTCTGTTGGCCCCTATATGTTTTTGGTGTAATATTACATGTTTTATATCCATCCTTGTGTACTCTTGTGAAACACTTCTATTGCCGTCACAGTTATGTTGGTTCCATCCATTCAATATCTATTTCCCCTCCCCTTGGGGCCCACAGTGACAGTCAATCTTCATTTCTTGAAGAGCCATGTTCAGCGATACTTGCAACAGTGTTGAGGGCTTGACTTGCTCAACTGCCCTAATGCCCTGGGAGCCACCCTTTCTCCTAAGAGATACAGTTCCCTCTATTTGTTGGCATTATTCCTCCTCAGGATGTGGGTCTACCTTCATTCTCATTATATGGGTCTCTACCCAATGGTATAACCCACTCTGGCAAAATGAGCATTCAGATATTCCCTAGGAGTCTGTCCTGCATCGGATTATCCCCTTTGAGTATCTTAAACAGGTAACTTTCCTAATTATATTTTGAAAAGGTTTTCTCAGCATTTTATTTTCAACCAACACCTGACAATCTCCTATGTTCATATGATGCCCCTCCCTCCCCCCAATTTCTTGGGCAATATTACCCAACTGCCCATCCCTAGCCCCCCTCGACCCCACAAAGTCCCACCCAAAGGTAACCCTATGCCCCCATTTTATCTCTTCCTTGTGCACATACTTACCGCCAGCTTATCATAGATTTCACCCATGTAGATGTCAGCTTACGTCCTTCCTCTATCCCCCGGTTTCCTGTAAGCCTATCTTCCAGTCTCTGGCTCTCTGAGACAGGTTGCTTTTTTCATATCATTGAGGTCATGTAGTATTTGTCCTTCAATGCCTGGGTTGCCTCACTCAACATAAGGTTCTCAAGATTCATCCACGTTATCACGTGTGTTTGTAGTGTATTTGTTCTTAAAGCTGAGTAGTATTCCA
This sequence comes from Dasypus novemcinctus, assembly GCF_030445035.2. NCBI lineage: Eukaryota > Metazoa > Chordata > Mammalia > Cingulata > Dasypodidae > Dasypus > Dasypus novemcinctus. The sequence continues at coordinate 69,279,038 of NC_080694.1, read as the reverse complement.
CTGTATGTATATACCGCATTTTATTGATCCACTCATTTGTTGATGGGCATTTTGGTTGATTCCAACTTTTGGCAATAGTGAACAGTGCTGCTATGAACATTGGTGTGCATATATCGGTTTGTATCCTTGTTTTCAGTTCTGCTGGATATATACCCAGCAGTGGTATTGCTGGTTCATATGGCAAATCTATGGTTATTTTTTTGAGAAACCGCCAAATTGTCCTCCAGAATGGTTGGATCCTTCTGCATTCCCACCAGCAGTGGATGAGTGTTCCCATTTGTTCACATCCTCTCAAGCATTTGTATTCTTCTGTTTTTTTTTCATAGCTGCCAATCTTATGGGAGTAAGATGATATCTCATTGTTGTTTTGATTTGCATTTCCCTGATAGCTAAAGATTTGGAGCATTTTTTCATGTGCTTTTTAGCCATTTGTATTTCTTCTGTGGAGAACTGTCTGTTTACATCTTTTTCCCATATTTTAAGTGGGTTGTTTATCTTTTTATTTTCAAGATACAGGAGTTCTTTATATATGCAAGTTATAAGTCTCTTATCGGATATATGGTTCCCAAATATTTTCTCCCATTGTGTAGGTTCCCTTTTTACTTTCTTGACAAACTCCTTTGAGGTGCAGAAGGCTTTAATTTTGAGGAAGTCACATTTATCTATTTGTTCTTTTGCTGATCGTGCTTTTGGTGTGATGTTCATGAAGCCATTTCCTATTACAAGGTCTTATACATGCTTCCCTACACTGCTTCCCAAGGTCTTTATGGTCTTGGCTCTTATATTTAGGTCTTTGATCCATCTTGAGTTGACCTTTGTATAAGGTGTGAGATGGTAATCCTCATTCATTCTTCTACATATGGCTATCCAGTTCTCCAGGCACCATTTGTTGAATAGGCCATTCTCTCCCAATTGAGAGGGTTTGGTGGCTTTATCAAATATTATATGGCTATATAGATGAGGTTCTATATCAGAACTTTCAATTCAATTCCATTGGTCAGTGTGTCTCTCCTTATGCCAATACCATGCTGTTTTCACTACTGTAGCTTTGTAGTATGTTTTGAAGTCAGGTAGTGTGATTCCTCCAATTTTGTTTTTCTTTTTCAATATGTCTTTGGCTATTCAGGGCCTCTTTTCTTTCCAAAAAATTTTCATAGCTAGTTTCTCTAGTTCCTTAAAGAATGTTGTGTTGGTTTTTATTGGGATTGCATTGAATGTGTAGATCAGTTTTTGTAGGATAGACATCTTAATAATATTTAGTCTTCCAATCCATGAACAGGGAATATTCTTCCATTTATTTAGGTCTTCTTTGTTTTCCTTGAACAGTCTTGTATATTTCTGTGTATAAGTTCTTTACCTCTTTAGTTAAATTTATTCCTAAGTTTTTGATTTTTTAATTTACTATTGTAAATGGTATTTGTTTCTTGATTTCCTCCTGAGCTTGCTCATTATTGGTGTACAGAAATGCTACTGATTTTTGTGCATTGATCTTATACAATCCGACTTTACTAAACTCATTTATGAGTTCTAGAAGCTTTGTTGTAGACCTCTCAGATTTTTCTATGTGTAAGATTATGTCACCTGCAAATAATGAAATTTTGACTTCTTCCTTTTCAATTTGAATGCCTTTTATGTCTGGTTCTTGCCTCAGTGCTCAAGCAAGTACTTCTAAGACAATGTTAAATAGAAGGGGAGACAGTGGGCATCCTTGTCTTGTTCCTGATCTTAGAGGGAAGGATTTTAGGGTTTCACCATTATAAACGATGTTGTCTATGGGTTTTTCATATATGCTCTTTATCATGTTCAAAAATTTTCCCTGTATTACAATCTTTAGGAGTGTTTTTATAAAGAAAGGGTGCTGTATTTTGTCAAATGTTTTTTCTGCATCTATAGATATAATCATGTGATTTTTTCCCTTCAATCTGTTTATATGGTGTATTACATTGATTGATTTTCTTATGTTGAACCATCCTTGCATACCTAGAATGAATCCCACTTGGTCATAGTGTATAATTCATTTAATGTGTTGTTGAATGTGATTAGCAAGTATTTTGTTAAGTATTTTTGTGTCTAGGCTCATTAGAGAAATTGGTCTTTAATTTTCCTTTCTTGTGGTGTCTTTGTTTGGCTTTGGTACTAGGGTAATATTGGCATCATAGAATGAGTTCAGTAACGTTCCTTCTGTTTTGATTTTTTGGAAGATTTTCAGCAGGATTGGTGTTAGTTCTTTCCAGAATGTTTTGTAGAATTCACCTGTGAAGCCATCTGGCCCTGGGCTCTTCTTAGTTGGGAGATTTTTAATGACTGATTCTATCTCTTTACTTATGATTGGTTTGTTGAGATCATCAATTTCTTCTTTCGTCAATATGGTCTGCTTGTGTGTTTCTAGGAATTTGTCTGTTTCCTTCAAATTGTCATTTTTGTTGGAATTTAGTTTTTCAAAGTATCCTCTTATGATAGTCTTTATTTCTGTGGGGTCAGAGGTGATATCTCCTTTCTTATTTCTTATTTTGTGTATTTGCATCTTCTCTCTTTTTTTCTTTGTTAGTCTCGCTAAAGGTTTGTCAATTTAACTGATCTTCACAAAAAACCAGCTCTTGGTCTTGTTTATCTTTTCAAGTGCTTTGTTATTTTCTATTTCATTTAGTTCTGCTCTTATCTTTGTTCTTTCTTTCTTTCTTCTTCCTGTGGGGTTATTTGTTGTTTTTTTTTTACTAATTACTCCAAATGTGCTGTTAGCTCTTCAATTTTTGCTCTTTCTTCTTTTTTAATGTATGAATTTATGGCCATAAATTTCCCTCTCATTACTGCATTTGCTGCCTCCCATAACTTTTGTTATGTTGTGTTATCATTATCACTTGTTACAAGGTAGTTATTAATTTCTTTTGAGATTTCCTCATTGACCCACTGTTTTTCTAAGAGTGTGCCATTTAATTTCCATATATTGGTGTGAAATCTGGGCCTCTGGCCCTTGCAGATTTCCAGTTTCACTCCACTGTGGTCAGAGATGTTATTTTGTATGATTTCAATCTTTCTGAATTCATTGAGCCTTTCTTTTTGGCCTAGCATATGGTCTATCTTGGAAATGATCCATGTGCACTTGAGAAAAATGTATATCCTGCTGTATTCAGGTGTAATGATCTGTATATGTCTATTAGATCCATCTCCTCTAATGTACTGTTTAAATATTTTGTTTCTTTAGTGATTCTCTTTTGAGATGTTCTGTCCAATGTTGATAGTGGTGTATTAAAATCCCCCACTATAATTTTAGAGGCATCTATTTTTTCACTTAGTTTTTCCAGTGTTTGTCTCATGTATTTGGAGGTGCCCTTGTTAGGAGCATAAATATTTATCATTGTTCATTCTTCTTGAGAGATTGCCCCTTTCACTAGTATGCAGTATCCTTCTTTGTCTCTCACAATTGTTTTGCATTTAAAGTCTATTTTGTCTGATATTAATATAGCTGCTCCTGCCTTTTTTTGGTTATTGTTTGCTTGTAAGATTGTTTTCCAACCATTCAATTTCAGCCTCTGTGAATCTCTGGGTCTAAGATGTGTTTCTTGTAGACAGCATATAGATCGGTCATATTTCCTTATCAAATCTCCCAGTCTGAAACTTTTGATAGGTGAGTTTAATCCATTGACATTCAGTGTTATTACTTTCAAGGAATTATTTATGTTAGCCACATTTTGATTGGACTTGTGTTTTCCATGTTTTGTTTGGTTTTTTTTTTCTTCTCTTTTTGTCTTTTTTGTTGCTCTTACACTCTCCTCCAACTCTGCCTCTCCTGTTTTTTCCTTGCTTCCTGCAGAACTCCCTTTAGTATTTCTTAAAGGGAATGTTTATTGTTGGCATACTCTTTTTTTTCTGTTTATCTGTAAATATTTTGAACTCTCCATCATTTTTGAATGCTAGTTTAGCTGGGTAGAGTATTCTTGGTTGGAAATTTTCTTCTTTTTGTACCTTGACTATATCATACCACTGCCTTCTTGCCTTCATGGTTTCAGATGAGAAGTCAGCACTTAATCTTATGGAGCCTCCCTTGTATGTGATGGTTTTCTTTTCTCTTGCTGCTTTTAGAATTTTGTCTTTGTCTTGAGCATTGGGTAATTTGATAAGTATATGTCTTGGGTTGGGCCTGTTGGGTTTATGATGTTTGGGGTGCGTAGTCCTTCCTGGATATGTACATCTGTTTCTCTCAGTAGATTTGGGAAGGTTTCAGCCATTATTTCCTGCAACACACTTTCTGTCTCCTTTCCCTTCTCTTCTCCTTCTGGGATGCCTATGTTTGTGCATTTTGCATTGTCATCCAGGTCCCTAAATCCTAGCTGGATTTTTTCTATCTTTTTATTGATCAATTCTACTCTCTCTTTCATTTCCGATGTCTTCCATATTGCTAATTCTCTCCTCTGCCTCTTGTAATCTGCTGTTATTTGCTGTGAGTGTATTTTTTATTTCTTGAACTGTAGTGTTCATTTCCTTCATATCTGTTATCTTTTTGCATATGTCTGCAATTTCCTCTCCAAGTGTTTTTCTCCTATGGTTTTACTCTTCCTTTACTTCATTAAGTTGGTCTCTAATATATTTTCTGAGATCTTCAATTACTTGTCTGAAGTTCTGCTCCCCTTCCTGGTTTTTAGTTTGTTCACTGGATTCAGCCATGTTTTCCTGATTATTGGTTTGCTTTGTAGTTTTTTGTTGCTGTCTGATCATCATTTTATCTTGATGGGTTTAATCAGTTCCTTAGCTTCTTTGTCTAGTCTTGGGGATTAATTAGCTGTTGTTCTTGTGTAAGTGTTATATCTTCTCTTTGTCACTTTGTTCTTCTTATTCTAATTCCTTGTTGCTGGCTGGGTTCACTTTGAAGGAAAATATTAGGGCCAGGGAATGGCAATTGTGTAAAAAAGAAAATGTGTAAAATACTATTGTTAATAAATGTTAACAAAGCAACAATATGAGATCTGGGAGGATGGATATTACATTCATCTAAGTTGTGTAGAGTTATAGCAGTAAGTAGAGTGCCTATAATGAGATAGTCAACTGAATATGTGGAGGAATATAGTATGAATTTAAAAACCAGTGTTTTCATGAGAGAGAGAAAGAGAAAAGAAAGACAATATTATCAAGAGTGGATAAAAGACAGAAAACAAAACAAAGATATTAGAAATTAAAAGTTAGACAATTTGGGGACCAAAGAAAGGGAGGTGGAATGTAGGAGAGAGAGTAGATGATGGAGGATAGCAAGATGTGGGGGAAAGGGGATAGTGTAGGTGGCCAAAATCAATTCACACAGAAACGAGGAAATGGAGGATTAGGAATCCCAGCATATGTGAGGCATTCCCTGCAGCACCTATTGTATAATTAAGTAAAATAAGATAAGAAGCAAAAGAGAGAAAAGAAAAAAAGAGAAGAAAAAAAGGGGGTGGACAAAGAAAAGGGAGGGAAGCAAGCAATAAAAAGAAAAGAAAAAAGTAAAAAAACCTAAATAAACAAAAAAAGGAACTTGGGTGATACAATGGGAGAAAAGACTAGGAGATAATGCAATATTAGCAACCAAGACAATAAAAAAAAAAAGCAAAAAGAGAAACAGGAAAGAAAAGAAAAAAAACATAAACATCGAGGACTAGGACAATTAGGGACCTCAGATGGCCCTCAGGGTGTGGTGGATTCAGGGATAGGAAGTCTGTGATATTGGAGACTCAAGAGGTGTGAATCTCTGGGGTGTGGGCCACCAGGGTTTAGGGGACACAGACCTGGGAACTACGAATCCAGTTAACAGGGAGCCTGGGAGCACCACAGTGCAACACAGCCTTCAGGGATCCCCACAGCTGGACGCCAGCCCTATGGGGGGGGATCACATCTGCAAACTCTGACCTCTGTGTCAGAAACCCAAAATTCCCCCTCTCACAAGAGACTCATCTGTCTCTGTCTCACCAAGTCAACTCCAGGACACCTCCCACCCTGCAAGCCCCCAAAACAGCCTGCTGGTGACACCTCTGTATTGCAAACTATTCAAGGACCACCGCAGATCAGCCACCAGCCTTAGTTGGTGGGGCTTTAGCCAGAAGCTCTTATCTCCATGTCAGAAACCCAAAATTCCACATCTCACAAAAAAGTCCTCCGTCTCTGTCTCACCAAATCGGCTTCCAGACACCTCCTGCCCTGTAAGCCCCTGAAACAGCCTGCTAGGGATGCCTCTGTATTACAATCAATTCAAAGACTGCCACAGATCAGCTGCCAGTCCTAGGGGGTGGGGCTGTAGCCAGAAGCTCTGATCTCCATGTCAGAAACCCAAAATTCCATGTCTGGCAAAAATCTCTTCCATCTCTGTCTCACCAAATCGGTTCCAAACACCTCCTGCCCTGCAATCCCCTGAATAGCCCACTCAGGGCTTAGGAATTCCCCAGCACAGCAGAGCCTCCAGGAATCACCGCCACTGTGCAGCCCACCCCAGGAGGAAGTGTCCCACGTGTAGCCCTGTTCTCCATGAAAGAGACCCTAAATTCTACCTTTTACATGAATCTTCTCTGTCACCGTCCCACCAAATCAATGTCCAAACACCTCCTGCCCGGCAAAGCCCTGAAATAGCCTGGTCCAGAAAAATTTCCAATGCTGCTCAGCTGCTTCTTTGCAGGAGAGACTATAAGGTGCACTCACTCAGACACCATCTTGCCCTGCCTCCTACTCAGTGAATCTCACTGACCTTTAAAACAATGAAAATATCTACTACTTCTCTGGTCATGCTAATGAAGTGGATGGAAACAACTTTGCAGTTTCAAGCTTCTGCAGCAGCCAACAGTGGCTAAGTACAGCCAAATGTACAATGAATATCATCTTCAGACTGGCACTGTTTCATAGTGCCAGAGAGCGCTATGCACCAGGCTGGCAAAATCTACCCCCTAGTTTCTCTATGGGGTCAATGGTACTGCTGCTTCTGTGAAGAACATATGAAATGGAGCAATAAATACCAGAATACTGTAAGCAGAACTTAAACACAATTAGCATTATGGCCTGCTCCCATGGAGAGATAACATGTAAAGTATTGCAAACTTGAAACTTAAAACTATTCATTGCAGCTCAAAACCCTTAAGCATTAAGTAATACATTGATTAATATTAAGTGCTATACCTTTGTCCTGTTCTAAATATATGCCTGATAATTATAGTGTTATCTTTTCTATTTTAAATCATGTACAGAAGTACATTAAATGTGTTACAAATCCTGGTAAATTTCATTTTCTGAGTAGTTAATAACCATGTTGGTAAAATAAAATTAAATAGCCATCTTGACTGAAAACAGTGGGGCCAACAACCCTTTTAATCTAAAGCCACCAAACTGACTTAAGTGCAACCTCTCACAGTCTTCACCACATACCTGGTAAAGGATGTGCTTAGGGCCAGGGGCCACCAGTGTCTTACAGATAACCAGTTAATTGATACAGGCTCAATTACTAAAAACCCCCAAAGTGCAAATAAGGGTGTGTCAGACTCTTAACCCAGACACTCTACTACTGGTAAATGGCCCAAAGTCAGATTCTGAGGAACAAACTGTACTGTTACTTCAAAAAGTAACAATTACGCATTGTCCAGGGCATCAGAAACAAAGCCTGGTAAAAAACAGTCAAAAAATTACCAGGAATTATTCAATTAAAGTCAAAATGAGAAAAACTTTACTCTGTAGTTCTGATCATTTCCACAGCTAAAAGCTAAAAGAATTTCCAACTTGGTGCACTAATCCTGAATGAGACTAGCTACCCAAGAAAGTACCAGTTCACCAGAAGCGCCTGATGAAGCACATGAGTGCCAATCATTGAACAACCTGAAATGCATCTTCAAAAACTAAGAATGGGCATCTTATTAGCCAGGTGAAAACTTCATCCCATTTCATACAGAATGCCAAACTCATCTTCCTCCAGTCAAAATTAAAAAACAAAATGTTTACACCTTGTCAGGTCGGGACTATAGCCCATGGCCAGGAGGAAATAGCTACAGAAAAAGAATCATCTCCCTTCAGCTCCCCTTTAAGATTAAAGGTGTAAACTCTCTAAAAGAAAATAAAAGTTAATAAATGGATCTGAAGCCTGGCAAGAAATCCACATAAACACCAGTAACCCCCAAGATGGCTGCTAGGGTCCCCCACCACCAGAATTCTGGAAGAGAACTTCTTATGAAGACAGAAAAAAGCCCCGGAGGTTACCCAGGGGCTTTGTCTTTAGGCCCTCACTAGGAAATTAATAAGTGGGGTAATCAATCAAAACAATAAACAGTCACCCACTTCATAACTCCAACCATAATTATGCCAAAGCTTAGCAAGTTAAGCTAGCATAAAGGGGTGAAATGATATGAGCTATGGGTGGGGGACTGTGTGTCTCTTTATAATTAACCTGGGCTGTGTGTGTCACACAATGGAAGGCTGCAGCTTCACCTTTCATAACCATGCCAACCACTCCAGTCCTGGGAAACCAATTAACAAAGTAAGTTCTATAGACTTTGAATATTCAAGGAGGATGCATGCTAAATATGTTAATTCAAGCCTACCCATGCGGTCACCCCTCGGGCTGAAGCGTGGTTTGCTGGCCTGGCGGGGGAGCGGCCGCGGTAGGCCAAGCCGCTGCCCCCATAATAGGGTGGCTGGTCGAACTCACCGCCACCCCTGAAGGAAGTTCGGCATGGGCGCAGAGTGCCCTCGGGTCTCCCCTTCTCGGCAGCCATGCTTCCACGGCCGCCCCTCCTCCCGGATGGTGCCACACGATGCCTTCTTTCTCCCTGCGCAGGCGCAGGGCAGAAAATTCCAGTCTGCCCTTTTCCCCTCCCCCGACAGCAGCAACAGCCAGGTGTGGGCGGAAAAATCCAGCCCGCCCTTTTCCCCTCCCCCGACAGCAGCAACAGCCAGGCGTGGGCGGGAAACTCAAGTCTGCCCTCCACCCCAGCAACAGCAGCCACCAATCCCGAAACCCTGCCCCTTCCCCCAGCAACAGCGACAGCCAATCCCTAACCACCACCCCTCCCCCGTCCAGTACCGCCCACTGACCTTTCGCCGGCAACCAATCAGAACAGGGCGTGGCTTCGACCAATCAGCCTTCCCCAGCCCCTATAAAACTGTTGCCTCTCCCTCAGTAAAGTGGACTTGCGTGTTTACCTTGTCTCCGCGGTAGTTCTTCTGCCGTGCGCCCTCCAGTCCTGAGAGCCCCCGACAAGGGCCTGGCCTCCCTTGTCCCCAGTTCGTCGCCTGCTTCTCCGGGCGACCCCTTCGTCGCCGGCTTCGCCGGGCGACCCCGTCAGCCGAACCGCGCAACCCCTTGTGAGACCGATCCCTCGTCTGCTGCCGGACCGACCCCTCGTCCCAGGTGGGACCGACCCCTCGTCCCAAGCGGGACCGACCCCTCGTCCGCAGCCAGACCCCACCTCTACCGACCGAGCAAGCCGCCGCATACCCAGAATGTAGGAAATATGTATTAACTCAAGTTTATCGAAGACTCAAACAAAGGACCATATAGCTCTTCCTCTTTATAAAAATAACCTGAAAATCTTATCTGAGGCTGGGTTTTTGAACAGAGAATCTCCTGAGCCTAGCCACTCATAAGTAAATTCTTTTTTTCCTTCCCAAAATTGTTACTGTGTCCTCTCCTCCATATGCAATTATTGAACCTCTCAACTTCCACAACACAATGAAAAGGAACTTCTCACAAAACCTATGAACCCAATGACCTCATGGTGGAAGAAGGAGTTAGAATTGCTGGTCTCTCAGTGAGTCTTAATATTGTTGACACTGATATCAGTGTGAAAGGAGAAGGTTTTGACACCCAGATGGAGTTTCAGGTGTTTCAGTGTGTCTCAAGGATGGGAACAGCTGTGAAGGCATGAAGAAGATGGTCAGATTCCTGCAACTCTGGACCAGAACAACTAAATGGAGGAAGTCCAGGGTTATCCTAATACTACTGTAAACAACCTTGAGGCAAAAGTAGATGCTTTAGAAAAATCCAAACATTAAACTGAAGGGGAGCTTGAAGTTGCAAACAACAGGGTTATTACCTTGCAAGAAGAAAATGGAACAACTAAAGATGAAGCTCCTACATATCAGAATCCAAGCAAGACAGAACTTCAGAAGGGCAAGCACTGAGTGAACCAAGGAAGCTTTGTTAGGGGTTCCCTTAACAAGGTTTGGAGTTCATAGACCCTGACTTAACTCGACCTGACATAAATCAAAGGCAGCCCCCCAGCCATAACCAATGGAGTCATCACCTATGGGGTAGGAAAATTTCATCCCCTCACATGAGTAAACAGATTGGAGTGAGCACCGTTTCTATAACAGCATTGAAAGGAGGAGACACAATTATGACTGGATGTTGAAAAGGAGCTGGAAAGACAGATCCACAAGAGACAAGAGATGGACTTGGCTGTGAAAATGCTGGAGAAGGATGTCTAAATAGCAGGTGGCTTGGTGTCCCCATGGCAGCAGCTGGATGATCACAGGCTTTCAAGCATAAACTTGCTTTTAAGCTGCAGAGTTCAGATTTTGGAGTAAAGCAGAAACATGAACTAAACAGTTACTTGGAAGATACAACTAATCAGATGGATGCTACCATTAAATGACCTGAACAAAGATGGCCCCAGGCTGGATGAGGCCATGAGTCTGCTGAGCTGGACAACCAGTTCCTGAGCAGGACTCCAGAGACAAGATCAAGAGTCCACAGCTGGATGTGGAGGAGCTCACCAGGCAGCAGAACCAGCTTGAGTTCTAACTAAAATACAAAAGAGGAAGAAGGTTCCAAAACAACAGGACCTTCCCAGGAAAGGGCTCACCCATTTTGGGCAGAACACAAAATGGTCAAGAAGCACAAAATTCATGAGGAACATGTTAACTACAATGCTCTCTGAAAAGAGCCACAGGTTGGTCTCACCCATGGATGAGCAGGATCAGCCATGGGCGTCTGAAAGCCGCAGGTGTGTCAACTCTACCAAGAAGTTGGCAACATCACCAAGAATGTGTTTGCAGAGGAACAATCTGCAAACTTCCTTCTTCCTTCAAGCATCAGGCCTGAGCAAGTCTGCAGTCCCTGCCCCAAGCTTCTGATGAAGCAATATTGCACTAGCCCATCATGAGGCAGGAGGACAAGAGCTGGACTAAAACTCATGCAGGGCCCATTTCTACCTGTGCCAGGTGTCAGGAGGCCCTAAGAGCATAGTGCTCAAAATCAACTAGAAGCTGGTAGGGAGGAATTATTTGAATACATCAGTCCCAGGGAGAAAAGGCAGTGGGTGGGGATGCTGAAGGATTTGCTCATTTTCTGTAATGACTATGAATACAAGTTACTCTGTTGAGCACTTCTACTTTAAATCTAAATACCCCACTTGAAAGGATTTCTTTGCATACTTTTGCAAAGAGCTATTACTCACTTTTATGAATAGTGGTAATAATATTGGGGTGGATGTAATAGGAGAGAGGGGTCCAAGCAGATAAGACTAAAAGGAAAATGATCATCTCCCTCTAGTACATGTTCAGATACACAAAGGAAAGACAAATGTTAACTGAGATAAAAAATGAACTCTTTAAGTTATTTCTACCAAGAAGTGAACCCAAATTCAGGGAAAAGAAAGAGAAATGAAAGAGTAATATAAATTATGATTGTATTTAAAACAATAATGTATCATGTCAGGACCAGGAGGTTTCTGGTATTGAACGACAAATGATGTCATTACTAGAGTAAGAAGAAACATTTGCAGTTTTTCCCCTTAATGATTTCAAGAGTAAATATTTGCCCTTCTCAGAATCTCCTGTCACAAAACAAGCCAACTTTTTTTCTCAGTACCCCTCCTCCCAAGTTATAAGGGAAATAGTATGGAGTTTTAAAGTTATAGTTTTAGATCTTCAAACAGGAAGTGTTGAGGATAGCAAAGCTATGTCAGGTGTAGAGTAAAATAAACTTAATTTATCCATGGCTGAGGATAGTTCTTAAATTGTTTCTTGTTATTATAAGAAATCCCTTATGTTCTGAGCCAAGCTGTAAAGTTGCTGGTGCACCAGATTCTTGGAAAGGACAAAACTCAGACATCTCTTATTAGCAAATCCTTTGGGGGAAGGAAAAAAGTGCATTCAGCAAAGGAAGGAAAGGAATGCACTATTTTGATTGTTATATGTGCCTAGGTTTTTAAAATTCCAATTAAGACCTAAGAAGAACCAGTTCTGTGACTGGTTCTGAATTCTGAGATGGAAACATCCAGGAACTGTGGTGTTGGATAAATTCTGTCTGCTGGAAAGATTTACAGCCTGGGTAAGGGTTGTTATTAGAGGGGTCTGGCCTGTTTTTTGGTGAGGCTGAGGTTTAAGATTATTAGGCACAAATGGAATCTAGCAGTTATTTTATAAAAAATGCAAACAAGCCAACTAAAAATGGGCAAAATATTTGAATAGACATTTCTTCACAGAAGATATATGAATGTGTAAGAAGCACCTGAAAAGATTTTCAACATCATGAGCCATTAGAGAAATGCAAAAAACCTACAATGAGGGTGAATTCCAGGAAGATAGAGAACTAGAAAAACATGTGACCCTCTCCTCTCTGAGAAAAATAGCTAGAGGACAGGCAGAAAGAGCCTGGGAAAAAAACCTTCTAGGGTTTAGGACACTATGGGGAGGCTGGACACCGCCCCGAGAGAGAGACTTAAAGGAAAAGAAACTCTACAGCAAATTTGGTAGTTAAAAGCTGCAGCTGCAGCTGCCAGAGCCCTCCCCCACCCTACAAAAAATGTTGAATTCTTAGGCATGAGATTGGCAGCTCCAGACAAAGGGAGCCCAGGAAAAGGAGAAAGGGATTCATCTTAAAACTGACTCAGATTTTGACCTACAGATTTGTTCTGCTGTGTCCCAGGAGCCCTTCCAGGATGGATGGGACCTTTGGAGCCATCAAAGGACAAAGAGCTCTGACCCACTCAATCTATCTTTCTACTGGCTGGGGTTATTGTTGAAGATGCAGAAGGGAGTGGAATTATTTCCTACCCAGGTAAAGGGAGGGGGCTGCCAGGAAAGGCTGGAGAACTGCCTCTGAGAAAGTTTGCATCATGAGGCTCTTGGCGTCCAGGCAGGATCCTCCATCACATTGATCTGGTCCATGTTGTAGCAAACACATTCTGACCAAGCATTGAACTGAGAGGCCTGCCAAAGATCGACATCTGCTGGCAGACCAAGGAAGTGCATGTGTAGAAATTAAAAGTTAATAAAAGAAGAGACAGCCAGCAAGGTGGTGGCAGAGTAAGGAGCTCCTAGAGTCAGCTCCTACTACAGGGCAGTTAGTAAACACCCAGAGCTATGTGGAGTAGCTGCAACACTTGTTTGGGGGCTCCAGGAGACCAGAAGAGCATCCTGCCACATTCTTGAAGAATGGAAGGAGGAAACTCCCCATTGCAGAGAAGATTCATAAGTAGAGTGCTCCACGCCACAGAGGCTGGTGCCCATCCTCCACTGGAGGCACAAGCCACCTCTGGAGCTGTTCCATGGCTGCAATTGAAAGCTCCACTTCCCCAAAACAGGGGAGGAATAGATGGTTGGGCACCAACTTCAGCTACTGATGAGTAAATTCAACAGCCTATAGTATAATCCTGAGAACAGCTAAAGTTTGAGCCTGTCCAAGTCAGAAAGAGGCCAGTAGCTGCAATCTTAACTCTTTGCCTGGCACGAGAGGAAGCAGGGCAAACCAAAAGCACAGTGGTTGTAGGGACCGGCTTCTTTCCATCCAGATGAGACTGCAGCTCTAGAATAGGCCCCAGCCCCACCTCTGGCAGGGAGGCAGCTGGGGGACCTGTGCCAACCTCTCCAGGAAATTGCTGGCCTACCCATGGAGGCCAGTACTCATCCTACTCTGGCTGCACAAGCCACCCCTGGAGCTACACCATGGCTGCAACTGGAAGCTCCATTTCCAAAAAACAGGGGAGAAGGAGATGGTTGGCTACTAATTTCAGCTACTGATTAGTACACCTGGCTGGCTAAGATATAACCCTAGGTAGAGTAGGGTGTGAAACTGTTTAAATTGGAAAGAGACCAGTGGCCACCATTTTGACTCCACACCAGCGTGAGGGGAACCCAGGCTGATTGAAAATCACAGTGATGGTGGAACCAGTTTCTTTGACCCAGAGTGGCCTGCAGCCCTAAACTAGGCTTCAGCCCCACCTCTGCAGGGAAAAGGCCAGTGGGCCCTGCACCAGCCTATCCAGGTAACTGCAGTACCTTTGGCTGGCACAGACTGAATAATTGGAAGTCTACCAGAGCAACTGTGGTCATCTTGGACTAGCCTGCATAAATTGCTGCCCACACCTGTATTTCCTTCACAGCACCAGACTGGACAGAAATGGGTGTAAAGCTTCATCAGACTTTGTGTGCAACCACAGTCTTGGATGGCATAATTTGGATTATTCCACACAGCTGGGACTCTGTCCCTACCCCTGGCAAAGGAGAAAGTTGGGAGAAGCTTCATTGGTCCCTGGGGCAATGAGGGCAGAGTAAGCCTTCACAACTTACAGGACCAACTATATCCTTGGCTCCTACTATAAAACCAGCAAGGGAGAAATGACAGAGAGTCCTAAACTAAAGAGAAAATCTGCACCCAGACTAAATTTACTTCCAGTAGGCCAGATGCTAAGACACCCGCAAAAAACTTAAAATCCACACCAAGGAACAGGAAGCTAGGGTACAGTTAAAGGAACAAGATCAGCCTCCAGATGACATAAAGGAACTGAGACAACTAATCATAGATGTTCAAACAAATCTCCTTAATAAATTCAATGTGATGGTTGAAGAGATTAAGGATATTAAGAAGACATTGGGGGAGGTGGAAGTAGCTCAACTGATACAGCATCCATATACCATATGGAGGGTCCAGTGTTTGATCCCCAGGGCCTCCTGACACATGTGGTAAGCTGGCCCATGCACAGTGCTGTTGCACACAAGGAGTGGCATGCCACACAGTGGCACCTCCACCTAGGGATGCACCATGTGCAAGGAGTATGCCCAATAAGGAGAGCTGCCCCACATGAAAAAAAGTGCAGCCTGCCCAGGAATGGCACATGCATGGAGAGCTGATGCAACGAAATGATGCTCCAACAAAAAAAGAGACACAGTTTCCCAGTGCTGCTGGATAATGAAATCGGACACAGAAGAACACACAGTGAATGGACACAGAGAGCAGGCAGTGGGGGGAGGGAGGGGAGAGAAATAAAAAACAAGAAGGCATGGATGAGCACAAAGAATAATTTGAAAGCATACATTGAAAAATAGCAGATCTTAACCCACAAGAAGCACTTCACTCTCCAAATTTCTGTGGTGATCCTGGTGATCCTAAAGCCAACCTCGTTATGCCTCTTCAGAGTCACCAGCATCATCTGGCAGCCCCCATTCTGCAGTGCTCTTGAGCCATCACCTGCTCCACGAGGAGAGCACAGCTTAGGAGCCAAGCCTCAGCTCTGCAAGGCCCACCCCTAGGGACGTCAGCGGGTTTCTATACCTACAGTGTCAACAATTTCAGGGTTTCCTTTGTTTTTTAAGTCTCCCATATCTGTTTAAAGTTCTTGTTTATTATTTTTAAATTTTCAAAATTTACATTCTATGTCCCCAAGCAAGTTTCCCTTTCCCCTCCCTCCACCCCCATGTAACCTCTAATTTCCTTTCTATATGAACTTGCTATTTCTAGCTATTTCATGCAAGTGAAATCCTACTGTTTTTAGTCTTTTTATGAGTTGCTTATTTCATGCAGCATACTGTTTTCAAGGTTTAGCCATGTTCCAGCATATTTCAGAGCTTCACTCCTACTTAATGGCTGAATAATATTCCATTGTGTGTACACGCTCCTTTTTGGCTGTTTCCTTCTTTTGACTATGGTGAAAAATGCTGCAAGAAACATTGGTGTACAAGTATCTGTTTGAGCTCCCATTTTCAATTTCTTTGGGTATTCACCAGATTTTCAGAAAACTATAGAAATCTACTGCCCTTCAAACTCTTGCAATGACTAGAAAAGAGAAAATAAATCTCAATTCCTTCAATGAGACCAATACAACTTTTAAATTATACCCTGAAGGAAGCGGACTTGGATCAGTGGATAGGGCATCTGTCTACCACATGGGAGGTCCGTGGTTCAAACCCTGGGCCTCCTTGACCCATGTGGACCTGGCCCACATGCAGTGCTGATGCATGCAAGGAGTGCTGCACCACACAGAGATTTCCCCTGCGTAGGGGAGCCCCACGCATAAGGAGAGTGCCCTGTAAGGAGAGCCACCCAGTGTGAAAGAAATTTCAGCCTGCCCAGAAATGGTGCCACGCACATGGAGAGCTGACACAGCAAGATGATGTAAGCAAAAGAGACACAGATTCCAATGCCGCTGACAACAGCAGAAGCGGACAAAAGGAAGAACACGCAGCAAATGGACACATAGAACAGACAACTGGGGCAGGGGGGGAAGGGAAGAGAAATAAATAAAATAAATCTTTAAAAAATAAATAAATAAATTATGCCCTGAGAAGAAAGGCATAAGGAAGGAAATGACAAACTTTTTTCACAAGGGATAGATGTGGTGGAGGATAATGAGGATGAGGATGATGGTGATGATGACCCTGATGACAAAGAAGATAGAGAGATGATAGATTAGAGGATGATAGAAAAATAGATAGACAATGGATAAAATAAATGATAGATAGATGATAGATAAATAGATGATATCTTGATGATAGATAGATGAGAGAGAAAATCCCAGACATACCAGCAAACTAAACACAACATTCATGAAAACGATAATCCACTATGACTAAGTTGTGTTTACCTCAAGAATGCAAAGACGTTTTTTAATCTCAAACTAGAAATAAAAGAAATAAAATCTCAAAAAGAAATAACCTATTAAAGACACATCTTTTTAAAAATTCACAATAAACATGATCCTAAATAGGAAAGTGTTAGCAGCAAATGTCCTATATGATAACTTATATTCTACAGTGTGCAAGATTTCCAAGCCAAGAGCAATCAGTAAGAAAATGAAACTGAAGCCATAGAAACTGGAAAGGAAAAAATAAAAGTCACATAAATCAGAGTCTATATGATTGCATATGCAGAAAACTCAACAGAATCTACAGACAAGTTATTAGAAATGATAAAAGAGTTTAGTGAGATGGTTCAAGTCTATTGCATTTCTGTATACCAGCAACAATTAGAGAATGCAAGTCCCTATTTTAACAAGAAACAAGATTTATAACAGCAACAAAAACTCTAATTTAAGAACAATATTTAAACAAATGTGCAAGACCTTTACATAGAAAATAGTAAAATTTCACTAAAAGATATAAGGATGGTCTCAACAATGAAATGATAGATCATGTATAAGGGTAAGAATATTTAAAGTGATAAAAATGTCAGTTCTTTCTAAATTGATCCATGGAGCTTGGATTAGCAGAATTACTCAAAAAATACATACTGACTTCTTTTTGTAGAACTTGGCAAGGTGCTTCTAAAATGCAATGGGGGACGTGGATGTGGCTTAAGTGAATGGGCTCCCATATGGGAGGCCCCAGTTTCAATTCCCAGAGCCTCCTGGTGAAGGCAAGCTGGCCCATGCCACTGTGAGAGCTGAGAGCAGACAGTGAGAGCAAAAAACAATAAGGAGGGGGGGTAAATCATGTAAAATAAATAAATCTTAAAAAATAAAGTAAAATGGAATAGCAAACGGTTAAGAATGGCCATGGCACGTCTAAATCAAAATATTCAGAGTCCTGTTCTACCAGTTAAAGGGACTCATCATAAATATATAATAATTGATACAGATGGAACTGGCATAGGAAATAAATTTCATCATTGGCACAGAATAAAAGCCCAGAAACAGCACATGCTCACACTCACACACAGGCACACACACACACACTCAGGATGTTGACATATGTATGAGGTACCACAGCATCACTGGATAAGAAAAATTATTTCATTAAATTATGCCAGAATTTCATTTCCCATCTGAAAAAAAATTTGTATCCATATCCTCCGCCACATACTTAAATTAACCCAATTCATTAAGGGTATAACTTTAAGACTTTTAAGGAAAACTATAAGTAAATGTCTTTCTGACTTTGGGATAGAGAAAGATTTCTCTCTCTTTTTTTTTTAAGATTTATTTATTTATTTATTTATCTCCCCTTCCCCTCCCCCCCACCCTGGTTGTCTGTTCTCTGTGTCTATTTGCTGCATCTTCTTTGTCTGTTTCTGTTGTTGTCAGGAGCCCCAGAATCTGTGTTTCTTTTTGTTGTGTCATCTTGTTGTGTCAGTTCTCCGTGTGTGCAGCACCATTCCTGGGCAGGCTGCACCCTCTTTCACACTGGGTGGCTCTCCCTACAGGGTGCACTCCTTGCGCATGGGGCTCCCCTACGGGGGGACCCCCCTGCATGGCACTGCACATGGGCCAGCTCCACACAGGTCAAGGAGGCCCAGGGTTTGAACTGTGGACTCCCATGTGGTAGACGGACGCCCTGACCACTGGACCAAGTCCGACGCCAATTTCTCTTTTTTTTTTAATTCTATTTTTAGAGAAGGTTCAGGTTTACATTTACAGAAAAATTATACTGAAAGGATAGAGAATTCCGCTATAACCCCTACACACTCATCCTCACACAGTTTTGCCTATTGCTGACATCTTAGATTAGGGTGGCATGTTTGTTAAAGTTGATGAACCAGTACTAAAAGCATTGCTACTAACCATGGTCTGTAGTTTGCCTTTTGGTTAACACACTGCACTGTACAGTTCCATAGGCCTTGACAAAAGTGCACTGTCATGCGTCCATCATTGCAGTATTATACAGAAGAATCTCCCCACCCCAAAAGTGCCCTCTTCCACCATTCATCCCCCTCTCTCTTCTGAACCCTGGCAAGCCCTATCTTGATATCAATGTTACAAGTTCAAGAAGGATTTCTTAAGAGAGTAAAGAAGACATTAGTAAATTCTTCTACATTACAACCGAGAACTTCTGATCATCAAGAGATATATTTTTATAGTATATATATTTTAATATGTATTTATATAAACATAAATATTTTAGAAGGTATGGGGGATTGAACCCAGGACCTCCTACATAAGAGGCAGGCACTCAACCACTTCAGTTACATCCATTCTCCAAGAGATATATTTTTTAAAGATTTATATGATTTATTTATTCCCACCCCACTTGTTTGCACTTGCAGTCTGCTCTCTGTGTCCATTCACTGTGTGCTTTTGTGCATCTGCTTGTCTTCTCATCAGCAGGCATCAGGAACCAAACCCAGAAACTCCAATGTGGAAGACTGACACTCAATTGCTTGAGACACCTCAGCTCACTGCTTTGTTGTATCTCTCATTGTCTTTCCTCTTTGTGTCCCCTTGATGCATCAGCTCCCTGAACAATCCGGACATGCCGGCTTGCTGTCCTACTCATCCTCTCGAGGAGGCACCAGGAAATGAACCCAGGATTTCCCATGTGGTAGGTGGGAGCTCAATCACTAGAACTATATCCACTTCCTGAGAAAGATAAATTTTTAAAAGTAAAAAGCCAAGCAACAAACTGAAAGAAAGTATTTGCAAGGCACATAACCAAAAGAATTAAAAGCAAGCATAAAAGCCTACTGTAAATAAATAAGAAAAAGACAGCAATGCAATAGAAAAATTGGCAAAATCTGTTTGTAGGCATTACAAAGATGGGGGATTAGATATGTCAGTAATAAGATGAAAACATATTCAACCTCATTAGTTAATATTTTGCATACCCCAAGGGCAAAAATGTGTTTTTTTTGTTTGTCCCTCTCCACCTCCAACTCCATTGTCTGCTCTCTGTGTCCATTCACTCTGTTTTTCTGTGTTTCTTGTATTCTCCAGGAACCCATCCTGGGACCTTCTGGAGTAGGAGAGAGGTGATCATTCTCTTGCTCCACCTCAGGTCCCTAGTTCGCTGCATCTCATATTGTGTCTTCTCTGTGTCTCTTTTCTGTTGTGTCATCTTGCTGTGTTAGCTCTCCATGTGGGCGGGACCACCCCTAGGCAGTCTACTCTCCTGCGTGGGGCTGCACTCCTTGCTCAGGGGCCACTCCTTGTGAGGGGTGTACCCCTGGGTGGGGCGACAACCCTTGCATGTGGCAGCACTCCACTTGGGCCATCT
The DNA here is from genome assembly GCF_030445035.2 of Dasypus novemcinctus. Taxonomy (NCBI): domain Eukaryota; kingdom Metazoa; phylum Chordata; class Mammalia; order Cingulata; family Dasypodidae; genus Dasypus; species Dasypus novemcinctus. The sequence continues at coordinate 69,258,893 of NC_080694.1, read as the reverse complement.
CACCACACAGGCCAGGAGGCCCTGGGTATCGAACCTGGACTTCCTATATAGTAGGCTGAAGCTCTATCTGTTGAGCCATACCTGCTTCCCTGGCCATAATATTTTTGTAGATTTTTTTTAAGATACATAGATCACACAAAATGTTATATTAAAAACTATAAGAGGTTCCCATATACCCACTCCCCACACCCACCACTTCTCCGACATCAACTTAGTGTCAATTTACCAAAATACCACAATGACTTATTTCATTAGTGTGGTACATTCATTTCATTTAATGAGTTCATTTTGGAGCACTATTACACAGCTTGGATTATAGTATATGTTGTAGATTACACTCTCTCCCAGTCCATTGAGTGGGTTATGGCAGGATGTATAATGTCCTGCATATCTCCCTGCAATGTCATTCAGAACAACTCCAAGTCCTGAAAATGCCCCAATATTATTCCTCTTTTACCCTCTCCCTGCCTTCAACAACTCCTATGGCCACTGTATCCATCAATGATATAATTTCTTGCATTGCTAGAATCATAATGATTCTATAGTAAAATACTAGTAAGTCCACACTAATCTGTACTTTATTCCTCCATGCTGAGGACTCTGGGATGGTGATGCCCACTCCACTTCTAAATTGAGAGAAGACTTAGATCCCACATGGCTGATGGATGAAATTCTCCTACTTTAACATGTACTCTCGGTTCTTTGTATGGTGGTTGACCCTCTTCACCTCCTTGTTGATTAACCTGGGTAAGTCCAATAAAGTGAAGAGTAAGTGTTCCAACTCTGCTGAGGCTCAGGGCCCAGCTGTCATATGGACTGTCCAGAGATGCAAGACTCCTGAGCATACACCAACCCCAGTGCCAACCACAGATTCAGTAAAAGTGATAGAAGAGGCATGTGTAGAGAAGCCACATCTGAGTCCAACTCCATCACACTCAGGAGCACAAATTCCAAAGTAGGGACCAGTGGCAAGGCACTGAACTCCAGAGCCATCTGTCATAACTGCAGGACCTGGGTGTCTCTGTAACCCTCAGGTGCACCACTACCAGGACATATAGCTACTTTGGCTGCCTCACAGATCCTACAGAGACATGCATAAATGCAGCACCTCTGATGACCTCCTGACTCATTTCAAGTCTCTTAGCCATATAAATTCATCTTTCTTTACCCTTTCCCCCTTTTGTTTGAGGTCTTTTTCTAGTTGCATCACCAGCTGGTGCTTGGTAGTAATCTCTCAGCACAAGGGAGGGTCATCCCTGGGTGTCATGTCCCATGCTTGGGGTGAGGTAATCCACTTATATGCTGAGTTTGGCTTACAGAGTGGCCACATTTGAGCAACATGGAGGCTCTTAGGATGTAACTCTTAGGCACTCTGCAGATCTGGGCCTAGTTCAAATTTCAAGCACCAGGCTCACAAGCATATTCATCTGTATCAAGGGCCCATCACTGGACCATAATTCTTCACTGGTCTTTGTCCTTGCATATGGGGGATAATTGCTGTTCCATTGGGGAATGTGACAGAGCTCCCCAGGATGGGAACTCAGCACTCCCTCAGTTGTCGTGTGAAACTCTACCGGAGATGCCAATACCCAAAGAACATCTGAAGACATCTATATACACTATATGAATGCCTAGGCAAACTCCCTCCCATATATCCCCCATCAATGACACCCCACTCCAAAACTTCTTCAAAAATGAAGCCTAATATATTGCCAAATTCAATTAATAGGAAAATGGAATAGGAATGATAGGTTTAAAGATTAGAAATAAAATACATCATAATTTAGAAAAACTAAAATAAAGTAAAAATAAATTAGGGTATTAAGAAAAGTGAAAAATATCTTTTAAAATTTTTTTGACATTTTGCCTTTCATCACTGTAATAGGTGTTGCCCTGTAGGTATAGTGGCAAAGCAAACTCTGCCATTCCTTCTTCAGTGTTTACATCCTTTTTTTATTCTTCAAAAAAGTTTTAGGTCCAGGAAAGTCACATGTAGAATATAGGGGACTCCCGTGTACACATCATCAAATCATTTTCCCCCTTCCCCAGTAGTGATCTTTTTACACGTGGATGTTACATTTCCTACAACTGGTGTACAGATATTGAAACATAGCTACTAACAATGGTTCCATTATGGTTGACATTACGGCTTACATTTTAGACTATACACTTTTATAAATTTTTGGTGAAATTTAACATGGCTTATATCAATCATTGCACATACAGAACACTTCCATTGCACTCCATTTACCCCGTTCCATCTACTCTATTCCTCTCTACCCCTCCACTTGGGGCCCACGATGACCGCCAGGCTTCATTGCTTGAAGGGCAAAGTTGACAGATACTTCCAACAATGCTGAGGGCTTGACATACTAGTCTGTCCTCCCTCATTGGGAGCCATGCATGCTCTTGAGAGACACACTCTCCTCTGTTTGAGACTATCAGGCCTCCCCAGGATGGGGGTATAATGCTATCCTGTTCATCGTATGTGTCTCTGCCCATTGATATAACACACTATGACATGAGGAGCACTCACACACTCCCTAGAAGCCTATCCCAAGATGCACTCTGTGCCAGATACTCCTCGACAAACACCTTACACAAGTAACTCTTCCTTATTATATTTTCTAAAGTGTTTTCTCAACTTCAAGTGTTTTCAACTTTCAACCATGTACCAGACAATCTCCCATGTTCACCTGCTCCCTCCCAACCCTCCCCCCAATTCCATGGACCATCTGACTCATTCTCCCAACCCTAGGCCCCCTCAAGTCTACAAGACACCACCCAATAGTATCCCTATCCTCCGGTCTCATCCCTTCACTGCACAACTATTTACCTCCATTTTATCATAGATTTTGCCATGTGGGCACTGGTTCACAACCTTTCTCTCCCTGCCCCATTTCCTGTAAGCCTATGTTCCATCTCTACCTCTCTGAGACAGCTTGATTTGCTTAATTCATATCAGAGAGTTCATGTAGTATTTATCCTTCAATGCCTGGCTTGCTACACTCAACATAAGGTCCTCAAGAGTCATCCATGTTATCCCATGTTTTAGTACTGTATTCCTTCTTGCACTTGAGTAGTATTCCATTGGATGTGTATACCATAATTTGTTTATCCCTTCATCACTTGAAGGGAATTTGGGTTGATTCCAACATTTAGCAATAGTGAGTAATGCTGCTGTGCACTTTGGTGTGCATATATCTCTTCATGTCCTTGCTTTCACTTCTGGGTATACACCTAGCAGTGGAATTGCTGGATTGTGTGGCAAATCTATACTTAGCTTCCTGAGGAACTGCCAATCTGTCCTCTACAGTGGCTGCAAAATTCTACATTTCCACCAGCAGTGGATTAGGGTTCCCATTCCTTCACATCCTCTCCAACACTTGTAGTCCTCTGTTTTTCTAATAGCCATAGTTGTCTTATTAACCATAGTCTAATGGTGTGAGATGATATCTCACTGTGGTTTTGATTTGCATCTCCCTAATACCTAATGATGTTGAGCATCTTTTCATGTGCTTTATAGCCATTTGTATTTCTTCTTTGGAGAAGTGACTATTCAAATCACTTGCCCATTTTTCAAATGGATTGTCTTTTTATTTTCAAGATATAGGATTTCTTTATATATGCTGGATATAAGACCCCTGTCAGATTTATGGTTACCAAATATTTTCTTCCTTTCAGTATGCTTACTTTTCACTTTCTTGACAAATTCCTTTGATGTATAAAAGTTTTTAATTTTGAGAAAGTCCTATTTGTCTATTTTTTCTTTCATTGCTCACACTTCGAGTGTAAAGTTCATGACACCATTTCCTAATACGAGAGCCTGTAGATACTTCCCTACAATATCTTCCAAGGTCTTTATGGGCTTGGCTCTTATATTTAGGTATTTGACCCATCTTCTTTTTTAATATATTTTATTTCTTTCCACTTCCTGCCTCTCCCCACTGTTGTCTGCTCTCCCTGTCCATTCACTGTGTATTCTTCTGTGTCCGCTTGCATTCTGGTCATGTGGCACTGGGAAACTGTCACTTTTTTCTTGCATCATCTTGCTGTGTCAGCTCTCTGTGCAATGCCACTCCTGGGTGGGCTGTGCTTTTTTCACATGGGGCGGTTCTCCTTGTGGGGTGCACTCCTTGTGCATGGCACACCTTGCATGTGGCAGCACTGTGTATGGGCCAGCTCACCACATGGGTCAAGAGGCCCTAAGTATCAATCCCTGGACCTATATGGTAAGCAGATGTTCTATCAGTTGAGACACAACTGCTTCCCTATCTTTGATCCATCTTGAGTTAATTTTTTTACAAGGTTTGAGGTGGTTTTCCTCTCTCATTCATTTAGATATGAATATCCAGTTCTCCAAGGACCATTTGTGAAGAGGCCATTCTCTTCTAGTTGAATGTGCTGAATTGCCTTGTCAAGTATCAGTTGACTGTATATGTGAGGATCTATATCAGAACTCTCAATTTGGTTCCATTAGTCGGTATGTCTATGCTGCAATACCATGCAGTTTTGACCACTGTAGCTGTGCACTATGTTCTAAAGTCAGGTAATGTGATTTTTACAATTTCATTTCTCTTTTTCCATGTCTTTGGCTATTTGGGGCCTCTTGCCCTTCCAAATAAATTTCATAGTCATTATTTCTCCAAATCAGTAAAAAATGTGCTGACTTTTATTTGGATTACATTAAGTCTGTAGATCAGTTTGGATCTTTTTTTTTAAATTGATTTTGTAAAAATATTACATTAAAAAAATATGAGGTCCCATTCAACCCTACCATCCCCACCCCACCACTCCCCCCCCCAGCAACCCTCACTCCCATCACCATGACACATCCATTGCACCTGGTAGGTACATCTCTGGGCATCTCTGCACACCATGGTCAATTTATTTAGTCTTCCTATCCATGAATAGTATATTCTTCCCTTTTTTAGGTTATTGGTAATATTAGGGGAAGAATTCCAGTTATTTGCTGTTTTGATTGGTTACCCCACCTGTAAATTGCCCAGGGTGCCCAATGACAAGACCCTTTGATAACATCCAGGGCTTCTCCTTAATCCTGGATGAAATCCTGTTCCAAATAGGATTCTCATGTGGTTCTTCCAGCAGCCTTCCTGTGGGGTCTTCATGGCCGGGTGTTTCATGCTGTGCTCCTCTGTTAGGTCCCAGACTTGTCTTTTTATTCCCTAATCTAGCCTACCTCATTAGGAAGTAATCTGTCCTCTTCAATTTTTTTGGAAGAGTTTGAGAATAAGTGTTAATTCTTCTCTGAATATTAGATAGAATTCACTAGTGAAGTCATCTGATCTTGGCCTTTAAGAACATCCATGAACAGAAATTGGGAAGAAGTTGATTCCAACCTTCCTAGATGACTTTGAAGGGTTCAAGATGTCAGTGGAGGAAGTAACTGCAGATGTGGTGGAAACAGCAAGAGAACTAGAATTAGAAGTAGATCTTGAAGATGTGACTGAATTGCTGCAATCTCATGATAAAATGTTATGGATGGGAACAACCAGTAAATGGTGGCAGAGTAAGGGGCTCCTAGAGACAGTTCATGCCACAGAGCAGTTAGGAATCACCCAGATCTATCTAAAGCACCTATTCAGGGGCTCCAGGAGAATTGTAGAACATCCTGCAACATTCTTGAAAGAATGGAGGGAAGAGACTGCATATCTGTAATGAAGATTTGTGAGTAGGGCACTCCATGCCGTGGAGGACAGTGCCCATCCTCCAATGGAGGCACAAACCACCTCGGGAGCTATTCTGAGACTGGAGCTGGAATTTCCATTTTCTAATAACATGGGAGAAAGAGACAGATGGTCACCAACTTTAGCTATTAATTAGTAAATTTGTCTAGCTAAAAAATAACCTTAAGAACAGTTAAAGTTTGAGCCTATCCAAGTGAGAAAGAGGTCAGTAACTGTCATTTTGACTCTGCCTCCAGTATGAGGGGAAGACAGTCTGACTGAAAATCACAGTGACAGTGGAGACCAGTTTCTTTCCACCCAAGTCAGACTACAGTCTTAGTCTAGACATCAGCCCCACCTCTGGCAGGGAGGAAGCTGGTAGTACTTGCTCCAGTCTCTCCAGGTAACTACAGGTACATCTGACTGGCACAGACTGAATAGCCAGAAGTCTACCAGGGCAAATATGATCATTTTGGACCACAAGGCATAGATTGCTGCTGAAACCTGCAGCTCTATTTCTACCTTAGGCAGGGGAGAAAGGGGCATGAAGCTTCATGAGTCTCTCTGGGCAACTCCAGTCTAGCCCTGCAAAACTTGGATTATTCCACATAGCTGTAACTCTGTCCCTACCCCTGGCAAAGGAGAAAATTGGGAGAAGTTTCACTGGTCCCTGGGGCAATGAGGGCAGATTTAGCCTCCATATCTTATGGCAGCAATTACATACTTGGCTTCTATTACACAACCAGTAAGGGAGAAAGGGCAGAGAGTCCTAAACTAAAGAGAAAAAGTGCATCCAGACTAAACACATCCTGTAAGCCAGATGCCAAGATGCCCACAAAAAATTACAATCCACACCGAGAAACAGGAAGCTATGATCCAGTGAAAGGATCAAGACAAGCCTCCAGATGGCATAAAGGAGTTGAGACAACTAAACCTAGATATTCAAACAAATCTCCTTTATAAATTCAATGAGGTGGCTAAAGAGATTAAGGATATTAAGAAGACATTGGATGAGCACAAAAAAAGATTTGATAGCATACATAGAAAAATGGCCGATATTATGGGAATAAAGTTACAATAAATGTAATGAAAAATGTATGGGGATCTTATAACAGCAAATTTGAGGAGACAAAGAAAAGGATTGGTGAGCTTGAAGACATGGCCTGCAAAAGCAAACATACAAAAGAACAGAAGAAGAATGGAGAAATTGAACTAGGTCTCAGGGAACTAAACAACAGCAAGAGATGTGCAAACATATGCATCATGGGTGCCCCAGAAGGAGAAGAGAAGGGAAAATGGGGCAGAAGGAATATATGAAGAAATAATGGTAGAAAATTTCCCAAACTTATTGAAGGACATAGATATTTGTGTCTAAGAAGCATGATGTACTTTCATCTGAATAAATCTGAATAGACCTGCTCTGAGGTACATACTAATCAGAATGTCAAATTCCAAAGATAAAGAGAGAATTCTGAATGCAGCAAGAGAAAACAATACGGGATATCCAGCAAGATTAAGTGCTGATTTCTCACCAGGAACCATGGAGGCAAGAAGACAGTGGTGTGATATATTTAAGATTCTGCAAGAGAAAAACTTCTAGTCAATAATTTTATACCTAGCAAGATTGTATTTCAAAAATGAAGGTGAGTTTAGAATATAGACAGACAAATGGAAACTAAGAGAGTTTATAACAAAGTAACTGGTTTTGCAGGAAATACTAAAGGGTGTTCTAAAGTCTGAAAAAAAAAGAGAGGAGAGAGAGACCTGGGAGAGAGTCCAAAAATGAAGATTATATCAGTAAAAGTCAAACTAAAAGTCTCAAAAGAGTGGTAAAAATGAAATATGGCAGGTAAAACACAAAAGTCAAAATCAGTGAAATGAGAATGACCTTTAAGTAATAACATTGAATGCTAATGAATTAAACTCCTGATTCAAAGGACAGAATGAATAAGAAAATATGGATGATCTATATGCTGTCTGCAAGAGACTCCCTTAGACCCAAGGATACCAAAAGATTGAAAGTGAAAGGCTGGAGAAAGCTATCCACACACGGAGTAACAACAAGAACAACAAAAAAGCTGGAATAGCTATACTTACATCAGATGAAATAGACTTTAAAAGCCACTAGTTATATGCAACCTGAGAAGGAAGTCAGGGGAAAAAATTCCACTCACAGTAATGACTAAGAGAATCAAATATTTAGGAATAAACTTAATAAAGGATATAAAGCACTTGTATTCCGAAAACCACAATGGATTGTTAAAAGAAATAAAAAGGACATAAATAGTTGGAAAAACATTCCATGCTTATGGATCGGAAGACTAAATATCATTTAAATATCAATTCTACCCAAACTGATATACAGATTCAATGCAATCCCAATAAAAATTCCACCAGCATTTCTAAAATAAATGAAATACACAATTATCACATTTATTTGGAAGGGTAAGTGGTCCCTAACAGCTATAAACATCTTAAAAAAGAAAAGCGAAGCTGGAAGACTCTTACTCCTGGACGTTAATTCATATTACCTAGCTGCAGTGGTAAAACAGCATGGTACCGGCATAAAAACAGACACATTGTCCAATAGAACTGAATTGGTGGTTCAGAAACACTCTCACATCTATGGTGAAGTAATTTTTGACAAGCCTGTCAAGCCCACCTAGCTGGGTCAGAACAGTCCATTCAAGAAATAGTGCTGGGAGAACTGGGTATCCATAGCCAAAAGAAAGAAAGAGGATCCCTATCTTACATCTTATAGAAAAATTAATGCAAATGGATCAAAAATCTAAACATAACATCAAGAACCATAGAGCTCCCAGAAGAAAATATAGGAAAACATCTTCAAGACCTGGTGGTAGGTGGTGGATTCTTAAAGGAGATAAGGGGAGGACTAGATCAACTACTGATGCTTAATGTATGTAGAAGTTTTATTAACCTTCCTGTAAAAGTATGGAAATGTATAGAGTTGATGATAAAACATTATAGTGATATAACAGCTGGTTTATAAATGGGAATGTGGTTGGAAAGGGTAATCTAGGGATGAAAATGTCAATTGGAAGAAAGCTAGAGAATAATCTACGGACTGAATAACACAGTAAACCCAGAGGTAGATGAGAATTGTGGTTGATGGTATAGATGCAAGGGTGTCTGATATTAGGTAGAACAGATGTACATCATTATGGAAGGGTGTTGGGAATGCGGAGAAGCATGGGGAAAATACAACTGGAGTGACCTATGGACTGTGGTTGGCAGCAATGCTATCATGTTCATGCATCTATGTCAAGGGTGTACTGTGTTGACAATAGGGGAGTATGGAAGGAGTGTGCCACGTGTGCAGAGTGTACCATGGTTGGTGGTGATAGTCTGATAAATTGTCTCATGGTCTGTATAAAATGTTCCACCACAGTGTGGTGTGTTGCTGGAGGGGTATTGTACTGGAATTCTGCACATGGGCGTGGTTGTATTGTATGTTCACAATTTCTGTAATAAAAATATACTTTTAAAATAATGATAAGGTGGGTTTGGGGGGAATACACCAAATGTAAGATAAGGACTGTAATTAGTAGTAAGATTTTGGTGATATTCTTTCATAATTTGTAACATATGTCCCACAACATTGCAAGGTATTGGTGCTGGGTTGATGTATGGGACCCCTGTATGATGTTAGGCATGTTTGCTTTGTAAGTTTACAACTTTTAATAAACACTAATTATTTGTGTATATTCAGGTATAAATGATATAAAAATAATAATAGGGTGGTTTGGGGGGAAATATACACTAAATGTAAGATCCTTTGGTTACTAGTAATATTTTGAGGATGCTCTTTCATCATTAGTTAAAAATGTTTCGCAACAATGCAAGGTATTGGTGGTAGGGTGACGTATGAGAGTCCTGTATGATGTTATATATATTTGTTTTTAAGTTCACAGCTATTATTATACACTTATTGTTTACATATGTTTATGTATAAGTCGTATAATTTAATAACTTTTTTAAAATTATAAAAAACTTTATGGATGAGGAGTTGCTTCTTATGGATCAGCAAAGAAAGTGGTTTATTGAGAAGAACTCTACACCTGGTGAACAAGATGGTATCAGAGTAGCTCTGGCTGGGTGCAGCTCTCTTGCAAAATAAGGAAGAAGGCATAGAAGTAGTCCAAGGGAGCCACTTTGGGGGCCCCACAGGCCAGGAAAGTGCCTCATGCATTGCCCATGAGGGACCGGGGATATGGACATGGAAAAGCCAAAGGGAAAACCATGAGTTGATGCCCCTGTAGGCTCTCCTGAGTCTTTCCCAGGCACGGAAGACCTGGTCGGGCCCTGTGAGGGGCTCCCTGCCACAGTTTTGATTTCTGAAACAGAACAAAAATAAGGTTTCAGTAAAATTAAACTAAAAATCAAAGAAGAGCTGTTAAATAAAACCACTAGGCAAGATAGAGAAACTGATCAACAGAGCAAAATCATCAACATAAACAGATACCAAGGTATCAAGAAAAGATAAAATCACCCACAGTAAGACACAGGAAGATATGGCCCAGTCAAAGGAACAAGCCAAGAATCCAGATAAGACTCAGGATTTAACAAATACTAAAGGATGATCACACAAACCTCCTCAATCAATTTAAGGAGAAGAGGGAAAATATGACCAAAGAGATAAAGGATATTAAGATGAAAACCTGCACACACAAAAAGAGGAACAGGGCTTATGAGAATGAAAGACACAACAGATGAGATTAAAAATATATTAGATAAATAGCTCCAAGGAAAAATGTTTATTTTCAGGATTCATTTAGAGACCATCAAGTTTTCATTTGTACTTTAACTGGAGAGCCACCTTCAATAGTGTGATTGTCATGACAGGAATATTGTGAAAGACCAACAATCACCACTTGGACAAGGCCAGTGAAATAGAAACTTTCTTTTCATAAAAAAAATAGGGGAAGCTGAAGGCTAAGGGAACCTACCATCTCACAAAAGGCACTGAGTACTGTGGTCTCATCAAGTGTTTTCAAATATTTCAAAAGCTTATATTTTTAAAAAAGGAAAGAAAAGAAAAAGAAAAAAGCAGCCTGTGTCTTTCTGTGTTTGCAGTTATCCAATGCTGCTTTCAGCAGGCAGCTTTCAACGCTCCAGCCAGCCTGGCCCCTCTGTACCAGCCCAGTAGTAGCTGCTGCTATGCTGAGCACTGTCTCCTGAGTGGCAGTTCTCAGTTTAAAGTCTGATTAAGGGCAGGGGAATTGATGCAATAGGTCTGGACAAGGAAAATTTGGCATCTGCAGCTTAAAGGGCACACATAACCATATTAAATTCCATTTTTATGCAAAAATTTTAAATCATAATATAGAGAAAGGCGTGAAGACAGTGGATTCCATTCACATGCTGACATTTACAATAGTAATTTAAGAGATTTGTAGCTTACATGACACAAAAACCTTATCAACATCATGCTTAGTTTTAAGAATATTTGGTAGCTTGTTTTCCTTTTCAGCTGGTATTAGGCAAGAATTTTTATTTGCTTTGTCAACAGGACAGTACTCACCTCTTGTTGACTGACCAGAGGAAAAGCAGAAAATTGCTGCCACTTGTGGGAGTCAGGCCTATTACATGGACCATTGGGCATGGCTCCCAGGGACTTGGGGGGCAATGGCTTTAACTACCAACTTCCTTCCAGTTAAGCCATAAGCAGCTGTGTGAAAAGGAGATTGAAAATCACCACCTAGAGTTTTGGACATTAGAATAAAATGCTTTCCAGCTTCCTGGCCCTAATCTCTAATACTAGAGATTAGAGAAAGTTCACCCTGTCAGAACCTTTTCTGTTTGGGATTTTTCCCAACACAGAGTGGAGATTCACCTTTTACCTGGTCTCATGGGCCTTCCCAGCCTGGCTCACCCAAAGGAAAACGGAGTTAAGAAAATCATCAACTAATCTCCCCAGCTGAGGGACCTTGGAACATCCATCAATTTACATTAACAACTCTATCATAGACTCTTCAAAACATGGAAAGTTTGGATATGTGGCCACAGGTTTGTATACATAATATAAATCTGTATACACATATGCACACTATATTCACTGTATACATATGGAAGATATAAACACATGTACATTCATTCAGGCATTGAAGCCTATAAATCTGCACATGCACAAGGCTGCCAAAGGACCCCAGGGTGGCTGGACATGCAGAAGTGCACGCTGGGAGGAGGCACACAATGAGGAGGCCCAGAACCCTGCTCACAAAGACCAAACCAGCTCTGTCTCTATTGGGGGCTGGTATTTTAAAAATCACAAAGTTTAGACATTTTCAAAAATGCCTCACAATCTAGGGAACGAAAGTTGGAACAATGGAAGCATGTGTGGGGTCATCTGTGTTCTACCAGCTGAGATGTTTCCAGGATCTAAAGGGTACTGCCTTCTCTCCCTTTCCCACCCCCTCCACCCACCAAGAAAAGTGACTCTGAGAAGATAACACTTACATGGCTTAGCACAGAGGTATTAAAGTAGACAAGGCAATTCACACTGCAAAGTGGGCAACAAGCTTCCAGACTCCAATCTGATTGGTCCTGAAACTTGGATCCACAAACAGTTGGATCCAATGCTAGAGCCAGAGGACAGGCTCAGAGCAAGACAGTTCTGGTGGAAATTTCCCCACAGGATTAGTACTTTTTCCCCCTAAAGTGAAAGCACTAGATACACCTAGAGCCCTTATAATTTCTTGGCTCCTTATGTGGCTACCCCAGCAGAACAGCTTAGTATATATGTAGTTGGATATATAGGAATCCTTAAGATAAACATTTTTCCTTGGAGCTATTTATCTTAACAGCAGTCTAAAAATAATTAAACTGTGTGTTTAAAAAATATATAGATCTTGTGGGGGAGAGAAAGAAAGGTATGAGAATTTTTTGTAATGCCCAGCTCTGCTTATCAGTTAAGAAGCCTATAATTTTGGTGTCTCAGTATTTATGCATACAACACAGAAAAAAAAGAAAGAAAAAACCTCAGCAACATTTATCACTCATTTTCCAGGTAATGTTCAAGTTTGTTTAATATTTGTGTAACACGTGGAAGTAGTAGACTTTATGTTAAAATGGCTTTTCTTTAGGCAAGTATAATCAGCTGTCATTTTAATGACCACAGCTTCCATGGACTTAAGTGCTGCTACCACATATAACTCAAGTGCTGGAATATTTTTCTACAGTCTCTGTTTTCCCAATTGTCTTATAAAGCAGTGTTCAACTAGTTTTATAACTGAAAAGCTGCACATTTTTCATAGTACAAATTGTAGTTTTTACTTGTGTTTTGGACATCTCTTATAAATAGCTGTATTTTCTGCCCTTTTAAAAGACATCCGTTAAAGGAAGATTTGGATGTTAGATTTTCTTGGGACCGGTACTGTAACCTCTCCCTTCATGAAATAGAAAATGTTGTTTAAGCCATTACATTTTTTTTTTATAAATTTCTTTATTGCAAATGAAATAACACACTCGCTGTAGAATATTTAGAAAATAATCCAACAAAAAAAAAAAGCAAACAAGAAAATGAACGGTGTTGTTAGTCCTTTTGTTTTGTAATTGCGTACCTGTGTGTTTTTCATCCGGCGCTCCTCCTGCACATCTCCGACCCCTCCCCAGGCTGAACGCAGAGCTGCCTAGGGGCAGCAACGGCAGCAGGTCAGGGCTGTACCAGCCACATCCTGTCTAGACGCCAGTGCAGTGAGTAACGCAGCTGTCTCCCCTCTCTTGGTAGGTCCTTCAAGCCAGACTTCGTCCTGGTGCGCCAGCACGCCCATAGCATGGCCCTGGGCGAAGACCATCGCAGCCTGGTCATCGGCCTCCAGTACGGAGGGCTGCCTGCCGTCAACTCCCTCTACTCCGTCTACAACTTCTGCAGCAAGCCCTGGGTGGTAGGTGACGCTCCAGGCTGAACTAGAGGGGCCTGGAAGGCAGTGGGTGGCCTCCCAGACCCAAAACGGGCCCATTCGTCAGCACAGCAGCCTCAGTAGTGAAAAGACTTGTTCAGCAACTGTATATGCAACTTGGATCCCAGGCGCCATTCTTTTTTAAAAAAAATTATTTTATTGGAATAAATTCTACCATTTTATTTACTTATTGACATGGTCCAATCAAAGCCCTAATCATAACTTAATTGTGCCCAGGTACAGACTAGATGATAAACATAATCCAATATCTATTTTTGGAATTCATAACCATATCAAACTGCTATACTCCTTGATGTCTCTTTTCGGTGCATCATCTTGCTGCACCAGCTCTCCATGCATGCCAGCTTGCCATGTAGGCCAGCACTCCTGCGCGGGCCAGCACTAGTGCCCGGGGCTGCACTCCACTCAGGCCAGCACTCCAGGTGGCCAGCTTGCCTTCACCAGGAGGCCTCGGGAATCGAACCCTGGACCTCCAGTAAGCCATTACATTTTAATCCCAGGTTTAAAACTTGTTGAAAGCTGTAGCTTTCCAAAGATTCCCACCCACCCCACCCCCCACAAAGTCAGCTTTGTATATGTGATGGCATTTTAAAAATAGCATGTTCTTTTTAAACTTGGTTTTATATCTAATCATTGTCTTCAGTCATGAAGAAGAATTTACATTGTTGTGTTTGTATATAGAGTATTGCAGTGCATGTATTAGCTTTATGCATTTTATTAAATGCTGTTTCAATGTGGCATTACTGTTGTGGCTTAATACTACTACTGAAGTAGGTTTCTACCATTAAAAGTGAATTAAAGACTAAAAAAGATACAATAGAGGCATAAAACAGCAGATTTGAATTTGGAAAGATAGGAGAGGGGAGTGGATGTGGCTCAAGCAGTTGAGCACCTGCTTCTCACATGAAAGGTCTCAGGTTCTGTTCCCAGTGCAGTAATACCAAAGCCAAACAAAAATATTGTGAAATAAGAAAATTACAGACCATTTCTTTAATGAATATGGATGAAAAAATCATGATCAAGTAGGCTTTATACCAGGAATTGCAAGGGTGGTTCAATATAAGACAATCAATCAGTATAATATGCCACATTAATAAATTGAAGAGGAAAAATCACATGATGATTTCAATTGATGCAGAAAAGGCATCTGACAAAATACATCATTTCTTGTTAAAAAACACTCTGAAAGACATGAATAGAAGGAAATTATCACAATACGATAAAGTGCATATGTGAAAAACCCACAGCTAACATTGTACTTAATAGTAAAAACCTGAAATCTTTCCTACAGAGATCAGGAACAAGACATGGATGCCCACTCTCCCCACTGTTATTCAATATTGTGCAAGAAGTTCTAATTAGAGCAATTAAACAAGAAAAAGAAATAAAAGGCATCCAAATAGGAAAGGAAGAACTAAAAATTTTGTTATTCACTGATGATATGATCCTATACTTAGAAAATCCCAAAATTCAACAACAAAACTAAAAGGACTTATAGATAATTTCAGCAATAAGGCAGGATACAAGATTAATATGCAAACATCAATAGTGTTTCTAGGCTGTTCCCAAACTCTGAGTGGGCTGTTTCGGGGGCTTGCAGGGCAGGAGGTGTCTGGATGTCGATTTGGTGAGACAGTGAAAGAAGAGATTCTTGCAAGAGGTGGAATTTTAGGATTCTGACACAGAGGTCAGAAGTTGTAGGCAGAACCCCTCCCCCTAGGGCTGGTGGTCAGGCCCCAGCGATCCCTGAAATCTTTGTTGTGCTGCAGTGCTCCCAAACCCTGAGCAGCTGTTTTTGGGGGCTTGCAGGGCAGGAAGTGCCTGGATGTTGATTTGGTGAGGCAGTGACAGAAAAGATTCTTGGGAGAGGTGGAATTTTGGATTTCTGACACAGAGGTCAGAAGTTGTGGGCAGGACCCCTCTGCCTAGGGCTGACACCTGGCAGCAGCGATCCCTGAAGGCTTTGTTGTGCTGCGGTGTTCCCAGGCCCTGTGTTAACAGGATGCATGGTTCCCAGATCTGTGTCCCCTAAACCCTGGTGGCCCATGCTCCAGAGACTCACACCTCTTGAGTCTGCAATATCACGGACTTCCCATCCCCAAATCCACCGTGCCCTGAGGTCCGTCTGAGGTCCTTGATTACCCTAGCCCTTGGCGTTTTGTGTTGGTTTTTTTTCTCTCTCTCTCCCCTTGAACTTGGAGGAGTGTACCAGCTGAATTGGGGAGCATCTGGGAAGAAAGGAGAGGCAAATCTGCTGAGAAAGCCTAATTTACCTAAACATCCTGGGATAGGAAACTTGGTCTGGGAGAAGGTGGAGTCAGAAAATCAATTAGAACTCTCCTAGCACACCTAAGGGGAACGGACTGTAGGCGGTGCTATCGAAGCTTCCAGTAACATATTTTGGGGTTCTGTTGAGGGTAGGTGCTCTCACACTGGAAATAAAGAGTCATAGTCTTCTGTGTTGAGTTGGTTCAACAAGGACCTACTTGAATCTCCTACCAGACCTCTCAGGCACCTTTCCTGCTCCACTGGGAGAGAGAGAAGTGAGCAATGGAGAAAGGGGGAAGGTCAGATCCCTAAGTGTATTATTTAACTGCAAAGAGGATTTCTAACTTGAAATATTGGTTCTTTTTTTTCTTTTTTCTTTTTTTTTTTTTTTGCGTGGTTCCTAATATTGCATTGTCTCCTCTTTCATCCCCAAGGTTCTTTTTCATTTATTTAGGTTTTTTTCTCTTTTTCTTTTTCTTTTTCTTTTTCTTGCTTGTTCCCCCTGTTCTTTGCCCCCCCCCTTCTCTTCTCTTTATTTTTCTTTTCTCTTTTTCTTCTTTTTTATTTTATTTTCTTTATATAATGGGTGCTGCAAAGAGTGTTTCACACTTGCTGTGTTTCCTCATCCTCCAGTTCCTCGTTTCTGTGTGTATTGATTTGGCCACCTACACTATCCCCTTTCCCCCACATCTTTCTATCCTCCATTATCTGCTGTTTCTCTTATATTCTACCTCCCTTTCTTTGACCCCCAAATTGTCTAACATTTTATTTCTAATATCTTTCATCTGTTTTCTGTCAGTTATACACTTTTGATATTATTGTCTTTCTTTTTTTTTAATTATTTATTTATTTTTACAAATTACATTCAAAAAATATGAGGTCCCATTCCACCCCACCGCCCCCACCCCCCACTCCCCCCACAGCAACACTCTCTCCCATCATCGTGACGCATCCATTGCACCTGGTAAGTACATCTCTGAGCATCACTCCACCCCATAGTCAATGGTCCACATCATAGCCCACACTCTCCCACGTTCCATCCAGTGGGCCCTGGGGGGATCTACAATGTCCCGTAATTGTCTGTGAAACACCACCCAGGACATCTCCTCGTCCCGAAAACGCCTCCACATCTCATCTCTTCCTCCCATTCCCCAAACCCAGCAGCCACCATGGCTACCCTTCCCACACCCATTCCACATTTTCTCTGTGGACACTGGATTGGTTGTGTCCATTGCACATCTATGTCAAGTGGGGGCTTAGATTCCACATGGATACTGGATGTACTCCTCCTGCTTTCAGTTGTAGACACTCTAAGCTCCATGGTGTGGTGGTTGGCCTTCTTCAACTCGATGTTAGCTAAGTGGGGTAAGTCCAATAAATCAAAGTGTAGGAGCTGAAGTCTGTTGAGGCTCTGGGCCTGGGTGTCATATTATCAGTCCAGAGATTCAAATCCCCTAAATACATCTAAGACCCCAGTACCAACTACAATTCCAATAAGGTAGCATGCAAGTCTTGTGAAAAGAGATCCCCTCTGAGTCCAATTCCATCACGCAGAAACAACAGCTCCATAGAAGGGCCATCTGCCATGGCAGTGAACCCCATCTGCCATGACCATAGAACCCGTGGGTCTCTTTATTCCTCAAAAGAACCAATACCTGGGGTTGTATCTACTTTATCTGTCTCTCAGACTCTGCTCAGTTGTGCATAAGGGCATTCCTTCTGACAACCTCCAGACTCTTTTTTAGAGACTCATAGCCCTATATTCTCATTTCTCCTTTCCATTTCCCCCTTACATTAGGTCAAACAGCATTTTGAAGTCATGTTATTATATGTAGACAGGGATATTCTGCTGATCCGTGGTGAACCTTTACTTCAAGGTCCTTTTCTAGTTGCATCTTCAGCTGGTATGTGGTAGTGATCCCTCGGTGCCAGGGAGGCTCATCCCTGGGTGTCATGTCCCACGCTGGGGGGAATGCACTGCATCTACATGCTGAGTTTGGCTGTGAGAGTGGCCACATTTGAGTAACATGAAGGCTGTCAGGAGGAAACTCCCAGGCACAGTGCTACTCTAGGCCTTATTCTTATTGCAGGTGTATAGGCTCAAAAGCATAGCCATTAGTATCAGAAGCCCACTGTTGGGCCCTCCTTCCTTCCTAGTTCTTGCCGTTGCACCTGAGGGACTGCCGCTGCTCCCCCAGGGTCCACGACAGTGACCCCCCAGCCAGGGGCCCAGTACCCCCCCAGCTGTTGTTTTTAATTGTTTCCACTATGAGTATATCTAGACATTACTATATACCCTGGGCATATGCCCTGTATAACTCCCTGTCAACCATATATATCCTGTCAATAACATCCTATATCAGTATTCCTCCGCTGCCATTGTTGAACCACTCTGTGATCCAAAACTTCCTGTAAAGTGAATCCCAACGTAATGTCAGCTTCACAAGAGTCTTAGATCACCGAAATTCATATATACAATATACAGTACTTCCCCAGATTCACCATAAAACCTTTTCCCTTCCACAGCAAAAATCTTTTAATTTGTTCATATCATATTTCCTGAAACTGATGTACAGATTCTGAGACAATAGCTTTCAAACAAGATGACATCTGTGCTTACTATGTGGTCCATACTTTAGGTTGTACAGTTTTCTAAATTTTTCAGTTATCCTATGTTTTGCCTTATGGTTTACATTATTAGTCTGTCGTCCCCTATATGGTTTTGGTGTGATATTACATGTTTTATATTCATCTTCGTGTACTCTCACAAAACTCCTCTCTTGCCCCCATATTTACCTTGGTTCCATCCATTCCACATATTGTCTTTCTTTTATCATTCCCTCACTCATTAAAACACTGGCCTTTTAATACATACTATATTCCTCCCCATATTCAGTTGACTGTCTCATTATAGGTACTCTACTTACTGCTATAACTCTACACAACTTACATGAGTCTAATATCCATACCCCTAGGTCTCACATTATTGCTTTGCTAACATTTATTATCAATACTACTTTATAAGTTTTCTTTTCTTACTCATTTTGCTTTGGCTGGCCCTAATATTTTCCTTCACAGTTAACTTAGTCAGCAACAAGAAAATAGAGGAGAAGAACAAAGTGACAAAGAGAAGACATACCACATACACATGAACAACAACTAATTAATCCCCAACACTAGACAAAGAAGCTAAGGAACTGATTAAACCCGTCAAGATAAAATGATGACCAGACAGCAAGAAAAAAACTACAAACCAAAACAATAATCAGCAAAACATGGTGGAATCCAAAGAACAAATGAAAAACCAGGAAGAGAAGCAGAACATTGGACAAGTAACTAAAGATCTCAAAACAAATATTAGAGACCAACTTAATGAAGTAAAGAGATTAACAATACGAAGAAAACACTCGGAGAGGAAATTGCAGGCATACGCAAAAAGATAACAGATATGATGGTGATGAACACCACAATTCAAGAAATCAAAAATACACTCTCAGCAAATAGCAGCAGATTAGAAGAGGCAGAGGAGAGAATTAGCAACATGGAAGACAGTACATTTGAAATCAAACAGATAGTAGAACTGAACGATAAAAAGGTAGAAAAAATACAGCTAGGACTTAGGGACCTGAATGACTGCAAAATGCACAAACATACATATTATAGGCATCCCAGAAGGAGAAGAGAAGGGAAAGGGGACAGAAGGGGTGTTGGAGGAAATAATGGCTGAAAACTTCCCAAATCTACTGAGAGAGATGGAAGTACAAGTCCAGAAAGCAAAATGCACCCCCAAACACTATAAATCCCAACAGACCCACCCCAAAACATATACATGTCAAATTATCTAACGCTCAAGGCAAAGAGAAAATTCTAAAAGCAGCAAGAGAAAAGAGAATCATCACATACAAGGGAGGCTCCATAAGATTAAGTGCTGATTTCTCATCTGATACCATGGAGGCAAGAAGTCAGGGGTATGATATAGTCAAGGTACTAAAAGAAAAAATTTTCCAACCACAAATACTCTACGCAGCTAAACTAGCATTCAAAAATGATGGAGAGTTCAAAATATTCACAGATAAACAGAAATTGAAAGAGTATGCCAACAAGAACCCTGCCCTTCAATAACTACTGAAGGGAGTTCTGCAGGAAGAAAGAAAAAAACAGGAGGAACAGAGTTGGAGGAGAGTGTAAGAGCAACAAAAAAGACAAAAAGAGGAGGAAAATAAACAAAATATGACAAACACAAGTCCAAATAAAATATAGCTAACATAAATAATTCCTTGAAAGTAATAACACTGAATGTCAATGGATTAAACTCACCTGTCAAAAGATTCAGGCTGGAAGATTGGATAAGGAAATATGAACCATCTATATACTGTCTATAAGAAACACATCTTAGACCCAGGGATTCATGGAGGTTGAAAGTGAATGACTGGAAAAAAATCTTACAAGCAAACAATAACCAGAAAAAGGCAGGAGTAGCTATATTAATATCAGACAAAATAAACTTTAAATGCAAAAGAACTGTGAGAGACAAAGATGGATACTACATATTACTGAAAGGAATACTCTTTCAAGAAGAATGAACAATCATAAATATTTATGCTCCTAACAAGTGCGCCTCCAAATACGTGAGGCAAACACTGGAAAAACAAAGTGAAAGAATAGATGCATCTACAATTATAGTCGGAGATTTTAATACAAAACTATCAACTTTGGACAGAACATCTCAAAAGAGAATCAATAAAGAAACAAATACTTTGAACAGTATATTAGAGGAGCTGGATTTAGTAGACATATACAGATAATTACACCCGAATAAAGCACAATATACATTTTTCTCAAGTGCACATGGATTATTCTCCAAGATAGACCATAAGCTAGGCCACAAAGAAAGGCTCAATAAATTCAGAAAATCGAAATCATACAAAATAATATCTCTGACCACAGTGGAGTGAAATTCAAAATCTGCAAGGGCTAGAGACCCAGATTTCACACCAAGATATTGAAATTAAACAGCACACTCTTAGAAAAACAGTGAGTCAAAGAGGAAATCTCAACAGAAATTAATAACTACCTTGAAACTAATGAAAATGATAACACAACATACCAAAATTTATGGGATGCAGCAAAAGGAGTATTGAGAGTGAAATTTATAGCCATAAATTCATGCATCAAAAAAGAAGAAAGAGCAAAAATTGAAGAACTAACTGCATATTTGGAAGAATTAGTAAAAAAACAACAAAGTAATCCCACAGGAAGAAGAAAGAAAGAAAGAACAACGATACGAACAGAACTAAATGAAATAGAAAATAAGAAGCACTTGAAAAGATAAACAAAACCAAGTGTTGGTTCTTTGAGAAGGTCAATAAAATTGACAAACCCTTAGCTAGAATAACAAAGAAAAAAAAGAGAAGATGCAAATACACAAAATAAGAAATGAGAAAGGAGATATCACCACTAACCCCACAGAAATAAAGACTATCATAAGAGGATACTTTGAAAAACTATACTCCAACAAAAATGACAATTCAGAGGAAATGGACAAATTCCTAGAAACATATAAGCAACCCATATTGATGAAACAAGAAATTGACGATCTCAACAAACCAATCACAAGTAAAGAGATAGAATCAGTCATTAAAAACCTCCCAACTAAGAAGAACCCAGGGCCAGACGGCTTCACAGGTGAATTCTACAAAATATTCCAGAAAGAACTAACGTCGATCTTGCTGAAACTCTTCCAAAAAATTGAAACGGAAAGAACGTTACCTAACTCATTCTATGATGCCAACATTACCCTAGTACTAAACCCAAACAAATACACCACAAGAAAGGAAAATTACAGACAAATTTCTCTAATGAACCTAGATGCAAAAACCTTCAACAAAATACTTGCTAACTGTATTCAACAACACATTAAAAGAATTATACACCATGACCAAGTGGGATTCATTCCGGGTATGCAAGGATGGTTCAACATAAGAAAATCAATCAATGTAATACACCATATGAACAGATTGAAGGGAAAAAAATCACATAATTATATCAATACATGCAGAAAAAGCATTTAACAAAATCCAGGACACTTTCCTGGTAAAAACACTGCAAAAGATGGAATACAAGGAAATTTTCTGAACATGATAAAGAGTATATATGAAAAACTCACAGCCAACATCATTTACAATGCTGAAATCCTAAAATCTTTCCCTCTAAGATCAGGAAAAAGACACGATGCCCACTCTATCCCCTTCTATTTAACATTGTCTTAGAAGTACTTTCTCGAGCACTGAGGCAAGAACCAGATATAAAAGGCATTTGAATTGGAAAGGTAGAAGTGAATATTTCATTATTTGCAGATGACATGATCCTATACATAGAAAACCCTGAGAGGTCTACAACAAAGCTTCTAGAACTCATAAATGAGTTTAGTAAAGTTGCAGGTTATAAGATCAATGCGCAAAAATCAGTAGCATTTCTGTACACCAATAATGAGCAAGATCAGGAGGAAATCAAGAAACAAATACCATTTACAATAGTCAATAAAAAAATCAAATACCTAGGAATAAATTTAAATAAAGGTGTAAAAAACTTATACACAGAGAACTACACAAGACTGTTCAAGGAAATCAAAGAAGACCTAAATAAATGGAAGAATATTCCCTGTTCATGGATAGGAAGACTAAATATTATTAAGTTGTCTATCCTACCAAAACTGATCTACACATTCAATGCAGTCCCAATAAAAATTGACACAGCCTTCTTTAAGGAACTAGAAAAACTAACTATGAAATTTATTTGGAAAGAAAAGAGGCCCCAAATAGCCAAAGACATATTGAAAAAGAAAAACGAAATTGTACGAATCACACTACCTGACTTCAAAACATACTACAAAGCTACAGTAGTGAAAACAGCATGGTATTGGCACAAGGAGAGACACACAGACCAATAGAACCGAATTGAGAGTTCTGATACAGATCCTCATATATACAGTCATATAATATTTGATAAAAGCACCAAACACTCTCAACTGGGAGAGAATGGCCTCTTCAACAAATGGTGCCTGGAGAACTGTATATCCATATGTAAAAGAATGAAAGAGGATAACCATCTCACACCTTATACAAAGATCAACTCAAGATGGATCAAAGACCTAAATATAAGAGCCAAGACCATAAAGACTTTGGAAAGCAGTGTAGGGAAACATCTACAAGACCTTGTAATAGGAAATGGCTTCATGAACTTCACACCAAAAGCACGAGCAGAAAAAGAAAATATAGATAAATGGGACTTCCTCAAAATTAAGGCTACTGCACCTCAACTGAATTTGTCAGGAAAGTGAAAAGAGGGCCTACACAATGGGAGAAAATATTTGATAACCATATATCTGACAGGAGACTTATAACCTGCATATATAAAGAACTCCTATATCTTGAAAACAAAAAGACAAACAACCCACTAAAAAATGGGAAAAAGATTTAAACAGACACTTCTCCAAAAGAAATATAAATGGCTAAAAGCACATGAAAAAATGCTCCAAATCTCTAGCTATTAGGGAAATGCAAATCAAAACTACAATGAGATACCTTCTTACTCCCATGAGATTGGCAGCTATGAAAAATACAGAAGACTACAAATGCTGGAGATGTGGAGGAATGGGAACACTCATCCACTGCTGGTGGGAATGCAGAAGGATTTAGCCATTCTGAAGGACAGTTTGGCGGTTTCTCAAAAAACTAGCCATAGATTTGCCATATGACCCAGCAATCCCACTGCTGGGTATGTACCCAGTAGAAATGAAAATAAGGACACAAACCAATATACGCACACCAATGTTCATAGCAGCATTGTTCACTATTGCCAAAAGTTGCAATCAACCCAAATGCCCATCAACAGATGAATGGATAAATAAAATGTGGTATATACTTACAATGCAATACTACTCAGCTTTGAGAATGAATACACTACAAACACATGTGATAACATGGATGAATCTTGAGAACCTTCTGTTGAGTGAAGCAACCCAGGCATTGAAGGACAAATACTATATGACCTCAATGATATGATAATTAAACCATGCTGCCTCAGAAAGCTAGAGACTGGATGATAGGCTTAAAGGTAATTGGGGGGTAGAGGAAGGATGTAAGCTGAAACCTACATGGGTGAAATCTAGGATAAGCTGGAGGTAAGTATTTGTACAAGGAAGGGATAAAATGGGGGCATAGGGTTACCGTTGGGTGGGGATTTGTGGGCTTGAGGAGGGCTAGGGATGGGAGGATGGGTAATATTGCCCAAGAAATTGGGAGGAGGGTGGGGAAACATACAAACATAGGAGATTGTCAGGTATTTGTTTGAGAATATAATGCTGAGAAAACTTTTTCAATAATATAATAAGGAGGGTTACCTGTTTAAGATGCTTAAAGGGGATAATCTGATGCAGGACATGCTCCTAGGGAATATGTGAATGCTCATTTTGCCATTGTGGGTTATATCATTGTATAGAGACCCATACAATGAGAGTGAAGGTATACCCACATCCTGGGGAGGACTGATGCCCTCAAATAGAGGGAATTGTATCTTTCAAGAGAAATGGTGGCTCCAGTGCATTAGGGCAGTTGAGCATGTCAAGCTCTCAACACTGTTTCAAGTATCTCTGAACATGGCCCTTCAAGCAATGAAGTTTGACTGTCACTGTGGGCCCTAAGGGGAGGAGGGAAAGAGGTACTGAATAGATTGAACCAATGTAACTGTGGGGCAGCAGATGTGTTCCACAAGAGTACACAAGAATGGATATAAGACATGTAAAATTACACCAAAAATATATAGGGGCTGATAGCCTAAAATGTAAATCATAATGTAAAACATAAGATAACTAAAAATTTAGAAAATTGTGTAGTCTAAAATATAAACCACAATGTAAACCCAATTGTGACCTTGTTTGAAAGCTATTGTCTCAATATCTGTACATCAGTTTCAGTAAATATAGTAAGAATATGTAAAAAGATTAATCTTGTGGAATGGAAAAGGTTTTATGTTGGATATGTGGGAGTACTGTATATTGTATATATGAATTACTGTGATCTAAAATTTTGTAAAGATAAGCTTAATAATTAGGAAAAAGAAAAGAAAAACATAGGACCTAGACACTGAGGAAAAGATGGAAGTAGTTGCCTTGCCAATTTGCATACAGGGCAACACTTACTGCAGTGATGGAAGGCAAAACATCAAAAACAAAGCTTTTGCATTTTTAAATTTTTTGATACCCCAATTTATTTTTACCATAATTTTTCTAAATTATTATGTATTCTATATCCTTTAAACTCATCACTATATTCCATTTTACTATTAATGGAACCTGGCAATATATTGGGCTTCACTTCTGAAGAAGTTTTGGATCACAGAGAAGCTCAACAATGGCAGATGAGGAATACTGGTGTGGGATATTATTGACAGGGGACACATGGTTGGAAGGGAGTTCTCCAGGGCATATATCCAGGGTACATAAAAATGGTTGGATATTTTCATAGTGGATACAATTGAAAACAACAACTGAGGGAGTGCTGAGTTCCTAGCCAGGGGAGCTCTATCACAGTCCCTAAAGGAACAGCAACAATCCCCCAAGTGCAATGGCAAAGACCAAAAAAAAAGGAAGGTCCAACAATGAGCCCTTGATACTAATCACTATGCTTGTGAGCCTGTGCACCTGAAATAAGAAAAGGCCAAGAGCTGCAGGGTGCCTAAGAGTTACCTCCTGAGAGCCTTGGTGTTGCTCAAATGTGGCCAGTCTTGAAGCCAAACTCAGCACATAAATGAGTTGTCTTCACCCCAGCATGGGAAAAGACTCTCGGGGATGAGCCTCCCTGGCACTGAGGGATTACTACCAAGTGCCAGCTGATGATGTAACTAGAAAATGACCCTGAATAAAAGGGTCAGCTCGGACCAGCAGAATATGTCAATCTACATATAATACCAGGAGTTAAAAATGCTTTTCAATCTGAATAAAAGGGAG
This sequence comes from Dasypus novemcinctus, assembly GCF_030445035.2. NCBI lineage: Eukaryota > Metazoa > Chordata > Mammalia > Cingulata > Dasypodidae > Dasypus > Dasypus novemcinctus. The sequence continues at coordinate 69,232,992 of NC_080694.1, read as the reverse complement.
AAATGGAAAGGACAAATAGGTTGATATGGCTATGAGTCTCCAAAAAGAGCCAGGAGGTTATCAGAGGGGTTGCCCTTATGCACACCTCAGCAGAGTCCCAGAGACAGATAAAGTAGATACAACCCTAGGTATTGGTTCTTCTGAGGGCTACAGAGACCCACAGGTTCTATGGTCATGGCAGATGGAGTTCAGTGCATTGTCAGTTGGCCCTACTTTGGAGTTTGCATTTCTGTGTGATGGAGCTGGACTCAGATGTGATCTTTGTTCACAAGCCTCTCCTGTTACTTTTACTGCAACTGTAGTTGGTGCTGGGGTTTAATATATACCCAGGGGACCTGAATCTCTGGACTGACCATGTGATAGCCAGGCCCTGAGTCTCAACAGACTTCAGCTCCTACACCCTGGTTTATTGAACTTACCCCTTTCAGCTAACAGGGAGTTGAAGAAGGTCAACCACCACACCAGGGAGCCAAGAGTGCCTACAACTGAAAGCAGGAGGATTGCATCCAGCATCCACGTGGAATCTAAGCCCCCTCTTGATATAGATGTGGAGTGGACACAACCATTCCAAGGTCCACAGGATGGAGGAATAGAGTATGGATTAGAGTGGACTTACTGATATTCTATTCATGAACTATTGTGATTAGTAATCGATGAAAATGTGGCATTGGTGTGTAGAAAATGGCCATGGTGGCTGCTGGTGGTAGGGAGTGGGAGGAAGAGATGTTATGTGAGGTCATTTTTGGGACTTGGAGTTGTCCTGGGTGGTGCTGCAGGTACCGTTACCGGATATTGTATGTCCTCCCATGGCCCACTGGGTGGACTGTGGGAGAGTGTGGGCTATGGTGTGGACAATTGACCATAAGATGCAGCAGTGCTAAAAGATGTATCCACCAAGGGCAATGAATGTGTCATGATGATGGAGGAGGTTGTTGTTATGGGGAGAGGAGTGGGGTGATTGGGGTGTGGGGTATATGGGAACCTCATATTTTTTAATGTAATATTAAAAAAATAAAGACAAAAAAATACTTAAGCACAAAAAAAAGAAAGTGAAGAGAGAGCCTACACAATGGGTGAAAATATTTGTTAACCATATATCTGATAGGAGACTTATATCCTGCATATATAAAGAACTCCTATAATTGAAAATAAAAAGACAAACAGCCCATTTTAAAAATGGGAAAAAGATGTAAACATACACTTCTCCAAAGAAGAAATTCAAATGGCTAAAAAGCACATGAAAAAAAAGCTCCAAATCTCTAGCTATTAGGGAAATGCAAATCAAAACTACAATGACATACCATCTTACTCCCATAAGATTGGCAGCTATGAAAAAAAACAGAAGACTACAAATGCTGGAGAAGATGTGGAGGAATGGGAACACTCATCCACTGTTGGTGGGAATGAAGAAGGAACCAGCCATTCTGGAGGACAGTTTGGTGGTTTCTTTAAAAACTAGCCATAGATTTGCCATATGACCCAGCAATCCCACTGCTGGCTATATACCCCGAAGATCTGAAAATGAGTACACAAACTGATATATGCACACCAATGTTCATAGCAGCATTGTTCACTATTGCCAAAAGTTGCAATCAACCCAAATGCCCATCAATAGATGAATGGCTAAATAAAATGTGGTATATACATACAATGGAATACTACTCAGCTTTAAGAACAATTACAGTACAAACACATGTGATAACATGGATGAATCTAGAGAACCTTCTGTTGAGTGAAGCAACCCAGGTATTGAAGGACAAATACAACATGACCTCAATGAGATGAAATAAGTAATCCAAGCTGCCTCAGAGAACTAGAGACTGGCTTGGTGGTGAACAACTGAAGATAACTGGTGCAGGATAGAGGAGCCTTATTTTTATTCTGGCAGCTTGCTATTTTTGTAACATGGTGATTTAGTTGAACACAATCAAAGTGCAATGACTGGTCTCCCCTTCTTCCTGGATGAGTGAACAGATGATTAAATATTGAGGTCTGCATCCTTGAATAACTTCAAATGGGCAGTGTTTGGCTATTGCTTCTGTTTGAAATGATGCTGTGTTTTGGTTGTGGCCCAAAGCTTTCAATTGATACTTGGCCTATCCTTTCTTCCATGGAGCTCTCACCATTCAAACATGACAGATTTGGTAATATGCTAGTTAGGCTGAATCCTGCTTGCCACCACTCCATCATCTTTGTATGAATCCAGTGTTTTTTTATTTTGTTTGGTTTTTTCTTTTTGTTTTTTACAGTTTTTAGCTGATGTTCATGAAGAGCAATGTCCTTAGAACTGTGCCATTAATTATACAAAATCCTATCTAAGAAGGTGAATGTCTTTACCAGAGTTGTGTCACACCATCCGTTGGGCCCTCTGCTGGAAAAGTAGAATCAAGTCTCAAATAATGCCTTTTTTAATTGTATCCTCTAGTATTATAGATGTAGGACAATGCTGTATCATACCTCTGTGAATGTGAAATATTTTGTACCTGCTTTATGATACGTAGTAGTGAACGTGCTATATCAGATCTGTTTTTAATGATGTTATTCTAGAATGTTTTCTTTCCAGATGATGATTGAGAAGCTAATAAAAAATGGTGCCAGGTACCATAAAGTTAAAAAATAAAAATAAAAATAAAAAATAAAAAAGAAGTAAAAGTCAGACCATAGGTAGGCTAGTGCTCAGTCTACCATGAAGGAGAAAACATGAAAGGTATGTGAGACATAAATAAATATTAATATTTTAATATTCTCTCAGGAGTAAGGATCATAGTAAATTTCAACCAAAACAGTCAATGGATTTTAAAGTTCCTGCCTGCATTCAATGTGCCAAGAATCACACTAAATATTTTATGTTTAGGACTCACAACAGTACTGTGAAGCAGATGCTACTGGAATCAGGATTTTACAGATGAGGAAACTGAGAATGAGAGAAGCTAATTACTTGCCCAAGTTCATACAAGGAGAAAGTGGCTGTAATAAAACCACAGATGGTCTGAATCTAGAGTCTAGGGTCTTAACTATTTTTATATTGTCTTATTGCACTTGGACACTGTACAGATAAAGCAGTGCACATTTTGTTTATAATTAGTAAGAGATCCATTTTAGATATTTTTATATTTTACAAAATTCTATATAGAGTAAGATTTAATGTTCCTAGTATTCTCTCATTACTACTATGCCATTCAATTTAGGTTTAAACGTGCTTAGGTTCATCTGTATTAAATTTTCCTGAGGAAAATAAAATGGAAAAATATTGAAGTCCATGTCATGAAACTGAATAAGTGAGTTTCATTTAAAATGTAGCTGCCTCTTTTTTAACTCTGTCTTCAACTCCAGTACTCTAAATTTCATTTTTAATTCACATCCATTTTATATTAAAATATTAATAATATCTAAAATTTAAGATCCAATCTATCTCTATGGAAAAAACTGTTTAAAAAATGTAAATGAAAAGCCCTATATTTGGGTTTGCAATAGTAATTCACATAGAAAATAATTCCTTGGCAACATTTCTAATAAAAAATATCAGGGGCCTTTTGTGATACAAAGATAAAATTGAGCCAGTTATATGTTTCACTGCTAAAAATAGCTAACATATATTTCAGAAAATGTGCACAAATTTTAGATGTTCACTGATTTTTTTTCAGTAATGGAGCACACCTGCTCACTTCTTTTTTTTTTTTTTGAAGATTTACTTTTTTTTTTTAATTGACTTTGTAATAATATTACATTAAAAATATATATGTGAGGTCCCATTCAACCCCACCCCCCCACTCCCCTCTCCCCCCCCCCAACAACACTCGTTCCCATCATCATGACACATCCATTGGATTTGGTAAGTACATCTTTGGGCACCTCTGCACCTCATAGACAATGGTCCACATCATGGCCCATACTCTCCCCCATTCCATCCAGTGGGCCCTGTGAGGATTTACAATGTCCGGTGATTACCTCTGAAGCACCATCCAGGGCAGCTCCATGTCCCAAAGACGCCTCCACCTCTCATCTCTTCCTGCCTTTCCCCATACCCATTGTCCACCTGAAGATTTACTTTTATTTATTTTCTCTCTCCTCCCCCTGCCCCAGTTGTCCGTTCTCTGTGTCCATTGGCTGTGTCTTCTGTATTCACTTCTATTCTTGTCAGGGGCACGGGTAATCTGTGACTCTTTTTTTGTGTGTGTCATCTTTTCACCTCTTCGTGTGTACAGCACCACTCCTGGGCAGGCTAGACTTTCTTTTGTGCTGGGCGGCTCTCCTTATGGGATGCACTCCTTGTGCATGGGGGTCCCCTATGCGGGGGATACCCCTGCATGGCAGGGCGCTCCTTGCATGCATCAGCACTGTGCATGGGCCAGCTCCACATGGGTCAAGGAGGCCCTGGGTTTGAATGGTGGCCATCCCATGTGGTAGGCAGATGCTTTATCTGTTGAGCCAAGTCCACTTCCCTTGTGTTCACTTCTGATCTCACTACATGGAGGTGTTTGATAAACATGGTGTGTCCAAAATATATCAACCAGAAGCATGAAAATTAAAGCTCATGTGTGTTGGCGACAGTTAACAACACTCTACATAGTCTAGGAAGGGAATTCTAAGAGTATATTTGTTAATAGATTATAATATTAAAAGAGACTTAAAAGACAAAGCAAAATCTTTCATAAGCCAAACTAAACAATGTGTTAGGGATCCACATGTAGGTAATTTAACTTAAAAACTGCAGGGAGGTGAGTGATAGAAAACTCTGGTGCTGGAGACTTTGGGGGCAGGAAAGGTTGGACTGAGATGGAGCCCTGGAGAAGCTGCAGGCGACGTACTTGCAAGAATATTCACCTAAAATCATTACGCTGTACTTTTATTTTTGGGGTTTCTTTTTCAGTCCATGTTTTATATTATAATAAACCATTTTTAGTGAAGCCATATAAAATAAATTTACTCTGTTATTTCCAGAGTAAAGAAAAGGAAGCTGTGCCTGGGTGTCACAAGGACCATCCTTGAGCTCAATATAAAAGGTAAGTAAAAGGCACTGATTAAAGAGGTTACTACACGTGTGATGAATTTTCTGTCTCTGAAGTTATATAAATACAAGTTGTGTGGATATTCAGTGGAGTGATTTCCTATGCAAGGTGGAAGGCTGGACTCATGGCTTTTGAGGTCCATTACAACCCTCAAACTGTATGGCCTTTTCATTCCCAACATTATCCTAAAAATAATGATCCAAAAAGCCAAGCGCATTTTTTAATAAAGGTAACTGGGGAAATAGAGTCATCTCCACCAATGAGGTTTATCAATTCAAAGAGTCCATTGTGTTAGTAGGGATTTGGGGGTAAATTAGCTTATGCTTTCTTTCTCTTTTTTTTTTTTTCATTTACTCAAAATTATAGAAAATGCCTCCATTTTGGCTCTGAGCAATCATGGTAAAATCACTCATGTGAAAAATGAAGAGAATAAGAGTAGAAAGACTACTAATGGATGGCAAGTAGATGGATACAGTTTATAATTTTTAGAGTATCATAGGAACCAAGAATGGTGCAAGTGCTTTCACAAATGCAACTGGAAAATGACCTTATACGGAAGGTTCAATGCGGATCAGCAGAATATCCCTGTCTACATAAAATAACATGACTTTAAAATGCTGTTTGACCTAATGTAAGGGGGAAATGGAAGGTAGAAATGAGTTTATATGGCTACGAGTCTCTAAAAAAGAGTCTGGAGGCTCTCAGAAGGATTGCCCTTATGCACAACTGAGCAGAGTCTGAGAGACAGATAAAGCAGATACAACCCCCAGGTATTGGTTCCTTTGAGGGCTAAAGAGACCCATGGGAGTTATGGTTATGGCAGATGGGGTTAACTACCAGGTCAGATGGCCCCTCTTTGGAACTGGTGTTTATGTGTGATGAATCTGGACTCAGATGGGATCTCTCTTCGTAAGACTTTCATGCTAATGTGCTGGAGTTGCAGTTAGTGCTGGGGTTTAAGATATATTTAGGGGATTTGAATCTCTGGACTGACAATGTGATAGCCAGGTCCTGAGCCTTAACAGACTCCAGCACCTACAATCTGATTTATTGGACTCACCACACTCAGCTAAGATGGAGTTGAAGAAGGACAACCACCACACCATGGAGCCTAGAGTGATTACAACTGAAAGTGGGAGGATTGCATCCAGCATCCATGTGGAATCTGAGCCTCCTCTTGACATGGAGGTGCAATGGACACAACCAATCCAATGTCCACATAGAAAAGGTGGCATTGGATTGGGAAAAGTGGACATGGTGGCTGATGGGTATGGGGAAAGGCAGGAAGAGATGAGAGGTGGAGGCGTCTTTGGGACATGGAGCTGCCCTGGATGGTGCTTCAGAGGTAATCACCGGACATTGTAAATCCTCACAGGGCCCACTGGATGGAATGGGGGAGAGTATGGGCCATGATGTGGACCATTGACCATGAGGTGCAGAGGTGCCCAAAGATGAACTTACCAAATGCAATGGATGTGTCATGATGATGGGAATGAGTGTTGCTGGGGAGGGAGAGGTGGGGTGGGGGTGGGGGGGTTGAATGGGACCTCATATATATATATTTTTAATGTAATATTATTACAAAGTCAATAAAAAAAAAGAAAAAAAAATACTGCTCTTCACAGCCTCCCTTGGAAGAAGGGACTCTTATTATCTTTACTTAACACATAAAGAACCTAGGTACGAGCAGGTTAATTAACTGCCCAAGGGCACAGAGCTTCTAAGTGGTGACTCTGGGTTTGATCCTAGGCATTCTAGGCACTTAAGAGCAATATTTGACTTAACTGAAATCCTACTACATAAAAAGTGGACGCAATTCAATTTGCATTTTTCTATTGGTAAAACCGCATCTCTATCTCACATTACTGGCAGCAGACCACTCTTTACAATTATAATACTATAATATTTGCATTTAAACAAGAATGCCCACTTCCACCACTGTTGTTCAATATATTGCTAGGTGTTCTAGCTAGAGCATCAGGCAAGAAGAAGAAATAAAAGGCATCCAAAATAGAAAGGAAGAATTAAAACTTTCATGATTCGCAGATGACATGATTACATATCTAGAATGTCTGGAAAAATCAACAACAAAGCTGCTAGAGCTAATAAATTATTTCAGTAAAATGTCAGTATACAAGATTTGCATTTAAACAATATACTACAGTTAGTTTACCTTCACTTTATTTTACTATAACTTCAGCAAATCAAGTTATTTTCCAATGTACTCTGGGTCAGGAATTACTTGGATTGAAAAAATTTTTAAATCATTCAGTCATTAACCATTCCATCTAGTGGACGGTATGCTACAATATCAGAAATAATAGTAAGATTGATTTATTTTTATCCCTTATCTGTATTATTTGAAAGTCTAAGTGAGGTGATGGCTTTACCTATACAGTTCTAAAGCTACCAGAAGATCCACGCATGTGCTTGTGTGAATTCCATGGGGAAAATCAACTCGCTGATTGTTTAATGAGTTGCCTTTTGTTTGAATAGCGTGCCTTGCTAACTGTGCCTAGTGGCCAGGTAGGTGGAGCTGACAGCTATGTTGCTGTGTGAATAAATGGTTCTGGAATTAGTTTAGGGTGTAAGTGCATCAAGTTAATGAGGCTGTTGACGTGGTGAGGCACACAGTAGTCCTTAAAAGTATCCAAAGCAATATATGACCTCTGTACATGTAAGTAAGGGCTAATAATAAGAAAGCTGTTCAGGCGTCAGACTTGGCCCAGTGGTTAGGGCGTCCGTCTACCACATGGGAGGTCCGTGGTTCAAACCCTGGGCCTCCTTGACCCGTATGGAGCTGGCCCAGGCACAGTGCTGATGTGCGCAAGGAGGAGGGCGCTCCGTAAGGAGTGCCACCCAATGGGAAAGAAAGTGCAGCCTGCCCAGGAATGGTGCCACACACATGTCAACAAAAAGAAACACAGATTCCCGTGCTGCTGACAAAGAAGACATAGCAAATAGACACAGAGAACAGACAACCAGGGTGCGGGGGATGGGAGAGAAATTAATTAATTTTTTAAAAAAGAAAGCTGTTTAGTTCCTGGCATAAAAACATACAGAAGAAAAGCAGTGTCCTCGGAAACACCAAGCCTGATGGAGGAAGAGCAGTGCCACCCAATAAGGAGGAGGAGGAGGAGAAGGAATGGGAAAGGAAAGGGCTGGTGAGCTCGACTGTGATTACAATTACCATGACTGCAGGCAGACACATGCAAAGAGGTTTTCCTACCAAATAGTGGAGCTAATCCCAGGAATATATATGTTTTAAAATTTACTCCCAGCTCCCTTTCATAAGGGAAATGCTATCACTAATCAGGGTCTAGTGATGCTAATATCATAGTGTCTAGGAGGAACAACTCCTCCAAATACATCCCACTCTTAAAACTAGATCATTGGATTTATAACGTTATTAAGAAAGATACATTGAACCACAGGTGAATAGCATATTAAGTTCTTTCACTATTATACAATTTAGTCTGATTGCATTTATCATGTTATTTTTAGAACCACTTTGAATATGATTACATATTAAGGCACTACATTCTCTGAATACTTGGCAAAAAGAGAGATACCCCAATGAGAGAAAACACACAAAGCACCGAGGTTTAAGCACCCATGACAAACTGCAGAGATTTTACAGTTCTGCCTAAGTCTGACACCATTTCTGTTTACCATGGTATAATCTAGCCTTTCATAAGCAGTGGAAACAGGCAATGGAAGTTCTGGAACATACTTCATCCTCCTGGGGTTTTCAGATCAACCCCGATTAGAGCTTGCTATCTCTGTGGTTGTTTTCTTCTTCTATATTGGGACTCTGAGAGGAAACACAACTATCATTCTCGTATCTCACCTGGACACACAGCTGCATACCCCCATGTATTTCTTCTTTTCTGATCTCTCTTTTGTGGACCTCTGTGTTGCAACCAGCATTATCCCGCAGATGCTGGTAAACCTCTAGTGTCAAAAAAAATCTATTACCTATGAAGGGTGCATGCTCCAGTTTTTCTTTGCCCTTGACCTGGGGGACACAGAGTGTCTTCTCTTGGCTCTGATGGCCTCTGACAGCTATGCTGCTGTTTGCCAAACTCTTCAGAACATGGTAATAATGCATCCCCAGCTCTTCCAGAGGATGGTGCTGTCCACCTGGTTGGGCAGTATTGACAGCACCCTAATCCTTCGTTCCTCGACTTTAAAGTTGCTAAGGTGTGGGCACAGGGAGGTAGATAATTTTTTCTGTGAGATGCCAGCCTTCATCAAGATGGCTTGTGCCTACTCAAATATTATTGAGATTGTCTCTACACTTGGAGTCATTTTTCTCCTAGTACCTCTATTACTGATTCTTATCTCATATGCAATTACCACTCAAGTTGTCATGTGGATCAGGTCACAAGCAAGGCAGCATAAGGTCCTGAATACATGTGGTTCTCACCTCACAATCGTAGCTATGTTTTATGGAACAATCATTTCCATGTACATGAAGCCACAGAATAGCACATCCCAAGATGAAGGCGAGTTCCTTTCTCTCTTTTACACAATTGTCAAACCCAGCCTTTACCCTCTGAGCTACACTTCAAGAAATAAAGAAGATGTAAAGAGTGCAGTAAAGAGAATACTGTGGAGAGAAAATTGTTTAGCCAATTTATGAGTTAGATAGGAAGAAAATCAGGGCATCAAGAGAAAAAAAATATCAGCCTTTGTCATCAGAAACTTCATCAATTCATTCATTCAACAAGCACTTCTAGGGTGTTCACCATATATCAAGAATTACACAAGGTGCTAACTTGGTAAGTACATAGATAAATAGAGAGAAATGACAAGAAGAGAGATATAGAAAAAGTTCAATAAATAAAATATAGTCCATTAGCTTACAAAGCCCCAAGATTAATGAGGAACAAAGATAAATAAAGATATAGTTATAAAATATAGTAAGTGCAGTATTTGTGCAAATAGAGTAAGTGGAGATTTTAGCAAATATTAAGGTAAGACTTCACACCACTGTGTGTCCTTTCTTGGCCACCCTCCTAAGGATAAAGCCACTTGCTCCCACCTACCTCACTCTTCTTTCATGGCTGAAATGTGGATTTGGAGGGTACCATGCAGATGAGAACAAATGCTGGAGGTGAATGGAGCAGTAGGAGGGAAGGAGAGTTCCTCAGTGACTGAGCAGAGCCACCCACTAGCAGAACATCATCCACTACCAGAGGAGAAAACTTTCTGCACATCTAGTGAAGTAAGCCACTGAATTGGGGTCTTTAGCTTTTCCCATTTCCTGGTATGATAAGGAGTTTGGGCTTTTTCCTACAGGACAGTTTGGTACCTGGACCAGCAGTAGCAGGGAGATTGTTAGAAATGCAACTTCCTGGGCCCCATCTCAGACCTACTGAATCTACAATCCAAAAATGGACCCAGCCAACCATGGTTTATAAACAAGCATGCCAGGCTGTTCTGATCAGGCTAATGTTTGAGAACCACGATTGTGGAGAATAGGGAAACACTGAGTGTCTCTAGCTGGAAAATTAGCACAGCTCAATAGATCATCCCAGCAGATCATGGAAGGGGGAAGATATTAATTTCTCAAAGCGTTTAAATAAGCAGTTCCCAATTGTTCAAAATACCAGCCTCCAATTCAGTGTCAGTCCACAAGACACTTTTTTTTCACACCAATGTGGAGAAATGAGAAGTTTCATAGAGGTTGAGAGAAATCAATGTGAAAGGTTATTCTTGTTCAATTATTAACCCAACCTGTACTTGGGGTTTATAATGTTCTTTCTTTTATTGAGTGATGGGGGTGGGGAAAGATAAATTTTGGAAAGGAGTGTGATGTTCTTAACTGACAAAACAGAAATTTGGTAATTTCCTGTTCATCATCCTATTTTATTATTTTACTGGTAAATACATTCCCCACTTTTCTACCACCAGCCTTTGAGAGCCTGAAAATCCTCCCTACATGTGACAGAATCCTCACACCTTGCTATATCATATCTATGGCAAAGAAAGTCACCACCTACTCAAGTGTGGATAGGGAGAACAGCAGGGTTATGATTTTCTCTCTCCAATCCTTAAACTCAGGGACTCCCAAATTTCCACAGTGAAACCATCCTATCTCTATTTTAAGGTTTTGAGGCCTCTTTGCAGGACACTTCAAAACTGTCAGTTGTGTAATTCTTGGTAAAAATGAAAAATCTGAGGGTAATGATCACAGGATAGGGAAAGCATGAAAACTCTAAACTTTACGGTGTTGTAAGGACTACAGAAGAAGGAAAACATTATGAAAGGTGAAATTGTGGCCACTAGAAAAGAGTATCACATGTTCTTATAATATCTGACATTTCTTCATAGACATTAGATTTATCACTTCAAACTCTCCTACTCAATATTCTAGACCCAGTTGAAATCTTACCTCATCTGAAAAGTGCTTCCAAATCTCATCAATCCATCCTCTGAATTCCCTACAAAGTCTGATATCAGTGTTATGACATTGTCCCGTTTTATTTATTGTCAGCATGTGTGTTTGGGAAGAAGACATTGATAAACTTTTCAATAACATGGAACTAATCTTATTCATATATTATTTTCCAGTGTTTAAATTGGTTTATGACATGAATTGCATATTCAATAAATGTCTGAATATATAATTATTAATAAAATAATTAAAAAGATTAAATGAATGAGGGTTTTTAATTAAATCTGCTTAAAAATATGATCAACTCTTCAGATTATAGCAAATGCTCATTGGATAATGAATACTGGAGCAATGCCTTCACTTTTTGTGTTTTTTTTTTTTTTTTTAGTGTTTAAGACATATGAAACACCTGAAATTGATGGGGAATGGAAAGATAATATAATTTTCCTTTCATATGCATAATCTTATAGAATCTTCTAAGCATCCCTTGGAAGTACATGTAATATATATTTGGAAACCATAAAAGCAGGAGAAATAAAAGAAAAACAAAGAAAAAAACCACATGATCTCACAGCCCAGAGCTAATATCACTATTTTTAATTAATTTCCTTTTAATTTATTCATATCTATATTAAAGTTTGGGTCAAGCTCAGTTTAGTACCTGCTTTATTTCTCTCAATGCATGCATTCTCAAGAGGGGTGCTGTCATGCCCAAGAGAAGGCGAAAGATCTTAGCTATTACAATAGTTTTTGGCCCTCCATAGAGTCACAGTACATGAACAGATACTGTGTAACTGTTGTATTAAAATTTCATTAGAGGCCAATGGTGATGGAAAAAAAGTGAAAAAAACTGTATTAATGTAAGAGAATGTGCTTCTCCCTATTTGAAAGGATGATTAAAAGAAAGACTCCATTGGGCTAACCCGATTGACAAGGGCACACCCACTCTCCAGCTCTTGGGAGAGGCATTCAGAGTTTTCTAGGTCAGTAACTAAAACAGGGTTTCAATAATGTCTTCATGTAATCAAGTTAAAATGCTGGAAATGTTTTGACATACTATTCAGCTGTGTTTTTTCCAACTTCAATGCTGTGACCCACACCAGCTGAACAGGTTCCTGAGGTGGGAGGAGTGTGAGGCTGAGAAATGAAAGACACAAAATAGCAGGGGCCACGTGGACCATGAGGAGCTTGCAGCTACCTCAGGCACTTGGCTTGAACGTGCACTTTATTTTATATCATAAGGGGAAACACCACATTCAGAAGGTTTGCATTTCCAGGTCACTACAAACACAAAAGTTATTCTTCTATTCATAAGCCTACAGGTAATAGTTTCTTTCTTATCCACACTGAGCATATTTAGTTCAGCACATGACATTGCCCAGTGGGCACCTCCTAATTTATCTCCAGACTCTCCAGTGCACTTTGTCTACATTCTAACTGTGAACCTTGGAGCCTGCTTTGCAGACTTCTGGGGACCCTGCTTTTCAGGGCTCCCCACATCTCCCTGTTTATTATTATAGAAAAAGGCTACCAGCTATGACTGTGCCTGTCTTAGGTTGGTCCTCTCTGGGGCTCTTACCCATCATTGACTACCAGCCAGTGAGGACAAGAAACTTGTCCTAGGTGACTCTTTTTCTATGGGGTTGTTCATATCTTATTGTGCTGTAAAGCTTTTCGAGTTAGATGTAATTGAGTTTTCTGTTTGTATGCGATATATCTACTCTTGCAAATGTGCACGGATTATGAGCAGTAAGCACCAGAGAAGTAGCAAAAGACAGGCCAAAGCCAGCAAATACCAAAAGTTATGATGGAGGAGGTCCCAAATGGCAAAATTTCATAAACTGGTTAGCAGGCTGTTAGCAATAGCTTCAGGATTTAATGTAGCAAGATGAGCCATTTGGAGGGCCAGGATTTTATCATGTAGGCTCCATAAATCTAAACTAATATTTTCATGATTCCAAATTCCTTGCAAATGGAGACAAATGGCAGTCCAATTCCATTTTGTATTATTGAACAATACGAGAGTGACACAAACAAAATTATACTGGGGATGGCACTGTAGGTGCATCCAGTATTGTAAAGCATCTAGTGGATTACCCAAAGAGATAACAGGTTCCTCCAAAGCATTTAATTTTTGTTCTAATTTGTGATCTGCCAGCTACAATTAAACCTAGGGCTCGAGGGCACTGGCGGGGGGTGGGGGGGGAGTGCTAAGTGTTGCTGCATAATTTGCAACACTCTTTCCCTGGTGTCACTATAACAGGGGGTATCTAAACATATGGGAAATGTAACAAAAGTGGGCTGTTGAACTATTAAAAGATCATCATTCCAATTGGCAGTAGTAATACAGTTAAATTACAATGCAAACAATGTACATAAAATATCTTTCCACATTTGTAATATTAGCAGTTCCTCCTACAATAGCATAAGGAGATGGCACATAGGCCCAAGTCCATAGATAGACATAAACTACAAATTCACAGTTCCAGGATTTGTAGTCAATATGATGCATGGCAGCCACCAATTGCCAAAGGTCTCATTGGAGTACTCATTCTGGGCTGGTGAAAACATTGCCAACAAAACCTCCAGCAGACTTAAGATGGACATGCAGATGCTTACCACATTGTGCCCAGGTATACAGTACCTTATGGAGTCCAGTGATGTTATGAACATAACCACATTGCCACTGAGTTAATAACACAGCTATCATGTCATGCTGTGGGCTTGTTAGCTTTTCCCATGCTTCTTCCCCTTTTTGTTTTAATAAGCAAAGTTTTAAGAGTGTTATTGGCATGTTTAATGATAGACTGTCCTTGGGGATTGTATGGAATGCCAATTATATGCCAGAAAATAGTAGCTGTCTTGTTATAAGAGTTCCAATGCAGTGTCTGTAGCAGTGAAAGCATACCTCATCCCCCCCAAGAGCAGGAGGGGTCCAGTGTCACAGTCCTTGGAGTGAGCATAAAAGACACTCACAGGTGATGTTCTTGAGCTGGTGGAGCCACTCAGCTTCTTTTCAGGTCTCAGTGGCATGGCTCTGGATCTTCACAAAGCCATCTGCCTCAACAGTCCTGAAAGGGGTGTTAGAGGAGTGGGCAAGAACATAACAGACAGTTATCTGTTACTACTAGCAGATATCCCAGATGTTTTTCCATAGATCTGAAGGTGATTTACAACAGTCATCATTTCTGTCTTGCTTTTAGTATTTGCAAACCACCCTGTATAGGATAGGCAGTTTTCAGAGTGACCAGACACTAGTGGGTTAAATCTTTCACTTTCAGCAGGGCCTTCTATGCTGCACTCAATTGCTTTTTTATATTGTACTTTTCGCTTCTTTCCAGAATTGTGATTAAAAACCAAGGTGTACTTGTTTACAATTTTGCCTTTGCCACAAACCCCACCCAAAGCTAATATTAGTGCTGGCCACATCCAATTCACAGGCTAAGTTAATGTCCACCTTTTCCCTCCCTTTTATTATTATTTAAAGCAGCTTGCTGGAGGTTTTCCTACTTCCATGAAGGACTTTTCCAAATTAGTACATACAATGATTTTAATACTTGAGCTAGATAAAGGATGAAACATTTTTAGTATTTCAACAATATTACAAACTCTATTAACATGAGAAAACATTGTACTTTATTAATTACAACAGAGGTTATAGTTTATTTAACCCAACCAAACAACATTTAAAAACTTGATAGAGCAGTACAGACTTTCAGCCTGTTCTAATTGTTTGCCTATTTTAGGCTTTTAAGATAGGATACAATTATTTCTGATGTTTCTTTTAATTTTTGGAAAGAGGATTACTGGTTAACATAATGTCATCAGTAGGGTTTCAGCCACAGATTTTTCCTACAGAGCCAAATTTTTTTATCACCATGCCAGTACAGATGGTTGGGCTATGCCCATAGCCTCTGGGAAGCAATGCAAAAGTCCATTGTTGGGTTTTCCACAGATAGGGGAATGCAGGCTGGCTTGACTGTATAAAAAGATACTAAAGAAAGTTTTAGCAAGTTTTGAAACAAAGTGATAGTGACACAGTTGGATATTCATTTCTTGCAACAAACTAGCAGTATTTGGAATTGCTGCATACTGCAGTATTGTTACTTTAATTGATAATAAGAGGTTGTTTCTGTGACACACTCCATTTTTAAATTTTTTTATTTGTCTTTTCTTTTAAAGGTACATAGATCACAAAAAAAATGTTACATTAAAAAATATAGGGAGTGGCTGTGGCTCAATCAGTTGGGTTCCCATCTACCATATGGGAGGCCCTGGGCTCACATCCCAGGGCCTCCTTGTGAAGGCAGGCTCACCGGCATGCTGAGGAGAGCCGACTCAGCAAGGTGATACAACTTTCAAGCACCAGCTGGTGAGTCAACTAGAAAAAGACCTTTAATTAAAGGGGGAAATGGTAAAGACAAATGAGTTTATATGACTGAGAGACTTCAAAATGAGTCAGGAGGTCATCAGAGGGGTCACACTTACACACATCTCAGCAGGATCTCAGAGACAGCCTAAGTAGATACCACCCCAGGTACAGGTGCTCCTGAGGGCTACAGAGACACCCAGGTCCTATGGTCATGACAGATGGCTTAGGAGTTTGGTACCTAGCCAGAGAGCCCTACTTTGGAATTTGTGCTCCTGAGAGTGATGGAGTTAGACTCAGATGTCTATGCATACATCTTCTGTCACTTTTACTGAACCTATGGTTGGTACTGGGATTGGTGTATGCTTCAAAAACTTGAATCTTTGAACTGTCTTTATGTCAGCTGGGCCCTGAGCCTCAGCAGAGTTTCCACACCTACTCTCCAGGTCATTGGACTTACCCAGGTCAGCTAACAGGGAGATGAGGATGCTCAACCACCACACCAGGAAACCAAGAGAGTTTATAGCTGCAAGCAGAAGAATTCCATCCATCAGCCATGTGGGATCTAAGCCACCTCTTGATTTAGAGATGGAGTGGGCATTGCCATCCCAGGGCCCTCAGGATGGAGGAACAAAATACATATTAGGGTGGACTTGCTGGTACTCTACTATGGAACTATTGTGACTCTAGCAACCAAAGAAATTATTTCATTCATTTGGAGACAGTGGCCACAGGAATTGCTGAAGGCAGGGAGAGGGGAAAAAGAGGTGTGATATTGGGGCATTTTCAGGACTTGGAGTTGTCCTCAATGATATTGCAGGGACAGATGCACACATTATATATATACTGTAGTAACCCACTGGATGGGCTAGGAGAGAATGGAAACTACAACATAAACTATAATCCATGCTGTGTAGCAATGCTCCAAAATGTACTCATCACATGCAATGAATGTACCACACTAATGAAAGACGTTGTTGAAGTTGGAAGAGTGGGGGGAGTGGGGAGTGGGGAATATGGGAACCTCTTATATTTTTCAGGGTAACTTTTTGTGTGTCCTATGTATCTTTAAAAAAGAAAAAAGATAATTTAAAAAAATAATAACTGCCCAAAGACTCAGAGCTTCTAAGCGGTGATTCTGGGATTTGATCCCAGGCATTCCAGACAAAAAGAACAACATTTGACTTAACTGAAATACTACGACATAAAAAGTGGACACGATTAAATTTGCATTTTAGTATTGATAAAATCACATCTCCATCTCACATTACTGGTAATAACAGACCCTTCTTTATGATTATAATATTATAATATTTTTACTTAAAATGCTTACAACAATATACTATAATTAATTTATCTTCACTTTAATTTACTATAACTTCAGCAAATCAAGGTATTTTCCTTAGCACCAAAGAGACTATAAATACAATGTACCCTGGGTTAGGAATCATCTGGAATGAAAAAATTTAAAAATCATTTAAAAAATGAGAAAATCAGGAAGTGAAACCTGGATTCAACCCATCCGCCTCCCACCAGAGCACCAGGATGGAGAATGTTTCTTAAACTACATCCACAAAGTGAACATGGATTCACCTCATCCTCCTCCTCCCACGAGCACTAGGTGGGAGCATGTTTCCTAAACTACATCTCAGAAGTGCAACCTGTCATCGTCCTCCTCCCATGGCCACCAGGTGGTAGCATGTTTCCTGAACTACTTCAGGAAGTGGAACATGGAATCACCCCTCCTCCTCTCCCCATGGTCACCAGGTGGCCACCTGTTTCTTAAATTACATCCAGAATGCTGTAAAATTGAATCAAACCCTTTTCCTTCCCTTGAGCACCAGGTGGGAGCATGTCTCCTAAACTACATCCAGAAAGTGGAGCCTGGAATCACCCCATACTCTTTCCCCTACCCCGCCCCGCCCCGGGAACCAGGTAAGAGAGTTTTTCCTAAATTACATGCAGGACATGGAGCCTGAAATCACCCTGTCCTCCTCTCACCACTGGCACCAGGGTGCACCCTGTCCTCCTCTCACCACTGGCACCAGGGTGGTGCTCCTTTCCTAAACTATATCTAGGAAATGGAGCCTGGAATCACCACATCCTCCTCCCTCCCTTGGCACCGGAAGGGAGAATGTTTCCTAAATTACACCCAGGAAGTGGAGCCTGGAATGACTCCATTATACTTCCCCCATGGGCAGCAGGTGAGAGCATGTCTCCTAAACAACAGCCAGGAAGTAGAAACTGGGATCACCCCTTCCTACTCCACCCATTGTCAGCAGGTGTGTTTCCTGAAGTACATAAAGGAAGTGAAACCTGGAATCACCCTATCCTCTCCCCCTCCCCCATGGACACCAGGTAGGAGCATTGTCCCTAAAATATATCTAGGAGGTAGAACCTGGAATCTCCTGATACTCCTCCCCCTCCACCCTACCACTGCGAACCAGGTGAGAGCGTTTTTCCTAAATTACCTGTAGGATATGGAGGCTGGAATCACCCCATCCTACTTCTCCCATGGGCACCAGTAGAGAGTGTTTCCTAAACTACAGATATGGAGTGGAACTTGAACTCGCCCCATCCTACACCCTCCATGGACACTAGGTGGGTGCATGCTTCCATAACTAGATCCAGGAAGTGGAAGCTATAATCACTCTTTCTTTATCCTCCCACAGCCACCAGGTGTGCATGTTTTCCCTGAATTACATCAAGAAGAGAAACCTGGAATCATGCCATCCCTCTCTACCCATGGGTGCCAGGTGGGAGGCTGTTTCCTAAATTACACCCAAGTGTAACCTGGAATCAGCCCATCCTCCTCCCCATGGGCAGAGTTGGGAGCATGTCTTAAACTACATCCAAGAAGTGGAGCCTGGAATCACCCTAGACTCCTCCCCTATGGGCATCAGGTGGGAGCGTGTTTCCTGAACTACAGGCAGAAAGTGGAACATGGAATCACCCCAAACGTCTCTCCCCAAGGTGACCAGTTTGGAAGGTGTTTCCTTACTACAGGCAGGAAGTGGAACCTAGAATCACCCCATCATATGTCCTCACAAGCACCAGGTGGGAGTGTGTCTCTGAAATAAAACCAGGAACTAGAACTTCGAATCATCCCATGCTCCTCCGCCCACGGGAACTGGAGGAAGTGTCTATCTATACTACATCCAGGAAGTATATACTGGAAGCACCTGATCCTCCTCCCCACCGGGAAACAAGTTAGAGTGCGTTTCCTAAACTATAGCCAGGAATTGGAACCTGGAATCGACCAATCCTCTTCCGCTATGGACACCAGCTGGGAGCATGTCTTCTAAACTACATCCAGAAAGTGGAGCCTGGAATCCCACCTTTCCTCCTCCAATCACAGGCACCAGGTAGGTGCATGCTTCCTTACCTAGATCCAAGAAGTGGAACTTGCAATCACTCCTTTCTCCACCCACAGTCAACAGATGTGAGTGTGTTTACTGAATTACATCAAGGAAGTCATACCTGGAATCATGCCATTCTTCTCTTCCCATGGGCACCAGGTGGTAGTGTGTTTCCTGAACTACATCAGGAAGTGTAATATGGAATCACCCTATCCTCCTCTCCCGAGGGTCGCCAAGTGGAAGCCTGTGTCCTAAATTACATGCAGGAAGTATAAAATGGAATTAACTTTTCCTCCAACCCATGTGTACCAGGTGGCAGCATGTCTCCTGAACTACATCCAGGAAGTGGAGCCTGGAATCAACCCATCCTAATTCCGCCACCGGCACTAGGTTGGAGCATGTTTCATAAACCACAACCAGAAATTTGAACACGGAGTCACCCTGATATCCTACTGCCATGGGCACGAGGTGGGTGCTTGCTTCCTTAACCAGATCCAGGAAATGGTACCTGGAATCACCACCTCTTCTTCCCCCCATGGTTGTTGTGAATGTGATTCCTGAACTACATCAAGGTATTGAAACCTGGAATGACTCCATCCTTCTCCTCCCACAGGCACCAGGTGGTAGCATGTTTCATAAAACACATCCAGGTACTAGAACCTGGAATCACCCCATCCTCTTCCACCAACTGGCACCAGGTGGGAGCATCATTCCAGAACTGTATCTATGAGTTAGAATCTAGAATCACCCAATTCTCCGCCCCCCCCCCACCATGGGCACCAAGTGGGACCATGTCTACTACTACATCTAGGAAGCGGAGCCTGGAATCACCCCATCTTACTTAACCAAGGGCCACCAGGTCAGAGGATTTTTCCTAAAGTACAACCAGGGAGTAGAACCTGGAATCACCCCGCTTCCTCCTCCCATGGCCAGCAGGTGTGAGTGTGTTTCCTGAACTACATCAAGGAAGTGAAATCTGGAATCACTCCATCCTCCTTTTCCCATGCACACCAGGTGGGAGGGCTTTTCCTAGAAATCCAGGAAGGGGATGCTGTAATCATGACATCCTCTTCTTCCCATGGGTACCAGGTGGTAGCATGTTTCCTAAACCTTACCCAGTACTGGAACCTGGAATCACCCCATCCTCTTATCCCCACTGGCACTAGGTAGGAGGGAATTTCCTAAACTATACCCAGGAAGTGGATCCTGGACTCACCCCATTCACCTCCCACTACTGGCACCAGGTGGGAACATCATACCATAACTACATCCCATAGTTGGAACCTGAAATCACCCAAACCTCCCACTCTGGCCCTGGGAACAAGTGGGGTCATGTTTCCAAAACTGCATCCAGGAAGTGATACCTGGAATCAACCCATCCTCCTCCCCATGGGCACTAGTTGGGGGCATTTCTGCTAAACTACATCCAGGAAGTGGAATATGGAATAACCTCATCCTCCTCCCCCCACCATCACCAGGTAAGAGCCTGTTGCCTAAACTACATCCAGGAAGTGGAAGCTGGAATCAACCCATCCTCATCCCCATGAGTACGAGATATGTGTGTGGTTCCTAAATTATACCCAGGAAATGCGGAGCTGGAATCACCCCATCCTGATCCCACCACTATCAAAAGGTGGCAGCTAGGCTCCTAAACTAAGCCGAGGAAGTGGAATATTGTATCACCCCAAACTCCCAAGTTTACCAGTTGGGAACATGTTTTCTAACTACATTTCGAAAGTGTACCCTGGAACCACCCCATCCTCCTCCTCCAAAAGGCACCTGGTAGAAGCGTATTTCCTATACAACATGACAGAACTGGGTTCTGGAATCACCCCAACCCCCTCCCACAAGGCACCACGTGATGTCGTGTTTCCTTAATTATACCTGGGAAATGAAACCTGGAAGAACTCCATCCTCCTTTCCACCGGTCTGCATGTGCGAGCATGGTTCCTAGGGGCTCCTCAGAAGGGAACCTGGAGTCTCCCTTCCCTCCTCCCTTCAAGGGCACCAGCTAGCAGTGTGGTTCCTAAATTATTTCAGGAGGGCAACCTGAAGTCACTCCATCCTACTCCACTCAAGGGCTCCCAGGTTGTTGCAGTTCCTAAGCTCCATCTCGGAAGTGCAACTTGGAATCACTCTATCCTCCCATCATCAAAACACTGGGTGCAAGCGTGGTTCCTAAACTACATCCTGGAAGTGGGGCCTGGAATTGCCCCATCTCCTCCCCCAGCGGGAATCAGAGGAACCGTATTTCTAAACCACATCCAGGAAGTAGAACCTGGAATCACCCAAACCTCCTCACTCTGAGGGAACCATCGAGGAACGCAGTTACTAAACTACATCTCTGAACTTGAACCTGGAATCACTCCATCCTCCTCCCCTCACAGACCCCAGGGTACAGCGTGTTCCCTAAATCACACTCTGGTAGTGGCACCTCAAATCACTCCATTTTCCAACCATCATGGGCCCCATGGGAGCATGGTTCCTAAAGTACATATCGGACGTGAAACCTGGGACTATTCCATCTTCCTCTCACCAAGGGCACAAGTGGGAATGTGGTACCTAAATTACCTCTTGGAAGTGGAACCTGGAATCACACCATCCTCCTCCCTGGGCACCTGGTGGGAGGCACCTGGTGGGAGCGTGTTGCCTAAATTTCATCTCTGAAGTTGAACCTGGAATTAGTAGATCCTCCTCCACTCAAGGGCACCAGTAGGGAGAGTGTTTCTACTACATTTCATTTTGGAACCTGGAATCACCCCACCCTTCTCACCTTTTGGGCCCCTGTTTGGCCTGTGATCCTGAAATTACATCCTGAAAGTTGCATCTGGAGTCACTCTATCCTCCTCCCATTCAGAACCCAGGTGGCATCCCTGAAATAACAACTGGAATCACCCCATCCTCCTCATCTCTCTGGCCCCATGTGGCAGGTGTTCCCTAAAATTCAAATCAGAAATGGCACCTGGAATTACCCCATCCTCCTCCCCTCAGTGGCACTAAGTGGGAGCATGGTTCCTGAACTACATCCTGGAAATGTCACATGTCATCCTCCTCCCCACATGGGCAAAAGGTGGGAGCTTCTTTTCTAAAAAATAGTCAGTTAGTGGAACGTGGAATCATCCCATCTTCCACCCTCCCCATGCACCAGGTGTGAGCATGTTTCCTAAACTATATCTCTGAAGTGGTACCTGGAATCACCCCAAACCCTTCCTCCCAAGGGAACCAGGTGGAAGCATGTTTTCTAAATCATATCTCCAAAGTGGAACCTGGAATCACCCAATCCCATTCCCCTCAAGGGCACCAGATGGGTGAGCTTTTCCTAAACTACAACTGGGAAGTGGAAACTGGAATCACCCAATCTTCTTACCCTCAAGGGTACCAGGTGGTGATTTTACCTAAATTATAACTTGTAAGTGGAACCTGGAATCACTCCATCCTCGTCCCCTCAAGTGCTAGCCAACCCTGGTCAATGAAGTGAAAAAACAAGACAAAATAAAAGAAACTTCCAAAAAAAGAAAAAGAAATTGGGAAAAAAAAAAAACATGCTAAGACACCCTAGATTACTATCCAGAGTGGAAGCAGCTTCAACAATTCAATTTATTCTGTTACATGCCATCCCAAGCAGCTGGCATGTATTTTAGAGGCATGTTGCATCCAGCAATATGCCATATCAAATATTACAATGCCCTTATAAAAATTTAGCTAAGTGATTTTTGGCAAATGTTTTCAAAGCAGCCACAGGTTAAATATTCTTTAAGCTTTCTTAAACATGTTCCCACATTACTGCAATACAGTGAGTCATTGCAAAACCTTTCAAAACCTCAGTTGATCCAGTCTTCTGAGTATTTTTTGCCCACTTGCTAGGGTCTGCTTAATAAGTCTCTCTGTGTGTGGCAGCATTTCTTCAGAGTCACTTTCATTATAAACTGGTCATAAGGTTTGGGGGAAATGCTTAACCATCCACCTACCCCCAAGATTTTCAAGGTGTATTCGGTTTTGTTTTGTTTTTTGTTTTTTTGAGTTCTGATTTTGTTTCATTTCAATTTTTTTTATTTAATTGCCTTTTTTAAAAGGTACATAGATCACAAAAAAGTTATATTAAAAAATGTAAGAGGTTCCCATATACACCACACCTCAATCCACCCTACTCCTCCCACATCAACAACCTCTTTCATCGTTGTGGCACATTCATTGCTTTTGGTGAATACATTTTTGGAGCACTGCTGCATCACATGGATTATAGTTTACAGTGTAGTTTACACTCTTCCCCAGTACATTGAGTTTGTTATGGCAGAATATATAATGTCCAGCATCTGTCCCTGCATTATCATGTAGGACAACTCCAAGTCCCAAAAATGCCCCCACATCACATCTCTTCTTCCCTCTCCCTGCCCTCAGCAACTACCATGACCACTGTCTCCATATCAATGCTACAATTTCTTCCACTGCTAGTCACAATAGTTCTATAGTAGAATACCAGTAAGTCCACTCTAATCCATATTTTATTCCTCCATTCTGTGGACCCTGGGATGATGATGACCACTCCACCTCTAAATTGAGAGGGGGCTTAGATTCCACATGGTTGATGGATGTGATTCTCCTGTTTGCAGTTGTAGGCACTCTAGGTTCCCTGGTGTGCTGGTTGACCATCTTCACCTCCATTAGTTGATCTGGGTAAGTCCAAAAAACTGGAGAGTAGGAGTGGAAACCCCGCTGTGGCTCAGGACCCAGCTGGCACATGGCCAGTCCAGAGATTTGACAAATGAGTTTATATAGCTAAGACTTTGTGGTTTATGTGGCTAGGAGTTAATGATTTATATTGCTAAGAGTTTGTATGGTAATGACAAATGAGTTTATATGTCTAAGAGTCTTAAAAAGAATAGGGAGGTCATCAGAGGGGGTCACACTTATGCACAGCTCACCATGATCTCAGAAACAGCCAAACTAGATACAGCCCCAGGTACTGGTGCTCCTGAAGGCTATGGAGACACCCAGATTCTACAGTCATAGCAGAAGGCTCTGGAGTTCAGTGACTTGTCAGTGTGCCCTACTTTGGGATTTGTGTTCCTGAGTGTGATGGAGTTTGACCCAGTTGTGACCTTTCTACACATGCCTCTTGTGTCATTTACTGTACTGTGGCTGGCACTGGGGTTGGTGTATACTCAAGAGACTCGAATCTCAAGGACTATTCTTATCTACCAAAAATAATCTTAGAGTTGGGCATGACCAAATTAGCTTAGGTCAGCTCAAATCACAGGTATATTCTGCTTCTCCCATTACATACTATTTATTCTCTTCTTAATTCATTATGCCCTGCTTTCTCCCTTCTGTAAATAAGAGGATCTGAACTAAAATGTGGAGGACAAAAGTTCAACAAAACTTTCTATGCAGTTGTTTAACATTAAAGGAAGATAGACACACTTCTGCCCCTCAAAAATAAGGTAAGAATAAGAAGAAATTAAAACAATACTATCCATAGGAAATCTATTAGAAATCCCCATTGATTCAACAAGAAGAAAATAGAAAATATATCACAGAAATATTTAAAATGTATAGCTTTCTTCACAATCAACAATAAACAATAAGCAATTAAATAAAATATATGATATTAATAAAGATAACCCTAACAAGATGTGTGGAACACTTTTAATGAGAAAGTATTACTTATCTTTACCAAAAGGAAAAAAACTTGAATAAATGGAGACAAAAATAAATAAAAATCATTATTTAAAATGCAAAGTGTAATGCAGATATTTCAAACAATTATATTTGAATTGTAACAAATTTATTTCAAGATTTATTTGGAAAAAATGGTTTAGAAGGGGCAAGACATTTTTAGAAAGAGTAATAAAGAAGGATTTGCTTTGCCAGGTACTGAAATGCTCTATCAAGCAATAAGAGTTAAAAGTACTGATTTGAAGATTATTAAAATGAAATGGAAAGGTCCAAAACAGGCCCAGTTCATTTTACCTAAGAATATTGACTATGAAAAGAGGGACAATACAAAGTAATGAGTATTGAAGGACTATTTGATAAACAGCATGGGTTAAAGTAATGAAATGTCTGGAGAGCCTCATATTTACAAGTTAAATCTAATTTTCAAAAACAGACATTTACATAAATTTCAAATAGAAATTTTAAATGTTTAAAATTTACTACACAAAAATAGGAAGTAAATATGTATATTTATATTTATTTTGCAAAATGGAAAATAAACTTCTAAGCAATGGAGCAATGGAAATATCACAAAGGAAATAATATATTATAGAACAAAAGTAATAGAAACACTTCTGTTTGCCAAAGGCACTGAACCAGTTTGATATGGTTCATGAATTCTAAAATTAGATATTGGATTATGTTTGTAAACTGGTCTGTACCTGTGCATGATTAAATTATGATTAGGGCTTTGATTGGGCCATGTCAGTTGGGCCCTTGGTGGGTGGTGACTCACAGATAAAAGACATGGCAAAGGAGGGTTTATTTTGCTCTTGGAGTCTTGAGCTGGAGCCCAGGGAAATGAACACAAAGTAGAATACCACAGAGGAATAGAGATGGCCCCTTACACATGGCAGAAGCCCCAGGGAGAGGGAGAGAGAGCGCTGCTCACCTGATACTCTACAGCTGACCTTCTGGAGAACACAAAGGAACTGCACACAGAGAAAATTGAACCCTGGGAAGAGAGGAACCGAGGGAGCCTGAACCCTGGCAGACATCAGTAGACATCTGGCTCCAAAATGTGGCAAAAGACTTTGGTGAGTGAAGTAACTTACATTTTATGCCCTGGTAACTGTAAGCTTCTACACCAAATAAATACCCTTTATGAAAATCAGCAGATTCCTGGTATTTTGCATCAGCACCCCTTTGGCTGATGAATATAGCCACCATAAACATTTTTTAAAATCCTAACTTACAGAAATTTACTTTAGAGATAACAGACAAAACCATTTTATAAAAATCAAAAAGAAAAATCTAAAACATCCAATGGGAAAAACGTGCAAACATATTAAATATATAATCCAGAGAAGAAATAAACAATAGCTAAATCAAGCAAATGTTCAGCATCACTGGAATCAAAGGAATGAAAACTAATAAGATAATTTTTCAACTATCACATAAACAAAGATTTTTTATAAGTTGCTTTTCATAATTCAACAATGAAATTGTACATACCTTCTTATTAAGATATGTTTTATCAAAGAAACATTTAAGAAGAGGACAATTAGATTCAAAAAAATTACTGACATTTTAAATATAGTACTTTAATATGCCTCCTGTGGCTTCATCTCTCTTTGTCTGAATTTAATTTATTATAAAGGATTCTAGTAATAGGATTAAGACCATCCTGACTGAGGTGGGCCACACCTTAACTGAAGTAGATTCATCAAAAGGTCCTGCACACAGTAGGGTCACAACCACAGGAATAGACAAGATTTAAGAAAACATCTTTCTTTTTTTATTATTGTATTTTCTGAAGACACATAGATCACAAAAAATGTTACATTAAAAAAATATAAGAGTTTCCCATATACTCCACATCCCACCCCACCCCACTCCTCCCACACCATCAACCTCTTTCATCATTGAGGAACATTCATTGCATTTGCGGAATACATTTTGGACCACTGCTGCAGTGCATGGAAAATAGTTTACACTGTTGTTTACACTCTCCCCCACTATATTCACTGGGTTATGGCAGGATATATAATGTCCAGCATCTGTCCCTGCAATATCAAGTAGGACAACTCCAAGTCCTCAAGATGCTCCCACATCACATTTTTTCTTCCCTCTCCCTGCACTCTGCAACTATAGTGGCCACTGTCTCCACATCAATGCTACAATTTCTTCCATAATAGTTCTATAGTGGAATACCAATCAATGGTACAATTTCTTCCATAAACGTTCTATGCTGGAATGCCAATAAGCCCACTCTAATCCATATTTTATTGCTCCATCCTTGGACCCTATGATGGTGATGTCCACTCCACCTCTATATCCAGAGGGGGCTTAGATCCCACATGGTTCATGGATGTGATTCTCCTGCTTGGAGTGTAGGCACTCTCAGTTCCCTGGTGTGATGGTTGACCATCTTCACATCCTATTAGCTGATCTGGGTAAGTTCAATGAACCGGAGAGTAGAAATTGCAACTCTGCTGAGAACATGTCTTTCTGAGGTACATACAGCTTCAAACTACCACATTATGTTACTTGGCACTGGGGAATTAAGGTTGCTAATCAGATAAGATAAGGATACCATCCTGAGTTACCAGAGTGGCCCAATGCAATGAACACACAAGGACCTTAAAAGATGGGATTGGGAGTCAGTGTCAGAGTGATGCCATGTGAGAAAGAGTCACCCAGCCATTGCAGTGAAAATGGAATGTGGGGCCTCTAGGAACTGGAAATGACAAAACCAAAAGGATAGTCCTTGTGCTGGTAGAATCTTTACATGGATGCCAAGTGTAACAAGGATGAGCCAAACTGGAGTTCTATGGTGAGAACTATCGTGCTCACAGGTCCTAGAACAAGAAGGGCAGTACACCTTGCAGGCCACAGAGCTGCATGATGAAGTTTAAAGTACACAGGCCCTGGAACAGGGAACAGCAGCACACCTTGCAGGCCACGGGGCTGCATGGTGAAGTTTAAAGCTCACAGGTCACAAGAGGAGTAGCAGACCTCACAGGCCACCAATGTCACAACTACTAAATGATGGAAACAATTTGTGTCCGTTAACCAATGAATGGATAAACAAGTGGTATATTCATATGACAGACTATTTCTCAGCTATATGAAGAAATCACTTGGGGAAGCACATGACAACATGGAGGAATCTTGAAGATATTATCTGGAGTGAATCAGACAGACACAAAGGATGACTCTTGTATGGTCTCACTGATATGAACTAAACATAATGACTAGACTTATGGACTTGGCCAATGCAGTATATAATTGAAAGAGATGGAATGTGGGATGAGAAGGGGTCGTAGATGTTGGATGTATATAGAATGTTTAATAAGGTCAAATGTAAATATGTGGTAATGGTTGGACTTGATGGTAATATATTATAATGAATATAACAAACAGTGCTGATTTATGGATGTGATTGAGGCTAAGTAGCCAAAAAGATGAATGTTAGTTGGAAGACAGCTGGAGGATAATATGGGAAATACATAACAATGATTTGGGTAGATAAGGATGTGGTTAATAATATAAATACAGGAGTGTTCTTCTACAGGGTGTTAAGTATGTGGGGATATATGGGAAAATGTAATTTATGTGCTATAGCTAACAACATTGTAATGTTTTGTAACAAAAGCAAACTTGGTACTATTTAATTTCTTTAAAGGTAAAAAAAAAGAATATGGGGTTTGGTTTTGTGAGATATGAATATGATAAAGCATTTTTTCTCTTCATTTTTTTGGAATTAATAAAGTGACCTTGACTATTGCATTTAACTAATCTGTGTTCACCTGTGTGTCCTTCTGAACACTAGAGGAACAACTGAGTTAGCAGTTACAATTAGATGAGATAAAAGTGCCTGAAAAAGAACTTTCTAGGAGTAATTTTTCCTTAACTTGTTGAGCTGCCTTTTTCTTTTATTTTATTCTTGTGAATTTGAAATAAGTGGTTAACAAATAAACTTTTAAAAAGGATGCTGCATACACTGTTGAAATGACAACAAAGAATTTAGAATATTACACAGATTTAGTTGATAAAGCAGTGGTAGGGTATGAGAAAATTGAGTCCAGTTTTGAAAGCAGTTCTACTCTGTGTAAAGTTTTATCAAACAGCATCACATGCTACAGAGATACCTTTAGTGAAAGGAAGAGTCAATGGATGTGGTCAACTTCCTTATTTTAAGAAATCCCCACAGCCGCCCACCCTTCAGCAGCCTCCACCTGATCAGTCAGCAGCCGTCAACATTGAGGCAGGACCCTCCACCAGCAAAAGATTACGACTCACTGAAGGCTCAGGGGAGAGGGACCATATTTTTAGCAATTAAGTATTTTTAATTAAGGTATGTACATTGTTTTTTAGACAGAGCTATTTATTGCACCCTTAATAGACTATAATATAGTGTAAGCATAACTTTTATATGCACACAAAACCAAAAAATTCAGATTGCTGGCGGGTGGAGAGGAGCCGCTGGAGGCCTCTGCGACTTCTCTCGGTGGCTCCGAGGTATGGAGGGCGCACGAGATTCAGGAAGAAACCGCGGAGACAGGCTGGTGGCACAAGTCTGGTTTATTGTGGAAGGGGATATGGCTTTATAGGGTTAGGGACTGTGTGGAGAGATTTGATAGGTGCGGGCGGGTACTGCTTTCTGATAGGTGATTGTAAGCGGTTGCTAGGCAGAGGGCTAGCTGAGAGGTTTGGAATAGGGGAGGGGAAAGGGGAAGTGAGAGCCGACCAGATGTTAGGCTAGGCGGGAGATAGCGGGAGGCGACCATTATTGATATATCTCGCCCGGGTAGGCTGAGGGCGCTTCGCCCGTACCAGGCTGAGGGCGTGGTCGCCCGTTCCAGCCACCCTGAACTGCGGCTTCAGGCTGTGCACACGCCTGCTGCCGGGTCGGCTTAGTAACGTTGGTTCGCACCCCCATATCTCCCCCTCTGTTTTTAATAGCGGGTCAGAGCTCTCGGTGGGGGGGCTTGGAGGGGAATGTGGCAGGTGTGGGGCTTTTTGGTCTTTCGTGGCTGGCGAGGTTGTCGGCTGCGCTGGCAGGGTCTCGGCTCAGCGGTGTCGGTAGTGGGGAGTCACTGGTACCGGGCCTGCGGGGCTAGACTGGTGACAGGGTTAATCTGGACTTTGACTAGCCGGACAACTCGTTTTATGATCCATGGCCCTAGGGCTAACAGGAGGATAAGGGTGAGGAGTGAGCCCAGGAAGGGGAGAAAGTAAGAAAGGATTCCATTGGGCAGCCCCCAAGAGAAGGACCATCCGGCGTCTCGTTCTAGCTTCCTTTTGCAGAGGCCTTCTCTGACCTGCGCGAGATTGTCGCGGATGAGGCCGGAGTGGTTGGCATAAAAACAACATTCTTCTCCCAAAGCTGCACAGAGCCCTCCCTCCTTAAGGAAGAGGAGGTCTAGGCCTCTGCGGTTCTGGAGAACGACCTCGGACAGAGAGTTGAGAGATGTTTCTAAGTGGGCTATGGAAGTTTCAAGGCGGGCTATGTCTTCATCGACAGCCTGCCTAAGGGTAGAAAAAGAAATATCTTGGAGGCCGAGAGCTGTGGCCCCAGTGGCAGCACCAGCAAGACCTAGAAGAATAGCAATAGTTACGGCAGTGAAGACCTCTCATTTTCGTTCATACCGCGGGGGGCTGTAGCGCTGCCAGAAATCAAGGAATTGGTTACTGTTATGAAAGAGAATGTGGGGGACAATGAGAACAAGCACACAGGTTTCGTTGGTGGAGTTAAGGGTTTGGACATTGAGACATGGGGTGAGGCCGGAGGAGGAACATAGCCACTTGGCATTATTAGGTGGAATTAGGAACTTGGTGGTTGCATTAGGGCTTTGGGTTAGGTTGCAAAGGGATTGTATGGGGGGGGGGAACATTGCCTCCAATTTTTACTATGCAGAGTCCAGTTTGTGAGACCGACTGGAAGGTGAGTCCCACCTTTGTTTGGTTCCAGTTGCAAGAGGCACCAGTGGTGTCTGGGGAGGCGTGATAGGAGCCGTTGGTGGCTATAGCCTCATAGTAGGGGGCTGCGGAGGAGAAGCATAGCCAGCAGTCTAGGGTAAGGTTGGGATGGGATGAGTTTAAAGAGAGAAACAACGTGTTGAGGAGGGCTAAAAGAGGGCTGGGGGGGGTAATAGGATTTGGCGATGGGAAGGATATTTGGTGGTGGAGGCATTCAGGGCGGTATTAGGAGAAGGAGAAGGAGAAGGAGAAGGAGAAGGAGAAGGAGGAGGGGGAGGCTGTGCTTGGGGAGGATTGAGAACCTGATTTGGGCCCACTGGGGTGGAATGTGTGGGAATCGATTCCTTCTTTATGATGAAAAAGGCACCGTAGTCGTAGCCAGTCATATACAGGCGGACTCCCCACGTGCAGCCAGATAGCCAGACTGAATTTTGGGGGTCTTTGACTTGTAGGGTGACGGAGAGCCAGTTGGAGTTGTTGAGAACCAGATTGATATAGGGGTCTTTCTTAGGGGCCCCGGTCCACCCGTAGGCAACAGTTTCGCACCCCCAGGAGGAGCAGTAATAGTGTGCGGGGTCATGGCATCCCCTGGCAGTGGATGGGCAGATGTAGAAGCCTGAAAAATAGTTACCATTGGGGCCAAGGCACTTCGGTGAGAGGCTCTTACCGAACGTCGAGCCAGGGGTACGCCTTGTGTGGTGTGGTGGGGGTGAGGTGTAGCAGGGAAGGGAGCAACTATAGAAGGCGTTGCCAGGAGCAGACGTGTATGCTAGGTCGGTGAGATTACATATATGCACAGTGAAGGAAGGAGCGCCTATGGTGACATTCTCCACGAGGAGCTTTTCCTGCTGCCAGAGGGTGAGCGTCCAATTAAAGGGCTGATGATTAGCATTAGCCTGGCTTGATGTAGCAAGGGATAGAAGGAGGACGAGGAGGGGAACAAGGGTAGGGGAGGGCGTTGGAGGTGGAGGATGGAGTGTTCGAGCTTGACGATACAGCTGCAGCAGGTGAGTGAGCTCGTCATCCGGTGGGCGAGGGGGATCCTCCAGGGCAACTCGGGTCATGCGGTAGACCAGACTGCGAAGCTACCGGCGCTCCCTCCGCGTCATGTGAGGTGGCTGTTGTGGCGGGCTTGATGTTCCGTCCAGGGACCCAGATGGGTTGCGGGGCGTCATCTGGGAAGACACAAGCAAAACCTCGGCCTTGGGTGAGGAGGGGGCTGGGGCCTTTCCATGCATTGTCCTGAGGGTCTTTCCAGTGAACAAGCGGCATGGGCATGGGGGCCGAGGAGGGCCCCCAGTGTTTATGTATGGGGGACAGCCCCTCCTTATTAAATGTGAGCAGATTAAGATGGATGAGGCATGAGGTGATGATGTCCCCCGGGGTTTTTGTCTGGTGGAGGGATAGCTCCTTCTGAATGAGTACCTTGAGCCATGAGTGGAGGCTCTCAACAATGGCCTGCCCCTGGGGATTATAGGGGATGCCAAAGTGGTGGGTTATGTTATAAAGAGAGAGGAACTGCTGGAAGGAGGCGCTGCGATACACAGGGCCATTATCAGTTTTTAGGTCCCAGGGGACCCCCATGAAGAGAATTGCCTGGCGTAACGCGCGGACGCAGTGGCCGGCCGTTTCGCCCGTTAGGGGCACAGCATAGCACATGTGGGAGAAGGTGTCTACGACCACATGAACATACTTGAGGCGGCCGAACGAGGGCACGTGGGTGACATCGGCCTGCCACCTTGCATTGGGCTTGAGCCCGCGGGGGTTGACCCCCTGTGGCTGCAGCGGCCCCAGTGGCAGGAACGGCGCACACGTTTTGCACGCGCGGACAAGGTGCTTACATGTTTCGATGGGAAGGTCCGGCAAAAGGTGCTTAAGAGCCGCAGCCGAGAAATGGAAGCGGGCATGAAGGGACTTGGCCTGGTTGATAGGGTCTCCTATCGCCATGGAGGCGTTAAGGGAGGATATGGCCAGATCCGCTTGGGCGTTGCCTACAGCAAGAGGCCGGGGCAAGCCTGAGTGGCTGCGAATATGGGTAATGTACCAAGGTTGACAGCGGAGCTCGAGCTCTCGCTGCAGCGCACTGAGCGCTTGATCGATGGGTGTGTCACGGGGGGAAAAAAACCACGTGGGCGATAACCGAACAAGCCTGTAGGGCGTAATGGCTGTCGGTAAAAATGTTAACGGGCTCACTACTGAAGTGCCTGAGGGCCGTGAGGATGGTGAGTAATTTGCCCACCTGGACTGACCAGGGATGACTATGAGTGATGATGGTCGGTCGGGCGTGCCCAGGGGAGTGGGCCACGAAGGCAAACTTGGTCTTGGAAGCATCAGTGAAGACGGTGGGGCAGTTGGGGAGTGGTTTGGAGCTAGGGAAGGGGTGGTGCTGATCGGTAAGGGGGATCCGAGCGAGGCCTTGGAGGATCTTGTGAGTGGGGTAATGGCAATCGAAGGTTCCGTGGAAGATTTCCAGAAGAACCTGGGCATGGGGGTTCTCGGAGAGAAGGACAGTGGTGTGTTTGGCGGTAAGGGGCCAGATGATGGTGTCAGGCTGGCGGCCGTAGGTGTGGATGCAGAGGGAGACTAAGTCAAGTGCCAGCTCGATCCAGATGTGGAGAGCCAGACCGATCTTAGGCAGTCTGCTCTTGGAGGGGTGGACCCATTGGAGAGGTCCCTCCTGCCAGAGAGCTCCTGCGGGGGTGCCTAAGGTGGCGATGACAAGGGCCAAAATAGGGCGGTCCGGGTAATGGCGCTGGAGACAACAGTCTGGAAGGACGCTATTAACAGCCTTAATGGCCTTCCGTGCGGGCGGGGTGATAGAAATCCTCTTAGAGGGGGCAGCAGCCGTAGGCCCCGAGGTCTGTAGCAGCTCAAAAAGTGGCTGAAGTTGGGCAGTGGTGATTGGGAGTGTGGACCTGAGCCAGTTGATGTTGCCACAGAGCTGCTGGAGCTCAGCTAGAGTGACTGCATCAGGGGAGCCGATCTGTGGGGAGGTAGGGCGGACTGTGTCCCTGATGGTGTAGCCCAGGAAGGTAAAGGGGGCCGCTCTCTGGACTTTGCCCAACTGGATGCGCAGCCCAATCTGCTCGAGATTTTGATGACCACGGTGGTGAGCGAGGTTAGGCGCTCGGGGTCCCTATGGGCGATAAGGATATCGTCCATATAGTGGAGGATATAGGCAAGTGGCCGGAGAGGCTCAACAGCCACGTTAACAAAGTTTTGGCAGAGAGTTGGGCTGTTCTTCATGCCCTGTGGGAGGACCTTCCATTGGAAATGGGGGTTAGCTCCTGCATGATTGGTCAGAGGGACCGTGAAGGCGAACTTGCAGCGGTCACTCGGGTGGAGGGGAATGGAGAAGAAGCAGTCTTTGATATCTAGGACTGCGATGTGAAAATCGTGGGGGTAGGCCGAAGGGTGGGGAAGGCCGGGCTGGGGGGAGCCCATGGGGAGGATGTGCTTATTAATTTCTCTAAGGTCATGCAGGAGCCGGAAGGTGCCCGAAGACTTCTTCTGGATGACGAAAACAGGGGAGTTATATGGACTAGTAGAGGGCTCAATATGACCGGCCCGTAGCTGTTCCTGCACCAATGCCTGAAGCACGGCAAGCTTGTGGGAAGGTAGCGGCCACTGCTCAACCCAAACAGGATCCTCTGTATCCCACTGCAGAGGGGTGGGTTTTGGTGGTGTCAAACGAGCAGTGGCATATTCTATTGGGGGGGAATCTCTCGAGTGGGGATTGGGGGAGGAGCCATGGAGATGGTGGCCCCCATATCATGGAGGACATCACGGCCCCATAGGATAGAGGGGAGGGCTTCCAGGAAAATAGGCTGGAACATGCCCATGCGACCCTCCTCATCCTCCCAGACAAGGGAGTGAGCCACCCTCTTTGAGGGAGCGGCGCCTATGGCGCCCTGAACGGGCGGGCCGCTGGAGACTTCCCACTGGGTGGCATAAGAACTGGGGAAGCAGGAGACCTCGGCGCCGGAGTCGACAGTGCCCTGGAACCATCGGCCATCCACCCGTAGGCGGAGGGAAGGCCACTCCTGGTGTATGGGGAGGGCCCACATCAGGGTTTTGGCAGGCGAGGAAGGGCCTCTTGGGTTGGGGGCTGAGGCCTGCCCCCCCTGGAGTTTAAAGGCTGGCCAGCAGCGGTGGAGCGAGCTTTGCAATCCCGCGCCCAATGATAGCCGCGCCCACACCGGGGGCAGGCGTGGCCGGCCCTCCGATTTTTCGGGGAGGCACGGGGGGGGGGGGGGGGGGGCGCACTTGAGTGCACTCCCGGGCGAAGTGCCCGAACTCGCCACACCGAAAGCAGCCAGAGTTGAGTGCAAGGGCCTGCGCAAATGAGGTGGACATATCAGTGACCGCCTGGTTAATATCTTTACAGGCCAGAATCCAGTCGTGAATGCCCTTCTCCTTTACCGGGAGTAGGGCCTGTTTACAGGCAGCGGAGGCTCCCTCTAGGATGAGCTCGCGGGCCAGGGCCTGGCGGGCTTGTTCATCCGTGACCTTGCACTCGCAGGTCTCGAAAACCCGCGAGACGAAGGCAGCAAAGTCCTCGTCCTTTTTTTGGGTTAGGCGGGTAAACTTCTCCGCCTTGACGGCGGAGCAGTTGCGGAAAGCGCGCAAGGCCACCTCCCGGAGCTGAAGCCAGAAGCCAGCCGGGGCGTTGGTGTACGCTGTGGGGAGGTTGAACTGCCCCGTACCAGTGAAGGCCTCTGCCGGGTGGTGGACCCCAGCGCGGCGGTTTTCCGCGACCTGAAGCTCGGCCTGGGCGTGGAAATGGGCCCGCCAGTCAATGAACTGGCCCGGGGACAGGATGGCCCATGCGAGGGTGATCCAGTCAAAGGGAATGCATAACTGCATGGAGATCTCTTCGAGCAGCTGCTGAGCATAGGGACTCCCTAGACCGTCCTCCTTGACGGCCGCTCGGAGGCGCTTTATCTCGCTATGCTCGTGGGGGTACCAGGCGAGTGGTCTCTGGGGGGTGGGGGTGACATTCAAGGGAAAGCAGGTGGCAGGCGGGGGGAGCTCCGGGGAGGGGTGGGCATCCGAAAAGGGGAGGCCCCAGTGGGCAGCAGTAGGGGGGGGGGGTTCCACGGGTTAGGGGCGACAGCGGTGGGAGCGCGGGCACCCTGGAGGCAGGCCCGGATGGTGATGAGGGTGGGGATGAGGCCAGGGGGGAACCGCTTGCACTCGTGCTCCATAGCATTGGAGACGCGGTCGATGAGGATACGGTAGGTTTCGGGGTCCCAGAGGTGGCAGGTAGTCAGCCACGGGTTAAAAGGGAGTAGGAGGTCCCAGTAGGCCTGCAGCTGCCTCACAGAGACGCGGCACTTGTGGGTGTCAAGAAGGCCAGCGACAGTGGTGCTCTGTCGTGGTCCCTAGGGGAGCAGCGACGGTCTCCCGGGTGCAGCGGCGGGGACCGGGAGGGAGTGAGGGTTCAACGGTGAGCCCCTGATCCTAGTGACTGTGCTTGTGAGCTGATAAGCCTAGAATAAGAACAAGGCCTAGAGCAACATTGTGCCTGGGAATTTCCTCCTGTCAGCCTTCATGTTACTCAAATGTGGCCAGTCTCGAAGCCAAACTCAGCATGTAGATGCAGTGCCTTCCCCCCAGCGTGGGACATGACACCCGGGGATGAGCCTCCCTGGCACCGAGGGACCACTATCAACTACCAACTGATGATGCAACTGGAAAATGACCTTATACGGAAGGTTCAATGTGGATCAGCAGAATATCCCTGTCTACATAAAATAACATGACTTTAAAATGCTGTTTGAACTAAAGTAAGGGGGAAATGGAAAAGAGAAATGAGTTTATATGGCTACGAGTTTCTAAAAAAGAGTCTGGAGGCTGGCAGAAGGATTGCCCTCATGCACAACTGAGCAGAGTCAGAGAGACAGATAAAGCAGATACAACCCCCAGATATCGGTTCCTTCAAGGGCTAAAGAGACCCATGGGAGTTATGGTCATGGCCGATGGGGTTA
The DNA here is from genome assembly GCF_030445035.2 of Dasypus novemcinctus. Classification (NCBI taxonomy): domain Eukaryota; kingdom Metazoa; phylum Chordata; class Mammalia; order Cingulata; family Dasypodidae; genus Dasypus; species Dasypus novemcinctus. The sequence continues at coordinate 69,196,222 of NC_080694.1, read as the reverse complement.
ACTACCAGGTCAGATGGCCCCTTTTTGGAACTGGTGTTTATGTGTGATGAATCTGGACTCAGATGGGATCTTCCTTCATAAGACTTTCATGCTAATGTGCTGGAGGTGCAGTTAACATTGGGGTTTAAGATATATTTAGGGGATTTGAATCTCTGGACTGACAATGTGATAGCCAGGTCCTGAGCCTCAACAGACTCCAGCACCTACAATATGATTTATTGGACTTACCACACTCAGCTAAGATGGAGTTGAAGAAGGACAACCACCACACCATGGAGCCTAGAGTGATTGCAACTGAGAGTGGGAGGATTGCATCCAGCATCCATGTGGAATCTGAGCCTCCTCTTGACATAGAGGTGCAATGGACACAACCAATCCAATGTCCACATAGAAGAGGTGGCATTGGATTGGGAAAAGTGGACATGGTGGCTGATGGGTGTGGGGAAAGGCAGGAAGAGATGAGAGGTGGAGGCTTTGGGACATGGAGCTGCCCTGGATGGTGCTTCAGAGGCGATCACCGGACATTGTAAATCCTCGCAGGGCCCACTGGATGGAATGGAGGAGAGTGTGGGCCATGATGTGGACCATTGACTATGAGGTGCAGAGGTGCCCAAAGATGTACTTACCAAATCCAATGGATGTGTCATGATGATGGGAACGAGTGTTGCTGGGGGGGGGGGGGGGAGAGGTGGGGTGGGGGGGTGGGGTTGAATGGGACCTCACATGTATATTTTTAATGTAATATTATTTATTACAAAGTCAATAAAAAAAATAAATTAAAAAAAAAAGTTAAAAAAAATAAATAAATAAACTGCAGTAGCTAAAAAAAAAAAAAAAAAGAAGGCCAGCGAGCGCCCGCACCTGCGGGGCCCGGCGGGAGGAGAGACGGCCACCCATATCTACTAGAAGAGGGTGAGGGCCAACAGGTCGGTGAAGGTGAGACCGAAGAGCAGCAAAAAGAGGGCAAGAAGACCCCATTGAAGGTGAGTCCAGTTAGGAGGGGCAGTGTCTGCGAGGCAGACGGCACAGAATAGCACGACGAACACAAATGCAACTAGGATGAAGTAGCACGGGGCCGACGGGGGTAGAGGCGAGGGTGTGGAGAGGGAGACAGGAGGCATAAGGGAGAGCAGTGGGCCGCCAAGTTATGGAGCAAGGCGGCCGAAGTCTTTACCTGCTTCCAGGCGGTGGTGCTTGGCCCCACGCTGGGGCGGGGGAAAGGGCCGGGGACCCTTACCTTCAGAGCGCCTCTGTGGTGGGGTTGCTTGTCCCCACGTTGGGCGCCAGTTGCCGGCGGGTGGAGAGGAGCCGCTGGAGGCCTCTGTGACTTCTCTCAGTGACTCCGAGGTATGGAGGGCACGCGAGATTCAGGAAGAAACCGCGGAGACAGGCTGGTGGCACAAGTCTGGTTTATTGTGGAAGGGGATATGGCTTTATAGGGTTAGGGACTGCGTGGAGAGATTTGATAGGTGCGGGCGGGTACTGCTTTCTGATAGGTGATTGTAAGCGGTTGCTAGGCAGAGGGCTAGCTGAGAGGTTTGGAATAGGGGAGGGGACAGGGGAAGTGAGAACCGACCAGATGTTAGGCTAGGCGGGAGATAGCGGGAGGCGACCGTTATTGATATATCTCGCCCGGGTAGGCTGAGGGCGCTTCGCCCGTACCAGGCTGAGGGTGTGGTTGCCCGTTCCAGCCACCCTGAACTGCGGCTTCAGGCTGTGCACACGCCTGCTGCCGGGCCGGCTTAGTAACGTTGGTTCGCACTCCCACATCAGGTGACTCATTTTATTGTGATATTCACTTTACTGCCATGGTCTGAAACTGAACCCACATCATCTCCAAGGTAGGCCTGTACAGTTGTACCTGGTTGCATTTTTCTGTGTGCCTTCTGCTGTTGTTCTTACTTAGAGTCCCTCTGGGATGAGACAGTGTAAAAATAAATAATACCACCCTCACCCAGCCAGTCCTGTCTTGGGGTGGAATCAAGTCAGGGACTTGGGGAGAGGCTGGAATGAGAGGGGGTGGGGCCAGGCCATGATGCAGTGCTGGGAACTGTTTCCAAAACACTTGGGTCTGAGAAATGCCACATTTTATATTTTTCAAGATAAACCTAACATTTGCAAAAAGTATTTAAATGTAAATTTATAGCATGAAATGGATGAAAAAGGACTAATAGAAATAACTTATACCAATATATTTGATAACTGAGACAAAATGGGCAGTTTCCTTTAAAGAGACAAATTACCAAAACTGAATGAAGAAGAAACAGGAAATGTGAATAGCCCTGTATCAATTTTAAAAACTAAATTCATAATAAGAAACTATCCCACAAAGAAAACACCAGGCTCAATGGCTTCACTGTTGAATTCTATCATACACTTAAGTAAGAAGTAATATCACTACTGTGGAAACTCTTACAGAAAATAGAGGAGGAGGAAAACACACTTTCAAATCATTTTGTGAGGCATTATCAAAAACAGAATAAGGTATCTAAAGAAAACTGTGGGTCAACTGGGACAGGCCATGGCGTCCACTTTTTGGTCAAGCAAACACTGGCCTGATTGTTACTGTGAGGACATTTCACGGATTTAAGTCATCAGTACGTTGATGGTATCTGTGGCTGATGACAACTACAATCAACTGAGGAGATTGCCTTCATCAAATCAGTTGAAGACCTTAAAAGGAGAAGAGATGGTTTCGGCAGTCAGAAGAGGGAATTTCCATCTCTACTTCAGCCAGCCTCTTGTGGGGAATTCATGGAAACCCTTCACTGGAGTTCCCAGCACACAGGCTGCCCCTCGGAATTCAGAATTTGGACAAGCCCATCCCTACAGTCACGTGAGAATAACTCTTATAAAAATCTGATTCACTAGTCAACACTGACTAATACAAAAACTTTAGATTGGGGGTTCTTAGCCTTTTTTGTTCTACAGACCCTGTTGCCCATCAGATGAAAACCACGGACCCCTTACTAAGTTCACACTATACTGTGTATTATTTAATAAATATGTCACACCCACACCAACACATCCCCACAAGAATGAAGTTTATTTACATTTCATTTCAAGCTCATGTACCCCTTGTTAAGAACCCCTGCTTTACATCTGTGTGTCCCAGCAATCCTTTCAAAACACCAGCAAATAGAGTCCAAAACAATTTAAAAGGATAATACACCATGACCAAAAGAGCTTTAACCCTGATGCAAGTTAGGATGAATATGTGAAAAGTAATCTAATTTATCATATTAATGGGATAAAGGAGAATAAAAATAAGATCAATCCCATATAGCAAAAACATTTAAAATTTCAACGTCCTTTGATAATAAACTGTCTAATTAAACAAGGAATAGAAGGCAACTTCTTCAAGGTGATACAGGGCACCTAAGAAAAATCTACAGGTATCAGCATATTTTATGGTGAAAGACTGAATACTTTCTAAGATCAAGAACAAGATGAGTATTTGGACCCTTGCCACTTCTATTACACAAAATACTGTCAAGCAAAGGAAATAATAAGCATACAGAATAAAAAACTGAAGAGAAAGTGTCTCCTTTTGCAGGTGACATGACCATGTACATAGAAAATCCTAAGGCAAGAAAAATTACTAGATCATTAAGTGAGAATAGCAAGAATGCAGGGTTCAAGGACAACAAACACAGGTCAATTTTATTTCTACTCACAGTGTAAAATTAGGAAAATGGAAATTATAATCGCATTTTATAATATCAAAATAAAAAAATAACTAGGTATCAATTTAAAGAAGGGAAGGCAGACTTGGCCCAGTGGTTAGGGCGTCCGTCTGCCACATGGGAGGTCCTCGGTTCAAACCCCGGGCCTCCTTGACCCATGTGGAGCTGGCCCATGCACAGGGCTGATGCACACAAGGAGTGCCCTGCCACGCAGGGGTGTCCCCCACTAGGGGAGCCCCACGCACAAGGAGTGCGCCCCGTAAGGATAGCCGCCCAGTGCGAAAGAAAGTGAAGCCTGCCCAGGAATGGTGCCACACACACGGAGAGCTGACACAACAAGATGATGCAACCAAAAGAAACACAGATTCTCATGCTGTGGATTTCAACAGAAGCAGACAAAGAAGACACAGCAAATAGACACAGAGAACAGACAACTGGCGGGGGGAGAGAAATAAATAAATCTTTAAAAAAAATTTAAAGAAGGTGCAAGTTCTCTACACTAAAATCTACAAGTATTACTGAGGGCAAATAATGAAAACCTACAAAATTTTGGAGAAATACCATGTCAAGGATTGGAATATTCTCTGTTAAGGTATCAGTTCACCCAAAATTGGTGAACTGTTTAAATGCAATTCCAATCAAAATCATGTCAGGCTTTCAAAAAGAAATTGACAAGCCAATAGTACAGTTAATGTGTAAGCACAAAGGACTTTGAATAGCAAAAATGTTTTTTTAATACCTATTTAGAATTCAACTAATAGAATAATGGGAAAGGCAGCTCAACAAGTTATGGAAGCATCACTCCTAAAAAGTTCTGTGCAGGCACTTTTCTCTCATCAGATTCCAACTATTAGCTCAGTTCCTCTTGTGTTCAGAAAGATACATAGATGAAATAGATTAGTTAAATGCCTTTAAATGTTTTTAAGAAGAAATGTGGAGGATCCACGGAGCAGATCTGAAAACTCACTACGAGCTCCAGTAGCAGCCTCAGGAGCAGTGGTAGGTCAATGAACATAACAAAGAGTATAAATAGAACGACAGGTACACATGCTCATGAAAACAGCTTCCTGTAATCCAGAGGGGGAAAGGAAGGGCTTTTCGACAACTGGTTGAACGTTTCAACTACAGTTTTGAACAAAAGAGCTATCAGGGGCGAGGCCAAGGGAATCTAGACAGCTAAGGCCCCCAAGGAAGAAACGACCCAGGACGCTGCGCTCCTGAGTTCAGCCCACCGTGGTGTATGGGGATGGTGGGCAGGTACCTGGTCTGGGGGTTGGGGAAGGTGGGAGGGTCAGCCCTCGGGTTCATGGAGTGCGTGTGGGTCTTATCGCCACCTCCACGAGGGTCTCCAGCCCCCAGGCCGCGTCCTGCCCTCCGCCCTCCAGGACCCGCATCTCCGTGGCCTCCAGCTGCAGGCCGCCTCCCCGCACCCAGCCCGGGTCACACCAGCTCAGCTGATCAGGAGCTGAAGAAGCGCCTGCAGGTGGCCAAGGGCTCTGACCACAGGCTGCCCAGGGCTGGGGGGAAAGGGGTGAGAGGGGAGACCCCAGGGCTCCTGGAACCAGGGCCGCGGCCTCCAGGAGCCACACAGCCGCGCTCGCCCCTCCCTCGGCTCCTTGATTTCCTCACCCAGTCTCAGGAAGGCTCTGGTGAGGGGACCCCTCAATCACTTCCTGTCCCTCCCCCTGACTTCTCCTTCTATTCCTGGGTGTGTTTGGATTATACCATTCCTGCAAAACAGAAAATGCTCAACACTTAATAGTTACAATCAAGTACAGGGTGACACCTGAGTAATTATCATCCAGGTGAGAATAGAGACCTCCACCCCGCCCTGGCCAGAAGCCCCCTCTGCCTCTCACTGAGAAGACCCCGTCCCTCCCCTCCCTGTGTCCTCGAGGCTGCCCCTCCCCTCTGGCTCCTTCCCAGCCACTGTTTTCGCCTCCACCCCCAGTCGTCCCTATTTCCTCCCTCTCTTCTCAGGAGCCCCCCTTGTTCCTAGGCCAATGCCAGGGGGGCTCAGCCTCCCTCTCCCCAGATCCTAGAGTTGAGGAATCACAGGTGGATTCCTGGAGGAAGTGCCCTCATCCCTGGAAGCAGCAGCAGGAACAAGCGTCAGGGCGTGGGCGTCCAAGGACCTCTCCTAGGAGGCGGGGGGACTGGTGCTGGGGGACCCCTAGCTTGTGGTCCACCTTGGGCCCGGGGGCCAGATTGAATGGTCTGGAGATCGTGCTCTGCCCTGAAGCCAGAGTCCACGGTCACCCCCAGGGAGGAAACATCTACATCAGCAAGTTCGCACCAGACCCTGCCCTGGATTGTGGGCACTCCATGATGTGCAGATACTTGCCCGCATGCTGGGGGCGCAGGGAGACCCCGGGGAGGGCTACCCTGAGGGCAAATGGGAGCGCGGGTCTTCTGTCCTCCGCCTGGTGGCCACGCGGGGGCGCCGCCACGCTCTCTAGGATTCTGACGTGAGGAGGGGTCGGGGTGGAGGGGGGCAGAGCTGGGGGAGCTGGGGGTTCAGCACTGATGGGAAAGGGGGTGAAGCTGCCTTCTGAGCATACCTGGAATCCACTGGAGTCAGACCCCGGGTGGAGCAGGGAGTGGGAGAGGAGGGGCGCTCAGCAGCCCTTGTGCTCCTTGAGGTTTCCATCTCTTCCCAGAGCCCCCAGCCAGCCCGCTTGAAGGCAGCACCTGGGAGCACTGGAGAGGAGAAAGTACTTTTTATCTAATTTCAATCATTTTCAGAGAGCTGTTTTCTAAAAAGTAAACTCTTGATCTTAGAATGGTTTTCCATCTACAAAAAAATGGTGAAGGTGTTGTTTGGCATTGTTTATGAATTCATGTCAGTAGGGCACTGAGTCCCCGCCCCTTGGAGAGTGGGGACTCACAGAGAAAAGACATGGCAAAGGACAGAGTTGAAAGTTTTGAGCTGGAGCCAGGGAAATATGCACACACAGGAGAAGGACACAGAGGAATAGAGATGGTACCCTAGGCACAGCAGATGCCCCAGGGAGAGACACAGACCTGTTCACCTGATAGTCTACAGCTGGTCTTGTGAGAAGAGCAGGACAACTGAGCCTGGAGAGAAATGAGCCCCAGGAAGAGAGGAACCCAAGAAGCCTGAATCCTTAGCAGATGTTGGCAGCCATCTTGCCCCAATATGTGGCGACAGACTTGGGTGAGGGAAGCAACTCACGCTTATGGCCTGGTAACCGTAAACTTCTATCCCAAGTAAATATTCTTTATAAAAGCCAACAGATTTTGGGTGTTTTGCATCAGCACCCTTTTGGCTGACTAATACAGGCAGTGTTTCCCAAGATTCTCCAGCATGAAGTCACTGTTGACATCCCCCTTCCATTGTCCTCTTTGGAAGGACGTCTTCTGTGCAGTCCACACTTAAGGGGTGAGGAGTTGTGCTCAACTCAGTGAGGGTGCAGCATCTACCTAAACCATTGGGAATTCTCATGTTTGGGAGCTTTGTCTATTCTTGCCCCATGGAATTATTTATCCAGTCCTTTACAGACTTCTGGATATTAATTTTGTACTTTCAGCTTTAATCCTACTCTGTGCTACTCATTTTTTTGTTCAAAGTGTTCCAGTTTTGGTCATAAAGAGTCCTTCCAGTTGGCTCCTGAGTCCTTCTGACATGTCCCCGGTTTTATGTTTGGACAATACTCACTTTCTGGCACTCCCATATGCTCCAGATTCATCTTAAGTATTTCCTTTCCCTGACCTAGATCCAGCCTTTTCTGCAGGTAGCCTTGGTTCAGTTTTGAGATAATGGTACTAGAAACTGAGGTCTAGGCACTGGGTTTTCTCATTGCTATTGGGCATCATTGCTTCTAAGTCCTCAGTAGAGGGAACTAGGAAATGTGTGTGTATACCAATGCATGTGTACCACACATCTATAATACATATGCATACACTTATATTTATCCTAAACTACATTAAGCTAAACATGAGTTGATTCCATGCCTCCAAATCTAATCCAGTATCATATATTTCATTCTGGCTTTCCCCTCTGCAAATCTGTAAACTCCCACTTCTCAGTGAGAAATTTGGCTCTTACAACATGCAAAATATTTACTTATTTTTCAGCCCTTGTGCATATGGACAGAGACTTCAGAATTGTTACCCCTACCCCATGAGAAAGAACTTTACCAACTACAGTCAGTGCATATGCATAGTTCCTTTTGTCTTGACTTTTACAATTTCCAGCCATCTCCAAAGGTCCTCAGTCCAGCCGCTCTTCCCCACCTCCTTCAGTGAGGTCACGTCATGTACCTGTAATACAGCTAGATCCTTCTGATACAGTCTGCAGCTATCCTGGGACTCCAAGATTGCCTGGTTGGTTTTTTAAAGTTTGCACACCTAAGGTTCACTCTTTGTGCTGTAAGGTTTATGGGTTTAGACACATGGACAGTGTCATGTATCCACCCTACAGTACCATACAGAGTAGTGTCAGGGCCCTAAAAATGCCTTGTGCTTCACCTAAACAACCATCCCCATCCCCAAGGTCATGGCAACAAGGGATCTGCTTTCAGTATCTATAATCTTTCCTTTCCAGAATTTCATGTAGATGGAACTAGACAACATGGAGCCTTCCCAGAGTGGCTTCCTTCACTAGCAACATGCATTTAGGATTCATCCATGATCTTGCATAGATTAATAGCTCATTCCTTCTGATGGCTGAGTAGTATTGTGTACCGTGGCTCAATGGATTACTACCAATTTTTTTACGAGGTACCATGGATTGAACCCAGAAACTCATACATGGGATGTGGATGTTCAAACCACTGAGCTACACCATTTCCCCAGCCACTCATTGTTTTATCCATTCACATATAGAGGATAATGTGGTTGCCTCACATTGGGGGAATTATTAATTAAGCTACTATAAGCATTTCTGTTCAGGTTTTACATAAATGTAAGTTTTTAAATTAGATGAGCAAATATGTGGGAGTGGCATAGCTGGGTTGTAATTTAAGTCCACGTTCAACTTTTTAAGACCCTGACAAATACCTTCCTTGGTGGCTGCACCCTTTGGCCTTCCTACCAGCAGGGAGTACAGGTTCCTGGGCATCCACATCCTTGCCAGTGCAGGTGTCACCACCCGTGACAGACTGAAAATCCCCTCCCAACCCACAAATGACCTCTACATCCTAATCCCTGGAACCTGTGAATATTACCTTATATGGCAAAAGGGACCTTTGCATCTGTAATTGATCTTGAGATGGGGGATTAGCCAGGATTATCCCCGTGGGCCCTAGGTGTGATCACATGGATCTCATAAAAGGGAAGTAGGGGGAGATTTTACTACACCCAGAGGAGAAGGTGACAAGAAGATGGAGCAGAGATTTGACAATGTTGGCCTTAAGTTTAGAGTCATGCAGCCAGAAGCTAAGGAGAGCTGGCAGCCACCAGAAATGGAAGAAGCAAGATACAGGTTCTCTCTCTGCTCGAGCCTCCAGAGGGAGCCAGGCCTAGCCAACACCTTGATTCCAACCAGGAATGTTGATTTTAGATTTCTGACCTCCAGACTTGTGAGAACATATATTTCTGTTGTTTAAAGCCACCAAATGCAGAGTGGAGGTGGCTGAAGCCATTGGACACTTCCTTCCCACATGGGAAGTCCTGGTTTCAGTTCCTACTGCATCCTAAAAAAAAAAAAAAGACAAGTACAAAACAAGCAGACACAGAGAGCAGACAGCAAGCACAAACAGCAAACGGGGAGAAGGAAATAAATAAAATAAAGTCTCCAAATGTGTGAAAATTTGTTCCACTGGCAATAGGAAACTAACCCACCAGGTTATTTTAGTTTAGTTTAATTTAGCCATTCTAACAGGTGTGTGCAGGGGCATCTCATAGATGTTTTCATCTGCACTTCCCTGATGACAATGACGCTGAGCATCTTTATATGTATTTATTTGCCACCTGTGTATCTTCTTTTCTGAGGTGTCTGTTCAGATGTTAGCCCATTTTAAAAATCGGGTTGTTTTCTTGTTGAGTTTTAAGAGTTCTTTATGTATACTGGGCAGAAATCCTTTATCAGAGATGTGACTTGAAATATTTTATCTCTGTTGCCTGAGCCAATGGTAAAGTGTAAGTTCTCAAGGAAAAATTAGAATTTTGGAAAACTGCTATCCATCACCCAAAGCTTGACAGCTTTCCAATACGCACACATTTTCTGGTGGGATCTGTGTTCATTGTAACAAGTATCACCTTTTGGAAATATGTAAAGAAATGTATCCATACCAGAAGATCTACATAACTCAGCGGGCCATTGTGCTACTTTAAAATCTTCATGCTTTAGTACAAAATTCATTTAATACGCAGAGACAGGTCTGAGGATTTCAATGTCTCAAGATGAAATATTCAACAATAAGATTTCAGACTGCAGTTCACCTTTAGAAACTACACTCATGTGCTTTTATTGTATTATGGAAGATGAATGTCAATACTCACCTCAAAAGGCTATTAAAAATACTCCTGTCTTTTTCAACATTTATATCTGGGGCTGAATTTTTGTTCAAACCAAACAACAGAGAGAATGTGATATGAAAGTCCAGGGGTGCTCTATTGAAACTGCTGCAAAAGATTTGCCAAATTGTAAATTGATCCACTCTTCTTTTTAAGACTCCTTTCTCTTTTTTTGTTTTTTGGGTTTTTTGGGGTTTTTAAAATTTTTTTTAAAGTTAATTGCCTTTGGAAAAGAAAGATTAATTGATTGATTTCCCCCCCTTCCCCTCCTCCCACACTGCTGTTTTTACTGCCCGTGTTGTCTTCTCTTTTCATTTTCTTTCCTCTAGGATTCACCAGGATTTGATCCTGGAGAACCCTAATGGGGAGAGAAGTTCCCTGTCAATTGTGCCACCTCATTTCCTGGTCTCCTGCACTTCAACTCGACTCTCCCCTTGTCTCTCTTTTGTTGCATCATCATTGTGCTGTATGACTCGTTTGTGCGGGATGCTGGCTTACCACGCAGGCACTTACACGGGCACACTTTCTCTTTTTCTTTTTCACCAGGAGGCGCCAGGGATGGAACCCAAGTCTTCCCATATGGTAGGCAGAAGCGCTATCACTTGAGCCACATCTATCTCTGCCTTTTTTTTAAGATATGTAGATCACAAAAACTGTTACATTAAAAAATATAGGAGGTTCCCATACACCCGACACCCCACCCCACTCCTTCCACATCAACAACCTCTTTCATCATTGTAACACATTCATTGCATTTAATGAATACATTTTGGAGTACTGTTGCACCACATGGATTAAAATTTACTTTGTAGTTTACACTCTCCCCCAGTCCAGTGAGTGGGTTATGGCAGGATATATGATGTCCAGCATTATATATCTTCTTATTACATTGTTTTCTTTTGGAATTAGTTATCAGCGTGTAATGAGTTTTAGTATAAGTATAAATCTACGGGAATTAGTATTTTAAATTCTACTTTGATTTCTAGTATGATCATTTCCAGTAGAGGTCACCAAAATTTCCTTGGGATCCTCAGTAATTTGTAAGCTGTGAGGAGTCAGGACCAGGCCACAATGACAGGGGGTAACAGTGTGCTCAGTGCACGCGAGGGGTCGGGCCCGTCCAGGACCGGGTCTCGGCTCGCAGGGTCTCGCCCCGAGGCTGGCGTGTGGGTCGCGGAGGCCGAGGTTGGGAGTCCCCGGTCCCCGCAGTTTCATTCTCCTTTTCCCAAAACCGAGTCAGGTCCTTCTGCCCCAACAATAGGACACCCAGGGCGGCCTCCCATTGCGGGCCGGGTTCTGGAGAAGCCAATCGCCGTCCCCGCGGCCCATATAAACCCCGCCCCGACCCGCCCGGACTCAGGTTCGACCAGATCCCGGAGTCCGGCCATGGCACCGGGGACCCTCCTCCTGCTGCTCTCGGGGGCCCTGGCCCTGACCCCGACCCGGGCGGGTGAGTGCGGGGTCGGGGGCTGCCCCGGGAGGGGGCGAGGGGACCTTCAGGGGGGTGCAGGAACCCGGAAGCCGCGTTTCCGCACACTCTTGCTCCACGCCGACCCCCGTCCTCTCCTGTGATCCCCGCCCCCCGCCCCAGGCCCCCACTCCCTCCGGTATTTCAGCACCGCCGTGTCCCGGCCCGGGCGCGGGGACCCCCACTACCTCGCCGTGGGCTACGTGGACGACACGCAGTTCGTGCGGTTCGACAGCGACGCGGAGAATCCGAGGATGGAGCCGCGGGCGCCGTGGGTGGAGCGGGAGGGGCCCGAGTACTGGGAGCGGGAGACGCGGACCCAAAAGGACAACGCGCATGCCTTCCACGTGCACCTGCGGACCCTGCGCGGTTACTACAACCAGAGCGAGGCCGGTGAGCGACACGGGGCCCGGGGTCCGCGCACGACCGGGATCCCCAGGAAGGGCCGGGCTGCGCAGAGTCTCGGTTCCCCACTCACCCCGAGACCGCGGACCCGGGACCCCCCACCCGGGAGCGCGGGAGGGACATTTCCTGGGCTTCGTTTTGAGTTTACACTAGACGCACCCCGACCTGTCACCGCCGGGGCCGGGGCAAGCAGGTGGGCGGGCAGCTGGGCGGGGCTGAACCAGCGGTGGGGCCAGGGTCTCACACCCTCCAGCTGATATGTGGCTGCGACGTGGGCCCCGACGGGCGCCTCCTCCGCGGGTACTATCAACACGCCTACGACGGCGCCGACTACCTCGCCCTCAACGAGGACCTGCGGTCCTGGACGGCGGCGGACACGGCGGCGCAGATCACCCGGCGCAAGTGGGAGGAGGCCGGAGAGACAGAGCGCTACAGAGCCTACCTGGAGGGCAGGTGCGTGGAGGACCTGCAGAGACACCTGGAGAGCGGGAATGAGACGCTGCTGCGCGCAGGTACAGGGGAGCTGGGCGCCCCAAACCCAAATGTCCTGTCCATTCCTGATGGTCCCATGAGCGCTGCTAGAATGGCCAGGAGAGAAATGGAAAGTTCCTGAAATTTCTGTCCTTCTCGAAGACCCCCCAAAGACACACGTGACCCTCCACCCCACCCCTGACCGTGGGGTCACCCTGAGGTGCTGGGCCCTGGGCTACTACCCGGCGGAGATCACGATGACCTGGCAGCGGGACGGGGAGGACCAAACCCAGGACATGGAGTTTGTGGAGACCAGGCCTGCGGGGGACGGAACCTTCCAGAAGTGGGCGGCTGTGGTAGTGCCTTCTGGGGAGGAAGAGAGATACACGTGCCACGTGCAGCACGAGGGGCTGCCCGAGCCCCTCACCCTGAGATGGGGTAAAGAGGGGATGAGGTCTGGGCCCCTTCTCAAGGGGAGGGGTGGGTCTGAGGTTTCTTGTCCAGGGGGGTTTCCAGCCCGGGGAGCAGTGTGTCCTGCCCCTTCCTGATACCGTGAAGCCCCTCCTCACACACGTGCCCATCCAGTCTGGGCCTGTCACTACACTTACTTTATAAACCTGTGAGAGAAGTAGGACAATGTCCCCAGTGATGACGTGGAGGCCCCTGTTCCCAGCAGTCAGAGGGAAGGGGCTGCTGAGGACAGACCTCCAGGAGGGCAGAAGGTCCAGCCCACACATCCCCCACCTCGTGTTTCCTGATCCTGTCCTTGGTCTGCAGTCATGGTTCTGGAAACTTCCCTGGATCCAGGACTAGTTCTCAGGACCTCATGTCCTGGACTCACCAGTTGTTTTTCCACAGGTGGAAAACGAGGGATCTACGCTCAGGCTGCTTGTAAGTGGGGGATGGAGAGGGAGGTGGTGTGGAGGGTCAAGGCTGACCTGAGGCTTTGGGGAGTGTACACGGAGCCCACAGGGCAGCTCACCCCGTCACTCCTTGACTCACATCTCCCTGTCGCTCTGACCAGACCCTGTGTTTGTTCCTCTCCAGCCAATGACAGTGTCCAGGGCTTTAATGTGTCTCTAGAGGCTTCTAGAGGTGAGACCCTGGGGACCTGTAAGGGGAGAAGGGTTGGGCCAAGAGAACACGCCTGGGTCCTAGGAATTCCTTGGACGTGGACATGAGGACTGTGGAGGTCTGGTCATGACGTCAGCATTTAGAGACGACCTGAACGTGCTCTTGATTGTTTTCTTCTGTAGCATGACAAAGCTGCTTCATGGGGGACGGAGAGATTCCAGAGCTGTTCACGCCCCTTGTGTGACTTCAAGACCCCCTTCCTTTGGGTGTGAAGACTTTCCTTCCTCAGCTGGCATCTGTGTCTGCATTCCTGTTATATACTGGAGGATGGGGAGGTAGCTCGCCCCTTGCTCCCCATGTCCCCCACACTGACCTGTGTTCCCTGCCCTGACCGACCATCCTGCTCAGGAGAGCTGGGTGTGGAGTGCCTACAACCCTATCTTACTTCATGGTGCCCTGAGCTGCCCCTTTCTCCTTCCCTTGAAAATAAGAACCTGGTATGATTTTGCTTTTACAAATTCTTGCTGCTAGGAGGGATTGAATAATCAATTGAGGGAGAGGAAGATTCTTAAACTAGAGAGTGGAAATAAATTGTCCAGAGAAACTTCCAGAACCTTATGTCTGCTGTGCTGAATGTTGCTGTGAGGAGCCGAGGGTGGACAGGCCTGTGTCCATTCGGGGCTCTGTCCATGTGGACTTCACACTGAGGAGGATCAACTGTTTTTACTTTATTTAACTCCTGGTGGTTTGATCTTTCTCTGCTGCCTGCCCTCCCCCTCTGCCCTTACCCAGCTACACTGACCCCAATGCTGGCTGCAGCCCAAGCCCATGGATTTGTAGAGCAGACCCTAGTGTAGACCCACAGGTGGGAAATGGGGTCTTAGCCTGGATTGCTCTTGTCTTGGGGGAGTTGAAATTGTGCTGTAGTCACAGGGTGGGTGGAGGGGAGGAGGGGAGAGCAGCACTTCTGAGGTCAGTCCTGGTGGTCTCAGTGTCAAGTGAGTGGAGGTTGTGCCATAGCTGCCAGGAGACCACAGCTGTGTTAGGAAAGGCACTGGGGGGCGGGGGGGGTGGGGTCCTCACTGACCACTCCTGCACCTGGTGTTTGTGGAGGACTTTGTAGGACTCCCCTTTTTAGTTTCTAGAAAACATTTGTTAACTAAAAACAGCTAAAATCACTGTCCTTGGAGTGAGGGAAGGTTCTGTAGGAACTCAGGTGGTCAGTGCAGGCCTCATAGAGGCCAGAACCTTGGAGGGAAGCTGGAAGGTCATGAAGGGGTATCCATGATGATGTCATGGAAGGTCTTCCCAGACAGAGAACCGGGCAGTGCATCGCGATGGGCAGGGCCACCTGTGGTTCTGGAAAGAGCAGGAGGCCAGAGTGGCTGTAGCAGTGTCGTGGAGATGAGTAGAGGTCAGCCAGATCTTGGGGGCCTTGTGAGTGTTGGAAGATATGATTTCTCTGAATGAGATGGGACCTAAAATACATTTTTGCAAAGGAGACACGTGTTGTGATTTCTCTTACATGATTACTCAGGCTGCAGTGTTAAGAATAGAATTGAGAGGTGAGGGGGACTGAGGAAGTAGGAAAACAAGGATGAAATCAGTGCTGTGTTCCAACTAGAGAGTTCACTTGATCTGCCAGGATAGGATCAGGGAAAATAGTGGGAAATAGAAGTGTATATTTACAAATATTACAGGGTTTCCTAATGGGATAAATTTAGGTTGTGAGAGAATAAGGAATCAGGACGACATGAAAAAGTTCATCTATACAAAGGAAAAAAAGTTTTGCAAATAGAAAGGTGGAGCTGTCAGAGGAGGTGGGGAAGACTCTGGAAGGAGGATAGTTGAAGGGACATTACAGGCATTCTGTTTAGGAAAACCTGAATCTGAGATGTCCATCAGAAATGAAAGTGAGGTTATCAGTTGCCATTGGAAATATGAATCTGGAGATGAAGAGAAGTGTCTGGGCTGGAAACACAAATTTGGGGTTGGTACCATAAAGTGATATTTTGAACCTAAGGAGAGGATGAGGTCACCTAGTGCATGATTAGCTACAGAAAGAAGAGGAGCAAGGACTGACCCTGGACCTCCAGAGCTTGGCAATCCATGGACCACATTCGAGTGACTGCACAGTTTTGGCACCATGCCTGGAAGACACGTAGACCAGGGTGCCCCAACTTCTAGGGAACTCCTGACATCCCACAAAGATCCAGAAGGTCTGGGGGAGCATGAGGTTCTGTGTTCATAATAAGGGGGTGCTGAGTTGCTGGATTTCAGGTCCAACTTTAGATCAAGGAGGCCTCATATCTGTGCTCCAGCTCCCTGGGGTGGTAGAATGTGCCTTCTGGGCTCCCGCCCCGTGTCCTGAGATACGGGGTCTGGGGAGAAGCCAGAGTGTTTCATCAAAAGCTCCTTAGGCTGTCCTGGCTCAGTGGATGGTGAAGATTGTTCTTCCAGTGATGAGTGTAGCACCCGCATGGTGCTTAAACCATGTAAAAAAACTCCTTTCTTGAAAAGAAAAGGAGGAAATCTACCATCAATTATGAAGGTGATGTTGGGAAATGCATGCACTTTCTCTACAATGGGGTATAGCCAGGTGGGGATTTATAAAGTGGTTCAAAGTTCCCCATAAATTAAATCTCTGAATTCTTGCTATGTGTCATTGTATCTTAATGGATTTCATGCTCATTTCTTGGTATAAAATCTGGGTTTTAGATTTTTCTTATTTCAACATAAGGAGTTTGTATATGTGATCCTGGGGCTTGTTTTGTTTGGGGAAAGCCAGAGAACCAAGAACTTGAGGTTGCACAGCCAGGAACAGAATCCACAACCTGCCCTAGGTCGGGTCCTCTATGGGAACCAAGGCTGCTGCTGTTGGGCAAGGGGCATGGCCACCCACTGGGCTGACGCAGGACACAGAGCCCTTATATAAGACCTATTGCTCCTGCCTGTATGACCCCATGCCAGTCATGTGCCTCTGCCCGCTGGACTCTGCACCATCCCAGAATCACTAGGTCAGCATGTCCTGATCCAGAGTCTGCTGCAGTCATGTGATGGGGAGGCCAAGGCTCCTCCATGTCCAGCTCAAACATGTTTGGGAAGGTGAGCTTCCCTCTTCATGGTGGGCGGTGGCTCTGCCTCCACCAAGGCTCCTTAAGTGTGGAATTCCCTGATGTGGGAAGAGGTCCAGATGCTGCAGGATGGACACGGAGGATGGAAAGTGAGGACAGATGCCAATTCCTGGGGCTGGAACCAGCTTGGAACTTTGTCTGGTACATTGATGGCACTCAGGTTTGGTTGGGGGAAGTGGGTGACTAATAAATGACATCTTTCAACTCATTTCCTTATAGTCTGTTATGATTTCACCTTTTATGTCTGTCAGTTTATCCTCATAAATAAGTAGAGAGACATTGCTGAATGGATAAGTGATTTCTGAAAACATCTCTCCCTGTCTTTTTCTCATAATAGGAATAAAAAACCCCAGATCTCTAAGACTTCAGAGGATCACATGTGCACTGGCATTTCATATAACTTTTATATTTCCTTGCACATATTTCTGTGGAGAGGATCCATAACTGTTATAGTTTTATGCAACCCCCATAAGACTCTAATACACCCCCCAGGTTTAGACACAGTGCTACTCAAAGTCTGTTCATGAGCAGATGAGCAGCAAGCTTTTTAGCAGGCCCAAGGACACAATGTAAACACTGCTCCTGGCTTGCATGTCTACAGTCTGGGACACAAAAAGGTAGAGGCTCCCTTGTTGCTCTCAGGCTCAGTTTCCTTCTGGATCTCACTGTAGCTGGTAAATGGTCCACAAGCAGCACTAGCCACTGACCACATGGTGTAGCATTGGTTGAGATGGACAGTGTTCCAGCACCTATCCTGGTGTCCAGTACCAGGAAGGAATTAATGAGTAGCTAAAGAGATTCCATTTTCAGTTATATGATAGGCACATTTTTAAGACTTTCTCTTTCACTGAAGAGAACTAAAATAACAGGTAAAATATAAGAACTTCCAATCACTATTGAAGAAAAAGAGAATACTAATTTAAGCTAAAATATCCACATGGAAAGGCATCTAGAAAGAAAAGATGCTTTCATCCCAAGGGCATTTTTCAAATTTGAAAATAGTATCGTTGGTTTCTCATATCACACCCTGAAGTAGACAGGAACTGATACCAATCCTTATACTTGTGGGGAGTGAAGTAGGAGTCAGTCCACCACGCTGGACATCTAGGAATCCAAAGATTCATAACCTCAGAGTAAGGGAGGAACAAAAGAAATCTCTCTCATCCCCCAAAGAAGAGTGTTCTGAGGAAACGTGCCTTTTACCCAACAGCATGGGCTGAGTGGTGGGAAGGAGAAAGAACTGTTTCTGAGGAATTGTAACCACCAGCCAGCCCTCCTGTGCTTTGTTGTCCAAATGTGCCTCATCTGTGGAATAAAATAACTTCAAGCCATGGATTTAGCGTATAGTATCCTGGATTGATGGTAATCTGAAAACTGCAAGAAGGAAACAAAAACTTCTAGAGAATTCCATGTTTAACCTATGTGTCAAATATTTTACATGATTTCACAAGGAAGAAGTGCAGCTCATAGCAAGAAACATATAAATGCAATA
The DNA here is from genome assembly GCF_030445035.2 of Dasypus novemcinctus. Taxonomy (NCBI): domain Eukaryota; kingdom Metazoa; phylum Chordata; class Mammalia; order Cingulata; family Dasypodidae; genus Dasypus; species Dasypus novemcinctus. Next base: position 69,178,012 of record NC_080694.1, on the reverse strand, counting down.
GAAAAAAAGTCAACATGATCAAGAATCAGAAACAATAGTTTGTAAAGAGAGCCTCACAAAATTTCAATATTGCAATTATGAGATGTAGAATATAACAAAACAAAAATTTTGTGTAAAGAAAAAAATGCTGAGTTTGAAAATTCATGCAGAACATGGGAAACTAAAAATGACCTAGCTGTTTTGTGAAAGAACCAAATATCCTTCCAGAAGCTAAATATTTTAAATACTGAATTAGAAACTCAGTTTGGAATTGTGCTTTGGATGATGATATAGAAACAGCAACCTGCCTTAAACAACATCAAATTCAGATAAATATAGGAAACTACATCTTTCAGGCACTGGAAAACATGTAGGACAAGGATGTATGGTGGTTGGGATGAGGATAACAAAGAGGTGAGTTCTACAGTTGTCCAAAGCAAGCAGTAGGAGGAAAATAAAGATGAGACCAAAAATCAATATGACAAAAAATAGAGAAAAACAATGAAACTAAATGAGTGTTTGAAGGGGAAATATCAATACATTTTATAAACCTGTGGCTAGACTGATCAAGAGAAAAACACAAATTACCAATAAAGTAATGAAAGAAAGGCTATCTATACAGATCTTTAGAAAGTAAAAGGGCAAGGGAACATGCCAATAAATTTCTCAAACTAGATGAACAGTGTCTTTGAAAAACACAAATTACAAATGAAGAAACAGAAAATTTTGTTCACACTTGTATCAATTGTAGAAATTGACTTAGTAATTGAAAACCTTCCCATAGAAAAAACTCCAGGCCCAGAAGTCCTCATTGCTGAATTGTATGAAACACATAATGAAGAAATAGTATCAATTCTACCCAAATCCTCTTACATATTAAAGGAAGAACAATTTCCAATTCCTCTACAAGTCCAGTGTTGCCCTCATTCAAAAACCAGGCAAAGACATCACAAGGAAAGAGAAGTACAGAGCAGTATCCTTCATGATCCTGGGCTTAAAAATCCATACAAAATGTGAGCAAACCAAAACCAAATGCAAAAATGCATAAAGAGTATTATAGATCACATCTAATTGACTAGCTGGGAATGCAAAGGTGATTTAATATCTACAACTCATCACAGTTCTCCAAATTAATAGAATGAAGCACAAACACCATGTCATCATTACAGAAGACCCAGAAAAAGCACTTGCCAAATGCAACCTGTCAAGACAAAATCTCTCAGCAAACTAAGAACAGAAAGCACACAGTTTTCCCCTGATTGGCAAAGGAGTCTGTGGGGGAAAAAAGGGTTATGAGCCCCTGTTTTAAGGAAACTGAGGTGACTCAAGTGATTAGGCATCTCCCTCCCAAGGAAAGACAAACAGACACGGCAAGTGCAAATAATGAGAGGGTGGGGGGAAATAAATAAATAAAATAGATCTTAGAAAAAGAACATGCCTTTAGCTCTCTTTCAAGTGGCGGAGTCTGGAGACTACACAGAGAAATGACACCTGGCAAAGGAAAAGAAAAGAACAGGTCATCAGCCTTGGGCCTCAGGTGGCAGAAGTAGAGAATGTGTTTGGTGTCTGTCACATTTTTGCATCCTTTAATGACTCTCTTGTCCATGTCATGGATCTCTCTGGCAAGGAAACCATCTGCTGTGTGACTGGTGGGATGAAGGTGAAGGCTGACCAAGATGAGTCCTCACCTTGTGCTGCCATGTTGGCTGCCAAGATGTGGCCCAAAATTACAAGGAGCTGGATGTCATTGCCTTACACACCAAACTCCAGGCCACAGGAGGCACTAGGACCTAGACCCCTGGACCTGGGGCCAGTTGGCCCTCAGAGCCCTTGCACATTCAGGAATGAATATCAGACAAATTGAGGACATCACACCCATGCCCTCTGACAGCACCCACAGGAAGGTGGGGCACCATGGTCATTGTCTGTGAACAGGCCTCCAAAATAATTTTTGGTTAATAAATTGCCTTCACATGAGTGGGACAAAAAAGTACCCCTGTTTTAGATAAACAAAAGCAGAGAATTCACTGATTTCAATACTGAATTACAAGTAATTTTAAAGAAAGCCTTTCAGATGGAAGTGTGTTTGTGTGTGTGTTGTGTACATCTCTCTATCTATCTGTATACAATCTCTGTTGTTAATTTTCCTTTCTGGAATTCTGAGTTACCACCTAATGTAACTTGCCATGCAAGGCTGGTTTAAAATAAGAATCAATTGATGAATGTATTTAGTCACATTAAAAGAACAATCATCACCACATTGAAAAGACACTTGAAAAAAATCCAGCATCCCTTCTTAATAAAAGCACCCAGAACTAGGAATAGAAGGAAACTTCCTCAACATGCTTAAGGGCACAATATGAAAAACCCACATCTAACATCAAATTCAGTATCAAAAGATAGAAAACTCTCTCCTAGGATTAGGCACAAGACAGGGATGGCCACTGTGGCAGTTTGAAATCATTTTATGAATCTCAAAAAGAGAAATAGCATATTTTAAACTAACCAATTCCTGTGGGTGTGAGACCCATTTGACTGGATTGCATCAGTGGGGCATGATTTGTGGAGTCTCTGCCCTCTTGCTGGGTCTGAAGTAAAGGGAGACTCAGAGGATAAAGGGAGCAGACATTTTATTCTGGAACCTGAGAGTAAGGATTCCTTAAGCACAGAGCCCTCAAGAGGCTGGGCCATAGAGCAGCTTAGGAGAAGAGGAGCCTGCAGGATGCCTGAGAGCTCACAGCTGAACTTGGAAAGAGAGTGGAGCAGTGGAGACTGATACAGGAGGCCCAGAAATAGACAAGCCCTTGGCCTGGTCACTCACAGCTGAGCTCCAGGAGACAGGAGATTCAGGAGGGGAAGGCAGGGAGCTCTGCAGAGATGGGCACCTTCTTGCTTCTCCACATGGCAACACACCAGAATCTATAGTAGCTGACTTTGGTGAGAAAGCACCTTTATGGTACCTTCATTTGGACTTTTCACCACCTTGGAACTGTGAGCTTTTACACCAAATAAATTCCCTTTACAAAAGCCAACACATTTCAGGTACTTTGCATCAACAGTCCATTGGGAAATTAAAACACCCACTGCCACAATTCTTACTCAATATTGTGCTAGAAATTCTACCTGGAGCCATTAGGCAAGAAAAAGCAATAAAAAGCCTCTGTTTTGTAGAGGAAGGTGCAAGACATTCCCTATTTGCAGATGACATGATCCTATATAAAGAAAATACTGGAAAATCTACAACACAGTCATTAGATTTAATAAATAAATTCAACAAAGTGGCAGGTTAAAAGATCATCACACAAAATATCTGTGGTCTCTATACAATAGCACTGAGTAGTCTAAAGAGAAAATCAAGGAAAAAAAAATCCATTTACAATAGCAAGTAAAAGAATCAAATATCTATAAGTGAATTTAACCAAATATGTAATGAAATTGTACACACAAGAAGATGTATAAAACATTACTGAATGAAACCAAAGAAGACATAAATAAATGGAAGGATATTTCCTGTTAACAGACTGAAAGACCAAATGCTGTTAAGACAACAGTTCTATCCAAAACAATTTACACTTTCAACACAATCCCAATAAAAAAATTCCTATGGAGAAATGGAAAAGCCATCATCAAGTTTATATGGAAGGATAGGAAGACCCAAATGGCCAAAACATCTTGAAAAAGAAGGATGAAGTTGGAGGACCCTCATTTCCTGATTTTAAACTTATTACAAAGCTACAGTTACCACATCAGTGTGCTCCTGGCACAAGGGCAGACACATAGACCAATGGAACAGAATTGAAAGTATAAAAAAGAAATCATTTTTGGAAGAAAATAAGGCTTACCTGATTGTGAAGAAGAAAAGAATTTGTTTTTAATCTTGCAAGAAGGGGCACACAACCAGAAAATGTGGCCAGCATCCCAAACAAAGAAAAATGAAACATTTTATACCCCTAAGCCTAGCACACAAGCTCTTCCTCTTTTTCTCCATAGATTGGATACTTCAGAGGTTAGAGGTTACAGCCTATTCCAAGAAATCTAACTTTCCCATGCAAAAGTTTTTGATTAACCACTTCCCCCCATCACATTCCAACCATTTACCTGCTCCTTTTGCCAAATAAGAAATGGAATTTAGTGCCGAATTGGTATTGACTTAGCTTTTTCTTGTGCATCTTTTTAACTGCCTATAGGACTGACTTAAGCTGGTTCCTTTTGTTGCTGTTTAACCCAGGAGTGGGAGACAGTAGGCTGCCAGGTTACATTAATATTTTCTTCCTTTATGTGAAAACTAACCTGATCTTCATTTCTTACAATTGCCCCTCTTTCTTTTAAATTCTTCTTAGTTTTCACATTTCCATTCTTCAAATTTTCTAAGTGCTATCTCACACTCCTCATTGTAAGAATCTCCTTTAAAGGGGGTACAGATTGTTTTGCCTACCCTGTATGGGCATTTGTTTGGTTAGGGCAGTTTCAATGAGTCTTTGAACTAGCCCTCGGGCACATGGAATGATACAGCATCTGACTGTGGTAAGCACCCCAGCTGAGGTAATGAGGGAAGTTAAGATGGACAGTGCAACCCCTTTCCATTTTCCAAACCAATTTTCAAGCCATCCTGTGAGTGAATTACTAATGCCAGAATTCTCTGCTAGTTCCTCAGACAGGGCTGCTAGGCCTTGTAAAGCTTTAGTGATAGTTCCGTCAGGGGCAGTGTTATTGGGATGAATGTACAGCAACTACCTCCAATTTAACACAGACTCCCCCCTTTTCAGTTAGCCTTGTATCTAAGGCTATTTTATTTTCTCATGCCATTCTGCTAGTAGCATCTAATTGTTCTGCAATTCCCTTAACTGCATTCCTGGTGTAATTAATAAATCTCTGTTGGTTATAATAGATATAATTAATCCAGTCTACATTTTTATAAATGGTGACCCACCAGAACAAGAATGACTCAAACCCAGCTGTTACCTGATTTCTAGCCTTAAACCCATCTGGGACTCCTCAGGGAACTCCTATATTGTCTAAATAGATCCTCTCATTAAAAGAACCACGTAAACTTCTTTTTTCTCTCCCTCCCTGGGATGATATTCTCGCTTCTTTTTCAAATGCCAAGGTGAATGGGATAGCCAATTGGACCAGAGCACAGGTTCCGCCCCACCTCTCAGGCAGTATTGGTCAGAGAACACCCTTTCCACAGTACCACCACAGGTCTGCTCACAGTCTGACCAAATGGAGAAGTTGTCAGTACAATCACTGCTTACATTCCACACTCGTGTACATGAGGCCATGGTTCTAGGGTCCCAGAATCTTTCCCCCTGTCTAGAGAGACAAGCAGAGTGATTCCCTGGGCCTAGATGGGAGGTGGGTATGGCCTTCATGTTTCCATTTTTGACTGCTGGAAAGAGGGAGGACAACATACTACAATTTTCACCAGGAGTAGCATTTTGGAAGAGGAGTATCATGCACTTAAACTCTTTTTCATGGTTTTCTATACAGAGCAGAAAGGGACAATATGAGCTGTGGGCCAGCCTGTTGCACAAGTATAACAGTTGCTTTTGTTTAGACTCTGGACTGTATATTTGATCCATTCTACTCAGGCATTTGTGTCTCCATATCCTGTCTCTATTTCTATGGTTTGTTTTAAATCATCCGCCTTAAGTATCCTGACTGCTTTGGGATCATTTTGAATCGGGGGGCTGGCTTTTGGTTGTTTTTTTGTTTGTTTTTGTTTTTGTGGTATTTCTGAAGGGTTAGCTACAGAAGGCTTTGTTGATGTTATATCTACAGGGGGGAGGAAGGACTCAGATATGGAACCTTCCTAGAGGACTTTTATTTGTAACATTTTCTCCCATTCCATATAATTTATCCCTGGTGCTGCTCTCAGTTTTTAATTTGTCTGCCTTTTTAATAGTTATTACTACTGGATTGCACTGAAGACTTTTGCAGTCTGGTGGTGTATTACTTTTATAAAAGGTTATTTTACCCTTTAATGGCCTTGAATTTGTTGAAACCCATCCCATATTCAAGTCTATTCTCTATACTGGGTGGTTTGTCATACATCATCCCAAGAGGGGCAAGGGAGGTGGGGCTTGACCATAATTATTCCCCACTGGCTCTGGGCATAGGTATTTATTTTCCCACTCAGCCATCACTGGCGCTTTAAATTCTCACAGTCTATTACCTGGCAGTTGTTAAACTGCACAGTTTGGGACTCCAGACCTTCAGTCACATTTATAACTAATTTGATGGGGTTAATTGCTTTTCAGGTTTGAAACTTTATGGCTATTAAGATTATTTTTACCTGCAACTTAAGATCTGAATTCCTTCTTTGGTATTTCGATAGGACTAGGGCTATTGTTGACTAGGACAATACACAGCTCAATTCCCCTCCCCCCCATTATTGTCTTCTCAGTGTGATCTTTATGGGATCTGGGGCTGAAATTATTTTCCAAGACTCAGACAAAGTTGTTGGGTACTTATCATCCAGTTCGAGTGTAGTGAGTCCAGCCTTTTTCTGCTGTTTGTACTGCTATTTCAGTTGTCAGCAAGATAGGATAAGGTCCTTCCAAAGATGGTTGGAGTTTGGACTCTTCCCACAACTTGATTGGGGCCCAGTTTTCAGGTCGGTGTTGGTGGACTGCAAATTCAAGAGGTGGAGTCTAAGCCAGCAAACTCTGATGTCTGAGGGATGACAAAGTAGAAGACAAGGCCAGTATATAATTTTGAAGAAAGAAAGAGATTTTTGACTCAAAGGAGGGGAGTTTTTCAGTCTCCCCAGGGAAGGGCAGACCAAAAAGCATTTCATAAGGAGAATTTCCCAGTTACCTCCTAGGGGCAGTCCAGATTCTTAACAGAGATATAGTTAAACATTTAACTCATGATAGTTTGGTTCTTAAGACCAAATTAGAGAGTTTTTTTTGAGGTTTGGGGGTTTCTTTGTTTTGTTTTTTTTATTCTCCCTGAGGATAGTGGGTGCCAGGGTGTATGGAAGCTTCATATGACATCTAGACCCCACATAATATTTTGCAACACTCTGGATATAAAGTGACTACTATTGTTTGAATCTATATTTTTTACTAACCCATACTGGGGAATGATTTGTTCAAGGATAATTTTTGAAGTCCCCGATGCTGTAGCTGGGGCTAGAGGGTATGCTTTGACCCACCCTGTCAGGTGATCCATAATAACCAGAACATACTTTAGTCAACCTACAGGGGACATTTCAGTACAATCAACCTGAATGCTCTGGAATGATCTGAGGCCAGGCACCCTCCCCCCGGGACTTGCTTTCTTAAAACTTTCTTATTAACTTCCTGGCAGATTATGCACTATTCATTTACTTGTTTGGCTATAGTATAAAAGCCCACGCACCCAAAATGCTTGAGGACCAGGTCACACATGGCCTGTACTCCCCAATGAGTCCCTTGGTGCAAAACTGCTAGTACTTCCCTCATTATTTGCTTATTCAACATTTGCCAGCCATTTGGGAGGGGCCACTTCCCTTGGCTATCTAAGATCAGTCCCAATTGTTCTAGTTATTTTACTTTTCTTTTTTCAGAGAATACAGGGATTCCAATTTCTTTGGGGATGGAGAGTATCAAGACCATTAGTTCCAGAGGGGAACAGAGGGAAGCCTCTTTGGCCTTCTCATTAGCCAATCTGTTGCCTTTTGCTTCAAAAGTGTGACATTTCTGATGCCCATTTATATGTACCATGGATATTTCCCTTGGTAAGAGTAGACTGGCTAACACTTGTTTTACAATTTCTACATGAACTAATTCCTTCCTTCTGCCATTGATCAATCCCCTTTCTTCCCAAACTTTTCTAAAGGTGTGGACCATGCCAAAGGCATATTTAGAATTTGTGTAGACTTACCAATTTCTTTTAACAATTTAAGGGCTTGATTTAATGCTAACAGCTCACAAGTTTGAGATGACCAATCATTGGGCAGTCGACCAGCTTCTTTCACCTTACAAGTTAGCCCATCAACACAGCATAGCCATTGTAACTTTTTCCTTCCAAGACCCTAGAAGACCCATTTATAAATGATTTTTTCCCCCAAATGTAAGGGAAGTTTCCCTAGGTTGGGCCAGACTCAGGTTTTGTATTCAATTAAGTCTAAACAATTATGTTCAGGAGTTTCTACCTGGTTGGACCCTTTCCAAAAGAAAGAGGCTGGGTTCAGACTATGATCAATTGTTACTATTAAATTGTTGGGTTTTTTTTTTTCATTAGAATTGCCTCATATTTTAGAATCTGAGAATCTGTTAACTGCCTTTCTGCTTTTTTTGAGACAAAATACCCCTGACTTGATGAGAGATGCTAACAACTAAGGTCCCTCCAAAGGTCAGTTTCCTGCTTTCTTCTACTAAGAGAGCAGTTGCTGCCATGGCCTGAACACACCTTGGCCATCTCTTGGAGACAGGGTCCAGGATTTTGGAAAGGAAGGTCATGGGCTTCCTTTGGCCTCCCCAGATCTGGGTTAGGACTCCTAAGGCTATCCCTTTATCTACTGTAAGGAACAGATGGAAAGGTTTTATGAGGGAGGGAAGGGCCAGAACAGGGGCTTACACCAATGCCTGTCTGAGCCCCTCTAAGACCTTTACTTCCCCCTCCTTCTGTTCTAATTTGCCAGATTCCTCCTCCAAAAGATTTTTGTGTAACCCTTTGGTTTGGGATGCATTAAAATTTATCCATAATCTACAATATCCCATCAATCCCCAAAAATCTTCTTAGTTCTCTTTTTGTCCAGGGAAGAGGTAATTCAGTAATGGCTTGAATTTTTTTTTCTGGATTTATGTTCCTCCTTCCCTCACTAATGAGATGACCCAGGTATTTGACTTCCTTTTTGACAGATTGTAGCTCTTTTTTTTTTTTTGAAACTCCTAGTCCTTGATCTCCCAAGAAATTCAATAAACTCTTTGTAGTTTGGGTTACTATCTGCCTTTCTTTACCTGATATTAGCATATTGTCTACATATTGTAAATGGGAAATTTCAGATGGGACTCCGGATTTCTCTAATACTTTTTCTATTTCCTGTTTAAAGTGGTTGGGGGACTTTGTGATGCCTTGGGATAAAACTGTTGACTTATTTTCCTGTTTCCTTCTGGTAGAGGGATTCTCTCACTTAAATAAGTCTCTACTCCCTGGATCAAGGGGACAGGCCAAAAGGCATTCTTTAGGTTTATTACACTAAACCATTTATGATGGTAGGGGATTTTACTAAGGAGAGGGTATGGGTTTGGGACTACTGGGTGTTGAACCTGAACAATTTGATTAATGGTTCTTAGATCCTGTACCATCCTTCAACTACCATCTAATTTCTGAATGGGCAAAATAGAAGAATTGAAGGGGGATGTGCAGGTTCTAAGAGTCCATTTCAAAGGAGGCCTTTGATGATGGGTTGAACTCCCTGCCTCCCATTAAGGGGAATGGGATATTGTCTTTGACAAATAATTTCCCCTTTCTTTTTTAATTTGGATTTAATAGGGGGTACTTGAAAACTCCCTCTATTCTCTTCTCTCATCCACACTGCCTCTCTGGTAGCTTTTTCATCTTCTTCAGTGAGCATGGCTAAGTCTCTTCTATCTACCCATCCCTTACTTCCAAATCCAGACCCATGAATACTATTAAATCCCTTCCCAACAAATTACTCCCAGCTTCTGTGATGCGCAATATAGGGCCTACAATTTGATTGTCCTCCCAACAAATATTAGTAGGAGAAAGAATGGGGATTTCAAATCCTTCTCCTTTTACTCCTGAGACTGTAAGGGAACTGCCAGAGAGTTTGGTTCCTTTGGGAAGATAAGTTACAGAGGATTGGTCTGCCTCAGTGTCTACTAAAAATGTAATTCTTTTTCCTGATATTGGTCTCCTTTAGATTTATTAAAGGCTCCTGGTGGACTTCAGAAGTGAGGAGCCTCAGACCCACCAATGCTCAAAATTCATGAGGGGGATTTCCTGACTCTCTTTCTTTAAGAAAAATTAAAGGCCATTTCCCTTTTGAAATGACCAGGCCTTGCGCAGTGATAGCACCCTGCAGAGCCTTGCATTTTCCTTGCCCGCTTATCTAAATAAGCCCATTTTGTATTTTTATCTCATCTCTGCCTGTTCACTCCCTGACTGTCTCCAGTCTGTTTTAACCATTTGTTTAACTGTGCTTATCATAACCTTTGCTTTCTGTTTCTGCTTTTCCTCTTCTATCCTTACAAACACTATTTGGAACTCTAAATAATTCTTCCAATGGCTTATTCCTCCATCTTTCTATTTTCTGAATGTTTTTCTGAGTCAGGCCAAGAACCCTTTAGATTGCTGACTTTTAACATTTTTTGAGCCACAGGATCACCAGGGTGCATCCCTGAATATTTTCTCATTTGATCCCTCAATCATTGCACATAAGCAAAGGCATCCTTCTCCTGGGCTACTTTAAAGGCCTTATTCAAATTTTGAGATTTGGGTACAGCCAATTTGATTCCCCATATAATAAGGTTTTAACATCTTTCATTTGTGCTTTGTCCCCCCAGGTTATTATCCAAAATATGGTCTGTGTTTGGGAACTTCTGTTCTGCTGCCATTACCCACTGTCCAGGCAGATGCTGCATTTCCCACTCCTTCATAGCTGCCCTCTGCACCATTCCTTTCTTCTCCCATAAAAAGGATATTCAGTATGGACATAAGTTCCAGCCAGATATAAACTAGAACCTAGGAATTAATCTATTTGTTCAGCCAGTCCTGCTGGATCTTCCATTAGTGATTTTATTTCCTTTTTGTACTTCCTTACTTCAGAACTTGCCAGTGGGGCATTTACATAGCCAATATGCCCTGAAACATGGATAATTCTCTCCGTGGATACAAAGGCTCAATGGAGTTTTCCTCTTTCATCTTGTTCTCCTCAGGTGCTCTGGGGAATGGAAAATTTTTTATATTTTTCTTAAACTGTTCTAATTTTTTCCTCAGCTGTTGATGGGTTGTAACCAGTGGGGCTTTTGGCCCTGCTTGATTCTCCAGTTCCCCAGGGTTTACAATGGGTTCTATTGGACCCTAATGGCCCTTTTCCTGGGAGGGGAGGGGAACATAAGTAGGAGGGAGAATCAACAGGAGGTCCCAGGGTTTGGTTTCTGCAGCCTTAATTTTTGTAAGGGTAGCTTTAGAGGTCTAGATTTTCAGCTTTCATAGGAGAGTGGCCCCCTTTCCAATAACCAGCACATGGCATATTTAGACTCTTCTTTGGAGAAGGGTGTTTTTTGTTTTTTGTTTTTCATTAACATGCAGTACATGTTCAGCACAAAGGCAATTCTCATTTGCACTGTATTTTGGCCAGAATACATTGGGTGGTAAAATACTTTGGTTGGCCTAGATACAATAGCAGTATTTAATCTTTTTTTTCTTTTTTGGTCTTTTCCTCTGATCCAATCACTATCACTCCAATGCCTTAACATCCTCCCTAAAGGACTATTTGGAGGAATATTCCTGGGGGGATCCTACAGATACACTCTCCCCCTTTTTCCCAGTCAACTGACTTACTGCCTCTATTTCCCATTCTGAATCTTGTCTGGGTCTCTTTCTATTGAATCTTTCATTTTGTCCATCTCTGGCCCTTTCCCTCACAGGAGAAGGGAAACATGAATTGGGACTCCGCACTCACTTTGCACAGTATGTCACGCGTTTCATGCACACATGATCCACCTCAGACTCATCAGAATTCTGGGCTCCAAGGTAATACTTAATAGCCTTTGTTCTTACCTTGGTCCATGCATGGAGTTACCTGGTTAATGAGAGGCAGATTTTCCCTTCCCTTTTTCCCATCCACAATCAGCAGATCTAAGCATCTGTTCTCAGGACTCTTGGCTGCCAGAGGCGAGGTTCCCATCAGTGAAGTCCAAGACCCCTTAAACAGAGGGATGCACCTCCCCACCATCCACCCCAGGGGTCCTCTCTCTGCAGCTTCAGAATCCTAGACAAGCCCCCAAAGTTGTAAGAAAGAAATTTTTTTTGGAAGAAATTAAGGCTCGTGTGATTGTGAAGAAAAGAATTTATTTTCAATCTTGCAAGAAGGGGTGCACAACCAGAAAATATGGCTGCTGCCCCAAACAAAGAAACATGACACATTTTATACCCCGAAGCCTAGCACACAAGCTCTTCCTCTTTTTCTCCATAGATTGGATACTTCAGAGGTTACAGCCTATCCCAAGAAATCTAACTTTTCCATGCAAGTTTTTGATTAACCATTCCCCCCCCATCACATTCCAACCATTTACCTGCTCCTTTTGCCAAATAAGGAATGGAATTTAGTGTTGAATTGGCATTGACTTAGCTTTTCCTTGTGCGTTCTTTTTACTGGCTATATTACTGGCTTAAGCTGGTTTCCTTTGTTCGTGCTTAACCTGGGAGTGGGAGACTTAGGCCAAGTTACATTAATTAATTTTTTTCCCCTTTATGTGAAAACTAAACTAATATCTGTAAGGGTAAGGCCATTTTGGGAAAATAGGAATAGAACTACATTAAGAAATAAGGAATTGCAAGTGCCTTCAGATAAATAAATAACTTAGGGCGGTCTGTAAGGAGAGTGCCAATAAATAACTTAGGGTGGCCTGTAAGGAGAGTGCCAGTAAATAACTTAAGGTGGCCTGTAAGGAGAGTGCCAATAAATAACATGGGGCTGCTCACAAGAAGAGGCTTTTCAAAAAGAAAAAATAGATACGCTATCTTCAGCTAACCACAGTGTTCCGCTTCTGTGCCTGCTTGCTTGCTCACTTATTAGTAGATGCCCCCCTTCCTAAAAAGCTATAAAACCACCCCTTCCCTGAGACTTCGGGCTGTTCTCTCCTCTGTGTAGGATGAGGCAGTCACTGTGTGGCTAATAAAGCTCTCAATTGGCACTTTATTCAAAGTCTGAGTCTGGTCAATATCGCTGGTCTATAACATATCCATTTCTTACAAGAGTTCAGAAATAAACCCTTCTATCTATGGCCAATTTATTTTGACAAAGCTGCCAAGTCCACTCAATTGGGAAAGAACAGTCTCTTCAACAAATTGTCCTGGGGAAACTGTATTTTTTTATGTCAAAGGATGGTGGTCGACCCCTACCTCACACTATATATAAATATTAACTCAAAATCTATTAAAGACCTAAATATAAGAAAAAAACTATAAAACTCTTAGAAGAAAACAGGGAAGCATCTTCAGATGGTTTCTTAGAATTTACACACAAAGCATGAGCAACAAAAGAAAAAATAGACAAATTCAAAGCTTTTGTGCATCAAAGGGCTTTATCACCAGTTAAAAGAAAATGTACAGAATAGAATGAAATATTTGGAAATTGCACATCACATAGGGCTACTATCATGAAAGCATAAAGATATCCTAAACTGAAGAACAAAAATACAAATGACTCGAAGCCAAACTCAGCATGTAAATGCAATGCCTTCCCCCCAGCGTGGGACATGACACCCGGGGATGAGCCTCCCTGGCAACGAGGGACCACTATCAACTACCAACTGATGATGCAACTGGAAAATGACCTTATATGGAAGGTTCAATGCGGATCAGCAGAATATCCATGTCTACATAAAATACCATGACTTTAAAATGCTGTTTGACCTAAAGTAAGGGGGAAATGGAAAGGAGAAATGAGTTTATATGGCTACGAGTTTCTAAAAAAGAGTCTGGAGGCTGGCAGAAGGTTTGCCCTCATGCACAACTGAGCAGAGTCAGAGAGACAGATAAAGCAGATACAACCCCCAGATATTGGTTCCTTTGAGGGCTAAAGAGACCCATGGGAGTTATGGTCATGGCCGATGGGGTTAACTACCAGGGCAGATGGCCCCTCTTTGGAAATGGTGTTTATGTGTGATGAATCTGGACTCAGATGGGATCTCCCTTCATAAGACTTTCATGCTAATGTGCTGGAGGTGCAGTTAATGTTGGGGTTTAAGATATATTTAGGGGATTTGAATCTCTGGACTGACAATGTGATAGCCAGATCCTGAGCCTCAACAGACTCCAGCACCTACAATCTGATTTATTGGACTTACCACACTCAGCTAAGATGGAGGTGAAGAAGGACAACCACCACACCATGGAGCCTAGAGTGATTACAACTGAAAATGGGAGGATTGCATCCAGCATCCAGGTGGAATCTGAGCCTCCTCTTGACATAAAGGTGCAATGGACACAACCAATCCAGTGTCCACATAGAAGAGGTGGCATTGGATTGGGAAAAGTGGACATAATGGACAAAGGGTATGGGGAAAGGCAGGAAGAGATGAGAGGTGGAGGCGTCTTAGGGACATGGAGCTGCCCTGGATGGTGCTTCAGAGGTAATCACCGGACATTGTAAATCCTCACAGGGCCTACATGATGGAATAGAGGAGAGTATGGGCCATGATGTGAACCAATGTATATGAGGTGCAGAGGTGCCCAAAGATGTACTTACCAAATCCAATGGATGTGTCATGATGATGGGAACGAGTGTTGTTGGGGGGGGGGGAGAGGGGGGGTGGGGGGGTGGGGTTGAATGGGACCTCACATATATATTTTTAATGTAATATTATTACAAATTCAATAAAAAATAAAAAAATTAAAAAAAAAAAAAAAATACAAATGAGCTGTCCCCAGAGGCCTGAGTCACAGGCTAGGAGCTGTAGTGGGAGGAGTTTTGAAGAGAAAGAGGGGAGAAATGGGCTGTGCCTGGGGAGCCAGCTGTGCCTGGGGGGCCACAGCCCAGGAGGAAAGCAGCAGCTCCAACACCTCCATCCTTTGCTCCCCTGCTTGCCCCCGGCCAGGTCGCAGAGATGAAGGAAGAACAAGCCTGGTCAAGACTTCCAATGCCACTGCAGGCACAGAGAGTTGAGAAGAGCTACAGTGGGTGGCAGGAAGCAGCATCCTGATTCCCTAGGGGCTACTGAATGCATCCACCTGACCAAAGGGCCAAGCTGGGCAACAGGGTCTCAGCTAAGCCACCCCTGGACCTGGGGAGGGTCTGGATCTGACCACACTCCTATCCAGCAATTTTTCCTGATGACTGAGCACCACCTTGAACATGGCCTGAAAGACAAGAAAACTTTTCTCAGACAAAACAAACCCTTCTGGAGCTCCAGAACTGTAGGAAAACTTGTTCCAGAAGCTACAGAGGAAACAACAGATGTTAAGTTCTCCCAGGACTGAAGATGCCAGGAGGCTGAGGAAGAGCCTGGCTTCATTTGGGCCAACACAAAAGAAACTCTCAGACTGTACAAAAGCTGTGATCAGTAAAAAGGAACTTCTCACAAGTACTATGAGTCCAAAGACTTCATGGTAGAAGAAGAAGGAGTTAGAATTGCTGGTCTGTCTGTGAGTCCTAATGTTGCTGACACTGGTTTCTGTATGAAAGGAGAAGGTTTGGACCAGCAGATGGAGTTTCAGGTGTTTCAATGTATCTCAAGGATGGGAATGTCAGAGAAGGCATGAAGGAGATGGTCAGATTCCTGCAACTCTGGACCAGAACAACTAGGTAGAGGAGTTCTACAGTCATCCTAATACTACTGTAAAGAACCTTAAGGCAAAAGAGGATGCTTTAGAAAAATCCAACAACAAACTGACAGGGGAGCTTGCATTTCTAAACAACAGGGTTATTATCTTGCAAGAAGAAAGGGAACAATCAAAGAGGAAGGTTCTACATATCAGAATCCAAGCCAGACAGAGCTTCAGAAGGGCAAGCACTGAGTGAACCAAGAAAGCTTTGTTAGAGGTTCCTTTCACAAGGTTTGCAAGGTTTAACAGTTCATAGACCCTGACTCAACTCCGCACGACATAAATCAAACTAGGCAGCCCCCAGCCAAAACCATTTGAGCCTTCGCTGACAGTGTGAGTAGCCCATTCCCTCCCATAAGTAAACAGAGTGGAGCAGATAAGGGCCTCCACCCACTCCAGGCCCAGGCACTACCCACCCCTCCTGCATTCCAAGACCTCCTAGGCTACTCCCCTTAGCCATTTGGCCCCAGGCTGTACTCAGTTTCCTGCCTATTGATGTACTATGTAAAGTCATACCCACCACCCTCCATCAGCCGACTGAAATCTCTCTTCACACCCCACCATGCCAGCGGGGGTGGACTTGGCTGTGAAGACACTGGAGAAGAATGTCTGAGAGGCAGGTGCCTTGGTGTCTCCATAGCAGCAGCTGGATGACCTCATGGCTCTCAAACATGAACTTGCTTTTAAGCACAGAGTTCAGACTTTGGAGTAAAACAGAAATGTGAACTAAACAGTCACTTGAAAGACACGATTATTGAGGTGGCTGCTACCATTAAATGACACAAACAAAAATGGCCCCAGGCTGGGCAAGGCCACAAGTCTGCTGAGCTGGACAACTGGCTCCTGAGCAGGACTTCAGAGACAAGATCAAGTGTCTGCAGCTGGACATAGAGGAGCTCACCAGGCAGTGGAACAAGCGTACGTTCTAAATAAAATAGGAAAGAGAAAGAAGGTTCCAATACAACAGAAGCCTCCCAGGAAAGGACTTATGGAAACCAGAACCCAAAATGGTTGAGAAGCACAAAATCAAGAGGAACATGTTAAACTGAAAATGCCCTTTGAAGAAACCCACAGGCTGCTCTCACTCATAGATGAGCAGGATCTGCCCTGGGCCTCTGAAAACCACAGGTGTGTCAGCTCTGCCAAGAAGATAGCAACATCACCAAGAATGTGTTTAAGATTTGCAGAGGAACAGTCTGTAGGGCTGGCTCAGCAAACTTCTGCCTCTTCCTTCAAGCATCAGGCCTGAGTGAGTCTGCAGTCCCTGCCCCAAACTTCTGATGAAGCAATATTCCACCAGCACTTCATGAGGCAGGAGGACAAGTTGGACTAAAACTCACACAGGGTCCATCTCTAACTGTGCTAGGTGTCAGGATGCCCTAAGCACACAGTCCTCAGAAGCAACTAGAAGCTGGTAGGGAGGAATTATTTAAATACATCAGGCCCAGGGAGAAAAGGCAGTGGGTGGGGTGAAGGTTTTGCTCATTTTCTGTAATGACTATGAATAAAATTTATTCAGTTGAGCCTTTCTCCTCTAAACCTAAATATCCCACTTTAAAGTATCTCTTGTATAGCATAACTTTGTAAAGAGCTATTACTCACTTTTATGAATAGTGGTAATAATAAGGGGATGGATGTACTAGTAGAGAGGGGTCCAAGCAGATAAGACTACAAGGAAAATGATCATCTCCCTCTATTACATGTTCAGATACACAGAGGAAAGACAAATGTTAACTGAGATTTTTAAAAATGATCTCTTTAAGTTATTTCTACCAAAGAGTGAACCCAAATTCAGGGAAAAGAAAGAGAAATGAAAGAGTAATATAAATTATGAGTGTATTTAAAACAACATTGTGTTATGTCAGGATCAGGAGGTTTCTGGTATTGGCCTACAAATGATTTCATTACTAGAGTGAGAAGGAACATTTGCAGTTTTTCCCCTTAATGATTTCAAGAGTAAATATCTGCCCTTCTCAGAATCTCCTGCCACAAAACAAGCCAACTTTCTTCCTCAGTACCTCTCATCCCAAGTTATAATGGAAGTTGTAAGGAGTTTTAAAGTTATGCTTTGAGTTCTACAAACAGGATATGTTGAGGATAGCAAAGCTATGTCAGGTGTAGAGTAAAACAAATTTAATTTATCCATGGCTGAGGATAGTTCTTAAATAGTTTCTTATTATTATAAGAAATCCCTTATGTTCTGAGCGAAGCTGTAGAGCTACCAGTGCACCAGATTCTTGGGAAGGGCAAAACTCAGACAACTCTTATTAGCAAATCCTCTAGTGGAAGGAAGAAACTGCATTCAGCCAGGCAAGGAAATGAATGCACTATTTTGATTGTTACATGTGCCTAGATTTTTTAAATTCTGATTAAGACCTAAGAAGAACCAGTTCTGTAACTGGTTTAGAAATCTGGGATGGAAACATCCTGGAATTGTGGTGTTGGATAAATTCTGTTTGCTGGAAAGATTTCCAGTATGGGTAAAGGTTGTTATTCCAGAGGTATGGCCTGTTTTTTGGTGAGGCTGAGGTTTAAGAGTATTAGGGACAAATGAAATCTAGTAATTCTAAAAAAAATTTTTTAAAGGCAAACAAGCCAGCTAAAAATGAGCAAAATGTTTGAATAGACATTTCTTCACAGAAAATATACAAATGCCTAATAAGCACCTGAAAAGATGTTCAACATCATGAGCCATTAGATAAATGCAAAAAAACACTATAATGAGGGTGAATTCCAGGAAGATGGAGGACTAGAAAGACATGGGTCTCTCTCCTCTCTGAGAAAAATAGCTAGAGGATAGGCAGAAACAGCCTGGAAAAAAAAAACCTTCTAGGGTTTAGGACACCAAGGGAAGTCTGGACACTGCCTAGAAGAGAGAGGGGCAAAGGAAAAGAATTTCTATAGGAAATTTGGGAGTTAAAAGCTGCAGCTGCAGCTGCAGCTGCCAGAGTTCTCCCCCACCCTATAAACAATGTTGAGTTCTCAGACATTGGGTTGGCAGATCCAGACAAAGGGGGCCCAGGAAAAGGAGAAAGAGGGATGCAGCCTAAGGCTGACTCAGATTTTGATGTACAGATTTGTTCTACTTTGGCCCAAGAGGCCTTCCAGGATGGGTGGGACCTTGAGAGCTGTCAAGGGACAAAGAGCTCTGACCCACTCAATCTACCTCTCAATTGTCCGATAATGATTGTTGAAGATGCAGAAGGGAGTGGAATTATTTTCTACTGAGGTAAATGGAGGGGGCTGCCAGGAAAGACTGGAGAACTGCGTCTGAGAAATTTTGAATCACAAGACTCTTGACCTCCAGGCAGGATCCTCCATCACATTGATCTGGTCCACGTTGCAACAAACCCATTCCGACTAAGCATTGAACTGAGAGGGCAGCCAAAGAGCCCCATCTGCTGACAGACCAAGGAAGTACACATTTGGAAATTAAAAGTAAATAAAAGAAGAGGCAACAAGCAGAGTAAGGAGCTCCTAGAGTCATCTCCTGCTACAGGGCAGTTTGTAAACACCCAGAGCTATCTGGTGCTAGCTGAACCACCTGTTTGGGGGCCCCAGGAGACCAGAAGAGCATCCTGCCACATCCTTGAATGAATGGAAGGAGGAGACTGCCCATCTGCAGAGAAGATTCATAAGTAGAGCACTCCACACCATGGAGGCTGGTGCCCATCCTCCACTGGAGGCACAAGCCACCTCAGGAGCTGTTCCATGGCTGGAATTGAAAGCTCTACTTCCTGAAAATAGGGGAGGAAGAGAGTGCTGGGCACCAACTTCAGCTATTGATGAATAAATTCAGTGGGCTATAGTATAATCCTGAGAACAGCTAAAGTTTGAGCCTGTCCAAGTCAGAAAGAGGCCAGTAGCTGCTATCTTAACTCTGCGCCTGGCACAAGGGGAAGCAGGGCAAACTGAAAATCACAGTGCTGGTAGAGACCAGCTTCTTTCCATCCAGATCATATTGCAGCTCTAGCATAGGCCCCAGCCCCACCTCCCACAGGGAGGAAGCTGGTGGGACCTATGCCAGCCTATCCAGGAAATTACTGGCCAAGTTTGTGCTCATTCTGGCAGCACAAGCCACACCTGGAGCAATTCTGTGGCTGCAATTGGAAGCTCCATTTCCCAAAAACAGGGGAGGAAAAGATGGTTTGGTTGGCTACCAATTTCAGCTACTGATTAGTAGACTTGGCTGGCTAAGGTATAACCCTAGGAACAACAACGGTGTGAATCTGTCCAAATTGGAAAGAGACCAGTGGCCACCATTTTGACTCTGCTACCAGCATGAGGGGAACCCAGGCTGACCAGAAATCACAGTGATAGTGGGAACCAGTTTCTTTTACCCAGAGCAGCCTGCAGCCCTAGACTAGGCTTCAGCCCCTCCTCTAGCAAGGAAGAGGCTAGCAGGCCCTGCACCAGCCTATCCAGGTAACTGCAGGTACCTTTGGCTGGCTCAGACTGAATAATTGGAAATCTAGTGGAGCAATTGTGGTCATCTTGGACCAGCACTATATAGACAGCTGCCCACACCTGCATCTCCATCTCCACACCAGAGAGGGCAGAAATGAGTGTGACGCTTCATTAGTCTTTCTGGGTAAGCCCAGTCTAGGCCTGCACAACTTGGATTATTCCACACAGCTATAACTCTGTTCCCACCCCTGGCCAAGCAATAAATTGGGAGAAGCTTCTTTGGTCCCTGGGGCAATGAGGGAAGATGGAGCCTCTACAGTTTACAGCACCAACTATATCCTTGGCTCCTACTACAAAACCAGCAAGGGAGAAAGGACAGACAGTTCTAAACTAAGGAGAAAAACTGCACCCAGACTAAACCCATCCAGTAAGCCTAATGGTAAGACACCCACAAAAAATTACAATCTGTACCAAGAAACAGGAAGCAATGGTGCAGTTAAAGGAACAAGATCAGCCTCCAGATGTCATAAAGGAGTTGAAACAACTAATCATAAATGTTCAAACAAAGTCCTTAATAAATTCAATGAAATGGTTAAAAAGATTAAGAATATTAAGAAGACACTGGATGAGCACAAAGAAGAATTTGAAAGCATACATATAAACATAGCAGATCTTATGGGAATGAAAGGTGCACTAAATGAACTTAAAAAAACATTGGTTGACCATCTTCACTTCCCTGTTAGCTGACCTGGGTAAGTCCAATGAACCAGAAAGTAGGTGTTGCAACTCTGTTCAGGCTCAGGGCCCAGCTGGCACTTGGACAGTCCAAAGATTCAAGTCTTCTGAGTATACAACAACCACAGTACCAAACACAGGTTCAGTAAAAGTAAGAGAAGAGGCATGTGTAGAAAGGTCACATCTGAATCCAACTCCATCACATTCAGGAACACAAATTCCAAAGTAGGGCCCACTGGCAAGGCACTAAACCCCAGAGCCATCTGCCATGACCATAGAACCTGTTTCTGTAGTCCTCAGGAGCACCAGTACTTGGAGTTGTATCTACTTTGGCTATTTCTCGGATCCCACTGAGACGTGTGTAATCACAACTCCTCTGATGACCTCCCAATTCATTTTGAAGTCTCTTAGCCATATAAACTCATTTGTGTTTACCATTTACACTTTTTATTCAATGGCTTTTTCTAGTTGCATTACCAGCTGGTGATTGGTAGTAATCCCTCAACTCCAGGGAGGATCATCCCTGGGGGTTATGTCCCATACTGGGGGGAAGATAATGCATTTACATGCTGAGTTTGGCTTAGAGAGTGGCCACACTGGAGCAACATGGAGGCTCTCAGGAGGTAACTCTTATGCAACCTGCAGCTCTAGGCCTAGTTCAACTTTCTGTTACACAGGCTCATAAGCATAGTCATCAGGATCAAGGGCCCATCACTGAGTCATCCTTCATCACTGGTCTTTGTCCTTGCACTTGGGGGATTATTGCTGATCCACTAGAGTAGAGAATGTGACAGAGCTCCCCTGGCTAGGAACTCAAACCTCCCTTAGTTGTCATGTGTGTAACTCTACCTACTATGACAATACCCAATAATTATTCTAACATTTTTATGTTATATATGTGCCCTGGAGAACTCCCTCCCTACCATGGGTCCCCATCAATAACAACCCACACAGTGTTCCTCCCCTGCTATAGTTGAACCCCTTTGTGGTCTAAAACTTCTTCAAAAATGAAGCCTAATATATTGCCAAATTCTATTAGTAAGAAAATGAAATAATAAGGACAGGTTTAAAGATTAGAAATAGAATACATACTAACTTAGAAAAACTAAAATAAAGTAAAAAATAAATTAAGGTATTAAAAAATGAAAAAGGGAAACGGACTTTGGCCCAGTGGTTAGGGCGTCCGTCTACCACATGGGAGGCCCGCGGTTCAAGCCCCGGGCCTCCTTGACCCGTGTGGAGCTGGCCCATGCGCAGTGCTGATGCGCACAAGGAGTGCCGTGCCACACAGGGGTGTCCCCCGCATAGGGGAGCCCCACGCTCAAGGAGTGCACCCATAAGGAGAGCCGCCCAGCGCGAAGGAAGGAGCAGCCTGCCAAGGAATGGCGCCGCCCACACTTCCCTTGCCGCTGACGACAACAGAAGCGGACAAAGAAACAAGACGCAGCAAAAAGACACAGAAAACAGACAACCGGGGGAGGGGAGGGGAGTTAAATAAATAAAAATAAATCTTTAAAAAAAAAAATGAAAAAGATCATAAAACTTTGTTTTTGACATTTTTCCGTTCATTGCTGTAATAGGTGTTGCCCAGAATGTACAATGGCAAGGCAATCTCTTCCATTCTTTCCTGAGTGTCTACATCCTTTTATCTTTAGTTTTTACTTTTGTCTTCAAAAAAGTTTTAGATCACAGTAATTCACACATACAATATAGGGAACTCCCATATACCCAACATCAAACCTTTTTTCCCCTTCCCCAGCAATGATCTTTTTACATGTGGATGTTATATTTGCTACAGCTGATGCACAGATATTGAAACAAAGCTACTAACCATGGTTGCATTTTGGTTTAAATTATGGTTTATATTTTAGACAGTACACTTTCATAAATTTTTCATTCATTATGGTTTACATTTTAGGCTATACACATTTATAAATTTTTGGTGAAATTTAACATGGCCTATATCCATCATTGCACAACCTTGTGGAACACTTCCATTGCCCTCCAGTTACTCCCTCTTCCATCTATTCTATTCCTCTCTCCCCCTCCTCCTGGGGTCCACAATGACAACCAAGCTTCTGCTTGGAGGACCAGATTCATACATACTTGCAACAATGCTGAGGGCTTGACACACTAGACTGTCCTCCTCAGTTGGGAGCCAACAATGCTCTTGGGAAACACACTTCCCTCTGTTTGAGAACATCAGACCTCCCCTGGATGGGGGTACAACACATTCCTGCTTATTGTATGGGTCTCCACACACTGAAATAACACACTATGACAAGATGAGCACTCACACACTCCCTAGAAGCCTGCCCTAGGTGCATCTGTGCCAGATGCCCCCCGTCAAACACCTTAAACAAGTAACCCTTCCTCATTATATTTTTAAAGAGTTTTCTGAACATTATAGCTTCAACCATGTACCAAGAATCTCCCATGTGTACCTGCTCCCTCAAAACCTCACCCCAATTCCATGGACTGTCTGGCCTATGCCCCATCTTATCCCTTCCCTGCACAACTACTTACCTCCACTTTATCATAGATTTTGCCCAGGTAGGCATCAGCTCACAACCTTCCTCTCACCCCCAATTTACTGTAAGCCTGCCATCTACTCCCTAGCTCTCAGAGAAAGCTTGATTGACTTAATTCACATCAGAGAGGTCGTGTAGTATTTGTAATTCAATGCCTGGCTTGCTTCATTCAACATAAGGTCCTCACGATTCATCCATGTTATCCTATGTGTAAGCACTGCATTCCTTCTTTCAACTGAGTAGTATTCCATTGTATGTATCTACCACATTTTCTTTATCCATTCATCTGCTGATGGGCTTTTGGGTTAATTCCAATGTTTGGCAATAGTGAATAATGTCACTATGACCACTGGTGTGCATATATCTGTTTGTGTCAAGCACCACACCAGGGAACTAAGACTGTCTACAACTGCAAGCAGGAGAATTGCATCCATCAGCCATGTGGAATCTAAGCCCCCTCTAGATTTAAAGGTGGAGTTGGCATCACCATCCCAGGATCCACAGGATAGAGGAATAAAATATGGATTAGAGTGGATTTACTGGTATTCTACTATTGAACTATTGTGACTCTAGCAATGGAAGAAATTGTATCATTGATGTGGAGACAGTGGCCATGGGAGTTGCTGAGCACAGGAAGAGGGAAGGAGAGGTATGATGTGGAGTCATTTTTGGGACTTGGAATTGTCCTGAATGATATTGCAGGGACAAATGCAGGACATTTTATATCCTGCCATAAACCACTGAATGGACTGGGGGAGAGTGTAAACTACAATGTAAACTATAACCCATGAGATACAGCAGTGCTCCGAAATGTAGTCACCAAATGCAATGATTGTGCCACAGTGATGAAAGAGGTTGTTATAGATGTGGAATGGACACAACCAATCCAAGGTCCACAGGATGGAGGAATAGAATATGGATTAGAGTGGATTTACTGATATTCTATTCATGAACTATTGTGATTAGTAATCAAAGAAAATGTGGCATTGGTGTGGAGAAAGTGACCATAGTGACTGCTGGGTCTGGGAAATGGAAGGAAGAGATGAGATGTGGAGGCATTTTTGGGACTTGGAGTTGTCCTGGGTGGTGCTACAGGGACAATTACTGGACATTGTAGGTCCTCCCATGGCCCCCTGGATGGAACGTGGGAGAGTGTGGGCTATGATGTGGACCATTGACCATGAGGTGCAGCGGTGCTCAGAGATGTATTCACCAAATGCAATGAATGTCTCATGATGATAAAGGAGAATGTTGCTATGGGGGGAGTAGTGGGGTGAGGGGGGTGGGGAGTATATGGGGACCTCATATTTTTAAATGTAATATTAAAAAAATGAATAAAGACAAAAATAAAAAGTAAAAAGAAAGAGGTTGTTGATGTGGGAGGAATGGGGTGGGGAGTGGGGTATATGTGAACCTCCTATTTTTTTAATGAATATTTTTTGTGATCTATGTATTTTTTAAAAACAGTCAATTAATTTTTTTAATATGACAAAACACATCCCAAAAGTGGAATCCTGGAATCACACCATTCTCCTTCCCCCATGGCCACCAGTTGGGAGGGTTTTTCCAAAAATACATCCAGGAAGTGCAACTTTGAAACAAGCCATCCTACTCCCACCAAGGACACCAGGTGGAAATGGGTTTTCTAAACTTCATCCAGGAATGAGAACCTTTCAAATCCCCCATCTGCCACCAGACATGGGCACCAAATGGTACCATGGTCCTTAACTTCAACTATATCTCAGAAGTGCAACCTGGAAACACTCTATTCTCTTTTCCTCAAGGGCTACAGGTTGGAGTGAGATTCTTTTTTTTATTTCTCTCCCCTTCCCCCCCTTCCCACGCCCAGTTGTCTGTTCTCTGTGTCCATTTTGCTGTGTGTTCTTCTTTGTCCGCTTCTGTTGTTGTCAGCAGCATGGAAATCTGTTTCTTTTTGTTGCGTCATCTTGTTGTGTCAGCTCTCCATGTGTGCAGCGCCATTCTTGGGCAGGCTGCACTTTATTTTGTGCTGGGTGGCTCTCGTTATGGGGTGCAGTCCTTGCATGTGGGGCTCCCCTATGGGGGGGCACCCCTGCATAGCACGGCACTGCTTGCACGCATCAGCACTGCACGTGGGCCAGCTCCACACAGGTCAAGGAGGCCCAGGGTTTGAACTGTGGACCTCCCATGTGGTAGATGGATGCCCTTTCCACTGGGCCAAGTCCGCTTCCCGAAGTGAGATTCTTAAACTACATCTCAGATGTGCAACTTGAATCACCCCAACCCCCTCCCCTCAAGGGCACCAGGTGGGAGCATGATTCCTAAAGGGCTTCACAGAAAGGAAACCCAGAGCTACCCCACCCTCCTCCCCTCAAGGGTTCCAGTTGAGAGCATGGTTCCTAAACTACATCTCAAAAGTGCAACCTGTAATCACTCCATGCTTCTATGCTCAAGGGCACCAGGTGGAAGCAGGGATTTAATTCTGGGAATTGCAACCATGGAATCACTCCATCCTTCTCCCCTTGAGGGCACCAGGTGGGTAGGTAGTCCCTAAACTACATCTCGGCCGTGCAACCTGGAATCACTCCATCCTCCTTCCCTCAAGAGCATGAGGTGGTAGCCTGGTTCTTATACCACTTATTGAAATGGCAACCAGGAATCACTCCACCCTCCTCTCCTAAAGGGCACCAATTGGGAGTGTGGTTCCTAAACAACACCTCAGAAGTGCAAGCTGGAACCACTCCATCCACCTCCCCCAAAGGGCACCAGGTTGTAAAGTGCTTCCTAAAGTACCTCTCCAAAGTGGAATCTGAAATCATTCCATCCTCCTCCATTCAAAGGCAACTGGTGCAAGCATGGTTCCTAAAATACATCATGAAAGTGGAAGTTGGATTCATTCCATTCTCCTCCTCTCAAGGACACCAGGTGGCAGCATGGTTCCTAAACTACATCTTGGAAGTGAAACCTGGAATCACCTCATCCTCTTCCCACATGGACACCAGCTGGGAGCATGTCTCCTAAACTACATCCAGGAAGTAGAACCTAGACTCACCCCATCCTCCTTTCCTATGGTCACTAAATGGGTGCGTTCTTCCTCTACTAGATCCAGGAAGTGGAAAGTAGAATCACTCCTTCTTTCTCCCCCATGGTCAGCAGGTATGAGTGTGTTTCCTCTAACTACATCATGGAAGTGAAATCTGGAATCACTCCATCCTCCTCCCCACATGGACACCAGGTGGAAGCGTGTTTCCTAAACTACATCCAGAAAGAGGAAACTGGAATCACCTCACCCACCTCCTGCCATAGGCACCAGGTGGAGCTTATTTCCTAAACTACGTCCAGGTACTGGAACCTTTAATTGCCCCATCCTCTTCTCCCCACTAGCACTAGGTGGGAGTGAAATTCCTAAACTACATCCATGAAGTGGAACCTGGATTCTCCCCATCCTCCTCCGCCCACTAGAACTAGGTTGGAGCATTATTCCAGAACTACATCCAGGAGTTGGAACCTGGAATCAGCCAATC